>NC_134142.1:45200576-45803461 GCF_033958435.1 Carettochelys insculpta | reverse complement strand
GTTGCCCCATCAGCCAGCATTTGTAATGGCTATAAACAAAAGTCAGGGACAGGGTCTAGAAAAATGTGGAATATGTTTACCTGCACCAGTTTTTACTCATGGCCATTTATCTGTGGCTATGGAGTTGGGTAGGCAACCCCAAAAACCTCAAGATATATGTGGATCAGCAACCTTTCCACAGGACACCAAAGAGGAATGTAGAATTTAGGTCTAAAGCATGTGCTTACCTGAAATGTTGTGTATGCAAAAGTGATATAGATGTAATGAATGCTTGTAGGAAAGAGTGATAGAGTGTTTGTACATGAAACAAAATAAAATTTGATTGAAAAACCAATAGGATATACACTGGCTTACACATTAGAAACAACCAATTCCACCTGTGCAAATATGGCTGTAGCCACCACAAAGGGGTGGCCCCTGCTAGTATCTGTTGTAAGTAGGTCTCAGAGCGGCCGTAGTTACCCTTGGATGAGCTGGGGCCAGTATTTGTGTCCTTCAACAGAGCATTACGACATTTAAATTAATTAACCCTTGGAAAGAACTTTGAAGATGAGAAGTGTTATGTAAGTGCTACAATATTGATAATTAGTGCTTCACAGCTGCACAGACAAGCAGCCAAAAGAGTGATCTCAAGTTAAAATGCTCCTCTTCCTGAAGAGGTGCTGACTTCACCTAACAAGCAAGAACACAAACCAGGGGAATAAATAGAGTACAGCCTTGCTGGGTGTACTCCACAAAGAACAGATGCAATCCACATTTACCAAGGGGAAAAGTGAAATCAGAGGGACGGGAAATGCTATTTTTCAAGTTTTTAAGAATATTACAAACAACAGACGGTAAAACCAAATTAAAAAAACCCAACACTGTTTGAAGAGATGTACTTGGCAGTTTCCCTTTACTATGTGTGCCTTCCTAGTGGATGGATTTAGAACAGTATAACAGAAAGCAGATTAAAACAACAGAAGAACTATAATACTAATAATAACCACCTTATCAGAAGTCATCTTGACTCTACAGACGGAAATACGAGCTTCAGAAAAGTAGTACAATGCCAACATTTATTTTACTTCCAAACCTGAGATTTAGAATTCATTTTATTCTTAGACTGTACAACTCTTTTCCATATTAGAACTAGGATATTTAATTAACTTCCATTTTGTGTGGTGGTGGTGAGTGGTAGTGCTAGGTGTAACTAACTGGTAGAAACCCTGTGAAATATTCTGCTTTGCAGTGGTCCTGTGGTTGCCCCCACGCCTGAAAAGCTCAATTCAAGAACCCCTACTAGAGTGGTCACACATCACACTGGTTGGGGTATGCTTCACCACCTCACCACGCTGAGCAGGGTTTGCCTTTCACTTGTAAATGGAGACCCCATGTCAGGCACCGCCTCCATTCACTGTCTTGAGGCTCCTGTGATTGCATGGATTGCCGGTCCCTAAGGCTGCCATTTGCTTTGGTGAGAGAGGACAGAATGCTACACTAACCTATGGTCTCCAGGCTGGAAGTGCTCCACTGGAGCATTTCATAAGGCCATGACCTGCTTCAGCAAAATACACAAAACAGCTGATTCATTAGCATTTTATTTATTGTCATGTTTACACCTCATGGGTCTGGTACTTGCACTATGGTTCACCAAAGAGTATCATATGAGGTATCTCATAGAAGTCTGTGTTACATTGGTCACCAATACCATTGGAAAATGTGTGTATGGATGTTGTGTACTAAAGTTATGTACTATAAAATTATGTCTTCTTTTCACTGTGGCTGCATCTACACTAGGAAGCCCTTTCAAAAGCGAAACTGAACAGAGGGACCCATTCGAAAGAACCCCCATGACGTGTCCAAACACACAGGTGCTCTTTCGAAATTATTTTTGAAAGATTGTGGAACAGCTTTCGAAACTGCTCTGCCCTTCCCACCTCAGGAAGAGCCCCTCCTCAAAAACCTCTTCTGAAACAGGGCCATTGTAGATGCTCCCCAGACCTCTCTTTTGGAAGAGTGGTCCTCCATCGCGCCAGCCAGCTGGTGTGCAGAGACACTCTTGCCAGCACACGAGGGGCTCTATGGGTGGTGTGCCCAGCCCTGTTTAAAGATGCACTGGCCCATAAGCCCCATGCAGAAAGCTGAGAGCATGCTGGCTACAGGCACTGCATGAGCCTGCAGCAGCATGGCCTAACAGTGAGGGCAAAGGCCAGCAAGGCACCCCACCCACCCCATGGTGACACCCCAAGACACCCAAGGCCCCCCTCCGACCCACCTGAGAAGTCCCCAAAGGGCAGCCAGGGGCCAAAAAAACAGGCCCCCCTCCTGGAGCAAGGAGGAGATCAAGGACCTGTTGGGGCTGTGGGGAGGAGGAAATGCTCCTGCACACCACTGGCTGGCACAGGAACGCCGCAGCCTTTGTCTGGCTCTAGGCCAGCCTGAAGACTCGGGGCTACGGCCCCCCGCTCGGCAAACCAGGTCACTTTAAGAGCTGCCCCAGTTGCGCCTGGGCCCAGGACACATCTGGCCACTGAGTGGCTGCACCCACGGGCTGTCCCCACTAAAAAACTCTCAGGCACGGACCACAGCCAGGAGCAGGACTTGTTCTCAGATGGGAAGGGGGCCCTAGCCATTGAGATCACATCTGGATCCTCCATCAGGGACCCCTCCACCTGGGCCACCCTGAAGTCCCCAAGGGACCATCAGGTACGTCACTGGTGAATCCAACATCCTGGGCCAGGGGAGAGAGGCCACCTGCCCCATCCCGAAACATTCCAGCTGGCCAAGGCCCTCGGCCTGCAGGGTGGCCTGCGCATGGCACTCAGCACCCCATGCTGTGGATGGGACCACAACCCACAAGCACCCCTAGCAAGCCCAGGGAGAGGGTCTAGGAGGGGAACAGACCCTGCCAGGTACACGGCCCACCCATGCAGGGACCCCCAGGTGCCCAGGATCTCCCAGGGCCCACCAGCAAGGGGGCTGGTCAGCACAGCACCACTGACCAAGGGCCAGGTGAGCCCTAGCCAGGATCGGGACACCCCCCGTGAAGCGCCAAGGGGGCTGGGCTATCAGGCTGCCCAGTGCCCCTGTGGGCCCATGCACAGAAGCCATACTACCGTCACAAGGGTGTGGACAAGGAGGCCGCCTCCCAGGCAGTAGCAATACGGGAGTAGATGGCTGTGCTTCAACAGTGGCTCAACCTTGAGCAGGTGGACATCGTGTGGCAGCATGTAGCCTGGGGCGAGGTTGACAGGTCTTATAGGATCTCACCCACAGCCCACCCCTGCCACCTGCCACTCCCCCGCAGCCTGCCCTGCTGCCTCCCACACCACCAGTGCCCTTGCTGCCCCCAACCTTGGTACCCTCCTCCCACCCCATGTCCCACCAGCTGCCCTGCTGGAGGCAGTGCAGCTTCTCCTAACCAGGGGAGACCATGCTGCACTGGCGCCACCCCAAGCCCCGGTGCCCAGGCTGCAGTTGCCACACCCCTAGCATGCCACTACTTCTCTGCAGACCCAGCCCTATCCGAGCCCCTGGACTCAGGGCGGTAGGGCTTCCCATGGTCACTGTGGGTCATGGCTCCCCAACCCCATGGAGGACTAAGCCCCCCCACCCTCAGGTTCTGCTGTCTCCACTCCCGTCCTATGCTCTGTACATAGTTCCCCTCATACACCCTTGTATATAGTCCCCCCACCGTTTGTATCATTGGTTCCAGACAGTTTTTTAAGCTTTAACATGTTTATTTGCAAATACCCCATGTCTCATGTGATACCTGGGGGAGATGTGTGCATGTGGTGGAAGTGGTTGGGGCACACGTATGGGAGTAGCGGTGGGGCATGCGTGGGAGGCCATGGTGGAGGGTCACTGGGGTCCCTCAGTGAAGGCTGCCCTGAGGGCCTCCTTCACCTGCACCCTGCCCCAGTTTTCCAGGCAGCATGGGGCATGCGGGGGATTGCTTGTATCCAGGCACTGCCTCAGTGACCTACGCCAGGATGTAGCTCTCCTCCATGATCTCCACTATATTGTGGAGGGCACAGGATGCGGCCACTACCACGGGCATGTTCCTGAGCTGACCTCCAGCCTTGTGAGGAGGCACTGGAAACACCCCTTGAGCCCACTGAAGGTCTGCTCCTCCGTGACATAGGAGTGATTCAGGCACTCATTGAAGCACGCCCAGAGTGGAAGAGGGGTGTTTCGATCTGTCCAGTGTATGGACTCATGAGCCATGGGTGGAAGGGGTAAGCAGCATCGGCCACTATGCATGGGACCACGGTGGTGCCCCCAACAGGGAGATACCGCAGGGGCACATAGGTCCCCGCCTGCACTCTGCAGCCCAGCCAGGAGTTGCTGGAGATCCTAGCATCATGGGCCCACCCAGACCACGCCATGCAGATGTCCAGGAAGTGGCCCTGGGCAACCACGAGGGCCTGAAGTACCACAGAGTGGTACCGCTTCTAGTCTATAATGGCCCACGCTGTGGTCGAGGGTCCAGATGGGGATATAGGTCCCATCCAGGGCCTGAAGCAGTTGGTAAAGCCCAGGCTGGTGAAGCCCTCCATGGAGGCATCGAGGTCTGTGAGGTGGATGACCCTCCACAGGAGGATGGCACTGATCACTCATGTGACTTGTGCCCTCCCTGGGCCCCTTCCCCTGTCTCTGATGGTCACTCTTTCCTGGGAGCCCCCATCCCTCCCCTTGGTGGGTCTGTGACCCCAGCCACACATACCTCGAGCAGGATGGCCCCAAAGGCAGCCTTGTGTGCCCCAGACTGGTGGCCAACCAAGCAATGGATGTCTAGAGTAGCCACATTCCAGGCAGCAATTGCCACATATTTCTCCAGGGGGAGGGTGGGCTTCATCCGCGTGTCCTGATGGCAAAGGACAGGGGCCAGCCAGTGGTACAACTCAAGGAAGGTCTCCTTCCTCATGTGGAGGTTCTAGAGCCACTGCTCATCATTCCACTCGCACATGACCACCCAGTCCCACCACTCAGTGCTAGTGGGGTGGCGCTACATGAGCCAGATGGAATGAGGGATGTGGCATGAGTGGTGCTCCATGAAGAGGGCATTCAGGACAGGGGCTGGGGAGTCAGCCTCTGGAGGAGGAGGGCTGCAGTGATGATTGCGGCCAGGAGCCTGACCCCCTTGCCACTGGCATCCCTGGTGGGGAGCTGAACGGCACCCATAGGATCCTGGGGTATCTCCAGGCCTGGGGTCTGCACTGCTGTCTCTGCCACAGTGGATTTTAGAGTGTGCAGGCTGAGGCTGTTCGGGAGTGGGTCTTTAAGGGAGCGGCTGGCTGCAGGACCCGGAAGGGCTCGTCTACCACTTGACCCTGTCTGCAGCATTTCCTGCCTCGCTCTTTCAAAAGGGCTCCTGGGGTGTGTGGACACTCCCTTTCGAAAGAGCACCGCCCCCTTTCAAAAGAACAGATCAGTGGATTGATCCGCTTTTGGGTGTGTCCACACACTTCCAAAGCACCCTGCTGTATAGAAATGGCCTATAAGTATATCTAAGTGCTTATGTGTTAAGCAGGGCTATGTTCTCAGGTGTAACTAGTAAGCTGCAGTACACTGCTTCCTTGGTCCCAGAATGTAGCTGCCAGAGACTGGTGGTTTCAGGGAGCAGATTCATATTAGGCATGGACAAGAAAAAACAGTTTCACACTAAGGGCAGGCCATGATGAGATGGGCACCTTTGGAGACTCTTGGGAAGTATCACAACCCCTAAATTTGGATTCGAGTTTTCCGTTTTGTACCATCCATTCAGTAAATATATTCACAATAATGATCTGTCAACATCAGCTGAAGAATCTTTCAAAGTTCATCACATATCCAAACTGATTTTTTTTTCTTTTTCTTAGTTGTTGGAAGGAGAGAGGGGAAAGAGATGTGGAGATGGGTCTGGAGTTTTTCTACCTGTTGGTATTTGAAATGTCTACCTCTCATGAAAACATTGACATAAAACTCAGCAGTAGCTCCTTAGCATGTTGAATGACTGTGACAGTTCAAGCATACAATTTTATAGCAGGCAGCAAACAAGACTGGGAATTCAGGGTTAAAACCTCAAGTAAAATTTTGTATTCTATAGTAATGAAAGTTGACCAAGAAAGTAAATCAAATGAATCTCCTAACAAACTGAAAACAGCTGTTTGGCTGAGTTAGTCTCTGATTTAGGTTAGGTAATTATTGCCTTAGTGTGGTTCAAGGTTGTTCTGTATTAGTGAAATATGATATCATATGAAAATCATCCAACTTCTTTATTTACTGTAGCATCAGAAATTCCACTGAATAAAAAAATTTCAGAAACGCAATCTTCTAAATACATACCTATAACCTTTTAAAATGCCAATTTCTTTAGTCTTCCAACATGTAAGTGTTATGTAGTTATATGGAGGACATGATATTTTAATTCTAAACTGCTAAGGCACTCAAATTTTGTTTTTAAGGAATATGTATAAACAATAACATTTTAAAGAAATATAGCCAACAATACACTATCTGGGCTTAGTCTCCCAGTCACTTGAATACCTGTTTTCAACCTTACTGTTGAATAACAATAAACACTATCATTCTTATCAATACAATTTATACTCTGGAAGTTTTCTTTCATAGACTTTGCATGCCAACAGAAACAAAAAAATAAAAGATGTTAAGCTTGAATGTTCAGAGTTAGAGAATCATTCTTTAAAGAAATATGTGAAATGTTGGAGCAATTTAAACTAAATTAAGTCAAATAGTCCCAAATGCCATCTTTGTGTTTCAGGAGTTACTACAGTAAAATTAGTTGCTTCAGCACTTTATTACCAACAATCAATATTCTGGCTGTGCTAATAATTAATATACTATTTTACTTCAACTATACTATTGAATTGCCTGTTGGACATCATCCTGCTCATAAGTATATGAAAATGTTTAATTGGCTGAAGCACCATTTAAAAACCACTGAGCAAAAAAACAAACAAAAAACACCCAAACAAATCACCCTTCCCCGTAAACAACAGCCACCACCACCACCCCCCAACCCAACCCAACGTGTGTGTTCCGAATGCACTCTACTACAATTTCAACTGTGGAAAGTCAACCAAAAAAAAAAAAAAAAAAACTGGCTCCCACTCTCATCTTGGCTGTAAATTCTGAGTCAGTACCAATTACTGTACATTGCTAGACTGAATCTTTAATTTGAAGCACAAGAAAATGACACCAACAAGAAATATTTCGATAACTAGAATAGAATACCAGTAAAGTGCTACAAACTGAAGTGCTTCTCTCTCTGAAGCTTCTGTTTAAGACCAACCAAAAATGTAAAATAAAATTATTTGAGTGATTTCAGGCCAGTTCCTAGCAAACAGCCAATCCACATCAGTACATTAATGTACAGAAATCTGACTTGGAGGCTGAAATGATGAGGGGATTCATTATGGATGCACATATTAGGATATGCTTATTACACCAGGCATATCTTGATGTTTAATACTCAGTATCGCATTTTTCCTTAAGTATAATAAAGGCTAATAATACTACTCAATAGTTGCAGAGAGGTAGCTACATTAGTCTGTATCTTCACAAAACAAAAAAGCAGTCCTGCAACACTTTAAAGACTAATTTATTAAGTGATGAGCTTTCATGGGGAAGACTCACTTCTTCAGCTCTGGAAATTCTGATAAAAGTAAACAGACATGATGAGAGTTTAACGGAAAGATGAAAAAAAAGGAAAAGTACAACTTTCATATATGAATGTTGCAGTCTGATAATTCTAATTAGTGGGTACATGCAGACAACAAAAGAAAAATCTTTCAGATATTGTGCACATTGAGTCGCAGTATATTGTTCCATGCAAACATCCCAATGAACAACAGAAAAGGATTAGAAACAAACTCAAGCTAAAATAGCATAAAAGTGATCCATTATCTTGCTTTTTTAAAAATATAGGGCTTCATTGTACTCATTTTGAATATCCAAGCACAGGAAGAAAAATGGAAAATAACTCATTGTCAGAGAGATTCCCAGGTCCAGTCTGTGCGCACGCACACACACACACACACACACACACACACACACACACACACACACACACACACACACCCCGCCCCCAAAAAGGTGCTCAGAGTATAAACTACAATGGGCAGGAGCCCCCAGCCAAATATCCTGTAAATGGATATAGACAAACTGAGTGGAAGCAAGTGAAATTCCAACCCTGCTTTGAATAGAGGGCCTCATTCTTGATGCAGATCAGGCAAAGTGGAAGGGAAAGATGAAAACAACTTTCCTATCTCCCAAGCCTGAAAATTACACCAATATAATTTAGGCAACCTCAGAGACGTCTCTCCCGGACGAGAAGCAGCCACAGTACAGTGAGCTTCAATCCTGCCCATCCACCCCCTCCTCAACTTGCCTCCAGGAATTAGAGGCTGATGACATACAGCTGTCTGTTTCAGCATCATGTGGCTGGTGAGATTTCCCTCTCTCAGGAGAATCCTCAGCTACCCCTCAGGAGCAATGTTCTAGCTGCTTCACACACTGATCATAAGCTAGACTCAGCTATTTTTATTTCAGCAAAAACAAAAACAATCTTCAGCCTGAGGTTCTTCCCCAAGCTCCTCTGTCGTAGTGTATCTGCAGCAGGGACTGTTCTATCCTTCTGTCTAGTCCCCTGTGACAAAAGAAATATTCCACAATCCTCAAATCAATGTCTTTCAATAGATTCACTATAGGACTGTTGCACATATTGAGGCAACCATACACAGTGAAAGGGAAAATGGTACTTTTACACAAAGTGCAAGAGCACATTTAACAACAACATTTTCTATATTTTTTTAAAAAGATATGCCAAGTATACCCCATGCAGAGTTATCTGGAATCTGGCAAGGGTGAACACTCCAAGTCCATTTATTTAGTTCACTATGCAAATCTAATCGACTTTTGCAGTGCTCAGATAATACAGAGGTGGGCCCAGAGAAGAACCTAAGATAAACCTCAGTGTTTCATCTGAGCTGAATGATGGTCCTTCCAACTATAGTGAACTTTGGCTGCTACAGCAAAGCCACGGGGGAAGCTTGCTACATACCAAATTACCAAAATAACTTCCTGAACCAAATGATATTTACTTGTAGATCTCCAATCTGACTAGGCTAATCCTCTGTGGGATGCGAGAGCAGAATGCAGAAAGCAGAAAGCACATGATACTAGCTGCAGGCCATACTGCTGCACTAACACATTATTCTAGATATGGGATGCCAACATGAGTTGTGCCCATTATGACAGAACAAGAGCCACAGTACTTTTATTCCAGTCTGACATATGATTTAAATTTTTCAATCGTGAAAATACAAATCTTATAAACACATAAAAAACTAGTAAAACCGTCAATGAAGCAAGAGTGTATGTAAACTTCAGCTAATAATGGCTTCATTGTAACTGTATTTACAGCTTTTAGAACAATGGATTTTCTTCTGCCAAACACACACATACACACAAGAATGTGCATAGAGAGCTGAACTCTAAAGGGTTACACAAAAAACATTAATAAAGTAATAATTAAATACAACATCCAGAACTGACACATCACAGCCCTTTACACTTTGTTTGCAGCCTTGCATTCAGTATGTTTTCAAATACCTGAACTACAGACAATTCTTCGTTCTTCAGGTTTTTCCTGTTACCTACAACGATTCTGTTAGGATTACAATATACTAATTGGTCTCCAGTTTAAAAATTTGCTTTCAAAGCATTTATCACTATATTCTGGGTGTAAACTGACTTCTGTAAATTGATTATGTAACACTAATTTACATAAGATCTGGCCATACTGTTTCCATATTTCCAGTGAAATGAGGCCATACCTGACCAGCTTGACATACAGTTTGAAAGTGCAGCAGTGCTTTGAACCAAAATAAAGTATGCTAGATGACTAAACAAATATGAAACCATGATTCTATTATTATTTATGCTTGTGACTAACTTTAAAAAAATAGTCTCATTGAGTTCAACCTGTGCGCAAGATTAGACAGGTATGAAAGTGTTTGTAGTACTGGGCCCATGGTTCTGGACCACATTCCCATCTGCTTGGGTCTTTTATGCCTCCACTTCCCATCAGATCTGAAGAAGTGGTTCTGCCCTATGAAAGCTCACCGCTAGTCAATTATTCTGTTAGTCTTTAAAGTGCTAAATGACTGCTTGTTTGTTGTGTTAGGATACAGACTGACACGGCTATCTCTGTTACTACTTCCCATCCCCTTGGAAATCCATTCTGTTTCGAAAGTGTTCACTCAGGAGTAGCTGTAAAGGGCAATAAGCTAAACCACATAACACTATGGAAAACGGTCACTTCTTCCACCAATTGACTCATTTTCTCTCTCACACAATGGCTGTGTCTACACGTGCCCCAAACTTCGAAATGGCCATGCAAATGGCCATTTCGAAGTTTACTAATGAAGCGCTGAAATGCATATTCAGCGCTTCATTAGCATGCGGGCGGCAGCCGCGCTTCAAAATTGACGCTCCTTGCCGCCGCGCGGCGCGTCCAGACGGGGCTCCTTTTCGAAAGGACGCCGCCTACTTCGAAGTCCCCTTATGGACTTCAAAGTAGGCGGCGTCCTTTCGAAAAGGAGCCCCGTCTGGACGCGCCACGCGGCGGCAAGGAGCGTCAATTTTGAAGCGCGGCTGCCGCCCGCATGCTAATGAAGCGCTGAATATGCATTTCAGCGCTTCATTAGTAAACACTAATTCATTAGTAAACACTTATTCCCATGGAATAAGGGGACTTCGAAGTAGGCGGCGTCCTTTCGAAAAGGAGCCCCGTCTGGACGCGCCGCGCGGCGGCAAGGAGCGTCAATTTTGAAGCGCGGCTGCCGCCCGCATGCTAATGAAGCACTGAATATGCATTTCAGCGCTTCATTAGTAAACTTCGAAATGGCCATTTGCATGGCCATTTCGAAGTTTGGGGCACGTGTAGACACAGCCAATCTGAATGTGCCCATTCTATGAAGAATTATACCCCACGTTTTTTGTTTAATGGGAAGAAGGATTCTTTCGAAGATAGTGTTTACTTTCGAAAGAGCAGTGTCTACACTGGTTTTCTTCTTTCGAAAGAAGCTCTTTTGAAATAAGAATAAGCAAATGAGATGCTAAATATGCACCTCATTTGCATTTTCTATTTCCCTCATTTGCATACCTCTTTCGAAAGAGGAGTGCAAGTGTAGATGCACCCAGGCTGTGGCCACACTTGGCCAAAACTTTGAAATGGTCATGCCAACGGCCATTTGGAAGATTACCAATGAGGTGCTGAATTGAATATTCAGCCACATTTGCATTAGGATGCTTTGGAATGCACACAGCTCGGAATGGCTACACGGTGTTCCTTTTCAAAAGGACCCCTGTGTAGCCACACCAAGCCGTGCGCGTTCGAAAGCAGTGCTTTCGAAGTGCCGTGGCTGGAAGCGTCCTAATGCTAATGAGGTGCTGCATATTCAGTTCAGCACCTCATTAGTAATCTTTGAAATGTCCATTAGCATGGCCATTTCAAAGTTTTGGCCAAGTGTGACCACAGCCATAGTGCACAAATTAGATACGGACCTTGATAATAAATTTAGAGCCACATACAATTATAAGGATTTAGTTTTGGATCAGTTCTACTGAAGTATGTATATTCACAAAAAGATTTAGACCCTCCTACCCTATTAAAAATTTATGTTATAGGTTGCATTTGAGTGTATTAAGAGTCACATTCCATTTAATCTCTGCAGCTGTTACTCAGGATTGACTACCAATTACATAAAAGTGCAAATGAAGCTAATGTGGACTGGATTGTCTAGCCCTTACTCCCATTGGCAAACAGTCACTTGCATAAGTAATCCTAGTGACTCAAGCAAGTAATTGGTCTCTAGTGGGAGCAAAACAGCTCACAATTTGGCCCTAACTAAGCAAGTAGTACCTAGCATAAAATTTTAAAGAATGTGTCCTTAAATATGCTCCTGTTCTTTTTTCAGTACTTATTTCTTTACATAAAAAAAGATTGAGGCTTGTGCCAATTTTTTAAAATTAACACTTCCACAGTTATACCAATATCTTAAAAAAAACAAAAAAAAAACAAAACCAGTTTTGATTCACATATATAAACAGCAAATGTAAATTGCTGCTTCCCTACAGCTCAGAAACAAACACACCACATTTATTATACATCATTATTACAGTGAATTTCTTGAGTGGATTTTTATTTTTTCTATTGACATTCTATTCAGTATTTTATCTCACAAAATAATTAGATTATTTAATATAGTGCATCTGAATACAATCAAATGTATTCAGAAGAGTTGTGAATTATTGCAGATTCCAGTACTTTTGAAAAGCAAATTTAACTTTACATTTACTTCTTACGTTAAAATTAAGGAGAGACAGAGATCCAGTTGAAAGTATTTACTATAGAAAACTTGGTCAAGCTGGTGTTTGACCTTTGACAAGAGGCTGCCCTCCGTCCAGCTATTCCCAACAAACCAGGCCTGAGACAATAAGGTGCTTTATAGCTATTAGCTAGGCTGGTGTGTTTCTCCAGGAAGACCTCAAGCTGAAAAGCCAACATGCCTGACAACCACAGCCAAGGTACCAAGGGTCCAAGCACTAGACATTGGAAAACAAATGGAAAAAGCACACATGGCTACATCTGGAATCCTAATGGGCCACCAATGGTTCCCAGCTAAAGGAAGAATTACCAGTGTTATTTTACCATCCCTTGTGCTAACTTAGCTGTTTAGGTACAGCAATAAATGATTTTTTAAAAACATATTTGGGTCATTATGTCATATACCACCAGCAAGTAGGGTTGTTTTATTGTGCTTGGAGTCAAAATACACTGCTATACCCAGATGTGAGGGAAGTTCAAAACCTCTGGTCCTCCTGTATTCATTCCTGTTGGACAAATGGATTAGTTTTTTAAAAAAGGAAACTGAGAATTTTTATGGCTTGTAATCCCATCTCACCAGTAAAATTTGCACCAACATTTTTCTAGGTAAGTTTGCCTTGCCAATGACAACACTAAATATTAACATAGGAAGCAAAGAAAGACTTCAACCAACAGGAAATGCCAGATATCACTGTCAAGACATCTCTCGATTCTATTCTGCTAGGGCCAGGCTGTGTAATACGCAAAAAAAAAAAAAAACTTCTGTGTGCAAAAAAATTTAAATACGACAGCATATGCTTTGTACCTCAGCATGATAGAAATACAGGGGAAAAACATTCGTTGTGGTATAAATATTTTACCATGTCTATCCTACTAACATACCAAAGCATTTAAGAGGAGCTCCTCAGGAGTGGCCCTAGATTTAGATTGTGTAAAAACAAGCTCTTCCAAAACTGAAGAGCAGCACGATACATTTTGAAAATGCACTATAAATAGCAGCTTACATGAAGGCAGCTCCCTTCAGCGTTTCTAACCCATCATTCCATCATTGAGAACCTGAAAATGAAACATTACAAAGACCAGCGAATCCATACTCACTGCTGAAGAGTGTATATAATTAGGTTTTATATTACTACATTTATATTTTATATTTATATATATAAATCAAACTGTATAAACAGCAAAAACTAAACTGGCTTTTAATTTTTAAGATGTAATTAGCTAATGGGTTATCAGCAAAGATGTTTGTTCAAAGTAAGATTTTTGATTTCACATATCCACACAATTTGATCCAACTTCCATCAGTAAATATATTCTGCCCTTACCTTCCACTTAACTCTCCTTCATTAATAGAGATAGGAGCTGTTTAAAAATAAATACAATTTAGGAACCAAGATCTGGGTTCAACTCCAGCAAAAGTAAATGAAAAGATTCACATTGGATTTCAGTGGAAGTGTGATCAGGCCCTAAGCTAAGTAAATAAAATAGTTCTCAGTCCTGTCTTTTTATATTATTTATTGTTTGTTCTGCTTTGTTTCTTTTTCCCCATTTGTTCCCCACTCCTTATATTTTTCCCTGTCCTTTCTCAATTTTTCCCTGTTTTTCTAGTGAAACATGTTATGGCTTACAAGTGATTCACAAACGGGGGGCTGGAGGGAAGCATGCAGTTGCAAACTAGATGACTATCTGGAAAGAGGGCTGCTCTTGCTCTTTCAGCATGTGATCTGCAAAACTATCGTGAAAGCAGATTTAGAAAACAACAAAAAAAAAAAAATCATGCTGTCCTGCATAATACACAACAGGCTAGGGGACAAAGGCAATTCCAAATAAATGAGCCTATAATAAAGTTAAATTAAATTCACTTTCGCAGTAGGTTTTCAGGTCGGACAGGAAGCCTTCACTAAGTACATTTGCATTCCTGTAGCCCATGTCAGCAAAAGAAGGTGTGATTTAAAAAAAAAAAAAAAAAAGGCACTCCAACTTCAATGCTAAAGTAACTGCTTTTCAGAACAGTTTTCCTCCCTGTTCTCCCTTTCAAAATACACTCTAAGTAACCCTTATTTGCTATGGAAAAATCAGACATATGAATTTGATACTCTGTACTTGATGTATTTTTAAAGCTTACTAGCAAAGTGCAGAATGTGAAGTTTCCTTGCTTCTGGTCCACATGACAGATTAGAAACGAAATTAAGTAAATAGCTAAATCTGTCTCTCTCCTGAGTCTCAAGCACAGCAGAAATATTAGGTTGTGCCGAAAGAAAAAGAAAACCAACTCAACAAATTATCCCTTAATATTATAAAATCCGTTTAAAATACTTATTTCCTGTGCGTAGGAACAAACACTTGCAAATTCAAATGCAACAGTGCCATGAACTGCCATTTTTTCAATAATAATGGAAGAGTATTAATTTAGAAAACATCTAAGCAGACTATAGTAAGATTCAGAATATCTTTTCCTCACCTCTTCCATTTTCCTTATTTCAGGAAGAGACCAGAGCAAGGGTTAGAGAACAGTTTCAAAGAAACAAAACAAATCTTGCTCCACAATCTTGACACAAAGGCTATGTCTACACGAAAGGGTTTTGTCACCACAACTAGAGTTTTGTTGACAGAACCCATGGAGCGCCCACATTCCCAAGGCGTTCTGTTGACAGTAAATTGACAGAATGCAGCACTTTTGTCAACAGCCATATCCCCACTACCCACGAGGCATAATGCCTCTGTCAATGGAGATCTGCACTGGAAATTCTGGGTGGCCCTCTGTCGACAGACAGGGCTTCTGGGTCACTGGGCAGCCCTGTCAGCTGTGCTTCTAGTTAGCTGTTTTGTCGAGAGAGCAGCTGGGCAGTCCAGCTGCTCACAGTCAATAGAGCAGATCCCAATTTGGCCTCGATTTGTCAACAGAAGTTTTGTCAAAAGATATCTTCCGACAAAAACTTTTGTTGACAAATTGCTGTAATCTAGACATAGCCAAACTGAAAACATAAGCCTTCACTTTGTTTCTGAAAAATATTTTCTAAACATGTTAATCACACCCTCATTGTGCTAGTATTAAGAAAATCTTCTCCTTGGCAGACAAGGAGAACTATAATGAAATGCAACTCACAATGAACAAAAGGTATAGTTACTTTACCCAAGCAAGAAACAGTGAAGGTTTAAAACGAACAAAACAAAAAACCCACCATACTGAACTATTTAAAAAAGTGGAAATATTGTTGTCATTTTTGGTTTCCATTTTTCCCTCAGTATGTAGAAGTTTTTTCCCTTCTCTTCCCACCCCCAAAACGTATCTCAAACCAAAAGAGAAATTTAACAGTGCAGATCAATGCTGATTGCAGCAAAAAACTTTATGAACTAAAACAAGTGAGTTTACATAGTATATCTGGTCAGAGAAATCTTGAGAGTGAAAGTGACCTTCTCCTAATGACCCAGGTCCCTGTGCATGGACTTGTGCATCTTTTAAGTACTATTCATTTCACTAAGACAGGATTTAGATCTGCGTTTCTCGATGACACTTCCATGGACCAGTGCCCATCCAAGATCTCCTTTACACAACTGAGGGTAGCAGTAAGCTGGTCTTGGATACAGCAGTGTCAACAGATACCATGGGCCCTGGGGGTTAGTTCCTGCCCCTCTTAGGGTCAGGTACAAGGGCAAGAGAGGCAAGGCTTAGGGCAGTCAGCCCGGGGACCTTCCCACCACGTGCGGAGCAGTGGTATGGTGCTCTGTGGAGTTTCAAAGGGGCCCTGAGCTCCGGCCACCACAGACACTACTATGGCAGCTGGAGCTCCAGACCCCTTTGAAATGCTGGGCCCTGGGGCAAATCTCTGTCCTTTTGACCTCCACTCCCCACAGGCCCGGCCAGATATCAAAAAAGATGAGAAACACTGGTTTAAATAATAGAGAAGACCTGGAGCAAGATTTATTTACAAACAATAATTTCACCATTAGCTGGTAATTTTAAAGAAAATCTAGATTCAAAAATGATACTATAGGCTCTCTCTGTACAGGCCCATATGTCCTTTCTAGGCTTTCTGTGCCACAACAGCACAAACTAACTGAGTGACAATGAACAAACATCTAAAACTAGAAAGTACTTGCTTAAAATCACCATGGACAACAATCAGAAGCAAGCCAAGAACAGCGAGGAACTCCGATTCTGGCCACGGGGCAGTGGGAGTGAACTGGAGCAGTGTCAACTCTCAGGGCGTCCTAAAGCCTCAGATGAGGCATGCGGCTGACACACATGCAAATCAATGGACACGACTATAAAGAGTTCCAACTACAGCGTATAATGTACATGTGTTTGGAATCCACATGACCATCACTTGAAAAAGAACTACTGTTTCTCGCTACTCTGTAGAGGCGCAACAAATGGAGAGCTTGAGTTCCCAACTCATTTTTCACAAAACAGGACATTTCATGATGGAAAATGTCCTTTCCATCTAAGTGTAACTAAAATGCTGTTAAAAAAAAAAAAAAAAGTGGGGGGTGAGGAATTTTAAACACTGCTTTTTATATTCTAGGATCTCTAACAAAGTTAGAAGGAATATACATGGCTGGGAAGAGTCTTATTTATAAAGGGCTTGTCTACACTACCACCCTCCTTTGAAGGAAGGATGGTAATTAGGGTGTTGGGAGTTTACTCATGAAGTGCTGCGCTGCATAAGCGGAACTTCATTAAGGAAATTCCTCCCCCCCCCCTCCCCCCAACAGCAACTTCGAAGTTTTAAACTTCAAACTACCAGCACGCATCTAGCCGCGGCTCACCCACCAGTACTTTGAAGTGTTGGGGCAACTTCCAAGTCCCTCTACTCCTCAAAAGAACTTCGAAGTACCGGCTCGTATCTAGCCACAGCGCACCTGCCGGCACATTTAAAATTTCAAAGCTGCCGGGGAAGGAATTTCCTTACTGAAGTGCTGCGTATGCAGCGCAGGACTTCATGAGTAAACTCCCAACACCCTAATTACCATCCTTTCTTTGAAGGAGGGTGGTAGTGTAGACAAGCCCAAAACTGAGGCAGCACAGTAAGAGGGGCTCACACCTTTCCAAAATTCCCCTGTGAGGAGCTAAGTTAATTATTTTCTCAGAAAATAACTATTTAGACTTCAAGTACATTATTCTCTACTAGATAAACCTCTTTAATTTAGGCTGAAAATATATGTCTATATATAAAAATTGTAAAAGCGTAAAAGTTAGGAACACCTAATTTGGCATGTCACTTCCTCTGATCACAACCTGCAGCAAGGTGAGGGTTTGGTCATGTCAGGACAGCGGGATGTGCCTGGAACGTGATTGTTTCTCATAAAATGGAAAGGGAGGACTCTGGTATGAGGGACAGTTATATTGAATAATGAACACACAGGTCAGCAAGAGGCCAGAAATGGGCTATGTCTATACTAGAGAGTTTTGTTGACAAAACTGGCATCTGGTCAACCAAACCCATGGAATGTCCACATTCCCAAGGTGTTCTGTTGACAGTAAATCGACAGAATGTAGCACTTCTGTCAACAGTGTTCTGCCACTCCCCCATGCCTTTCTCAACAGATTCTGTCAACAGAATGCCAGTCTGGATGTTCCAGCCAGACCATGTCGATAGATGGGTCTTTTGGGACACTGGGCAGCCTTGTCTGCTGTGATTCTGGGTTGCTGTTCTGTCAAGAGTGTGCCCAGGCAGCCCGGCCGCTCTCTGTTGACAGAGCAGATCACTATCTTGCTCCGCCTGGCAGGCTGGCCGTGATCTGTTGACAGAAGTTTTGTCGGAAGATATCTTCCAATGGAAACTTTTGTCAACAGATCGCTCTACTGTAGACATAACCATGAAGACTTGGACAGCTGTAACCCCACTGGGGCAGCAGGGGAAAAGCAGGGAGAAAGGGACAGATATCTACTATACATTTCAGAGAGTTTGTCTGTGTATCTGTTTGTCCCCGAGCCAGTAGACATGGATCTCTCCCTTGGGTATGCCAGCTGCAGTGGCCATGGACTGGTACTTCTCACCTGGCCCCAAGCCTCTTTCCCCAGGGAAGCCTGCATATTGAACACTTCAGACCCACCCCAGAACAATGATTTCAATACAGAAAAACAAAAGATATTTGAGTTAAGGACCTGAGCAACACTAAGTAAATCTTCTAGTATACTATATTTGCAAAGTATCATCAAATATTTCCACATGCAATCATATTTTCACTATAATGCTGATTATTGAACATTAAACCATGTTAATTTTTACTGTCAAATATGATTCCAGTGCCAAAAATACTTCAGATTGTGAAGCAAAGCCTGTTGCAGTATATTCCTTGGCCAGCTCTTCACACAGCAGATGTCCAGCTTCCTTCCCAAAGCACTGCACATATTTGCTGGTGCTTTATGTTTTCATATTAGAAGTCCTGTATTTCATATATTTCTCCAGTAGCAATAAGCAAACAGTTCATAAAGTCAGTTTTCAAATGTAGCAGCATATACCCATTTTTTCTACATGTGTCCCTTAAGATCAGCCTTCTGCCATAACAGGCATAGGCAGGACAATTACCTCTGGCATGGATGGTCTATCTTATACTGAAAACTTGCACAAAAGCCAGTGGTATCCTAATTAGGATCTTGATTCAGCAAGGCATTTAGCACTTCCCTAACTTCAAGTTTAAATACAGGCACGTGCTTAACTACTTTGCTGAAATGAAACTTATGTGTACCATCCATAAATAAATTTGTCTTACTGAAAAATAAATTAAATTGTGGACATTAGATATTTATTAATTACTTTTTTCTAAAGACACAGTCTTGGATAATGTTTAATAAAAATAAACAATTTCTGATGTATTCAAGTAACAAGAGTAAATCTAGAAGTCAGTCTACCATTGGACAGGAATGATCTCTGCATGTTAATATGCTGCTTGTCTTAGAGCTTAAAAGAGGCTATAACTTAAAGGCTAAGGCTACCTCTACACTGGACAGCTCTTTTGTCAACAAAACCTGGGTTTTGTTGACAAAACTCGCAGAATGTCAACAAGCAAAATTTGTTTTGTTAAGAATCTGTCAACAAAACTCAGCTTTTCTGCTGACAGTGTTCTGTTTCTCCACAATGAGGAAGAATGCCTTTGTCAACAGTTTTTGTTGACAAAAAAGCCATATAGACACTCTGGTGCCCCTCTGTTGACAGACAGGGCTTCCAGTTCCCTGGGGAGCCCTGTTTGATGAGCTTCCAATTAGCTGCTCTGTTGAGAGAGTGGCTGAGCAATCTGGCTGCTCCCTGTTGACAGAGAAGATCGCTCTTTCAATCCACTTTTGTGTGTGGGTGTGATCTGTTGACAGAGGTTTTGCTGAAGAGCTCTTCCAACAGTAACTTCAGTCAACAGATTGTTGTAGTGTAGACATAGCCTTAGAGGGGTATCTGTGTTAGTCTGTATCTGTAAAAATAATGAGGAATCTTGTAGCACCTTGGAGACTAATGGATTCATTAGGACATAAGCTTTGGTGGGTTCAAAATTCATGTTAAATGCACCCCCTTTTCATGCCAATAAACATATACTATGCATTCTCTTTATAGGATTTTCAAGAGGATTCCGTGCTGGCTTAACTTTTCTCCCATTTAAATCAATCCCAAGTCCTGTAAACTTGGCTCCTGTACTACCATTAGTGCCCCATAAGAGGGAGACATTTCTGCAAGTGACCTAAAAGGGATTATTTTACATTTATGTCATAGTTTGAAGTCCAATATCTCAAGAACTTCCAGAGTTAGAAGCAAGTGTGATGCATCTCATTGGAAAGCTGGAAATCTCTTTCCAAAATATGTATCACTTCCATTCCTAGAAATAGTGAATTGGAAGGAATCAGACCTTGTCCCTGGTATAGGGTTGCCTATTGCCCATTGTGGGGCCCAAGACAGTATAATTTTTGAGGCAGGGGTAATTCGTTGCTAGGAGGCGAGAAGGAAATTTCTCTTTGACAGGTTGATTTTTTTTTTTTTTTTTTTTAAAATAGCAGATGTTTGAGGCTGCTCCAAGGTTTGGAATGTTAGAAGAAATCCCAGTGGAAATGGATTAGTGGGCAGAGAGCAGGTGAGGCGGTCAAAGGTGGAAGTAAATACAATTTATCAGATGACTCTGCAATTTGTCACATTGGTATCACACACCTCCCTCCCACCCCCACATGTGGCATATATACAGTTCTTTCCAGCAAAGAGCTAACATTGTTTCTGTGGACAGCGTGCTCAAGGATAAGTTACACAGTAAACCAGTGATGTGCTTCAAGAATTTTAAACAAAGAACACCAAGAAAAATTCCTTCTTAGTTTATCATAAGTCTGTCCTACAGTGTACACCCTTAGAGAAAGGAAGGATGAGGAACAGGAGACTCTGCTTATTTGGTTTTCCCTTTAAAAACAAAAAAAACTTTTTCCCGAACCACGGACAAACCACTTTTTTGGCAAACACAGTGAAGCGAAGTTTACTTTTTTGGAAACTGTGTATAATGCCAGAAAAAAATATACAGATCATATACAGTACTAAAGTCCTCTGTGATGAGACCCTTGCTGGCAGCCTTTAGGTGTAGTCTCCTGTGATAAGGCGTACAAACCTAATACAGGCCAACGAAGGGTTAACGGGAGCCTGAAAGCCCAGTTAGCTCAACTTGTTCCTCTTGGAGGCTGTGTCAGGCTCAATTTAGGAACAGGTCTAGATGGGAATGAGCCAGGCAGTTACCACAAAGGATGGTGTTTAGAGCAATAATAAAAAGACAGTCCAGGGTGCGAAGGTCCAGGGTCCTTTCCTGAGAAGGACAAAGGAAAAGACTGAGGAAGACCTCAGGCTTTGATAGGGAGGGAAGAGAGAAATATGCTGCAGGAGTCAGGATCAGCTTCTGTGGTGGGCTCCTACAAAGGGGGAGGAGCGGAAGGGAAACAGCCCTGAAGGTCAGCGTCCTGGAAACAGGACAGTGGACAAAAGGGAAATCATAAGAGACATGGAAATCCCAGAACCGTGGCGTAGAAGGGAGCTGGTGTAAATTATTTTGACATCAATCACTGAAGGTACTAGAACTGAAGATCCCAGGTGGGACAGAAGTCTTTAGGTTTGCTATTTGATTTTTAATTACTAGTGAAAGACATTGTGTAGGACATTATGTCCTGAAAAGGGAGGACTCTAGAGGCACCAGGCCAAGAGGCTGTGTGCCCCTCTATGTGAGATAGACAGAAATGCCAGAAGGTGGTTCTCTAGGCTGGTGAGTGACAACAGTGCTGTGAGGTGCTGCTTAGGGTGGGGAAGTCTAGCATTTGGTGCCATCTGGGCCATTTCGGAAGCAATACCATTGCTTTCAAGACCAGGGATAAGTCATAATTCACCAACTACTGGTCTTGAAATTTATAATTTTTTGAGAACACCTGGATTCCTCAATGGCACTGAGCTCTCACAAAGCGTTCTCAGATAAAGCTTTTTACCACCTCCAGCTGGGTGGGAAAGACCATCCCACTCTTATGGGTATTGATCCAACCTAGCCTCACTTATGCACCTCTCCCAATTTCTCTGACACTGAGGCACACACACTACAGCAACACACTATAGCTAGACATGAAGCCATCAGGCCTTAGTCCTAGCATAACAATCCACAGGATTCATAGAGCCACAAGGTATTTCTTCAACAAACAGGCTATCACAAACACATCACTCTGTCATTTGCCTCCTACATTGGCTTCCCACAGAATGTTAGGCCAGATTGAAGGTCTTGGTTCTTATCTTCAAGGTGGTGAATTGCCTCGAGCCCACGATCCCTAAAACGATTGCCTAAAGTTTTGGGACAAGAGCTGCTCAGCTACTCCGGAAATGCCCACACCTACACAGCAGAAAAGGCTTGTTGAGGGCAGGAATACAATAAGGTATGAATTCTAACAGGAAATAAGAATCACTAGACATTATCATCATCTCCTACTCCAAATGCAAGAGTCTCATCTTTAACCTCACCTTCTCAAATGTAAACACACAACAGTGTATGTATAATTTTTAGGATACCCACCCAAACACAGCACCACACTAGTCACCTAATTTTTCTTTGTGGATAACGTAAGATGAATGGGATGAAATTTTAACAAGGAGATCCTGGCAACCTCCAAAAGTCCCCGCCCAGCGTGTCACACATTGTAAACTATTTTACAAATCGGTCTAAACATCTTGACTGGGTAGTAACATGATTATAACAAGGGTTATTCCACCTACACATACAAAGCCATATAGCAGAATTAGACGACATCGTGACGGAAGAGTTTTAACATAAATAGCCCCAGTAGCTTTCGCTATATTGGCCAGGACAAACACGTTAGTATCTTAATTTCAAGAATATCCAGCCATGGTTTGATACTAAAGTGTAGAAAGGGTCTAACAAGAGAATGCCTGTCTTTTGATCTCAACTGTAGCATTATAGTATAGAAAGAGCCACTCACGCTGCAGCCCTATTGGTATAAACAGGAAGGAACTATGGGTAGGGTTCTCTTAGAGAGAGTTTTGTGGACCTTTGAAATTCACTCCCTGTGTGGGTCTGAAATAGCTCAGATATAATAACCTTCCCAGCACATTGCAAAGCTCATCTTTTTTCCCCCAAGGGGAATTGTAAGGTGGGGAATTGCTGGAAAGGAAGAGGAAATTGAGTTAAAATTGCCTGGCTTATTGGCAGCTGTTTATTTTAAATTGTACTTCTACACTTAGGTTATTATTTGTGATGTATTTAAAGGGTGATGTTAAGTGTGTCTGGTCCATGCAGAGGGGGGCCCTACTTGTAGCATTTGTAGAAAATCAAAATATATTAAATAAGAGGCATAAACATTTTAGTGAATGAAAATGGCACGCCGAAGAAAATATACTTTACTTTCACTTGGCATTCTATTTTCACCATAATGTACAATTCCCATTCTTTAAAGTCCCCCCAGAAACAAATAACTATGTCTTTACTTTTTTCTGTACTCCCTCCTACTGCATACACACATCACCTTACGAGGCACACAGTTTCACCTGTCAAAAAGAGCAAATATAGTTGTCTTTGATAATTGCAGGAAGTAAGTGCATCCTGTCACGGCTTTTTTTCCCCCCCCAATGGAAGCCTCCCACTGACAAATAGGACCTCTGTTCGTGAAATGGCAGGACACTGCCCAGTGTTACATTAGTATATCCCCTGAACAAAAATACACCATGAGAATATGAGAAAGGAAGGAAACCATTAAAAAAAGAAGAAACTAAAGTTAGGAAATAACCAGCAACATTTTAAACTAGCAGCAAAAATGAATCTTTTCATGACTAATGGTGACAGAAAAAAAAATGAAAGTACAAAAGCAGAGATAGTTACTGTACGTTCTCTGTCATTTGATGAGGTTTACATTTTTAGCAATGAAAAAAAAAACAAACACATAATAGTTGAATAGCAAAGTTGCAAAAAAGCAGATTAATGATCCAAAAATTATACTGTCAGTCATGTGACCAGGCATGATTCAACATCCATCCCAAAGACATATACTAAAACACGATCAGTAATGGCAAGTACAGTGCACAGCTCCACTGGCTCACAGGGAAATAAGTAGTATCAGATCTTAGAGTCTGATGTTAAAATGTGTCTGCCATGTGTCATTCTGCTGGGGGGTGAAGAAGGGGGAGGTAGCTCTGTTTTAAGACAGATTTTTATTTTCTGCAACATTTTATTAACTTTGTAGGCCTCAATTCTTTATTTTCTTACATTAGAAGTAGGAATTCCAAGATGATGGGTATAGGAAAGCTGAAGTTGTAGAAGTTACTCTATACAGAGCCAAAATTTTCAAACTGTAGATTCTGTGCATCATAAACGTGTGTGCGCACATATGTAGGAAAGCAAAATTGACTTTTTCCACTTATGGTAATTAAGTGTGCAAATATACCAACTGTGCATGCAAAAACTGCACATGCAAAATTAGAGTTCCAATTACACATCTGCAGATTATAAGGCAGAAGAATTCTGTCTTATAATTAAAGACATATGACCCCCTGGACAAAACCTAATAAAAAAAAAGTCCCTTTCTGCAACCTCAGGGTCTAAAACAATAACTTGTAAACTAAGCCAAGCAAACTAATAGAGCAGCTGAACTTCACCCAGCTCTCACAAGAGCAACCACCAAAACCCGGAGAGCAAGATGCAGAGATTCCTGGCAGGTAGGTGTGGCGCTGTGTGAAGTTTTTCTATCTGTATACTTATTGCTAATACTGCCCACTACTGCGCTAGCACTGCAGCCGGCTGCAGAGACTGAGAAATTGCCTCTTCCCTAAAATCCTCATCCTGTGCTATAAAAAAAAAAATTAATAAACAAGCTGCAGAGTATTGTGTGGGAGGGGGATTATTATAAAATAAAGGAGCACATGTAAGTTTGAAAGACAGCGAGACTTTCTTTTTCTGCTTCCACCTTTAAGACATGCTCAAATGCAAAATGAGTAAGTAATGACCCAAAAATGGCTGTTCTAGATGATGATACAATCTACGTCTAGCTACCGATTGGACTGAATATACCTGAATGCAAGATGTCAAAGTCTCCCTTTAGCCCTTATCACTACTTGAATGAACATATTCCCAAATATCTGCCTCTACTTGGAATCACCCGCCTCACCAAAACAGGTATAATTCTACCTTTTGGCAAATTTATTATTCAGTTGAGCCCCTCTTTATGAAATCATATACACAGTGCAAAGTGCTCTGGAGAGAAAGACTATCAGTTTTTGGACTATCTCTTCAAAAAGATTTAGTTCACATACCACCTTTTCATGGACTTCATTTTAGAACCTCTTACATATAGACCAACATCATCGATTTATGTATTTATTAAGGACTTAAAAAGTTTGTTAAAAGTAAAGAAGAATGCTAGAAAAAGATTATCAATGCTGTAAAAAAAAAAAAAAAAAAAAAAAGTCATCTATCGTAAAAGCCTTTAGAAAGCCAGCATTTTAGAATAATTATTTACAGCTTTAAAATGACGTTTCTGGAGCAACATAAAGTCACATTATTTGGAAGTAATATAAAGATTTAGGTCTAACTTTACATTCCGAAAACATACAAAATATTTAAGCTGTTTAAAATTAATCTCAAAAGAGCTAACTGTATAGGCTTTTGAAGGGCTCAGAAACTGTGTGTATTTCAGCACTGTGTTTACAAAGAGATACAGCTGGTTGTTTAACCACACAGATATAATTGTCTACAACTTAAGTAAGCATTGATAATATTTTCTTTTTTACAAAAAGATGCTATCAATAAAAAACACAGGGTATTTTGTATTACTTCAAAGCTTATTTATAATGCGTTTAGGAAAATTCAATGGAAACAGGAAAATAATGTCTTGATTTTCTAAACTATACAACATCTGCTTTTACTTACTTGAATCATTGTAAAGTTCTCTGTATTCTGAATGATCACTCTTTCTTTTGTCTGCTCTTGTATTTGAATATCTTCATATTATGTTATTCACAAGATCGTGGGTGTGCAACCACAGGAAAATCTCTGCTGCTTTTTTACAATGGTGAGTGCTAGATAGTGTAAATGTTTTATGGAAACAAAGTACAAACATCATAAATGTTATTTTCCTCAGAAGGCTAAAGTTACTAAAGCCTTATATATTCCTCATGCGCACATGCAACATGAGCTCAGATATTTTTAAGCCAGATATTGGATTGTTTACACATATTCCCTCTCTCAAGTGTGCATAACCCACATCAGCTGCTATTAGAAGATGCATCCTTTTCTACGAATAGATTTCCTTTTAGTGATCACCATTACCCATGCCAAGCCAAAGTCTGAAAGCCACAAATTTCTTTTTAAAGTTTTCCCCTCCCATGGTAATTTCCAGGTTGCTGCATGACTTGTTCCCCCATAATCATCTTCTATTTTTGATTACAAACACTAGAAACTTAAATTCTATGCAATCGTAACATAAATTGAAAGCAACAAATTCAGGTGTGTATCACTATTGAAACAGGTAACTATGAACAGTTTGAATATTTGAGTGTAATTGTCTTATAGATCAGAGAACAAACTCTCTCTAAAGTTGAAGTTTAAATGTGTGTATCCAAAGAGAGTTTAAACCAGAGTACCAAAGTAAGAGATCAGTTTAAAAAAAATCTTTAAACTACAAAACCACCACTCTACAGTAAACTCTTTCATATCCTGCAGCCCCAGGACCGGGACATTGCCAGATATTCTGGATAGTGGAGAGGTTTACCTAGCAATGCATAACACTAAAGGAAAAACAAGATTGGATATGAGGAAACAAACAAAAAAGTTATGTAGAGTACTTTATTTACCAACAGTAGTACTGTACACTGTAAACTTGTACTGTATTTCCAGGTGTTTATTTGTATTCACTTTCACTATACTGTACTTGTGGAAAACTTAACTAAAATTTACTTATGGTTCAAATGCTGGTTATTTGAGAGTTCCGCATGATAGAATGGGGGACACGAAAGAGTTTACAGGATTTGACAAATACATTGTAACATCATACGTTCTTTCCCTCTACAAATTTAGTTACTGGTATCTACTATTGCTGTATATGCCTGAAAGGTTAACATAGTGAAGGAGGCAAAATTTCCTGTGGAGCTCTTGAATATGCAAAATATTTTATACTCAGTCTCTTAAATAAATGTACCAATGAACAGCTTGATGAATCTGAACACATCTCTCTTTCCTTTCCTTTTTGTTTCCATAAATGCAAATATTTAGCTTTAACTTTAATGTTCTGCTTAACATTTTTCATAGGTATGTGCGGAAAAGACCATAAAATGTGTTGTTTATATGGTTTTCGGTAAGGCATATAGATACAGTTGGAGTCAGTGACTTGTGTTTTGAAAGTAGAAATGAGGGGGAACCAAACTTCTGGACCCCTCACCCTGAATGTGGGTGAGAAGATGGATTTTTCAAAAGTTCTACCTTCAGTCCATCAGTTTTAATTGTCGGTGAACCACTATACTGGGCTCATGACCCCTAACATTTTGAAAAGATGTGGGCTTCCTCTGACCTAAAGCTAGCTAAAAGTGAAAGGGTTTTTTGTTTGTTTTAAATGACTTTGCATACTTCAATCCACAGAATGATAGGTTTCTTGATAGCTATAACTTGGAGGATTGAAATAAGATGACTATGGGAATCTCTAACATGAATTTTCACTCATTTAGATGCTTGAGAGAATGTTTAATATTCTTGGCATGTAGTTTGCAGTGATTAGGTTACTTGCACACCAGAAGTTTAAGCTGAATGTCAGGGAATTTCCTATTTTTTGTTAGTGTATTATTGTTATGGAGCTGGGCCAACAGTTAAGGTGGTAGTTGCACTGTAATGGGAGGGTCTGACACTTCTACAGTAGACAACATGTACGTTGGAGAAAATAAAACTTGGAGTTTGTGATCTGAGTCCCAGATGCTCAAAAGGTATTTAGGCTCCTAACTTCCATTGATGTCACTGGAAATTTGGAGCTAAAGTACCTTTGAGGATCTGGGCCCAAGTGCTTTATTTTAGACAACAGTAACACCTCTGTAGGAGATAACAGCATCCATTATTTGAAGAGAGAAACAGAATGTGCTGGAATGCAGCATCTAAGGAAAGAATGTGATGGGTTCTGTTTTGTGGAGTGTGTGGCAAGAGGCTCCTCTTGCCTTTCACTGTACTCCTAACATCCTATAATGAATTTCCTCTCTCCTTGTCCCTCAAGTGTGGGAGGCTGACAGAATTGCTGGCCCTGGGGATGGTATGCGTGGGGGGGGGGAGGGGGGAAGGAGCCAGCTCTGTGCTTCTGGAAGGGGCGGGCCCTTGGGTGGAAGGAGAGAGGCTGGGGACTAGCCTCTCCCCACCAGCTCTTCGGTGCCACCTAAGGCTTGAATGGTGATTTAAAAGGGCCTGGGGTTCTGGTTGCCATTGCTGTTGCAATGGCAGTGGCAGCGGCTTGGAGCCCTTGAACCTTTTGAATCACTGGGTCCTGAGTTGCCTCTCCCTTCTCCTTACCCCCCATGCTGTCAAATGACAGACCGTCTAAGCTGCATTGCATGAATTCCCACTTTCCTCTGTCAAGGGAAGTGGATTGTATTGGGGGATTGAACCTGGACAGAACAGAGGAGTTCTGAAGTAGTTTGGGCATGTGTGGGAGCAGAACCTAGGAAGTTCTAATATTTCTGGAGAGGCTGGAATTAGGACAGACCAGATCTGATATACTAAGGTTTCAATACTTCAGGGACTATTGCCATGCACTGCCCAGCTAGTCTCCACAAAGATCTCTGGATACCTTATCTCAGCCACACCACTACCCACAGAGCTAGGATGAGATATGTGGAAAGGGGCAGCTACTCCTGGCTCCACCAAGCCCCGGGGAGTCAGGAAGGAGGCCGCAGCTGCTGGCCCTTGCCAGGGCCCTGGGGAAGCCACAGCTGCCTGCGCTCCCTGGAAGCCTGGGGAAACGGCAAGGACACAGCAGCTGACCTCACTCTCCCAGCTTGCCTGAGGCTTGAAGTGACCTACTTGCTCTCCACCCAGCAGCTGCACCTGCGCAGCTGGGGGTGGAAAAGTTCAGCAGGGGGAGGGCCCATCTATGGGACAATTAGTCCCTTTTAAAAAATAAGTAGGGATGCCTTTTTGGCGTCCCAAATACCAGACCATCCCGCCTAATGTGGGATGGATGGTCACCCTACACAGAAGTTCTTCTCTCCCTCATTCAGATCCACACTTGACCCTCAGAACTAGCTTACAATGCCTGCTTCCTGACGATGAGAGCTGAAGGAATGAAGGTTCGGAGACGAGAATGTTAAGGGAAGCTGAGGCAGGAACGAGAAGCCTACGCAATATACACAGGGACAAAAGGAAAAGAGCAAATATGTGGAAAGAAGAAGAGAAGATGTGTTTGAACAGGTAAGCAGATGACGTATGAGAAGTGGAGTGCTCCTCTCTGATGAGCCAGCAATGGTTCGTAGAAGAACAGAGAACAGATACACCTACAAAAAGGTCGTATGACTTATCTCTGTGAAATATCTTCTCTCATTCAGCAGTCCTCAGATCCTCTCGCATGAGTCTTGAAAGGCTTATCCAAATGGAAATAAACTGTCAGCCAGTTCTTCAAGTCCAAGAGACTCCAACAAGCCCCCACTTCCTCAGCATCCCCTTTACAAACCATCATACCCCTGGCTTTCTATGCACATTGGCTGCCACAGAGAAAAGGCAATGGTGAAGCTAGGAATAGACTCCAGAATTCCAGACTTCCAGTCCTGTGCTTTGACCATGAGATAGGTCTCCTCCCCTGGCCCCAAATAAACAAATTCAAGCGTTTAAACGTAATTCTGTTTGTTTGCTTTCGTTTCAGTTCACTTTTGTACATGCCCCATGGAACAGAAGCCCAGAGAAGCAAAACTAGCTCAGTTTACAACTTTCATCTATATAACGTTGCAACATCATAAACAATGTCAGACACATCCACAGCCCTTGGAGTAAAACTTGTTACTTCTCTGTTGGTGGCTGAGAAAAGCAGTTCATATATTTGCTTTCTTTGTCTCACATAAGTGACTATTTAAAAGTTATTTAAAAAATAAAAATAAACATTTAAACAAAAAAGACTCTTAGCCAGAATGGATATTTCTTGTTTACCCCTCCCCCCATGGTCAGAAAGTGCTACAAAACTCACCAAAAAACAAGCACTAATAACTCTGAGCACACTGTATTGACTGCACAGCATTTAAGTGTGAGGGGTGGTATTTGTGTGGCTGGCTGGCTGAAGGGGACGGTGCTTTATAATGTGGGGTTCATGGGAAAAGGACAACTTCTGCAAAAAAGAGGTCAGCCTAGTGGCTGACTGATCCTGCACAGACCTGCTATAGGCATTATGCTACCCATCCCCTTTTTTAAGGGGGCTGGAAAGGGGTTTTTCCCTTATTACCAGAACAACCTAGCTGAAGCTGGGTTATTTTCACCTTCCCCACAGCAGTTTCAGGAAGGAATTTGTTCATGTACAGCATAACAGGTGGCAGGCTATATGTCACATCTCATTTTTTAAGTTTAGGGCAGATGTCCAGTGCAAGTATTCTCTAGGAAAGGTACACAGTGAGTGGGTAAGTGGCATGGAAAAAGACTTACAGAAAGAGATATTTGTTAAAGGAACAAATGGGGGCAGTTGAAGACTCCCATGATTGGCATAGCAGAGAGCCAACCACGATTCTTACAGCCCACCATAATCTTCCTGGAAGGGAGGGCTGGGTTGTAGGGTCTCAGCAACGGATTTAATGGTGGGATCTACTTCGAAAAAGAGGGTGGCTGGGGGAAGCCCCACAAATAATTACAGAATAAACAAGGAGTTACCTGCACTGTATACATTTATGTGCTGGATAGTCCCAGACATCTAATAATAAAGTTGTTGACAGATTAAACTGACTTCAAATATCTCCTGTCCTTCTTTCGGCATAGCCAGAAAATACATTATTGATTTATCATAATCATATTACTTCTTTACTCAGGTACTTGCAAGGAAAGGGGAGGTTGTACAGAAATGCCAAAGCACATGGCTTGCAGTCTATTACGTGCTCCCAGATCTTCACTATTTCCCATGAATGTACAATTAGAATATACTTTTTCCCAGCTCAGTTGCAGACTTTGGTTATAGGGAGGGACATATTTCCCAATGCTGTCACCATATTGCAATACTGCTTAAAGATGGTCAGGGATTAACCAATTGATAGAACCCCTTTGCAATACAGCATGTTCACTGAACAGCAAGGACTTTGGGTTTTCGGCTTTCACAGTTTATTTAATTGTATAACAATACTGAAAAGCTTTAACCTTGGAGGATGTATGGAATAAATAACCTGTATTTTACATTCTCCTGAAAAAGTTAGGCAGTATGAAATCACAAAGATGTAACTTTGAATGTGACACTCAAGAACAAAAGGTGCTTAACATTAGAAAATACTGTAGGGGTAAACTCACTCTTACCAAATCTCTTCTTCCCCACCCACCACTACTTGCAGGCAACAATAGACAGTTTTCTTCTACACTAACTTATACCTTTTAATACTATTTATAAATAATCACATGAACAGAATTATGTTTTGTTAACCTGGCTGTTCTTCATGTAAAATACTAATATTCACATTCAAATAGCATTTGCCATTTGTTTGTCAGTCATTTTCTATCAAAACATTTCAGTCATCTAGTTAGGAACAAAAAAATCCAATTAGAAGCAAAAACAATACCACGTGCCTGAGGTGACCAGTCACATAGTGAGAATATTGGGAAAAAAAAAGAAAATCAAAGGAATCCTCTCAAACAATCCAAAAGCTAAAAATTATTCACAAATTGTTTAAGCAATTATGAAAAGAAAAATACCTTAAGAAAAATCAGTTTGCAAAACATTTCATTGGCAAAAGTGTTGTATGTCAGATTTTTTTTCTTGCAAATAAATAATTGATCAGCACTACTTAAAAACATATGGAATCAGCCAGGAATACAGGCAACAAAGGTTGATCCTGCAGACTCTTATGCACAAGCTTAACATGGTTCCACTGACTTCAGTAAAGTTACTCAAATGAGTAACATTAAGCACTGTAAGCATTTGCAAGACTGGGACCTAGTAATATTTGTTCTATGTGATGGGCCCAAACAGAAACTTCAGCTCTAAAAAACAAATTTTCCTGAATTATAGGGAACATACATCCAAAGTTTTGTGGTAGTTTCATATTGAACTTCTGCTATTGGCCAAGTGAAACCTCCAAAATGGAACAACCCTGAATGCTTTCAAAACTTATGATCCAATTTTGTATTTGAATGTAGTTGCTTCGACAGTGATTTTTTGCATGTCTGGTAAAAAAGCGTCCTATAACACAGTATAATTAGGCCTTTGACTGACCGTGCCATGGCAAAACATTACATATAACTAGCAAAATAATTTGATCTACATATACGTTCAATATTCAAGAACGTTAATATAAAAACAAACCAGATGTAGATTATATCAAACTAATAGCAGCAAGTTTTTAAAAACAGCAATTTTTCTTGCCCCATCTGATTGTTCTAAAGCAGTTATGAATGTAACTTCACAAAGAGCATTCAACATGCTGAATTTTCCAATTATTTTTCATATTAAGGATTGAGATTTTATTCTGTGTAACAATAAAGCCATGGATTGGTCCTCTGTTATTCTCAAGGGCATATTTTATTGATTTTTTTAAACATTAATTTCCATTTCAACTATCTGTTTTTGCATTAACTTAATTATGCACCTCAGCTTGTCATTGTTAATGCAGTAAACTTCTGTTTCTTTTATATGTTCTCCTCTGAGCATCAAAACTAGAAATGCTTATGGGACTATTAAGGCTGTTAACCAGAAAATATTTAAAATAAATACATATAAATTTTATTTTAACCATTTTACCAATAATGCTGTAGCTAATTATCTTAACAGTACTATATTCCAAATATCTTGCAAAAGAGGCTACTAAATCAGCACTGAAGAACTGCTAATGTGCCTCAGACACCCAAATTAGGATTTGCTCAATGCTCATTTTATATCAACCTGCTGTGAAAATATGACTACACCTGCTGATTTTATGAGGTTGTTTTGGTTTTGTTTTGTTTGTTTTTTTAAAAAGGAAGTTTTGGTACAAGCAAGTTAATGTTATAATTTTAAGATATTTAGCAAGTGGCTTACCATTTCAAAGGCAACTAATTACATCAGCATCTAATTAAGGTCATATAGTATTTTATATTTTTAAAACTAAGTTCACAGTTCTACTGTTTTTTAATACCACATACTTTTCTTTCCCTCAAAACTAGAAATACCAGTACTTGATTAAACCTCTGCTAAGTCTCTTGAAACCTATGGCTCAAAACTCTTAATTATCAGGAGTTGTAAATAAAGAGCATGTTGAAGCAGAACAGAGGTCTAATGATTTAATGTAAAAGAAAAAAACACCCGCGTGCAAAAGCAATTCGCATCAAAGCTAGCAGGCTATACCCTGACAGTCATCCATCAAACCAAAAGTCTCCTTAATAAATGCCAATTATAGGGCAAATATGCACAAACGTGGATAGCATAAGCCATGGGATCATTTCCTTCCGAGAAAATTAGTGACCAGCCAAACACCCATGCAGTGTAAACTACCAGACTGCCCTACAGCAAGACTCACTGCTGATCTGAATACTAACTATTATTATCATTTCACTCATTTCTATTTTACTTTATTTTGTGCTGTTGTAAGAGTGCAGATCCACACAGAATTTTGTTTGGGGTTATACAAATTCTTTCACAATTTGTATAGAAGTCTAACATAACTTTTTAAAAGCCATGACATACCTATAATGTATACAGAGTCTCTGACTTCCGCCGTAAGCGAGCCTTTTTCCTAACTTAATCATACTCAAATTTCACCCCTTTTAAAGATCCTGATTCAAAAATGTTCACTCATTCTCCACAGTCCACAAATTTATACCATCTCTTCCTGTGATATTATATGTGCATAAATTAAAAAAGAATGGTATTGAATAAAGACTAAAAACCTAACATGGAGTACCTTTTCCTAAATTTAGATTTAGTTTATTACAGAAAGTGCTCAATTATGTGTTCTCATAAAATTATCTGTTTATGTATATAAAGGATGTTTTGAATTTGAGCTAAAAAGTTATGACCCCTAAATCTAAAGCAAAGGATAAGATTCAATGTACAATGTGTATTAAACAAACACACTGAACAATATGAACTAGTTCTTCATTATTAACTATCCAGACCCTTTCTTAAACATCTTCTGCAAATCACACATGACTACACCACATAAAAGCTTTAGTTTCCCCAACAGCAGCTTTGTTGCCTTTATTGTAACTGGTATACAGTGTATTGAAAAGTACCAAGTTGTCTAATGTAGAGTGTTACAGTACCACATTGTGGAGTTATAGTTAAGTGCCAAAAATGAAAAAAATCTTGTTAATAAAGGGGGGGGGAAAGATTTCTAAGAAGTAATATTGTATGTTAGTGCAATGACAAAGAATAAATTTCCTAAATGAAAATGCTCATTTACAATATTTATAGAAAATGGATTTGAAAATGCTGCATCAGTCCCAGGTTGATGTCTTACCTAATTGACCTCCAAAGTGACATCTTCCATCGCATAGGCTGGCCCGTGCTATATTCATTTATTTCCATCTTGCCTGAAATTATGATGAATGGTCTGAGCTCCATTCAATTATTGAAAATGTGCAAAGAAACAGAAACAATGAAACTGGCAAAGTTCTCTGCATTCTTAGGAACAATTTAGGCTAATTAGCATCAACTTCTCTCCCATTCATCATACCCCTTTAGAAATATAAACAAACTGTCAGCTCTAACCTAACAAACAGATCACTGAGCTACTTAACACAAATTATTCTTACATGAAAAGCTCCTTCTCAGGCAATATTCTCCTCTAGGGCATCTGGGAAGCTGAGCTATTAAAATTGAAGACATGTGTTTTAGTCAAACTTAACTCCCAGATTGTAGTGATCACTGTTGTGACAGTTTTCAGTCAGCATACAGGCTGCTGGCAACATACTGCACATTTAAATGAAATGATGTAACAAGAGATTTAAATAATGCATGTTCATTTACTGCAGTATTGATACCGGATAACTAACATTCTGCAGCTATAAATGCAACTTTTTCGGTAGAGTTCAAATTTTGGATTTTTGGCTTATAAATTTCATGTTCTCTTTTCTGCTTAATGTGGTTTTTGTCATTCATTTCACAAGCTACGGACCTAAGACACTAGCCTGTCACTTTGGATCAAGCAGAAACTGAGGCTATACTCTGAAGGGGCCAGAGCAGGGAACAGTTCTGGCTTTCCTGCATTCTGACTAGACTTCTCCATATGTGCTACAGATAAAGTGATATGCTTTTCAGGAGGAAGAGCACAAGAGGAATCTTAATATTTGGAATTTTTCTTAAATATTAAAAAAAAAAATTTCCAGTGCTGTCTCAAAAGGATAATGAATTTTCTAAAATGTATTCAAAGTGCCTGAGAAATTAAATTGGGACTCTTCCTCCATCTCACTACAAGCCTTTATATTTAACCCTTTCACTAAGAAATTCTTCATTATTTCAGAAAACAAAATGGTTCCAAATCTCACAGAAGGAAGAATGAGATGACCTCTTTTCCACACCAGAATACTAGGACTGTGTGCAAAGGAAGCGTAATGGCTCTTTTCAAATCCAGTCAGATTTTATGCTGTTAGAGGCTTTACTGGAAATAGCATTAACTGTTGAATGAATGACAGGAAGCAGAGAAAGGGAACTTCCACTACCAGCTTAAATATGCAGTGGCTGTAGGTGCTATTTTCAACAGGGTTGGTTTTGTTTGTTTCTTCATTGTTTTAATTTTTGGTTTTTACTGGGGTGGTTATATATGCAACTGGAAAACAGAGTTGAGGAGAGATTTTTCTCTCACTTCCTGCTTCTCTATTTCTTGATGGGATTAACTGTTTTGTTCTGAACTGCTTCAGTTAATTGCTGGACAATCTGCTTTGGTGACTGTCTTGGAGGAAAGTTCTTGAGTATCTAGGAGTCATTCTGGAATTAAATTTGAAACTGGCAAATTAATTTGAATTAGCCCCTCACAAGCCTGCATCCCCAGCTCTATGGTCTGGAAAGCATATAACACAGGTTGACACTAACATTATAACCACAACAACTGACATGAACCGAAGCAGCAAAAAGCCCTCTAAGTATCCTCCAGTGGCATCATATGGAGCTGTGCACAATCCAATAGCTACGCTAGATATTGCAGTATTTTAATGGGACTGTTAGCCGGAATATAATTTGGGGGGCTTGAATGCTAATGGTCTCTAATGAATAGCTTACCCTGGAAGATGCTATTGGATAGCTTGTGCAAGAGATTGTTTAATCTTAAATTGAATCTTGCAAGCTGATGCACATACTGTTCCTTTTGGGACAGCAGACCTGGATTTTGTGCATGTAGCCAGTGACTAAGGCTGGATATCACACAGGAATGCATCAAAGGGGCTCAAGGACTGGGATTTGGCCCTTGTTAACATTCAAGAGAGAGATAACATAGCCCAGATGAAAGTGCCTGAGTGATGTTACCAAAAGGAACAGGAATAGTCCCTGTTGCTCCTTTAAGCTTGGAAGGGGACAACTCATACATTTCACTATGTGTCTTAGCTGAAGGGCTGTCACATTGAAGACCTTCCTAACAGGGGATATCTGGAAAGGAAACAGCAGTTTTGTACTTGACCAACAAGAGGTGCTCACACACAATTTTGGCCAGCAGTTGTTGCTGGTACATCTGGCCTTGGAAACAGGGGTGTAGTTTTTGCTATATGGACACAATGAATTCACCGAAATGTGTATGTTTCATGATTTGCTCTGTATTATTTCAGAGTGTCTTGGACTATATAAACCCCACAGTGGAAGTGAAGATGTTTCAAATTAAAACTCTGGGTCAAAGCCTACCCACCCACCCACACCTGCAAAACATACTCCAGCTGGAAGTTGACATTAAAAGATGCTAGCTAGGAGGAATAGTGAGACCTAAGAGAGAGGTCTACCCTGTGGGCTCCTGCTTTCTGAGCCCAGAGGGGCTGAAGTTCAACAACTCCTTTTCTTTACGATTTTATATCAAACTGTAACACTTAGGCAGGAGAAGAAAGTGGCCCAGGAAGGCAGCCTTAGGACACTCCTGGACACTCTTAGGCTGTGTCTATACTAGGAAATAAATTTAAGTCATCTTCATAAAGTCAATGGTAAGCGTCCACGTTTAAAGTCAGTGTCCCCATTACCTTTGCTAAGTATGACTGCGTCAGCAGTGCACTATGGGTACCTGTCCCACAGTTCCCTCACCATTTTTGCACTCTGGGTTTCTGTGCCAGAGTGTTATGGGGAAAAAAATTGCACCACAAATGGTTGTGGGTGTCTGATATCATCTCACAGTGCATTGCCCTGCTCCCAGTCTCCCATTGAAAACAAACTGCCAAATGCATTTTTGCACCACTTTTCCACAGCCTGGCCTGACACACACAGGTAGAAGGCTAGCGAGCAAGTCCTGAGAAACAAAATGCAAAAATTAAAACCTGAAAAGTTTCAACTGGAGGAAATGAAAAGATTTTTTTTTTGTTTTTGGCATCACTGAAATGCTTTATTTTGATAGTATTATTTTGATTCATTTCATTTTGGCCCAGAAGCCATGTGGTCGGGGCGGGCAGCCAGAGAGACCGGCAGCCACGTGGTGCAAAGGACAGCTGGAGAGCCGAGCAGCCATGTAGGCCGTGTCTACACGTGCCCCAAACTTTGAAATGGCCATGCAAATGGACATTTCGAAGTTTACTAATGAAGCACTGAATATGCATTTCAGCGCTTCATTAGTAAACTTCGAAATGTCCATTTGCATGGCCATTTCGAAGTTTGGGGCACGTGTAGACGTAGCTGTAGTGAGCAGTAGCTGGAGAGGCAACTGGAGAGCCCAGCAGCTGTGTGATGTGGGGGAGCAGCTGGAAAGCCTGGGCTGATAACTACTTCCTGCTCACCTGGGCTACGTCTGCACGTGAAGCCAACATCGAAATAGCTTATTTCGATGTAGCAACATCGAAATAGGCTATTTCGATGAATAACGTCTACACGTCCTCCAGGGCTGGCAACGTCGATGTTCAACTTCGACGTTGCGTGGCACCACATCAAAATAGGCGCTGCGAGGGTACGTCTACACGCCAAAGTAGCACACATCGAAATTAGGGTGCCAGGCACAGCTGCAGACAGGGTCACAGGGCGGACTCAACAGCAAGCCGCTCCCTTAAAGGGCCCCTCCCAGACACACTTGCACTAAACAACACAAGATACACAGAGCTGACAACTGGTTGCAGACCCTGTGCCTGCAGCATGCATCCCCAGCTGCCGCAGCAGCAGCCAGAAGCCCTGGGCTAAGGGCTGCTGCCCACGGTGACCATAGAGCCCCGCAGGGGCTGGAGAGACAGCATCTCTCAACCCCCCAGCTGATGGCCGCCATGGAGGACCTGGCAATTTCGACGTTGCGGGACGCGGATCATCTACACGGTCCTTACTTCGACGTTGAACGTCGAAGTAGGGCGCTATTCCGATCCCCTCATGAGGTTAGCGACTTCGACGTCTCGCCGCCTAACGTTGAAGTTAACTTCGAAATAGTGCCTGACGCGTGTAGCCACGACGGGCGCTATTTCGAAGTTAGTGCCGCTACTTCAAAGTAGCGTGCACGTGTAGACACAGCTCTGGAGAGCAGTGGAGGTGAAAGCAATGGTCAGAATGGATGCATTGGGGGATACTTCTAGAGACCAATAAAACTGAATTAAATAACGCTGTATCTGCACTAGCATTACATCAACCTTGTAAATTCAAATTTGGCATTACTCCTCATGAAAATCCTGGAGTAGAAAAGTCAACCTTAGGATCCCTTAAAATCAACCTAATGATGTGTGGTGAAGATAGGTACATTATAAAATCAACCCAACTCCCTTAAAGTCAACTTTATGGTCTAGTGTAGAAATAGCCTCACAGTGTCTAGGGTGGAAGCCCAGTGGAGTCAGCGGGCCTAGGCTTCCCTGCAACCACTCTAGCTGTGAAAAGCCCGAGAACTGTCACTTCCAGACTTCTCCTTAAGGAAGCAAGGGCAAGGTACAGATTTTGAAAGCTCTGTAGTTGGGACTGGACACCTGTAAGGATCAACGGATGGACTGACAGTTCCCACCCCTCCCCTCAACCATGAGTGGCCAGGGTATGGGATCCCATATCTTTCTGGGGGTTCTATTACCCCAAAGAGAGTTTAGGATAACTGGTTACCTGACTAGAAAACTGAGTCAATACTCACCAAAAGGCAGACTGCCACAGTTTTTGACAGTGGCCTCAGAGACACTGGAGGTAGGACAAGTGAAGATCTACTAGTCATTAGGTGATATTGCAGTACACACTGCCCAACAAACACAGTATCAGCACTCTGGGGAGTGAGCCCTGTCCAAAGGGTTAAATTCCCCTCAGTGGGGATAGCATTATTGGGACTGTCTACTAGAAACTAAGAAGCATAGGTCAGCTGCTGAGGGTATCACCCCTTCTCAAAAAGTTAGGTATCAATCCACCTTCTGTGCCAAATGGATGGTGGCTTTCCAAGGGAGCCAGAGCCCTTGTAACAAGTTTTTGGGACTTTGTCTAAATGTTCTCTGTGGAAAGAACAGAGAATCAAGTTTAAGTCAGCTGGTTAATCCTAGAACAAGTTAGGATACTCTGGATTCAATCAAAGAATGGATGGGGTGAAGTGGGAGAGGCCAGCGATAGCCCAGAGCTGCTGTGGCTGTTCCCTCATTCACTGCAGGGCAGATTTCTGACATTGAAACAACTCCTAAAGGCAATTTTAATAAGATACAGCCAATGAGTTACAAGTTCTAATGCTTGATCTTCATTGGCTCTCTTCCATTTGCAAAATATTTGAGAATTCAGTTGTGTTCTTTCACTGATCTCTGGATTACGCACTATAATTTGTTTAAAAAAAAAAAAAAGTATGGCTCTTCTCTGTATTTTTAAATCCTCTGCAGATGCCCAGCATGGAATAGGGTAGGTTGGCCATTTGTACCTCATACAATCAGAGATATATCTATCTAATTAAAAAAACCAAAAAAACCCCCAAGGTTGCTGCCTCATCTATACCCGCAAGATCATTGCTTATGACTTGGATCAGTATGTACAACCGCTCTACTTCTAGGATTCTTTTATACAAATACTCATATAACGAGCCTATCAGGGGAGCTGAATTGGAGATAACTGTACCAGCACAATCCAACAAAACCTTTCATACTAAGACTAGAGGCTTGTCCACCAGGTACACTGCACACACCAGGAGCTCCCTGAATTCCTCATTTGTACCTCCTCCTCCTCCACAGCAATCTGCACACTCTTCTCCCCTACTGTTTCAGGGTCTCCCTACAACTCCAGCATTCCCTCTATCAAGTCTCATTTCATCTCCATCTGTGAGAAGTCTTTCAGCGCGTCACCATTTTAAAACTATAGGAAAAAATGGATACAGCTATGATGGGGGTATTTTTTGCATGAAGGTGCCAATGGCTCCCATAGGCAGCTCTTTAATTTACAGAAAATTACACAGGTGGATGGAATTGCTGGCTCAGGTAATCAGATGTCAGAGGTGCTATGTCCCCCTGAACCCTCCTTGTCATTTTCATCCAGTCAGTAGGGTTCTGCCCCAGGGAGCCTTGAACATTCCTTTATACTTGGTAGCTGATGGCATGCAAAAGTTACCCCATTAAAGAAGGGCAGACAGATGCATAAATCCCATTGAATTGAGTGTTTGGCTGAGCAAAACACTATCTACCAGATGATGAAACAAGATTAAATTGAATCTCTTCTAAATTAACTGAACATTTGTCCAAAAAATTTTTTTTTTTTTTTTTTTTTTTTAAAAATGATGCCTCAAATGAAAAAAGACATTTGTTACAAAAAGAGAGGGTAAGTATGTCTTCTTGGCAGTCACTCAATAACAAGCAGGTCATCTTCATGTCACCCACCTATTTGTGAGTCTGTTGATGGCTGATCAGTCCAATTCTGGAGCCGTAGATCTTGTCACAGAAAAGGTAGGTTTAAGTAGCTGTCGGAGGGGCATGGGGCAGTTTTTGCTGCTCTTTTCTTCTTCTCTGCCTCTTCTCGTCTGCACTCTGATGGAATGTCTCAAATTGTGCCACCCCCTCATGGGCCACACTCCACTGGGAACGCTCCTGGGTAAGGTTCTCCATAGTGTTGACACCAATGCTACACTTTTTCACGTGAGCTGTACATATGCATATAGTATCTGTAGGGTGAAAATCCCAAGCTGCTGATGCATATTGTGGTTTCTGTTAAGAACCCTCACTTTTATGCCCAAATTTTATGGTCTGGTCTAAGACCTAACTCATAACATGTATCATGGTTCACAAATACAGCTAGTGTGAGAAGGAACTTATGAGCAGGGCCATAGTTTTCTCATAGTCTGGAGAAAGAGATAGAGCACAGTTGCTGTGCTCTAAGGCCAAGTCCAGAGGCTGTGAGACAAGCCTGAACTGCCAGGGATGAAATACCTTTCTCCCTTACAGTATACTCTACAAAGACATTTCTCTAGTTCACTAACCCAGGGCCTTGGATACAAGCACAATATGTTCCAAATAAGTGATGTTTGTTATGTACTCTCATTGTTTTATTTTAACTCCTTCAGATATGGACTTGTGGATCATAATCAAACAAAGGCATCATTACTCCCATGGATACATAAGCAGGACTGGTATCAGTGCATATGTTTAAAGAGACGACAAAAACCACACACCCCACCTGTGTATTGCATGTAAATGATGGGTGGAGCCATCGTGTAACCTTTTAGATTACTGGCTTATTGTGCTCATCGTGTCTTGCTTCAGCACCTATCCAGGGGCTTCGGGCCTCTCACCCTGTTATTTCTCACCACCCATTGATATCCTATATACTCACTTGTAACCTATTGCTTGACAGTACTTCACTGAGCCCAGCCGGACAGGCTAGTTGGCACTCGGCCAGCGCTGCGCATAATAAACCCTCCTGCTCGATTCTACCCAGTGTCCAGACTTTGTTCCTTCAACATGCTATATTGACAGGATTCTCAAAATTGTCCTATACAAACCCCTGAGAGTACACAAGACCTTTCCAGGTGGCTAGATGGGAAAAAGTGTAATGGTAGATTTTCTTTGTTAATAATTTTACCTCCTGCATTTGCATTAAAAGGCTACTCAATGGCAATTTGTCATATACACTATAGTAGGTAATTTACTTCAGAATGGACCAGTGAGCCCATGGATATACTAGTTCTGATATACAGAGCCTTCCCCTCCAAACACTGTACAGCGAAGGGTCAGTTGCTTAGCAACTGTCCAGTTTAACTGAACTCAGAATTAGTCAGGGGTCTTATTTCATTTGTATATGTTGCATTTAACTATATCTGTACGTAACAGTGACATATGGACAGATGGTTAAAGACAGTTAGTGTTAAGAACACACAAAGTACCAGTGAGGAGAAGTGAAGTGATAAAATTTGTTTGTCAGTACCAATGCACTTGCTGAAATCGCTGGTGCAACAACGACTATTGACTTAACATGTGGCTCTCAGCCAGCAGAGTAAAACGTTGATAATAGGGACAAAACAGGATCTGTATCAAAGACACATAAATATGATGAAAAGCGTAACAAAAAGGTGATTTGCTTAAAACTGGAGAGAGTGAATACACTTTGTCATAGTGTGTCTTATTTGTGAAGCCTCTTCACTAACAGACCAAACCCTTATCTTCCCTGTAGACATTTGGAAAAAAAGCATGAAAGAGACAAAAGGACAAAAAGAATTTTTCAAGGGATGTAGGGTCAGATAATACCAAGCAAGGACATTATGTCCTCTGATACTAATATTAAGACCCCTGAAGCATCACACTCAGGCTATGTTTACACTGTACCCTTAATTCGATATAAGGTATGCAATTTGTGCTAAGCGAATTGCGTATCCTATTTCAAGTTAATTTCAAAATAAGCTATTTTGGAATTTGGCATTGTCTACATAGCACCAAATTTCAAAATAATGTTTTATTTCAAGGCATTCCTTACTCCTCTTGCAATGAGGTATGGAGGGATGCCAAAATAGTGTGCCCATTATTTCAAAAAAATATTTTGAAATATCAGGCACGTTTCAGATCCTGAAATAGCTCTACAGTGTAAACATAGCCTTAGTGAGTTACAGAGTTGAGAAGTCAGGAGAACCTCCCACCATAGCCAAGGAACTAATACAACCTGCAGCTGCACACATGGTAAGCACTACTGCTGACAAATAGGTGTCATGGCCCATAATGTCCTAACTCAACTAGCAAGCCATTTCCCTAGCAGCCAGTACTTTTCTTTGCACGACCATGGATGTGGCAGGCTTAGCTTACTTTCTGGTGCAAGAGCAGTACATTTACAAGGGTGCTGAATAGGAAGGCTTTTTTGCTTTGCCAGTCACAGCCTACCAGAACAGCTGAGATGTTTCAGTTGCTTGACAGCTTCAAAAAAAAAAAAAAAAAAAATCAGCATATCATTTGGTCAGGCTGTATTGGCATCTGCCCCAATGGAATAGCCGAGAAGTGACCTGTCAGAGCAGTCACCCCCAATGCCATGTGGGTGCACTGTAGGATACATAGTGAAGCACTTGCTGCCAAAAACACCCACCGCCTTGAAGGTGTGGATGATACTATGAAGATGGCAATCTTTATAAAAGCCCAACCCTTGAATTCCAGACTCTTTTCTGCTCTACGTAACACGGTGAGGACTGCACCACATGCAGGTTCTATGGCTCTTTCCTATTACCGGAAGTGACCTGAATTTTTGGTGATCTTTCCTGCATGGCAACCAACCAACCACCACTAAGGTCACCTTGCCTGTGTGGCAAGAGAGACTGGAATGCTCCTGGGAACAGTGACTCCATGTGAAGACTGTTACAGTGCTTCAGATCTCATTTGTTACTAGCTGGTGAAATCAAATTAGAGAACACACAATTATTCTGGGCCATGCCATGAGCCAACTGGGTTTACAGATTAAACAGAGGGACAGTACCCATGGGCTGGCCAAGGTGGTGGGCAGAAAGCTTACCTGCACCCCACCAGCTCAATGTGGTTATAGCTGTGCTGTTTGCTATCTCTGGCCCCCTGTGGCCACTGCACAGTATAACTGTCCCCAGTAGCAACACAAAGGGAGGTGGCTATGAAAAACCAATTGCATCTGAGGCACACCACATTATCCTGGCACAACCAAGCCCTTACCTTGCTTTAAGAAGAAGTCGCATACCAAACTTCTTCTGGACTCCACATCTTGTGACTGTATGCTAATGAGGCATTGGAAATTTACCTTCATGCCTCATTAGCATTTTTCAGGCTGTTTATCAGCATGCCACTTTTTCTGAAAGTGGCATGTGTAGAAACAGTCTAATAGTTCAGAATTCAGTGGCGATAGCCCTATTGAAGCTTGCAATACTGGAGTTTTGCCCTTCAGTTGGGAATCAGTTTGGAGTAGGTGAAACTACAGTGAGGGCTGCTGTGATCGCAATAGATGGGGCAATTTATAACCTTCTTCTAGCTGTTAGTTTTGTACAATAATGGAAATACTGTTTAAAATGAAACAGATTTTCAGCTGTAGATGTGTAACCCACACACCTGTGTGTGGTTAACTGTACCATGTAGTGGTACCTAGATCATTTCAAAGAAAGAGTAAGTGTCCTCCAAAGCCTAAGCTGAGACCCAGCTGCCCATTACCTCAAACTGTAGAGGCGGCACCTGCACTAAGCTCCAGAAGTCCCAGGGTCAAGTCTGCCTATGCACAGTTACAGATAACAGCAAGTAAGACCACCAAGACGCACAAAACTGCAAGTTTAAAATGTGCACCTGACAATATGCATGCAGGAATCTTTGCATGTGCAAACGTAGGGTTTCCACACAAATGCATGTGCCGGAATTTTTGTAGTCCTATGGCACTTTCAACCCACAAAAACCTCAACAAAAAAAAAAAATCTCAGAACAAAAACTAAGGGCTTCCTTATAATACATCTAGATTCCTACAGCTGAATAGGGTGTGAACAGGAGAACAGTCCTAGTAGTTGATATAGTTTTAAAATGTATAATCATACAAAAAAAGAAGTTTAACCAGGATTTAAAGGCACATCGTAGTACAGGGATACAGTGAAGAATGGAAGGATTTGCATCTGTGCACCTCTGAGATCTGGTATGCTGTCCTCTGGCAACAAACCTCAGCCGGCATGGCCAAGGATGTTGCCAGAAGAGAGAGTAGCAGCTGGTGCAGGAGCCCCCGCAGAGCTAGGAGCCTGTGCCTGCTCCCCTGCAGTGCAGAGCCCCCGATGGTCTGCAGCAGTGCAGGGGCAGAAAATGGAGCTCCTGCCAGGGACAAAGTCCCAGCTGGTCCCACAGCAAAGGGACTGGGGCAAGAGCTCCCACCACCTGCAGCAGCATGGGGACCAAAGCTGGAGCCCCAGCTGATCCAGCAGCTGTGCAGACGGCTAGATGCTAGGAGTTCCTGCCTGCCCAGAAGCTGTGCGGGGGGCCGGAAGGCTGCTGTGGGACTGGGAGCTGGAGTCCTCTTCAACCCAAGGGGCAGGGACTCCCTGGAGGCCACTGGCAGCCCCAGCTGGGGAGAGGCTGCAGGCTGGAGCTGCAGCAGCCCTTGATCTCAGGGCTTTCTGTCTGCAGAAGCCCTAAACCTCCCTCCATCTGGCAAGTTGTCTTGTCAAGTGCCAGTCAGGTCCCAAGCATGGGGAATAAGGAAGGCGCAACTTATACATGCAGACCTGGGAAATATTTCCACCTATGACAAATCACAGTTTGTAAAAGGACACAACAAAAATTCTACTTTAAGTCTTAGTAAGTTTTATTTGAGGATATTTATTTTGTCTTTTATTACTTACAAAGATTTAACTTTAAATCCATGGCCTTAGAAAACAAACAAAAATCTGTATCATGTTGCCCTTAAAAAGTTTCCTCTGCAGAAAAAAAATACATATACATTTGCATGTATCTTGATCCATGTCATTCAGCAGATTAAATGAACTGCCAAGAGATAAATGTGAACTAAATCTTGTGACGTTATTGAAAGTCTACCATCATTCAATAAATTACTGTCTCCACTCCATTTCCCACAACTGTAAAAATTTAAACAAATTTTTTTTTTTTTTTTAAAAAGTCTCCTTATTACCACCATTATAAAAGAACAAACTGAATTCCTGAACTCTGAACTCTAGATTAGCCGGTAACTTCCCTTCCCTTGCCCCTGCCCCACAGAAGTTTAGATTTGAACTTCCTGAAAATTTGAGGATCTTTGAATCAATGGGATGTAATTTTTTCCTATCACTAACGGACATTATATGCACACACAGAAAGGTATTTTAAATCCTTTAATCACATAAATATGTAAAACAGTAACCAACTCCTGCTATTTTGCAAGAACCATTCCAAAACATCATGAATTTTATTTGGCTCTCACTTGCACAGGAATTATTTTCCTTAACACCAAGGAAATTAGACTGAAACAGGCGTAACTGAAATCAGAATTAATCTTGGAGTAATGTGTACTTGTAACATGTAGCTGGTATGACTTCTTCCAAGGGTTTAAACACGTTAGTATATCCTCAAGCAAAAAAACAGAAGCAGTTTCTGGAGTTTGTTCAGAATTCTTTAAGATTGACAAAATGTCACAATAATTCTTGCGAAATAGAAGTCATGAAAGGCAACAACTCTGGCAGCATTAGAATAGCAAAAAGAAAAAAATTTGTGCACGAGTATGTTTTGCTTCCGAGATTTAGTTTATATTTATCTCTTGGAAATTCTTATGAGCTGCTGAGGAACATGGACCAAGATCTGTGCAAATTTACAAGAACTCTTTCCAGGTAAGGAATTTTAGAGACAACATAAAATAGATACCAATCTTGGGCTTTCCTGGGACTGTCAATCACACTTAACTCACGTGATTAACTCAAAAATTACTCATGGTTAAAAAAAATAATTGGCATTTTATTCACACTTAAAATGATAGAATACAATTTGAAAGTTATTAACTATTTTGTATAATTTTCAAATATATTAATTTCAGTTACAACACAGAATACAAAGTGTACACTGCTCACTTTACATTATTATTCTTGATTACAAATATTTGTGGTGTAAAAAATGAACAAACAAATTTGCTACTTACTGCTCTGGATTTTTGCAGACGAGGCCACCACTGAATGCCAACCTTAACTATAAGCAATAATGACTGGCAACTACCACCAAAGGATCTGGAAAGTATCTTACAACACTGATACCTTCTAAGTAGTTCTTGAACCATCAATTCTGATGCATGCATTGCATACATCAGTTACTACCTATGATTCAAGAGAATGCATCTCATTTGTTTCACTGGCTCTTACATGCTTCAGGGATTGACACAGCAGTCAACTGCAGTAGCCGCAATTTCATTGTTCTATTGGTTCCCATCACTGTCAAGGAATTAACTGAAAAACCCCATCTGAACCAAAGTGGGAGAGAGAATATCTTTTATTGGGCCATCTTATGTTGACCTCTGACCTCTTCTTCAGATCTGGAAAAATGTACTCAAAGTGACCCAGCTACTTACAAGATGGTTATAAATGGAATAAATTATTTAGGATATGAAATTAACATGTGTTGCAACAGACTTTAAGGTGAAGAATATTCACGGCAGTTAGCATCTGTGCAAGGGGGTGGTGAGCGGGGAGAAGACAAAAAAAGACAGGGGAAAGGAGAAACTGTTGGACATAGTTTGTTGTAATAAGTCATAAATCCATAAGTCTGCCTATTCAGTCCATGATTTTTAGTGTCTAGCAAAAAAAGAAAATTTAAGCTTCCAGGCTTGTGTTTGGAACGTGTGGTGCAGATTTCTTTGTGGATGAGGAGCAGAGATTTTCTCTTTGCACTTAGCCCTCCACATTTTCTCTTGCAGTAGGAGAAATGGCGGTATATTGCCCCACCTACATAGAATTCTCATGTTCCAGAGCAGTGCTACTCAGACCTCCGTGGAGCCAAATTAGTGATCAACATCACCCAAAAGAACCACAGTAGTGTGAATTCATTGTTTTGTTTACTATGTATATTATTCTCACAGCAAAATGACAGGCCAATCAACAATTGGTTAATAATGTAGTAAACACATTCTGGTTGGTTAATAATTAAGTCACCCAGAGTTTTTAAATATGTGCTGCAAAGAGCTGCAGGAGACACATTAAAGAGACAGTTGCAGCTCCCGAGCCTCAATTTGAGTATTACTCTTCTAGAGCCTTCCCTAGAAAGCAAAAAAAAAAAAGTACATAAGGGGTCCTAAATTGAAGTTTTGCTTGTCTTGTCTGAATGTTGCTTGGGGAAGGTTTGGCATTCTTAATTTTAAACCCTCATTTTCCTCTGACATTTTTTATTATTTAAGAGGAATACTACCCAACTTGTAAAGGATGGCATTAATTCTCCCTTGCCACTGCCCACCCCAACTCCAGAATAATCATTTATTTATTTTTGTTTCAGAAGTATTTCCATATTTCTGTTTTAAAATAAGTTTGGACAGTCATTTTATACATGAGCATCTTCCAAATCCAGGTGGATAAGTGTTAAAGCCAGTGGGGGGAAAAAATGGAAGGCTGTATAACTATGTGATGCAATAACAGTGCTTAGCATGCCTTGACACTCCAGTTTGTCCCCCCTCAGACATCTAAATTGTTTGCTTTTCCTCCTACATGCAATAATAAAATGAACTATAATTAAAGTGTGATGACAAATGGTCCCAGGGTTTGCATTCTTCTCAATATATTGGCATTTGTAAACAGAGGAAAAAAAGAAAAAGATGTAATCAACCACCCTCGTACAAAAGTAGGATCTCGGGGAACATTCTGGCACAATCTTCAAACTACATTAAGTACTAATTTGAAACTATGTTTGAAAGGAAGAAAGCACTGCATCTAATACCAGTTTATTTGTCTAACAACAACTAAAATCTGAACTTGCTAGACATATTTGGAAAGATGGAAACAATTAAAACACATTACTGAGCTAAACATGCATAGTATGTTAAAAGGGAAAGAACTTTAAACAATCAAGTTTATGCATACCACATTATGTTGGCTAATCCCTCATTTCATCTGCTAATAATGCAGCGCTTACTAGTATCATATGGAAATGTTGCATTTTTGTTTACAGCACAAAGCCATTCAAACAAGAAATAATAAGTGCCACTCCATCATTCTAAAGGCTAAAATGTCTATAGAGTCAGTGTGAAGTGACAGAAGTAAATAGAAGCAAGGTAGAAACAGCTCTTTTTGTTCAGACTATCACCAGGATCAACAATTGTGGATTTTTGTGGTCCATTACCACCCATTTTGTAAGTTTTAGGTGACTTTACATGTCACAAATGCATGAGGGAGGGATACCTCAGTGGTTGAGCATTGGCCTTGTAACTGTGGGGTTGGGCATTCAATCTTTGAAGGGCCAGAGGTAAGTTAGATTTTTAAAAGTCTGTGAGGGTGGACAATATAAGTCCTGCTGTGAGGGCAGCAGACTGGACTTCATGACCTCTCAAGGTCCCTTCCAACTCTGTGAGGTAAGTATAAAAGGTCTCTCTCAGGTAAGGCAGATTTCTGTACAATGCCATCAAAGGCAAGTAAACCAGTCACCACACTTACTCTACTGGTAATTTACATGAGGGAGAGAGCCAAGATACAAGTTATTTTTGTTATAATCTACTACAAGTTGAACCTCCCTCATCTGGCACCCTTGGGCTCTACCTGGTCCCGGCAAAGGGAATTTGCCAGATGAGGGAGGTCCCCTGCCTCTGGCCACCCAGTGTGCTGTTCCTCCCTGCTGCCAGTTCCACTTTTGCCCTTTCCCCCTCCCATCTCTAGCCCTGTGACCCCCTTACTTCCTGCCCAGACCTTGGGCTGACACCGACCACAGCCCCATGGGTGCTGGCTCTGGCCCCACAGGCGCTGGATATGGCTGGACTCCAGTCCCAGCCAGGCTGCCAGCACAGCCCCAGCCCCATGGACACTGCTGGTGCAGCCCCGGCCCCAGAACGGTGGAAGCCAGCTCCAGCCCTTCCTGGGGTGCTGGCTCCAGCCAGAGCCTGGCCACCAGGGCTGTCTGTGACCTTGGCTGGACTGCTGGTACAGCAGGCACCAGGGTCAGCCCCAGCCAAGTTGCTGGTGTGGCCCCACAGAGACTGGCTCCAGCCAGAGACAGAAGCCCTGACAAGCTTCTCTGCCCAGCGTGGCCAGGTTTCCCCCCCCACATCACTGGGCTCTGGCTGGCCCTCCCTCTAATAGCCTCCCATCCTGAGTCTTTGGTCCAATAACATCCTTGGTCATGCTGGATCATGGATGTTGCTGGACCAGAGAATGCTGGTTTTAGGAAGTTGAATCTATATATATTTTAGAGTGCATCTATCTGTGCTATGTTTTGTTCAAGAACTATTCTAAAACTGTTAAAAGCTACAATGAAATTTAGCTTCCTCTTACTTTAATTTAAACCAAAGTCAGGGGTTGGTTGCGCCTAGGAAGTGGGAAATGCCTGAAATCCCAGGATATCCCAGAACATGAAGAGAGTGGCATCAACAGGAGGGATGATCTACTTCAGACTCACCACTGGGGGTAGTGAGTGCAAGGAACAGTGATATTGCAGAACGACCACTGGGGGCAGCCACAGCAGGAAAAACAGTGGCCACGTAAAGTCCAGGCTCTACACCCTGCCAAGAGAGTTAACAACCCCCTGCCACTCACCCACACCACCATCCAGGAGGAGCCCTGCTATCTCCCTGCAATTCCCCATACAATTAGCCCCCCAATCATTTGCATAAGCCATATCCTTTTATTTTCCAAAAATGAAAATAGATTCATTTCAGTACCTGAGCAACGCTGTGTCAATATGCTAGTAGAAACTATAGTAATTGTCAAAATCTTAAAACACTGGTAACATCAGATATACTTAGTGCCTTTTTTGTTTAAAAAGGAGCTGGTACTCAGCCAGCTCCCCACCCCCTACTCTAGCCAGTCCCATGGCTGGGACTACTGAGGTGCAGGTACTCAGTCCTGGCAAGTGCTGGCACGAAAACAAAGCACTGAATATACTTATTTCTACCTCCATAGACTATAATGAGTATCATCTAATCTGAAAGAAAAAGCAAACAGTCTCATCAGAATACATTTCACATTATTTATGCCTTGAAAATAGCACTACATTTTGTTTTCTAATTGGCTGGAGCCAGTTTTGAAGAAATTCTGGCTTCTGCTAAAGAAAAAGGAAAAAAGTAAACTAGAGCTTGGAGAGGTTACAAAGAATCAGGACTAGAAAAACTGTATGATGTCACCCCTTAAATAGCAGTCTAATTTATTAAGGTACATAAACGGCGGACAGACCTGCAGTTGTAAATACAGTTACAGCGTTAAAGAAACGAGTAATATACACAGAACATAAATGTGTCAGACTCAAGCCTTTCCAAAGCACTTTTCACAAATTTCTGGCCCTTCAAAAGCCTGAAGTGTAAAAAGCTTCACTTATAAAATAGGTCAGTTTTGGCAGGTCTACATACCCTTCAGGGTGTATATTAAGGTTTACGTTCTTGCATCTACCATTTATGCAATAGCAAGAGGAAGAGATTGCTCTAAGAATTAGTCACTAGTATGGATATTAATATATAGTATCTTACCTACTATATGCATATAATTTGTAAAATATTTGATGTTCATATGTTATTCATGGTCTAACATGACCAAGTCATGCACTTGTTATTCACATCTTTTAAATGGATACTTTTCACAGTCACTACACTGTATCCTTTTGATAATAATTATACATTAACCCACAGCTCGATGACCTAAGTTCCCTTCCAGCCCTAGGATTCTATGATTTTATGAAAGTTAAAAAAAAAATTTAATATTTACATGAAAGAATCCAGACGAGAATAAATTTTCTTTTGGGTTAAAAACAATATATATTAGAACAGCTAGAAATGAAGATGTCGTTGCCAGCATCACGAGAGAATTCAAAACAACTTTGCCTGGTAGATCCACTAATTAATTATTGGTCATATGTAGCAAAAAATTTAACAGCTCTTCATGTCTAATGTAGAGAAAAATGGTCTGCTTTCAACGGCTACAATAACTAAACACATACAGTACTTCTACCATATGATTTTGCTAGTCTTTAATTTCAGAGGGAGTCATAATTGATGGCATGAAGAAGCCAAATGAGCTTTCACACAATCAGACCCCTACTTAAGATCCCGCTCTTCTCAACAGGACTTCAGGTAGTTACAGAGGTCAGCAGATGCAGAGCAGCTTGCAGGATGTAGTCTGATGTACTTCAATATGAGAGGGCAACATTTCACATGACAGTACCAATGTAAAGTTTCACATACAGCAAAGTTGTGTGTATAATTTTTCAGTTTGCTGGCAGTTTAAAAAGATAAAAACAAACATCACCTTTTGTTTGCAGACTGTTCTGAAAATATTTTTTAAAATTTTCAGCAAACAAAAATGTTAAAAATATTCATTCCAGGTTAAACAAAAGGTTTTGTCTTCCTGAAAATGAAACATTATTTTGAGCTTTTGTAAGGTTAATTTTTAAAAAAGTATTGAAGGAAACTTCAAACCAAGTCAGAAATACTTCAGAACCTCAAAAATGTAATGCTTCACTTTTTCCTAGTATTACTATTGTTTTTGCCACCTGCTTTGAAATAAACAATTGGTGAAACTGATAAGCCTTTTGGCATCTATAAATCCACTTTTTTGTGGGCGCAAAAGAAAAGTTCTGGACATTGCTTGCCTCCCTCCCAGCTCTATTTAAGACAGGCTGTATTTTTCAGCTTGGGTCGCCCATAGTTGGCTCAAGATATAATATAGCATATATTCAAGTTATTTTTGCAGTGATCACCAACATCAGTCATAAGAGAAAATTAAAAAAATTACTATAGCTATTATAGATACTTCAGGTTACTAGGCTATAAACACTTTAAAACCCAAAGCTTTCCTGTAAATTTATATGGAATAAAAAGTAATACTGTTTTCTTGTAATATTTTAAGTTATTATAAGTGTACTATAAACATCTTTTCAAACATATCTCAAAAGATTTTTATAAAGGAAATTTAACCTTTCCTCAGAAATCCTTACAGGAATCATGTTAATTCATGAAGTATTTGCCTTCCACACAGAGAATGGTGTTAACTTTTAAAGAAACTTTTTCACATTTTATTTAATCTTACATTTATTGCCAGAAAATTAAATTATGTTCGTACAATTTACAGTACAGGACTACCAATAGCAAAAACACCTCCAAGTGCTGTCACGTCTGTTTGTGCACATGAATTCAGCATCACAGTCCCAAGAGGTCAGACTTAACGTTAACCAAACGGAACATTATTTGCCTTTATGGCTCAGGAAAACGCAAAGATAGTGATCAGACAACACTGCCATCTCCATTTTAAATGCTGAAGTACAAGTATCAAAGCAATAAAAGAATAGTGTCTGTTTTAAGTTGGAATGATCTGGCAACACATAGCCCCTTCAGAATTTTAACTTTCCTTGTATGAATAATTTAAAAGACTCAATGGGAGGTTCAAATAGTTTAATCAAAACTATTTTTGAAAGGATTTCAATTTAATGCTCTTGATTAACAGACCAGATGACTGGGGTTAACAGATCAGGTTCAGACCTCCTCTCATTCCCAGCTGCCTTGGAAGAACTGGGGTCAGTGAGAAAAAGTAGTGTTCAGTCTCAGTGTGCATTTATTCCTCAGCTTCTCTGCTGATGCTGCAGATTAGTGCTGTTGGTGGTATGCCTTTTGTGATCCAGAAGTTTATGCATCGTGAAGTAAGGTGAGGACATGAATAAATTCCACATAGTCAGAAACTAGATGACAAACTATTTCTAAATATTTTCTATTTCCCACACCATTGCATAACTTAATGAGCCAACCTGTACTTTGCTGCTGCCTGTGTTAAGCTTCAGGAAAACTTCAACAGATTCTGGTCACTGATTAAAAGGGGAAAACTGAACTTTGGCATTTTATTTTCCTCTAACTTATGCTGGTCAAAACACAAAGTTCAATATTAACTTCAGTCAGTGTGTGATGTGGCCATGGTAAAGGGTTGTTTTTTTTTTTTTGGTTTTTTTTTAGTTCTGAACAAGGATCCTCTTTAGATTAAAATAAATCATGGTTATTCTGATCTGATCCTCCTCCCTCACACTTATGTGCACACTGTTGTACTTTGTCTGCTTCAATTTATAGGTTTTGGCTAGAACTTTCCTTCCAATCCCTCCCATGTCTCTTCCTGCTATGGATTTAAAAAAAAAAAAAAAGAGTACACATTCTCACATTTCTAAGACATCTGTCTTCAAAGGATAATTATTTCACCACAGAAACAAAAATAGATATGCAATAAATAAAATGATTTAAAAATGGGCAGAAAAATCACTGCAAATGTATGGTGTATGGGAAAGCAGACAGCAAGAAATTTACTTCAGGGAGAAAGTCATGAATTTTTTTTTTTTTTTTTTTTTTTTTTTTTATTTAAAAGCATTTGCCAACAAATTTTACTTCATCTCTCTACATACATGGAGATATCATGAAACAGAAAAGTGGTAATGCTATACAAATAACTTCATAGAAAAACCCTAGTAAACAATGGCAGAGCTCCTGGGTAATTTATTTAACTCTGAAATAGCCATTTCCAATCAAAGAATTCCCTTTAGCTCATGTTTTATGGCATTTTATATATTGATGTGCGGATAACATTTTATCTTTTAACAAAGTATTCACAGTTAAAAAGTAAAGTTTTGGGGAGAAAGCTGTATGTTTGAGTTTTAAAGACCTAAAACTTTTTTTGTCCCCTTTAAAGTGTTCCTTTCTAACACTAGGCACTTTAAAAGGCATAAACATGGCATAAAAGCGACAGGGTCTCAAAAACAAAATACAAAAAACGGTGATATTTTTAACATGCTGTCCAGTGGTCCCCAGCTTTGTTTTTGGAACCTCAGGTCAAAATCCTGGGAGCAAAAAACTGTTGGCACTGCCTTTAAAGAGAGAATAGATTATCTGATTATGTTAGAGACTTACAACAGTGTTCTATAAAAGAGAAAAAAGTCTATATGGTGAATCTATACTAGGAACTAACTTTGAAGTTAACTTCAAAGTTAGGTGCTACATCGAAGTAGCCTGCAGAGAGTCTACATGCATTTTCCTTACTGCAGAGTAAGGGAGCCCAACTTTGAAGTCCTTACTCCATTCCTGGGAATGGAGTAGTGCCTTGCTTTGAAGTTCAACTTCAAGTAGGGTGTGTGTAGATGCTCAATTTTGAAGTCTGTTACTTCGAAGTTGTACTTCAAAGTAAGCAACTTTGAAGTTATTTTGTAATTTAGACACGCACTATATGTACTTAGTCAGTTCATAGATAATGTGACTGTATGTGGCACCTAAGTAAACGCAACTGTTCCTAGATTTTGTAGGCCCAGTAAAGCTGTTTGTTGCTGTGCTACAGGTACCAACTTTCTAACTAAAGAAAACCAAATGCCCTTGCCCTGTCCTACTCCAAGGTCTTGCCTCCATTCATGCTATACGCATTCCCCCCACTGCCTTCTCCCCCCCAACCTTTGCTTACTCTCACTATGCAGGAGTGAGGGCTTTAGCTGGGGGTCCAGAGTCCAGGGTGAGCCAGGGCTGAAGGTTTAAGGGTGCAGGAGGGGTTCTGGGATTCATTTGTGTATGGGAGAGCGCTCCAGGCTGGGGCAGGGGTTTGGAGTGTGGTAATGGGCGAGGGCTCCAGTTTTGGATGTGGGCTCTGGGGTGGGGTCAGAGATGAGAGGTTTGGGGTTCAGCAGAGGGCTGCAGGCTAGGGATGTGTTTCAGGGGTTCAGAGTGTGTGAAAGGCTCTGGGCTAGGGTAGGGGGAATGGTGTGCATGAGGGGGGCCAGAGTTCCAGTTAGGGTTGCAGACTCCAGAGATAGGGCCAGGGATGAAAGGCTTGGGGTGCAGTAGGGGCCTCAGGGCTAAGACAAGGGGTTGGGATGTGGAAAGGGATGCAGGTAGCAGACTGAGCCACACTGACCTCAGAGGGCTCCTGAGAAGCAGTGCCATGTCCCTCTGTTTCCTCCACGGAGGGGAGGCGGTGGGCTTTGTATGGTTTTTTTGCCCCCACTGGCCAGGAACCATAGCCAATGGGAGCTGCAGTACTACAGCATGGGGCAGTGCCTGTGGACTGGGGCTGCATGAGAAACCCAGTAATCATTGCTCCATCTGGGATCTAGCCTTGCTGTCTGTTTTCAGGAGCCACATGGAGCTGGGCAGGAAGCCTGTTAGTGCTGACCTGGGTTCCTTTTTGACTGGGTGTTCCAGTTGAAAAGCAGACACCTGGCAACACTATGCTGTGCACTTCAAAAGCTTCCTGAGTGCATCTCTTTTCATGGGACTGTGAACAGGGACCAGGTAAATCAGCCTATTTAGTGGTGGCAAATTGTCCTGATCTTTTCCACATTTATCTACCCACAGGTTTAGTTTATGTATTCAGCTTCTCTGTAGGACCACCGAGTAAAAAGAATGGAATTAGCCAAGCCACTTGTGCTGGGAACATTGCTATCTAGAAACTGCAAGGGACTGGGACTTGATGAGCTCTTGAGGTCCCTTCCAGTTCTACTAATCTAGGATTAATAGTCATCTTTAGAATGACAGGGTGAGTTAACGTCTATTATCCCACCAGCTACTGATAGTGAGAAATGAACTTTCTAGCTACAGCTACACAGAGCTCTTCTGCAGATCTGGGAAGTGTACTCAGTTGCACAGCTAAATACAAGATCAGACAGATCATTTAGCATAAGTAGTTAGCGCATATTCTAATGAATCATTCAAGGTAAAGTGGCCCATTAACATCTCTGTAGTCATAGGACAAAAGGTTGTTGGAATAAGCCATAAAAGTGTCCTTATTAAGATCATAATTCTTTAATGTCTAGCAAAGTTATGAATTTAAACTCCCTAATTCATTTTTAATATGTTGTGCACGTTTCCTTTGATGAGGACCGAACAAGCAAAGACAGAGTGATCACTTTGTGAAGTGTTCACCCAGAGATGATCATGTTTTCGTCTTTTATCATTTTCCTAAGCGGGTTCATTCAAGAGCATCTTGTTGGTTTCACCCACATAACTTTTTTAAAAAGAAAAACTGTAATACAGCTCATCCAGTGTCCTAAATCTTCCAATTACAGTTATCTCACACACACACACACACACACACACACACACTTCGTAATTGGAGAGTCTATGAGGGGATAGGAACTCCTTCCAAAAAGGTTCATTCACTTACCCAACTCTCTTCTCTCTGAAATGTTAGACCACGCAGTATGAAGCAGTCACCTTACCCTGTCACATTAAAACCGGTAATGACATAACCAGCAGACTTGAAGATCTCCTCCGAGTTTAAGTAGTTTTAATCATGGAGTAAACATAAGAGAATGTTCTGTCTAATGAACCACTACCAACACAAACCATCCACCCTGCTTTGTCTGTCATCAGCTACAACAGATGGTTGAATTTGAGGTTGGCCTTTTGGGGGCATAAAGCCATGAGGAGACTGGCGTCTGCTTTGCTGGAAGGACAACACTAGTACTTGCCCAAATAAAGCTGTCGCTCAAGTGTGAGTGCAGACAAAGCTGATCCTGCAAACACTCACATGGGTGGCCAAACTCAACAAGATTACTTACATGCCTAAAATTAAATGAGACTACTTGCATGGATGAAATTAAGCACCTGCATAAGTGTTTGCAGGGCTGGGAGCTGAATAGACAACAAATAGGGAGGAAGAGAAGAGTAACACCACAAAACTAGAAAGGTAGTTGCTATTGTGTATCCCTGGTTTATCACCTTCAGAAAAGATAGCGCAAACAAAACAACCATTCCTGCAAGCAACTGCACGGGGTTAGAATCCTGTTCACTTTAGTAGAGTGCTTAAGGGACAACATCATAACCAGATTACATCCTAATTAAAAAGTGTTTCCGGTCTGGTGTGGACACGTAGCTTCCTGGGAGGAGACATCAGGAGTGATCACAACCTGGTCCTAATGAGTTTTAAGATACAACTGAAAGAGATTTCTAAACCAAAGAACAGTCGCATTAAGTTTAATCTGGACTGGCTTAAAGATCCAAAGGCCATGTCTACACTAGCCCCAAACTTCGAAATGGCCACACAAATGGCCATTTCTGTTTACTAATGAAGCGCTGAAATGCATATTCAGCGCTTCATTAGCATGCGGGCGGCTGCAGCACTTCGAAATTGATGTGCCTCGCTGCTGCGTGGCTCGTCCCGACGGGGCTCCTTTTCGAAAGGACCCCGCCTACTTCAAGTCCCCTTATTCCCATCAGCTCACGGGAATAAGGGGACTTCGAAATTGACGTGGCTCGTCCCGACAGGGCTCCTTTTCGAAAGGACCCCTGCCTACTTCGAAGTGCCGCAGCCGCCCACATGCTAATGAAGCGCTGAATATGCATTTCAGTGCTTCATTAGTAACTTCGAAATGGCCATTTGTGTGGCCATTTCGAAGTTTGGGGCTAGTGTAGATGTAGCCAAATACTGTCAATGAGTTCCAAGCTACGATAGGAGGGAAATTTGCTCCCCTGCTCACACTTGAGCAAGACCTAGAAACACTCAATAAAAGCTTTGAAAACAGTCACAGAAACAGCTACAGAGATACTAGGAACATATGGTCCCAAAAAGAAACAATGGATTACAAATGAGATTTTGAACTTTGACCAAAGAAGAGAATTTAAGGAAAAAAAAAAAAAATCAGCTGAAGGAGCAACACAATATAGGATAATTAACAACAAAATAAAAGCCAGTATGAAAGCAGCAAAAGAAAATTGGATCAAAAACTGCTGTTTAGAGATTGAAGAGACCCTAAATGCAAACGACAGTAAGAAAGCTTTTAAAACTATTAAAGGGTTAACACACAGACTATAGAACACAGAATAAGCACCATACAAGACAAAACTGGCAACTGCCTCACTGAAGAGAAAGACATTATAAATAGATGGAATGCTGCTCTGAGCTCTACAACTATAGCTCCAATGGAGATCCTAATGTTCTGAAAGTTAACAGCCCAACAGAAGAAACAAAACTTTTCCATCCTACAGGAGGAAGTTGAAGCAGCTATTAAATCGCTAAAGACAGGCAAATCATCTGACATAGATAACATCCCATCTGAACTTGTAAAGAATGGAGGCAGCAGTATGGTTGACATACTCATGATGATCTGCAACAAAATATGGCAGAGTGGAGAACGGCCAACAACGTGGACTAAATCACTAATTATAATGCTTCCTAAAAAGCAAACCTACAGATATGTAAAAATTACAGGACCATCAGCTTAATTAGCCACCCTAGTAAGGTGATGCTGAAAATCATATTGAACAGACTAACACCCCTGGCTGAGAAGATTATTTCTGAAGAGCAAGCTGGTTTTTGACCAGGCAGGAGTACCACTGAACAGATTTTCAACCTATCTGTACTCTGTCAGAAATACAATTCACGTCAGCAAGACTTGTACCTTGTTTTTAATCGATTTTAAAAAAGGCCTTCGACAGAGTTTGGCACACAGCACTGTGGTCAACAATGAAGCAATTTAACATCAACAGTAAACTCATTTACATAATTAAAAATTCATATGAAAAGGTCAGTAGTGTAGCATTATTCAATGGTGCTGTTGGTGCCTGGTTCCATACCACTGTAGGAGTACAAGAGGGCTGCATACTCTCTCCTACACTTTAACATCTTTCTGGAATGTATCATGATAGATGCTCTAAATGACCACTCTAACCACCAATACTTACGGTTCCAATCTATAACCAACTCACGTTTCGCAGATGACATTTTTGGACTGGCAGGGAGTGAAAAAGAACTAGATAACCTTGTTAAATGCCTAGATAAAACTTCAACAAAATATGGCATGGAAATAAATGCAGAAAAGACAAAACTCATGACCAACAATCCTAGGGGGTACATCCGCACAAATATGTGTAAAACAGAAATTGGAAAAAGTAAAACAATTTAAATGCTTAGGGTCGATCATCTCTGATACCGGTACAAAACTGGAACTACTCACCAGAACAGCAACAACTGCAGCAATGGCAAAATTAAAACCTATCCCTAAAGTCAAAAGTAAGGCTCATGCAAGCTCTTGTACACACCATCTTTTTATGTGCTTGTGAAACCTGGACTCTGACAGCAGAACTAGAGCGCAAGATCAAGGCCCTGGAAAATGAGGCTATACCGCAAGCTTCTTAACATCCCCTACACGGCATGTATAAGTAATGAAGAGGTCAATCATCAACTCAGCAATAGGACCTCATCACGACCTACTATCCAGACTGAAAAAGAGTAAACTAAGATGGTATGGACACACCATGAGATCATCAGGCCTGTCCAAGACTGCAAGGCACAGTCAATGGTAAAAGGAGACATGGCAGACAGAAAAAGCAATGGATAGACAACATTAAAGAATGGACAGGGATGAGCTTTGCTGCAACTCAAGAACTGGCACATGACCACCAAAAATGGAGACACACTATAAAGAACATTGTCATGAAGGCGCCTCAATGACCTCGGTCAAGGGACTGATGATGATGATGGGTGCAGGAGTCTGCCAACTGGGAGAACTCTGTAGATCTGGGGCCTAAAATGCAAGTGCCCAAAACATGTGAAAATAGATTTACAAATCTGAACTAGGTAATCACCATATGTAAGCTGGAATACATGCCCAGCCTTTGCAATAACCCAAAGAGAAAGTTTAGGAATTAAGCAGGACACAAGAAGAATCGTTAAAGCTGATTTGGCCTTTCTGTCCCTGTCAAGTCCTATCAGAGAGAAGGCCACTACTACCTCCCAGTCATGCTCCATTAGGCAGAAACAGCTCATTTCTGCTCCCCAGTCAGATGTCAGGAAGAGGGGCTGAAGGTATGGACACAGGGAGTGAGGAGGGCAGGGGAGACCTCCATTACCTCTCCTCCATGCTACAGATAACATGGGGTGGGGAGAGTTCAGTGGTCCCAAGCTGGACATGGGGTGGGGAGATCACTGGGTAGAGAAGACAAATGTAGTGGTTACATGTTAGCCCCTTTAGCTTCTGCCCCACCCAACATGGGGAAGCACAAGTTGTCTATCCATCCCAATTTCTCTATTTGCAGTTCCCTGAACGATTCCAACTTCTGATAACCAGAATGTGCAATAGAATTCTGCTACCCAAGTAGTGGCAGAAGAGAAATTCTCACAAACCAAAGTCAAGTGAGCAATGTAATCCATTTTCTACAATACAGAATAACTTGGGCCTATCAGTGGAGGTTCATTATGTCCTTCAGCACTTTGTACTTTCCATGGCACCATTCTGCTGAGATAGCTTTTGGGCTCATTTTGTGTGAAAGAATCACTGAAGTTTTGATGAAGATAATGATTATGTGTATAAATCTGTTTCACTGGTATGGAAAGCCCTACCTTAGAGCAATTTGGGGGATCAGGGTAGTATGGGTGCTATAACTAATCTATGGGTATGCTCCTGAGCCTATGCTGGTGTGAGAAATGGAAATTTAGGGTAGGAACCTTGAGCTCTGTGCCTTTCTTGCCTTTAAAGCTGCTATTGAGATGAAAGTCTAGAACTTTCAAACTTGGTAACCTAAGCATAGGCCCTTAAATTCATTTATGTATAAGACACCTATTTTCAGATGTGTCAGGCACCTGCAACTCATACAGACTTCAAAGAGGGCTGTGGGTGACAAATCAAGTCTCATGCTTAGACACACATGTAGGAGACTAACTTCAAAATCCAAAATTTCCAAGTTTTGGCTTAGTCAGTGCATCTTATTACAAATATAAATACTGAAATATTTACAAAAGCGATTACCAAATACATAAATTTATATATTTTTCAAGTTACACAAAATAGTTCCAAACTATAAAATATGGTAAAAATGATTTGTTATTCTGTCTAAATTTAGTTTCCTAATTTAATAGTCTATGGGCCAGGTACAGACAAAGAAAGCCCACACAAACATTAGCCATCTGTGCTGAAGAAAATTTTGCAATATGGAAAAATACAACTTATTTACATAAACTTTTTCTATAAAACCTACCTGTGTATAAATTTACAGAACTTGTCAAACACTGCATTGGTGTTACAATTCAATAAGATATATTTATTTGTGCTCAAATTATTTTATGATAAATTCATGCAAGTCTATGTCCAGATTTAGACTGAGTTCTTCCAGATGCTGTCACCAACAAAGAAGAACAGCTTCAATTCCCTAGGAGTTCCTCCTGAAACCTCAAACACCAGTTTTCCCTACATGCAATACCACGTGCAAATATTTTTAAAAAAGAGAACTTTACTTGAGGAGAAATGGAGGAGGAAAAGAGGCAACAGAATGAACTTGAGAAAGCTAATATACATATGAGACAGTCTGCCTGTCTATCCCAAAACTCCTCCTAAACGGTGAGAGCTAGGACCACCAAATTTGGTATTTGGTTTCCTTGTATCATAACCTAAAATAAGGTGAGCGTTTGGTTGTGCCAAGAAAGTGATTGTTTCTCATAAAATGCAAAAAGGGCTCTGCTCTATAATGGACCACATGGGGGCAGCATGGCATGTGGGATGGAAAGCAGGGGCAGTTTATATTGTATAATTACCACCAGGGCCAGGGGTGGAGAAAGTGACAGCTATCTACTGTATATCTGAGGGAGATTGTTTGCATGCCTGTCTGTCCCACAGCTGGGGCACAGTCACCCACCCCTCAGCTGTGCCCACTGCAGTGGCCATGGAGAAGTGTTTTTCACAGTCCTCTCTCCCTGGGGCAGCCTGAATACTCAACTCCTCATCTCCAGCCACACCTCAGAGCAGCGGTTTAAATAAAGAAATACAAAAATTGATTAAGTTGACCCAAGCAATGCTAGGTATATATCTTCTAGTAATTAAACATTACTTATTAGCAGAGCAAAATGACATCGGGCCCAGCACTTCAAAGGGGCACCACTGCTGTGGTGGCATCAGGAGCCCCAGGCCTCTTTGAAATGCCCAGGGATTGTCATTCCACTGCTTCATGTGGCTTCTGAGAGGTGTGGGGGAGGGCAGTGCAATACTCCAGGGGGGTTCTAAAGGCTGACTCCCTTGGTCTTGCTCCTTCTGCCCCAGGCTCTGCCCCTTGTGTGGGGGGGGGGGGGGGGCGCAGAGCCAGACCCCCCCCCCACTCACATTTGGCCCCAGGCCCATGGTAGCTACCCCCCCCACACACACACACACCATTTTACCAACTGTGAACCCAATTCAGTGCATGGACCTCCTTTTGAAGTTGAGTGGTTATTTTGTCATAGGGCTTTCCTGCCACCGCAGCTCCCTACTCAGTTTATTATCCAAGGTTCTTGCAGTCTGTCTCCTGCCCCAGTGGGAGTGCTACATGGGCTGCTCCAGGAGCCACAGTAGCTGACCCAGCTTAAGTAATTTCAGCTTCGATTCCTCGGTAGGGAGCCCAAACACAAGTTCAGCTTTTGGCTTTTACTCTCCATAGCAGACAACAGAGGTAGTCCTGAGTGCCTTGGACTGAAGCTCTCTCACAGCCAGCTCACTCCAGAGCATTCGTTATTTCCTAGCTACCCTTGTTCAGCCTGCTACCATAATGCCCTCCACTATTTTGGATCTGTTGCCATGCTGACTCTTTCTGCGAACAGTCTTTACAGCATCCTTCTGGGCTGCAGTTCACTCCCAGAAGATATTATGAAGACTTTTCCTTTCTGTTCATTGGCACTCTGTTTCTCACTTTCTCCAAACTGTTTTACAGAATCATAGAATACTAGAACTGGAAGGGACCTTGAGAGGTCATCAAGTCCAGGGAGAAACCTCACATATTTGGTGCAGTTATCTTGTCCTTTCATTCCTTAACAGGGACAATAGCATTTGATTACTCCCCGACACAAAACTGCTCCAACGTTCATACAACTTAAATGCAAAAGGACCCATTCAGGCATTTCCCCTTGCTCATCAACAAGTACTGGTATGGAGCTCCCGTCCATCTTGAGTTCTCAAACAGCTTTGGGCCACACTTTCTACTATTCACAAACTGGTGCCAAGAGAGACTTCTCTAGTACCCAGGGTTTCAGGCCACAGGGCTTACATAGCTATTAAAACTAAATAAACAAACAGTGTTTGGATTTCTGGGGATTTACTGTAATACCATCCCAATGAAATGATGTTGTTTCCTTATAGGATGCGCTGCTGTTATAGTTGAGAAGTGTGTGACAGTGTGGCTCCGAGAGCTCACTACTCCTTTAAAATTTTCAAAGGATAGTAAATTTTAAGAGTTGGAAGAGAGTCTGACTAGATTACGAAGTAAATTGCCAAATGCGGTTCCATAAGAAAAGCAAAGCCACAAAGGAAGTGAAGCTTGGGCAGCCAATCAAAGCTCTGTATATGGAAATTAAGCATTACAAGTCCCTAATTTGTGGAAACAGCGCAGAGAATCAAAACGCTCTCTTTTGTTCAGTTTCACTCTAGACAAAGACCTCTTAGTAAGTCTTTCCTTTCCAACACCACCACCACCCCCTTGAACATTCTAAGTTCTGGAAGACCTTTAGTTTACAGTCTTCAAAATAAATTTCATATAATCACTGATGCATCTTTCCATTAAACTAGAAGAAGATGCTTTGTAGTGCAAACAATAGTAGTTTTCATGTTACAGAAACAAGAAAGGTGCTTTGGCAGAGTAGCAAATTCCCATGAAAGCAGACCATGAAGCGTGAATTAAGTACTATCTGTTCTCAGACTGACTGCCTGAGACAGTCCAGCGAGAGTGCCTGATAAAGAATTTCAGGTTACACAGAGATGACCTTACTTGTTTCAAAGAGCAAAATTTAAATATAGAATTTTTTCTTTTAACTGCACTGCTTTTGAAATATAGCTTCCCACCACAAACACAGTCAATTGTAAACTTTTTTGTTTCTCTATTGAAACAGCAGACAGAGAAATTTAGAGGCACAGGCTAGGAGAAAACAAATATGTTGGGAATATGGAAGCAGGGAGAAAGAGGGACAGAAACATCCATATACCCCTCCAGAACTTGGAAGAGAATCCAGGAATAATGGAATCAATACTCCTCTGCTATCCAACTAACATCTATGAAATACACTGCCAAAGCATGGATCTTTCCCCTAAAGTTGTTGGCTACGCAATGCATAGCAGCCTATTATTACTCCCTAGTTCCTCCATTATCTTGGTAGGTATAGGTTCATATTGTAAATCTAAAGGTTCCAACCATGATAATGGAGCTGAGAGGAGGGGAGTCGAGGAGGAAAATGAAGAGATCCATTAGGTTCTGCATTATAGAATTTTTTTCCCAGTCTCTTCCTTAAAATTACAACTTTTTTGGGGGGGGGGGGGGCGGGGGGGGGGGAAAAAAGGGGGACAGAGGTAGACAGAGCAGATTACTTCATAGCCCCAGAGCAGAGTATCCCACCATGAATAGCACACTCATTGAACAAGATTCTCACACCTTTCTCCCTCTCTGGGAGGTGGTGAATTGAACCTTACGTCCTCAATCCAAGGAGAGTGCATTAACCAATGAGCTAAAAGTTAGACATACTAATAATACTTCCTGGTGGAGCCTGAAAGGAACCCGAGCTGCTGGACAGCCTCCGAGTATATATACAGGACTGGACCCCTACATAAGACATGCACTACCCTGTCTTGTCTGTCTTCCCTTAGTTTGTGAAGTGAGTTTAGGCACCCATATGTAGCCAATGACTGAGCAGAGGGGTTGTGGAGCAAATGTAGTGGAGCCTACCACTGGGGCTTTGGTGCCTACGTATGAGTTTTAGGCACTTAAGTATCCTTGTGGTTCTGGGCCTCAAACACCATGGCAATAAGTAGAGTTGCCAATTTTGGTTGGATGTGCTCCTGGTGATTTCATCATATGACAATATTTTATTAAAGATTAATCTTTAATTCCCAGAGGGTTTGCAACCCTAAGTTCTATAGAAAAGTACATGAGAAAGTGAATGATCTTTGTTCACTTCAGGGTGTGAATGGTGCGCAGAAAAGATGACATGCAGTGCCATTCTTAGACATACACATCTGTGTATGGCATCATTAAATTTGGGGCACCAGCCATGAGCAGCACCAGCTCCAGTGGCTCCAGTCACCTGGCCCCCTGCACCACCTCCCAGCCCCAGTCCTCTGCCCCCACCTGCTGGCCTGCAGCTTCAGCTGGCTGTGCCACTCAGCCTGCCTTCTCCCACCACAAGCGTCCCTACCACACTCCCACCCACCCGTATGGTCCTACCCCACCACCCCCCACAGCCCAGAGCACAGCCCCACTCCATGGAGTGGCTGACCCCCTCTGCAGGACAATGGAGGATGCAGGTGCTAAGGTTGCATAGGGCACCAAAAAATCTTATGGATGGCCCTGATGGAGATAAACTATTTACTAGCTAGCCACTGGGCATGGTCCATCCTGTGCACCAAATGATGCAAGTGTGCCATGGGAGAACTAGTCTGTGATGATGTTATTAAAGACTGTATTATAATATATATGCACAAGAAGGCAGAATTGAAGTAAGGACATCTTCAATGCTGTCATTTCCTAACTTTTAAATCCTTGACTTGGCAAACATAATTTTTGTGCAGTCTTCTGTGCTGGGTTGGGTTTTTCTCCCCTTCCTAGATAATAAACCGTTTTCACATACCCTGAAAAAAGATGAATGGGGGGGAAGCCAACGCTATCCATTAAAATTAACAAGTTTTGATAAACAGCAAAACACTGAGCAGTCCGATTTGAAGTATCATAGCAATTTACCAATATTTTGCTTTACTGTAACTGTGACATCATTCCTCAATGTCAATTGGAAGTTATTTAGATTCTGCTGATTCCCCAAGCATGGGTGTCAACTTAATCTAATTTCTCTGTTGAAGGTTATTCACCATGGTAACAGTAATTCTGAAGGCAACATGTAAAATATTTTTGTTCTGTATTTTTAAAAGGTGGGTTGTTACTTAAAGTTCTAAATGCTTCTCTGAAGACTTTGGAAGATGATAAAAATTGTTTCAGCAGAATTATTTTAATGGTCATTTTACTGCTGATACACTTCAATTTTAAAACAAAAACAAAGAAACAAAAAACCAAACAGTAGCCTTTGTGTGCTCCAGTTGCTTATTCCTTACCTGATGCTATATTTGTAACACACTAGTTGCTAGAAAGTAGACATCGGCAAAAGTTATGAAACAAATTGAGAGGAGACTAAATTTGTGTTATTTAGACCTTTTTCCAAACCAAGACGCATAAAAAAGGCAGCCACAGTGAACAACTGCAAGCAGCAAACAGGACCAGCTAACAGGGAGTTTGCCTAGGAAAGCATCCAAAAGGAGCTAAGGTAAGTGTGGCTTTTGGGGGGCTGCATTGTGAACTGGTAGGCTGAATATCTACTTGTGTGACTGAGCATTTGTTTTGCAAAGAGGGACAGTATGAAAGTGTGGTCTGTACACTAACATTCCACATGAAGATGGATTACAAATGATCAGGAATACCATCCCTCATGTCACCACAGCCAATCTGTAACTTTGTTTTCACCCACAATTATTTCCAATTTGGGGACACTTTATACCTCCAGATTAGTGGAACTGCTATGGGCACCCGCATGGCCCCACAGTGTGCTAATATATTTACAGCAGACCTGGAACAACGATTCCTCAGCTTGTCCCCTATTAGCCCTCCTTTACTTATGATACATTGATGACATCTTTATGATTTGGGCCCATGGTATAGAGATTCTAGAAGACTTCCACAGAGATGTTAACGATCTGCACCCCACCATCAACTTATGCTTCGACTACTCCACGCAAGATACACATTTCCTGGACACTACAGTACAAATCAAGGATGGCCTGATCAGTACCACACTCTACCAGAAACCCACCAATTGCTATACTTACCTACATGCTTCTAGCTTCCATCCTGCATGCACAACTAGATCCATTGTTTACAGTCAAGCCCTTTAGGTACAATCACATTTGCTCTGATCCTACCAACAACGACCAAAAACCATAAGATCTTTACCAAATATTCATAAGCCTGATTTACCCACGAGGAGAAATAGCAAAATCAAAACAGACAGGGCCAGACGAATACCCAGAGACCAGCTACTCCAAGATAGGCCCAAAAAAGCCAAAGAACAGAACACCACTGGTCATTACCTACAGCCCCTACCTCAAACTACTGCAACACATTATTAAAGGACCTACAACCTATCCTTAACCAGGATGCCACACTCCAGAAGGCCCTAGGTGACAGGCCTATTCTCTCTTACAGACATCCTCCCAACTTTGAGGATTCTCACCAACACCCACAAACTATACCGCAAGAATAGCAATCCTGGAACTCTTCCTTGCAACAACTTTGTCCACATATCTATTCTGGAGGTACCATCTCTAGACCTAACCAGGTTATTCACAGAATCACGGGCACGTTCTCATGTTCCTCTTCTAATAATATCACATATGCCATCATGTGCCAACAATGCCTAGATGCTTTGTATATTGGACAGACTTCAAACTCTTTAGACAAAGAATTAACGGGCATAAAACTGAAACACTCCTGACTCACAAACCTGTCAGCCAGCACTTAAATGGAGTGGGCCATTCTGTTAATGACCTGAAAGTGTGTTTCACTAAAAAGGAACTTTAACAGCCTTTTGGAAAGAGGCTGTTGAACTCTTTTATATTCAAATTCAATACATTAGCACACGGTTTGAACCAGGATGGCAATATCTGCGTCATTATAAGGACTCTTTTACATACTTTGCATTATCTAATCCTTGACTCCCCCCAGCTCCTTCTGCTCTCTGATTTGCTCACCTTGACTATAATTTCTGATTTGCCAACCTTGATTACTATTTTTGGTTCTCTGTGCCTTAAATATTGAGCCTATTTTGGTATGCCTATGACCTGAAGAAGTGGGTCTGTCCCACAAAAGCTCATCACCTAATAATTATTTTGTTAAAGTGCTACTGGACTGCTTTTTTGTTTTGATAGTATATAGACTAGCACAGCTACCTCTGTTACTCTTCCTTTCCTGTTTCAGGAGGAGCATTTGATAAGTTTGCAAGGTGTGAATTGGGAGTGCTTTGTTCAAGGTGGGCCTTCAGGAGCTGATTAGTTTGGACCCAAGGCTTTGAATTGAGCCTAGCCAGCCAGCAGCCTAAGAAGGCAGCTACAGCAAACACCTGGGAGCAGCAAATGGAGTTTGCTTGGGAAAGTATCCAAGAGGAGCTCAGGTGAGTATGGCTTTTGGGGGGCTATGTTCAGTGGAGAGCAACAAAAATTAAGGGACTGGAGCACATGATCTATGTAAAAGAGAAGACTGAGGGGTGATTTGATAGCAGCCTTCAACTTCCTGAAGGGGTGCTCTAAAAAGAGGATGGAGAGAAACTGTTCTCAGTGATGACAGATGGCAGAACAAGGAGTAGCAGTCAAGTTCCTGAAGGAGAGGAGTAGGTTGGATATTAGGAAAAACTACTTTACCAGGCGGGTGGTGAAGCATTGGAATGGGTTGCCTAGTAAGGTGGTGGAATCTCCATCCTTAGAAGTTTTTAAGTCCTGGTTTGACAGAGTTATGGCTGGGATGACTTAGTTGGGGTTAATCCTGCTTGAACCAGGGGGCGGGACTTGATGACCTCTTGAGATCTTAAACTCCCTTACACTTACTAATATGGGTCAAATTTAGGACACTCTGCATCTGGGCCTATACCCGCCCTCCATTTTTTTTTTTTTAAATAGGAAAAGCAAGACCAGATGGACCTTTAGGACACTACACAGCTTCATCTTCATGGCAAGCTATAAGTAAGAGTTTAGGAGAATCTTTGTAAGTTATTTGTGAAAGCAGCATGCCAACATTTTTCAGTGGGTGTCAGCACCTGAGTCCCAGCTCTTGATTCCCAGAGGAATAGCATGAGCAAAACCTCTTTGCCCACAAGAGCAAGGGTACCTACACATGTGGATGCATGTTCTGGAGGAAGTGACTGGCCACATTTGATACACCTATATTTCACATACCTGCTGTGAGCAAGTGAAATATGACATATGCAGGGTGGAAATTCCCTCTGCTCTGGGAGTCTGGTGCTTTGTCCTTTGTGCCACAGGCAGCTTTTATGCTGTTTTAGACCCTGCTATGCCTTTAAGTGAAAGACGTATTTAGGCCTAAGAACTGGAAATATCACTAATGTTTCAGGGTAACCTTTTCTTTTAGCTTGAAGAGGAAAAAAAATAAGTGGTTTTATTATTCCAGTAAAATATGAATTTTTTTTTTTTTGTAAAACACAGTAATGAGGACAGCTGTACAGCTATCACAACAGTACTAAACCGAAAATGGCTGCACGCCATGTATTGAATAACTTCTGGTTATCTAACAAAACACATTAAAGACAAAGCGTTGCCTAATGCAAGCAATAAGTCACTTCAGTCTTTTGAAGATTACTATTTTATCTGTCATTCAGTACACATCCATATATTTCCAATAGACTGATTTCGATAATTACTCTGTTGAAATACTGAAGGTTTTATTGTTATGGGCCACTCAACTGCCTCCCATGTAGATCATACATACTTACCATTATCTTGATTATGGCCAGATAGAAAAAACATTATTCAAAGAAAGCTGATGATAAAAATGTTTGCTGCCATTAAGATTTACAAAGCAGTATTCCAGTGATATATTAAATCCGTTGCAGGAACAAAAAAGGCTTTACTAGCTTTTTAGGGAAGGTATAAATGACATGGTAAATTTGAATTTAAATTCATGGAACTTTTAAAAAAAGCTGTTTCCCATTTAGCCCTCCAGCCAGAAACAATATTTTCATTTGTAAACAAACTGTTTCATAATCAGACCTTTTGTAGCACATAAGCTTACAAGAGGAGAAAAACACCTCTCTTTTGAAGATACATAGCAGTATCTTTCCAATATCAAATTACTGATTACTTTCGGCACCTCAACACACTCTTAACATACAAAAGGAAAGATTTTAGGCTAAATTTAACCCGCTGTCCAAATATAACATTACTTTAAACATGAGGTCATCTAAACATCTGTCTCCAATATATCCCTAGGGATTTAAATCAAAAGTCTGCTAAACATGTACAATTATTTTGAAAATAAATAACAGAACAAATTTAGTCTTGATTATGATTATCATGCGTTTTAAGAGGAAACATTTATTCTAATAAGAAAAGTCTGAACTAATTTAAACATATTCATGTTATGGTAAAAGTTTCATACCCTCAGGAAGACAGTTTCCCTCCCCCCGCCATCTTTAGCAATATTCAATGTTTAATAATTTAAAAAAAAAAAAAAAAAGCCACATAACACATGCCTTTTGGCTTTGTCCTCACAAATACCATTCTTTTCCTCCCCTTTTATAGGGATGTAGTGAACAGCTGCTCAAAGTGACCACTTTAATATATCTGAAGTCCAAGACTGGGTGCTGGCCCAGCTATTTGCTTGCAAGCTCCTTCTGAATTCTCACTCCCTTTGGGCAGCTATTACTACAATCAAGAAAAAAAAAAAAAAAAAGTATGTGTGCGCGCACGTGCACACACACAGTCAACATTATGGAGATCTCTAATAAATTTAGTTTCCTCACAAAAAAGTGATTCTCCTTGTTGTTAAAAGGATTATACCAGGGCACAAATCCAATTATGGGTGAAATTCTACAGAAATGTACCATTTGTCAGTATGGGAAAAATAATGCTTGGATTTGTTTTTTTTGTTAAGAATTACTGACAGAGGAAGATAGGAAGTCTTAGTAGTTATGGTAATTGCTAGTTATCCATCTTCATTTTCTTCCTGTTGGAAAAGATATGGGTGGAGGAGGGCAGAGTCATTACCTGAACTATTCTCAGAGAAACAAAATACTATGCAGGTTGTCTCAATGAAGCACCATCTCATATCCCCATGCCAATTTTGAGATATGATCATTTTAAAACCAATCATGTGTTTAAATAAAGTTGTCACTTGTTCATCACTCACTTGCAGTCCCACTCCCACCAATGTGAGAGGATCAGGGGAAGGAAGTGGTCACCTCTGCAGCATACTCCGCAATCCCATAGTCTTCCTCCCCAAAGAGCCTCCCACACAGTTTAGGCTTTCCAGACCAATCAGTGAGAAGGGGGTATGGGGACAATGAAAAATAGCTGGACTCCTTCAGTGTTTAATCTCAAACCTTTTCCTTTCCGAACAAAATTAATACCCTTCAAGGCTGCATTAACTGGTACTACTTCCCACTCCTATCTATAGATGGCCTCTTTGGCTGGGGACTGTATTAAATGGCAGATGTAATCCAGGTACCTAGCATAGCTTTTAGAGAAGCTTGCAGTACCCAGAGCATGCTACTAGGTGTTTAGAAGAGACACTCAATTTTCCCCAACACTGACTCATCTCTGTCCAGCTTAAACTGAGTATTTTACATAGTCTCATTTCCACTGGTAATAAAATTAGTAAGCAGCACTGTTTCTTACAGATTATTTAAAAATTACAGTATTGGTGTTTCTCGCTTTTGTGGTAGTATTTTCCAATTTCAGAGTGAAGTAGTGTCAGAAGGGTAGCCATGTTTGTCTTTAGCCACAAAAACCACGAGAAGTCCTGTGGCACCTTATGCTCCAAATAATCCGATAGCCTATAACCTTTTGTGACCAAAGACCATGAAAGCTTATGCTCCAACAACTCTGTTAGTCTATAGAGTGAAGTAGCACCTTCTATATCAGACACTTGTGAAAAGTTACAATAAGCAGTAAGTTGCAATAAGCCTTATTTCACAAGTGCTCCATGAGACAGTGGAAATACAGATATGTTAGAAAGGAAGTAACTACCTTCATAGCCTCTGCTAATGAAAGCCACTGAAGTATTGCTAACCCAGCCTTGATTAAGGCACCAAAAACAGGATCAGATTGACATAATTATGAGATTTTTAATAAATAAATTTGAGGGTTCCCGCCTTTTAAGACTTCAGGGGTCACACTTTCAAGCTTTAGTCCTCCAGGGTTGTGGATGAGACATTTATGTAAAAAACAAAAACCAAGTCAGTGTTACTCACCCCTAGTGCTGGCAGCTTGATGTAAATGAGCAGTCATTAAAATGGCTGTCCTTTTGCATATCTGAGTGGCTCAGTTGCCTATTCACAACAGAAAAAAAAACAGTGAAGATGCAGTTCTGCTGGCCAAAAGCCCTTGTCGCCAGCCTCTTATCCTTGATTTTTCCCAGGCATCAGGGGCCGGTGACAGAGGGGTTTTGGCTGGCAGAATCGTGTCTTCGCTGTTTGTCTATTATGCAAATCAGCTGCTCAGATATGCAAAAGGACAGCCATTTTGCATTCTTACAACTGCTCATTTGCATCAAGCTGCCGGCACTAGGGGTGAGTGTAGCACCTAGCCTAAGAATCTTACATAATCGTAAGTCTAGCAGCCAAGGAAAGCCACCAATTATCATGAAGCTCATGATGAAAGTCACCAATGTTGGCAACGTTGCCACTGTGCCTGACAATGAGACAGTAGAACCAGAACAAGTATGATATCCTTGGCTGACCTTGCCTGAGAGAATGATTGATAGTGGATGTCAACAAAAGACTAAGGTGAAGCTGCTCTTCAGTTTTAGGAGCACTCTTATAAATAATTACACATTTTGCAAGTCTAAGCCATAATATTACATGCATTTAAACTAATAGTTAAAATTTGCACTCAATTGAGTTTACAAGAGGACATAAATGTTTCCCAGTTCTATGGTAAGAACGTTTAAGGAATTAGCATTCTGAGTGTAAGCTAAATTGAAGGCTTTTTTTTTTTTATTAAAAATAAGTTGACACTGGACAAGCATTTTAGTTTTGTCTGAGCAGGTCCTGGAGGAAACCAGTCATCAACAACATAATGCCTAGGAAACCACAAAAAATAACATTTGAAACTGGGACATGATCTATTAACTGAAAGATGAAAAGTCACCCATAAACTAAATTTCCTACCAACGTTAAAACTGAACAGGTCTAGAGAACAAACCCAAAAATAGCAGTAGACACGTAGTCTAATGGATTGAACACAAGTCTAATAACCAAGAATGTCTGAATTATAATCCTGCAAAACAATTTTCAGACACCCCCAAATACAGCAACATTTGGACACCAAGACACCACCACTATACAGAAGCTGAATCTCAGGCTCTGGAATGTCAATGAGAATCTTTGGAGGCAACATCATTTTTAACTGTCTCCAGTGCAGGAAGAATGAAGGTCACGTCCTTCACTTCAATATGCATATAGCTGTCTGCATATTTAAAAATAAATAAATATAGTCCAAGGGACAATCCACTACTCTGTCTGCAGCTCACAAACTGGAGGGTGGGAGACCCTGCTCTTCCCCTGCCAACTGTAACATCTAAAAGGAAAAATAAAAGGCCAGCTGTGCTTAGAGTTTAATCTGGTGACTACAGCTGGCCCTTTAAGATAAACCCCAAATAGAGAGAGAGTGTGTGTGTTTTAAAAAATATCAGCAATTCCTGGCACTTTATTAGCCTTGCTATATCTCCATGGGCTGCACTCCACACCCTGGATCAAGTGCCTGACTGTGAGGGAAGGGGTTAGTTCCCAATAACATGCATCAGAGCCCATTGCCATTGTTTGGGTATGCCTGGCTGCTGTCTTCTGCGCAGACTGCAGTGTTGGTTCTTATTTGGCAGTGACAAAGCATTGCAGCCAGGGCATCTTTACACACAGCATTTTTCTGCAAGCTATTGGGTGGGCCTCTGGAGGTATGTAGACATTATTAGAAGACAGAGGGACTGGCAGAATGGTGTAAACTGGATGAGCCCTCAGAGAAGGGACGGGGCCTCAGGGAAGGGGACAGTTGTCCAGTTAGAAAGTTGGCAACCCTAGTACAGTTAGGCCTAATAGACCCGTGCTCTTGACAGCCCAGAAAAGCCAGCTGACCATCATTAAGTCTTGGAGCAACAGCAGCAAGGGGGGCACTCACTGGATTCCATGCCTGCAACTACACTCATTCTACTTCTGGTCCAGCCCTTGCTCTGCCACCTTTGCCTACTCTGCTCCAGGCCTACTCCCTGCCAGTCTCAGAGCTACAGATTCTGACTGGTCATGTGATCAGTGTTCCCTGTCAGCTATGAACTTCAGTGGCTGTCCAGGAGAAATTCAGGCACTGCCCAGCTGATTAGCAGAGGGCCTATGGCACCCACAGCTGGCAGCATAGGTTGCTACTGGTCGTGTACATCCCCACATGACTTGGGGCACATAATTTATTCCACACATGGATTAAAGAAAAAAAAGTTAGCAGGAATCCCGCTTCTTACCCTCCCCTTTAGTCCTTTACTGACTGACACCAACCATTAGCTTGTCATCTGACCAGGCTCCTTGATTTAACCTCCGATTCTGCTCTGACCATTAGCCTGACTCCTGCTTAGACCACAAGGTTGTACTGTCTACCCTTTGGCTGGTGACAGAACTGTGGTTCTCAAAACAGGGCAGTTGTATCTCTGGGGATACGCAGAGGTCTTCCAGGAGGTAAATCAACTCATCTAGATATCTGCCTAGTTTTACAAATAGGGTACATAAACACTAAGGCTACGTCTACACGTGCACCCAACTTCGAAATAGCTTATTTCGATGTTGCGACATCGAAATAGGCTATTTCGATGAATAACGTCTACACGTCCTCCAGGGCCGGCAACGTCGATGTTCAACTTCGACGTTGCTCAGCCCAACATCGAAATAGGCACAGCGAGGGAACGTCTACACGCCAAAGTAGCACACATCGAAATAAGGGAGCCAGGCACAGCTGCAGACAGGGTCACGGGGCGGACTCAACAGCAAGTTGCTCCCTTAAAGGGCCCCTCCCAGACACACTTTCATTAAACAGTGCAAGATACACAGAGCCAACAACTAGTTGCAGACCCTGTATATGCAGCACGGACCCCCAGCTGCAGCAGCAGCAGCCAGAAGCCCTGGGCTAAGGGCTGCTGCCCACGGTGACCACAGAGCCCCGCAAGGGCTGGAGAGAGAGTATCTCTCAACCCCCCAGCTGATGGCCGCCATGGAGGACCCCGCTATTTCGATGTTGCGGGACGCGGATCGTCTACACGTCCCTACTTCGATGTTGAACGTCGAAGTAGGGCGCTATTCCCATCCCCTCATGGGGTTAGCGACTTCGACATCTCGCCGCCTAACGTCGATTTCAACTTCGAAATAGCGCCCAACACGTGTAGACGTGACGGGCGCTATTTCGAAGTTACTGCCGCTACTTCGAAGTAGCGTGCACGTGTAGACGCAGCTTAAAAGTCAATACAAACTAAAATCTCATACAATGACTGTTTATATTGCTCTTATTATACACTTACATATAAATACAACATTGATCTGCCAATTGATTGATTTCATCATTATATGGTAAAAAAGAGAAAGTAAGCAATTTTGCAGTAATAATGTGCTGTGACAGTTGTGTCTGATTCTGTAGTCAAGTGAGAAGAAATTTGGGGGTACACAAGACAAATCAGACTCCTGAAAGGCGCACGGTAGTCTAGAAATGTCAGTGACTCTCAACCTAGGGAGATTAAGTGATTTCTCAAGGTTACACGAAGTCTGTAGCAGAACTGGGAATAGATTCCAAAGGTGAAATTCTACTCTATTGAAGTCCATGAAATAAACAGTCATTGACATCAGTGAGACCAGGATTTCACCCCGGTTGTCCTGATCTTCACTTTACAGGTTACACCTCCGAAAACCAGCACTCTCTGATCCAGTAACATCCCTCATCCAGCTGGACAAGGGATGTTGCTGGACCAGAGGGCCAGGGCAGGTCGGCAAGCTAAGCTTATCTCCTGTCAGTCCCATGAGGGACAGCAGGGCTGGGGCCAGAGGAGGCATCCCTGGCAGCCCCCTGAGGGGTCAGAGATGGGCAGCTGGCATCCTCGGCAGCCCCGTGGTGCTGAATCTGGAGCTGGAGTCAGAGAACCAGCATCTCCCGGCTGACCTGCACAAGGTTGTGGAGCTGGTGCTGAGGCCAGGGAGCTGTCAGCCCCATGTGGAGTGGGAGCTGTGACCAGGAAGCCTGCCTCTCCTAGCTACCCTGTGGTGCTGAGGCTGGCGCTGGGGTCAGGGAGCCAGCAGCCCCATATGGAAACAGAGCTGGAGCCAGCTACCTGCACAGAGCTACAGCCGGGAAGCTGGCAGCCCCCGGCTGCTCCGTGCCATGGAGGAGACCCTGCTGCGGCAATGAGCTGCAACTGGCCAGACTGACCCCGCCTGGTCTGGCAAAATCTCTTGTTCAGGACCACTGAGGTCCTGAGGGTGCTGGACCAGAGAGAGATGGAGTCTGTGCTAACTTTAGATGGAAGAAAAAAAAAAAGATACTGCTGTTCCTTACATTTTAAAATTTCTATTAAAACGGAATGTTTAGATTTATTAAATTAATTATGTGTGCGCACATGCACACACACACACACGACTAAAGTGTTTGTTTTCAGGCTATATGGATTACGGACATCAACTTTTCCTTCCTCTCTTTTCACTAGTTTTTCCAAACATTTTTCATCTTCATTGACATTGAAATTTTATACATCATCTTGAAAGGGTAAGTATACAACATAATTCTTATTCCTTCTAGAACTAAATAGTATACACTTAAACACAATATAGCAGTCTTACACTGCCATCTTGTGGGTAATAAAGAAAGTGAGTGGCAAAGAGAGAACTTAAACATGATTAGAGACTTTGTTTAGAAAGAAACCACAACCCATGAGAGAATCATTACCTCTGATGTTTTAACATGTACATCACACTATAAGTATAAAATTTTAAGGACAGATGTTCCCTTCTATCTGCATGGAACAGCCTTAACCCTGCACATCCTGGACAAAGACACCCAAGAAATACGCATATCGTTAGCAAACTTTGTCCCCAGCTAGTTACTCTGTTTTCCCCTAGGACTCACCATCACCATCAAGGTGTGATTAACAAAATTTATCAAAAGAGTCATGCAGCACTTTAAAGATTAACAAATTAATTTATTATTAGGTGACGAGCTTTTGCAAGGGAGACCCACTGCTTCAGATGCTGCAACAATGTATCCAGATCTGAAGAAGTGGGTCTCCCCTGCGAAAGCTCATCACCTAATAAATTATTTTGTTAATCTTTAAAGTGCTACATGACCGCTTGTTTGTTTTGTTAGGATACAGACTAACATGGCTACCTCTCTGGTATTATTCAATGTGTGACTAGTCATGTACGGCTAGTCTGCTGCCTTCTTCCCCTGCACCTCCTCAAATACATACAAGAAACCAGTACAATACAATACAGACAGTCATCAATACCAAAAGTCAGCCTATGAATTTTTCCTGCTCCCACTGAAATCCATATTTTTGTTCATTCCTCTAGACTAAGCTTTTCAGTACAGGGACTGAAGTCATTTAGCACAGGCCACTCCTTGAACATTGCAACAATTATTTTTATTTGGTAGGAGTTCTGTTGTGGGAATCTGTGCAAACAGTTTGTAAACCACTTTCCATAATTCCATTGCACAGGGCTAGAAAACCAATTTTAAATGAAGATATTCAAATGTCTCATTCTTTTTTCAAACCTTACTTTGTATTCATGGGTCATCATTTTTATATTTATTATGGCTAGGGGCCTCAAAAGCTGGAATTGTCCCAGGCCCCTCTGGACCTTTGACAAGGCCTGACCCAATATAAAATACAAGTTGCACCTCCCTTGTCAGGCATCCTTGGGACTCAGACCATGGATTTTACCAGACCAGGGGAGGTCAATGTCCTTGGGCCTCCCCTCAGGCTACCAGTCCTATCGCTTCCCTGACACTGCTTGGGGCTCCCTTGTCCTGGGCACTGGCTTCCTGCTCCCAGCCCTCATCCCCCAACCCCAGCTTCCCTGTCCTGGCTGTGGTTCCCTGGCCCTGGCTGCTGAGGCCCTACCACGCTCTGGTGGCTCCTGGGCTGCCATGGCTCCATCAATCTCTACCTGCTGCTCCACATCAGGCTTCTGACCAGCTCCCCGGCCACTGCAGCCCATTGGCTCCTTGGCCAGTTTCCACCACTTCTCAGCCAACTTCCCACTGGTTCCCTGGCCTCCACTCCCCAGCCGCCTTCCATGCCTTGCCAACTTCCTGGTTGCCATGGCCTTCTCCCAGCAGCTGGTGCTCTCTGGTCCAGCAACCACCATGATCCTGCCAGACCACAGATGTTGCCAGACCAGAGTCCTGGATTTCAGAAGTTCAATGTGTAGTCTTTTCATAGACTAGAGACATGAATGCTGATTCTAGTACTACACTATTCATAAAAAAGGTAATTAGAAGAAAAGAAAACATGAATCACAGCAGAAAGATACCACGTGATCCATTCATGATATTTAATTTGAAATCCTCCCATGTATTTATCATTGACATAAACAGTATGTTTGTCAGAATATCAACTTTAAAATATGGTTATATCTATTGGCACATAGGGGGTGTATATTATAGGAGATAGATAGATATATATATCTCCTAACTAAGACTATGTCTAGACTGCAGGCTTCTGTCAACTAGACAATGTAGGAGAAGTGACATAAAAGCATCTATTTTCCTTTCATAGAGGGAAAAGAGCTTGTTGTGGTACCTGTTCTCTAGGAAGAGATGTGCAGAAAAAGGAAGTGTTCCTGTGGACAACCACCAGAAAAGCTAAAGTGACCAGAACTCAGTACAGAATCCAGGAGATGAGGAAAATGTTTGGTGGCTCTGAGGAAGCTCAGGGAAATGTTTCCTGAACACATGGTTAAAGGAACCTTTGTTGTCTGTTGAAATTGTACATGAGGACCTCTGAGTAGGTGGTAGATTGGACACCAGGTGAAGAAAACCACCTTTTGCGGAAGTGTGGGCTTATGGCCTAGTTTGGGTCTGCCTGCTAATTTACAAGGGCTAAAGCTGGAAAGGGGAAGAGAAGTTCCCCTTCACCTCCACCACTTCCAGGGAAGTGCATGACCAGCAAAGACTAGGGTAGACCTAACAGTGACTTTAGACTTTCCGTACATGCTCAGGAGTACATTTTCCAGTCTACAAAAGGGCTAAACTGCTGCAGCAACAAGAAAACTAAGCAGCAACTGCATCTGACAAGAAATAGGTAAGAGTTCTCACCACAAAAGTTTAACTGCTGAATAGCACAGATGACTCACATGTAATTGCACCAAGAAGTCCTGTGGCACCTTATAGACTAACAGACATGTTGGAGCATAAGCTTTCCTGGGCAAAGACCCGCTTTATCACATGCATGAGTAGGGGGGTTTTCAAAGGATGTGAAGAGAAAGTCTCAGTCAAATGGAGGGCCAGAGCTGACAAGGTCTGTTCAGACAGGTTGGATGTGACTCATTATCAGCAGTTAATGTGGAGCAGTGAACCTCCTTTGAAAGGCCTGACTCATGCATCGCACAAAGCGGGTCTTTGCCCAGGAAAGCATATAGACTACCAGACATTTTGGAGTATACAGTGCCACAGGACTTCTTGTTGTTTCTGAAGATACAGACTAACTCAGCTACCTCTCTGAGACATATCAGGTGTAATTCTGCACCTGTCAAAATCTACATGTCCAGAGGTATATTCTTCACCTTTCCTCACAAAACCTTTTGTATTACCTGTAATGGAAAATGAAAGTAATCACATCATCTTCTTCCATTTCCCTCTGGTTTATAAACTGGGGAGTCATGTTTGTTTTCCCCTGCCCCCTTATCAAGTCCCTGAGAAAGCTCTATATCATCTTTCACAATGCTTCATACACATCCCTTCTTTGCTGTCCTGACAGCTTTATGCATTTATCAATTTTTCCATTTCACCTACTGAGTCTGGTTTACTTGGGTTGTTTTCACTATAAACTACTCTCATGACCATCCAATATGCCAACACCAAAATAATTTCTCCAGCCTCTCTGAGCCATGTCACTATCTCTCCACAGCATTGTCCAATTAGTTTAAACTTCTCACATTCCTACCCACTTCTCTCTGCTCTGCCTATATCATCAGCTCCAGGTTTCCTAGCCTTATAATTGGTTCTACACCTTCCATGCTGCCCCTTTTGACAGGAACACCATTCCAAAGAAATCCATGTAACAATGCAACCTGACTTAGGTAAATCCACCCTAGGAACCAAGCTCTGTAGCATCACCCACAAGAACACAGTTTTTACATTACATCCAAGGGTTTTTGAACCACCAAGATACATGTACTATACTAATATAATTCACTGTTCTGTACTGAAGGTTCCTGTTATATGTAGGGGTTGTATTTTTGAAAAGGGCAACAGATGCCAAAACAATGGAAACCAGGTAATTTCCAGGGCACTCAAAAGGTACGGGGAGGGCGGAGAAGTTGGTGCTAAGTACCCACAGGAAAGCAACACAATAAGGTAAGGTGAGAAGGCTGCAAATGACAGATATGTGGGTTGGGACTGATGCGACTTGGAAGAAATCCCCCAGTTAATGAGGAACAGATACACAAAACAGATAAGGGGGGTGGGGTATACAGAGGACCCTCCATACATCCTCTTCCATTTTTGATTTACAATGCAAAAAAACTGGGACTCTTGTCAGATTATAGAAAATAAAAAATAAAGACTTATTTGGTCATGCAGTATGTTTTCCTGTCAATACTGGATTGTTTAGAATACATTTTCTAGTTTTTTGTTAAACCTAGACTGGCCAATCTCAAGTAAAAAGGGTTTTCCACCACCTGAGGCCATCCTATAAACCCTAGCTACACCTGCCTTGCACCAAGCTAAAAATAGCCTACCACTTTGACCTTAGACAGTTCAAATAACTGTGGATAGCCATTGTGCCCTACTTTCCATGCATCCAACTCTGACACACACTCCCCAACATGTCACTTGCCAAGTATTTAGTTTAAAAACTAGCACCTTGATCATATTGTTTTCTCTTTTCACAATATATTATACACTTAGACTATATTTCTCCACGAGGTGTCCGCTAAGGTTGTTTTAGAGGATTGGCATAGGGGGAATAGAGGAAAGTAGAACAGTCAGGAAATTACCTACAGCCCTGGCTGAACTGTAGGCCTCAGTCCTCAAGCAATGATTTAGTATGAGATATTTACAGGTACTCATGTTTATGGTGGTAAAGTGCAGATCCATAGCTCTAGATGAGACACAGACTTGCTATTTTTCTGTCAACTATTAATCCTGTCTAAGGACTACTGCATGTATTTATTTTTTCACATTGAGGATTGTAAATGAATGTTATATGCCTATAGCAAAGGTTTAAAAAAAAAAATAGCTGTTGGGATTTTTTCCACATTTTCAAATATACTGATTTCAATTACACAGTGCACAAAGCTCATTTTGCATTTTATTACAATATTTGCACTATAAAATTAAGAGTATTTTTTCAATTCATCTCCTACAACTGCCAGTGAACTCTTTAGCACAAAAGTGCAATTTGAAATACACCTTTTTGTTACATTGCTGCATTCAAAAACAAAAATTATAAATCCTTAGAGCCTTTAAGTCCACTCAGTTCTATTTCTTGTTTAGTCAATCACTTAGAGAAGTGAGTTTGTTTACATTTAAAGGAGATAATGCTGCCTACTTCTTTATAATGTCACCTTAAAATGAGAACAGGCATTTGCATAGCACTTTGTAGCTGGCATTGTAAGTTACTTGTGTGCCAGATGTGCTAAACATTCATAGGCCTCTTCATCCTTTGGCCACCATTCCAGAGGACATGCTTCCATGGAGATGACAATCATTAACAATAGTGTTAATTAAATTTATGATTGAACTCCCTGAGGGAGGAGAACTGTATGTTTCCTGATGCTTTACTCTGATTCTGCTATCTATCTATTTCACGTTACAGCAGTCTCAGCTGATGTCCCAACATATGTTGTTCATTTTAAGAACACACTTCACTGCTAATTTGACAAAATGCCAGGAGGGTACCCTCTGTGAGCTTTCTAAAGAGAGCCATAATATTCAACCCAAGATTTAAGAATCTGAAGTGCTTTACAGCAATCTGAGAGGGAATGTATGGAGCATGCATCCAGATATCTTAAAAATGCAATGTTCTGATGCATAAGTTACAGAACCTGAACTATCAGAAAGTAAAAATCAACCTTCTATTGGTGGCATTTGACTCAGATGATGAAAATGAAAAGTGTGCCAGTTCCCACTACTTTGGATCACTGAGCAGAACCATTCATCAGCATGGACACACACACTCTCAAATTGTTGAACCATGAAGGGAGACATGAATCTTTAACATATCTGTCACGTAAATACCTTGCAATGTTAGCTACAACAGTGCCCTATGAACACCTGTTCTCACTTTCAGGAGATATTGCAAACAAGAAGTTTGCAGCATTATCTCCAGAAAATGCAAACAAACTTGTTTGTCTGAGTTATTGTCTGCACAAGCAGTAATATTGAGTGGAGTTATAGGCTTTAGAGTTGTATAGTGTTTTATTTTTGAATGCACATTGTTTTTGTACATAAATTCTACATTTGTAATTTTAACTTTTATGAGAGATTGTGCTATAGTCCTTGTATTAGGTGAATTCAAAAATACTATTTTTACGAAGCAAATATTTGTAATAAAGTGAGTACTGTACCCAATCTGAAGTAATTGAAATCAAAATTTGAAAATGTAGAAAACATCTAATATTTAAATAAATGATTATAGAACCAAATGGTTTTCTATTATTAGCAGAACAATTACTTTTTAAAAAATATCAGACAATTAAATTGCAATTTATTTTTTAAACTGCTTGACAATGCTACAAAATAGAAGTGTGACAGTCAAAAGAAGGAAAAAAAATCCATCCTATTTGGATAATTGTGAGGGAGAATCTGCTATTCCAGTTTAACTGATGTTCGTTGCAAGTATTTGCTTTATTCATTTGTCATCCTGTATGTTACAGGATTTGAAATTAAACATTTCTATTTCATTCCATATCAGGGCCTAACAGAGTATAGTACTTCAATGATAGACCAAGTTAAGTATTTCAAAACACAAGAGATACTGTATTAGTTTATGTTTAATAACAATATTTTACAAAATTTGAAGATATTACTTTTGTAGTTAGATAATTAAAATCCTTGAATGATTTTATTTAGACATAAGCACACACTATGCTATTTGCCCTCTAAACACTGAAGTATTCTACTACATAAACGTCAGTCTCAAACTAGAAATAGTCATTATCCAAACTGAACTAAATGCAAAAAGTGAATATCATAAATTGGTGATTTTGAAGTTCATAATTTTAATAATCCAATCAATTTTGAAAAGCATATTTTAAAAATAAGGTGATTGTTACTTTAATACTCTATTTAAAAAAGTGCAATATTGTATGTTAGCTTAGTTTCTTCTTTGAGATGCAACTGTACATTTTATTTTAAACATAACTTCTTCAAGTACGAAGATCAGTGTATATGCTTCCATTTTGGATACAGCTGTTACCATTTCAGGGCAGTGCCATTTTTACTATTAATGTTGCAGAAATGCAAACCCTGAACTACTTACTTTCAAGTACAGATTCAACCTCCCTGCTCCAGCATCCTCTGGACATGTGCGGTCCTGGATGAGGGCTGTTGGCCTCAGCCCCTGCTCCTGGGCTCCCTGCCTGCAAGTTCCTGCCCACTCTTCCCCTCCCACAGGTTCTCCAGCCACTGGCTTCCAGCCCCACCTCCCCCCCCCAGCAATGGCTTCCTGCCTGTCCCCAGAGATGAGCCCCCACAAGCTACTGCTTTCTGGCCTGGGCTGCCAGCTTATCAGCCCAGACTATGCTCCTTGGCAGCTGCTGGCTCCACCCCCCCGGCCCCACTTGCTGCCAGACCAGTGGTGGCTGCCCTGCCCTGGACTCCTGCCACTGGTCTGGCTGGCCCCTCCTCCTCCCAGCCCTGGGACTCTCTGGTCCTGCTGGATGACATATTTCCAGCGCAGAGAATGCTGGATTTGGGAGTTTTTAATTTGTACTATCAATGTGGCATCATATTTTAGATCAGCATTTCTCACTCAAGAGCTCGGGGCTTCCTAGGTTACTCTGAACATGTTCAGCGGACCCACCAAAATAAACCAGCAAACAGGGCCAGCATTAGGCTTACTGGGGCTGAGGGCAGAAAGCTGAATCCTGAACGTCACTGCCTGGGGCTGAAGCCAAAGCTGGAGCAACCTCGCTTCATAGGGTTCTCTGTGGCCTGGGGTCCTGGACAATTACTTTACTTACTACCCCTAATGCCAGCTCTGGCTTTTAATCTACAGAAGAGACAGTTGTTGTGGTCCAGGAGGGCTGTGGGATTTTTCTTGCATGGTGGGAGCAAGACAAAGGTGGAGATTCTCTGTTCTAGATCAGTAATAAAAATCCAGCATTCATAATATCAAACAAAAATACTACAGAAATATATTTTTGAAGTTTAACACCACTTTCTGCAAGGTATGAACACTCCAATAAGGATTTACAGGAGATCACAGTATGCAAATATGGAAAAGGTATTAGATTCAGTCCATGCTTCTGCAAGGAAAAGATACAGCAATCACTACTTAGCAGAGATTATAGTGGGTCAGTAGCACTATTATAAATAAACAGTAAATTGACCTAAATCTTAACAGCCTTTAAAAAATAAGCAAGCTTCACTCCTTGTGATCTTAGTCCAAAGTACAGCAGAGTCCACAAAACCTTACCTGCCAGAAACTGGGACTGGAGGATAGGGGATGGATGGATCACTCAAAAAAAAAAAAAAAAAAAAGGACTGCCTCTCTCACAGAGCTGAGAGGGACATTCAGAGGTCACAGAGTCCAGTCCTGTTAGCAGGACTGATTACCATTGCTGATGGATTTTCTTTGTTAAATCTTTTCCCTCCCCACCCCTGAATAGCCCCTTCCAGGGCTAAGCTCACAACTCTAGGTTTAGCAGCTCAACATGCAAGCCACTAAGCTGTCCCTCCCCTCCAATAACTGTGAAATAAATAATTCAATCATTGCCCTCTTCTGTTCATTCACTCTCTGAAGTGGCAGGCACCAGCCAGTTAGAATGCCAGACCCTGAATAAGAAGGGCTATTGGTCTGACAGGACCAGCATTGCCATTTCTGCGTTTTCAGTATCACCATTATTCCATTATGACCTAAAGCTGGGGTGCACAAAGTCCAGGGGGAGGGGGTCGCTCAGGGGGATGTGAAATTTCATAAGTGGTGAACAACATGATCAGCTGCTGGGTCTCCGGCTCATCCATCCCATTAAAAATGTTGAAATATGTTACTCTTTTTAAGTGTTTGTGTGTTCATATTTATATACTGATTAATAAAGCTTGTACATTCTGACTTATTTTCTTACATATCCCAAAAGTTTTTTTTTTTAAATGAGCATAACCAAAATTTCCATTAGTTTGGATTACATTAGACAGGAGGAGGGCTGCTAATTACAGGAACAAAAAGTGGGACCCAACTTAAAAAGTTTGCTCACCCCCGAGCTAAAACACTGTTGTAACACTAGTGTCAACTGTAGCTTTTGGGGCCTCTGGAAGAACACAACCTCACAGTCCATTGCTAGTAGAGGGTTGCCATATTTGACCTTTCAAAAAAAAAAAAAAAAGAGGACACTGCCTGCAAGAGAGTATCTGTATCAATATCAAAACAAAAAGGGATCTAAAGAAGTGGGTCTGTCCCACAAAAGCTCATCCCTAATAAATCATTGTTAGCCTTTAACGTGCTACATGGCTGCTTGTTTGTTTTGTTAGAATACAGACTAACAGGGCTACCTCTCTGTTACTGTACCCTTATCAGCATCAGTACAGGGGGAGGGATAGCTCAGGGGTTTGAGCATTAGCCTACTAAACCCTGTGTTATAAGCTCAATCCTTGTGGAGGACAATTAGGGCAAGTAAGTGTCAGCAACAGTGCTTGGTCCTGCCAAGAGGTTAGGGGCCTGGATTAGATGACCTCCTGAGGTCCCTTCCAGCTCTCAGAAATGTGCATGTCCAATTAAAAATCCGTAACTACCAACTCCCGTTGTACTCCTTTACTATAACGTGGGTGGACAGATACTGATACAGAAACACATCTTCTCAGGGGTTCCCTCTTCTTTACATGGCAACCCTAGCAGATTGCACCCCACGCCGGCAGCAGAATGCCACGTGCTAACGTCTCCAGCATTCCATCTGTGTCAGATCAAAAGCGGGCCAAGCCAGCGAGTTCCACCCAGCAACCTGGTTTCAAGGTCGGAGCCGGGGGAACTCTTGAAACAGGGAACCAAAGAGCCGGCTGCCACCTCGTCTCCTTCAGCTAGTGCACACACAAACACAGTGGGAGGAGCGGCCCGCAGCCAGGCAGCGGGACTAGCCTGGGCACCGGATCAAGGCTTTGTCGACTCCACACCCAGAGCACATAGGCGGAGAGGGGCCTTTCACGTTCCCAGGAGCAGTACAGCAGAGCTCCCCGGCGGCACCCCCTGCTGGCTGTGCCCCCGGCTGACCAAAGCCTGGAAATGTCGGCGAACTCACTTCCACCAGCCGCTCAGAAGCGCTAGGCGGAGAGCAGCCAGCGCGGCGTGCCCGGGAGGGGAGGAAAATGTCCGACTTACCCGCTGAGCCGCCGGCCGCGATCTGGCGAGAAGCCTCCTGCAAGAAGCCGCCCGGCTTCCTGGCCATCGTCGCCCGCGCTGGGGAAGCGGCCGCGCCGGAGTGCCCGGGTGGCGGAGAAGCGCGAGGGCTCCTCTGCCCTGGGACAGGCTGCGCTGGAGGAGAAAGAAGCAGCGCGGGCGTGAGAGCTGCGCATGCAAGGACCTGCCTGGTGCGTGCGCTCCCCCGTCAGCAACCTTTATACTGGGGTGGGGTGGGCAGCTGCGAGCCAGACGCTGCACCTGGTGTCGCTGCTGTTTGCCCCAGAGGGAAGGTCGCTGTCATTCACCCCTTCCCCCTGCAGCAAGCTGGGACAGGGGAAAGGCAGAAGCCCTGACACGAGGGTCAGAGGAGCGAGTGGTGGTAGGAGGAGGCTAGAGCCCCTGGGAGGGGGGAGGAGGGAGAATATAAGGGGCCTTCAGGCGATTCGTCATCTTAAAGCTCATCACCTGAGCCAGCTCCCTTGGCCCACAACTGTGCCAGCAACACCCCTGCTGTCCCAGTACCCTTCTTAGACCCTAGGTTCCCAAATAACTCCTTAGCTGCTTCCCATCTACTAGGGCAATACTGCTCCCCCAGATCCTCACATTCCCTTCCAGCTGAGGCCTAGGGTTGCCTCTTTCGCATGGGCATATTTCTGGAGGCTTCATCACATGACTAATCTTTATTTTGTAGTTCCTGGAGACTCCAGGAAAATCATGGAGGTTTCACAACCCTATTGACACCAACCCTCCCCCAGCAGTTCTGTGCTGCTTATAACTTTCTTAAGCCATGTCTTGAAATAATGGGTGCACTATTTTGGCATCCGTGTAGTTCTCATTTCAGGAGGAGTAAAAAGAGATGTTGCAAAATAGTGCTTTATTTCAATACTTGGTGCTGTTTAGACAGTGTCAAATGGCAAAAAAGCCTGTTTCAAACTCCATATGCAGTCATGTTCTCCCTACTATATAAATCCTGGATTCTTATTTGTGCTCCAAATCTGATGAAGTGGGTATTACCCACAAAAGCTCATTACCTAATAAAGTTTTTAATCTTTAAGGTGCTACAGGACTGCTTGTTTTTTAATAAAAAACAAATGTGTGGTTATCCTTGCAGACAACATTTAGAATTCTGTTTTGCCACATGGAAGTTGACCTGCCTATCCACCGTGACAGGATCCAGCTCTCTATAGTTTGGCGGGATCGGGAAATGCATATCCCTACAAATGAAAACTTTATTTGCAGGAGGAGCTGGATTTCCTGAAATTTCTTACTGAACCAATTGATCTCAAAGGCATTCTTGAATAGAACTGGGAGGATGAATTTAGTGAAACTTCTTGTAACTAGATTCTGTAGCCTCCCTTGGTAAAGCTGAGGGTCCATTCATCCAAGGCAACAAGGCACCATCTGGTATAAAAAGCTTACTGCTTTTCTGAGAGACACTTTCCAAACCAGATACTGACTGGTTATTTATTCTCTGCCATTTAAAACCTACAAATTTTGTGTTTCTTTGCATTATAGGATTTAGGAAGACCTTTTAAATTACCTATAAGAGATAATGAACACCATGAACTTGTGAGGCTGCATCTGGAATATTGTGTACAGTTTTGGGCCCCCCAGTATAAAAGGGATGTGGATGTGCTGGAGCAGGTACAGTAGAGGGCAACAAAAATCATTAAGGGGCTGGAGCACATGACCTATGAGGAGAGGCTGCAGGATTTTGGCCTATTTAGTTTATGGAGGAGAAGAATGAGGGGAGATTTAATAGCAGCCTTCAACTTCCTGAAGGGGTGCTCTAAGAAGGATGGAGAGAAACTGTTCTTAGTGGTGACAGATGGCAGAACAAGGAGCAATGGTTTGAAGTTACAGAAGGAGAGGAGGAGGTTGGCTATTAGGAAAAACTACCTTACCAGGAGGGTGGTGAACCACTGGAATGTGTTGCCTAGAGAGGTGGTGGATTCTCCATCCCTAGAAGTTTTTAAGTTATGGATTGACAAGGTCTTGGCTGGGATGACTTAGTTGGGGTAGATCCTGCTTGAAGCAGGGGGCTGGACTAGATGATCTCCTGAGGTCCCTTCTAGCCCTGTGATTCTGTGAGCATGTCCTGAATCCCATGATCTAGGTTGGGTGGTGGCCTCTGGTGAAAGGACTAGATGATGGATATGAGGGAATGAAGGGTGCCTTTTGCTTCTTTCACTTTGAAACTTTTAACATCGCCCTCATAAGATGCTCACTATCATAAAAACAGAAACAGTAGCTTCTCCGGTATCTCCTGCAGACAGCATATATTTGTAGTCATGCATGCTCTTACATCCCACTTACCAAAGACCTCTGAACCTTAGTGACAAGTTATCTACAAGCCTATACAGATCATATTTTAAAATTGTGCCTACCTTTCTGGGAAGAATTCAGTGAATTTGTGAGCAGTTTTCCACATTCTGCATACTTATCCTTGTATGCCTCAATAGATGTGTCAAAGAGGTTGGTACTAATACAGTGTTTAATTTACCTCCTTTTGCTTTAAGGCCTCACCAACCAAGTTCTTGTCATGGTTACGTGGCACACTTAATAAAAGGGCAAGGGCACTTTCAATGGTTGTCCAGAGACCTGCCAGGCTACAGTGACTTACACTGTGAAATTGTGGCTGAAGTCAGTGGAAATTTTACCATTGATTTCAGTAAAGCCAGACTTTCATCCAAAGAATTTAGGTCCAGCCATTGCAACTTCCTTGCATACAATGAGCCCCAAGATTCACCAAATACCAGCATTTTAGCCTGCAGCAAATTATCGCCACCCATGGAGAAGTTTTTGAATTCACTTCCTTTTTAGCATGATTTTGGAAGGTGCGGCTAATAAATTATACACAAGACAAATTTTAGGGGAAACTAGATCTTTTTTATGAGAAAAGGTTCACATCAGAGGACTCAGGCACCAAAAAGTTATTGAGTTACAGTGAATAAGAAGGGTTTAACAATAAACAATGTAGTCACCCAACAGAAAGAAAAGAACAGATGATTGGAGACACTTTAAGAGTTGCCCTTGACTGTGGTAGCATGTATTTGCAGAAGATACTAGATTTTTTTTAAATGTGAGAATTATGATCAGTCTGTAGCTAAGAATATGGGTCCAACTGTGGTGTTAAATGCAATCTGGTAGCTTCGGAGAAAAATAATTTTTCTTCAGCCTTATCTGGAATGAGTCTTTGCGTGTACAATCTGATACGTATATTTGAAGTGAAAATTATAATATTTTTAACAGTACATATTTCTCTGCTTCATAGGATGTTGTGAAGAATAATTTTAATTTTCTGAAGGGCCCAGAAACTCTGGAAAAGGGGCAGTAAGAACCAAAACCTGATAGTAAAGTTCTAGCACAATTTAATTTTGTATGGTATTTTGCCTACAAACAGCACACCCAAAATGTTTTACAGATTTAATATCTTCACAGAGTTAAATAATTAATACCTGAGGAAAAATACATTTAGAGTTACTGGAGATGAAAAATGTATTTTGAATTAAGATTAAAGTGTCACAATAATGCCAAAATGCAGCAGAGGTAAAGAAAAGTTGTTTCATGTGGCAGGAGTTGCAGAGAAGATTCTCATTCCACTCATGGAGACATTATACACCTATTAAACTGCTGGCCCCTCATGCCCTGCAGCAGTTCAGGATATCTGAGGGTTTTTTTAGAAATGTGATTTTATGATCTTCAGCCTCACCCTAATGAAATATTTTAAAGCACATTTTAAATTAAGGTCCTGTAGACTAACACAGTAAATTCAGTAACAGAGAGTAAGCCGTGCTAGTCTATACACTATCAAAACAAAAAGCAGTCAAGTAGCACTTTAAAGACTAGCAAAATAGTTTATTAGGTGAGCTTTTGTGGGACAGACCCACTTCTTCAGACCATATCCAGACCAGAACAGTTGACTGCTTTTTGTTTTGACAGTAAATTCAGAAACTGACCACATATATACTTGAAGTTGGCAAATACCTGTTAAATGGCTTCATTACCATTTGACTTACTCTTTCACAGGTTCAGTGTACTGCTAATAGTCTGGCAGCTTTTTCACTTTTCAGTTAACTACATCCTCTCTGGAGGAAGCAGAGCCAAAGGACAAGGGTAGAAAGAGACAGGTGGGTGAGCATTAAGAACTAGTGTTGCCCCAAATTTTCAGATGCTTTACAGAGGGGTTTAGAACAGTTTGTACAGTGAGGGTGCTGAGAACTACTCAATTAAACTATAAATCCTCTATATACAGGAAAGTACTTCCGGCTAAGGGGTGCCCTAGTAGCAGCACCTATGGTGTCCTACGCAGTTGTGTATTCTGCTTAAGGGTAAGGATGACACTGATTATATGAAAGGCTTATGAAGAAGGTAGCCTTAGATTTGCAAAGAGAACAGAAAGGGAAATCAAGTTATACCATTAAAATAATTAGAAACAAAAATTCATCTAATTTTACCATTTCAGTCCATTTTTGTGGCAAAAAAGCAGATCCTCTACAAGCAAAAAACCAATAATTTTTAGACAAGGCATTTTGAAGAAGAAACTTTAGTTGACTGTAGGTAATTATTGTGCATGAACTTTTGAGATAAGATTTTTTCCTCCAGAAGCAGGCCTTTCTGAGAATTTGTCAGATCTCTCCCAAATGTTTTCTGCTACTTGGAAAACGAGTACTTAGCACATGAAGACTAGACCTGAAAACATTTTGTTGTTAGATACTTTCACCAAAAGACAGTACAATTCAGATAAGTTCTTTTGCTGAGCCTCTTCTGTGGTAAAGTATTATCAGCAGGCTATACTGACTGAGTAGATATGACAGCACTGTAAGAAATGTAGCTGTTAACTGCTTCCAGCAAAGACTGCAAAAGCTCTCATGGTCCTTGCACAGTATATGAACATGGAAAGTATTACAAGTAAAGAAAATGAAGTGGTAATGGTTGAGATTGTAATTGTTCAAAAAATCAGGAAATTCAAAATTATTCCCAGAGGAAGACATAGCTTGGCCTCTTGCATATATTGGGAAACAAATAGTAACGTGAATACTTTAATATATATAAATGTTTCAAACACATGAGTAATCACTGTGGTGGGAATCTCGAGTAACTTTCCTAAGACAAAAGAAGTGGGTCTGTCCCAGGAAAGCTCACCTAATAAATTATTTTGGTAGTCTTTAAAGTGCTACTTGAGAGCTTTTTTGTTTTGATATAGATGAACATGGCTTTCTCTCTGTTACCTTCCTAAGACAAGTATCAGAGAGGTAGCTGTGTTAGTCTGTTTCTTCGAGAACAACAAGAAGTCCTGTGGCACCTTATAAACTAACATTTTGGAGCATAAGCTTTTGTGGGCAAAGACCTGCTTTGTCAGATGAATTTGGTCACTCGTGCATCTGACAAAGTGTGTCTTTGCTCATGAAAGCTTATGCTCCAAAATATCTGTTAGTCTATAAGGTGCCACAGGACTTTGTTGTTTCCTAAGACAATAAACTTTGAATGTGCTGACCTTCACATAATTGAAATCTCAACGTTAATGTTATATTAACATTTGCATTAGTTTCCTGGTTTTGCTCAGTAAGAATGTTGCTTGATAAATACTGGAGGATCTTCAAGCCATAAGTTTTCTCAGTTGTCAAAAAACTACATGAGCATCAGTAGCTCTCCAGAGTGAACAACGTGCCATGCAGTATCCCCTGTGATACAAATAACAGAATTAGTGAGTAACTGTAGCAATTCAGACTAACAGGATAGCAGAGAACAGGTCTACAGATGATCAGATATTTTTTTCAGCATGGGATGCCGTTGCAGCAAAGCACAATTTGGTGTATGTCTAAAGAATAAAGTTAAACTTTAAAATAAAATAGCCATAATTAACACTGAGATGTGTCTGATTTGGATACATGTCACTATACTATTTTTCTATTATATAAAACATTACTACTTTAGGAAACCTGAAAGTTGACCTACAATATTAAAATAAAATCCATTGTCACTTTAGCACTAGGCATCATATACCCCAAACACACGTGATTAAATACCTCTGCTCTTTATTTTCACTTATATAGCTATTTTCCATTTGGCATATCACATCTGACCTTTTCAAAATACTAATGGCTAAACCCGCACTGGACAGATTTCCCAAAGCACTAACAAGGTTTAATCCTGTGTTATCATGAGCTTGTTCCTCTCCTGTCCTTTCAAACACTATATCATCTCTCTTTACTTGAATCACAGGATCCTCTTTAAGTCAATTCAGTAATACACTCTTCCCTCGCTATATGAGCACAATTGGTTCCTAACTTTTTGTTTGTAGGCAAAAACTCGTAAGAGGGACACTAAATTCCTATTAAAATACGTGTAACAGTCTCTGATTGGTTCCAAGTGCTCAGTGTGGCAGCAGATGGTGCTGCTTTTGAAATGTAAGTGAACCCGGAGTTGTGGGGGGTTAAAGGCTGGGGGGCAGTGTGGGGACATGAGTGGGAGATGGTGGTAGGTTGGGTGGGGTGAGGTGGGGGTTGGGATTCAGTCTACTATAGGTTGGGTCTGTGAGGCTGGTGGCGGGGAGGTGTTAAGTCTGCAACAGTTTTGGTTTGAGGGGCCAGTGGGGTTAGGCTGCAGCAGTTTGTGTGCGCAAGGTGGCGGGGGATTTAAGTTTGGGCAATTTGGGTGCACAAGGGCTGGCAGGGGGTTTAAGTTGTGGTGGTTTGGGTGCATGGGGATCAGCGGGGGGTGGGGGTTAAGTTGCTGCAGTTTGGGTCTGCAGGGCCAGCAGGGGGGTCAGGCTGCAGCTGTGGGGAGGGGGTAAGTGTCATACTAGCTGGGGGAGTTCACTCATCCGGTGAGCAAAAGGTCAGTATATGTGTCCCTCGTTTAAGTGAGTACTCGTAAATAAAGTACACCTATTCATTTATTGTGTATGTGATTATTTTCATCATGTTACCTGTGTAGGGTGATCTTATATCTCAAAATGAAAATGGAACACCAGCTGGGACTGACCCCAGCCATTTACCTGAAGTTCTGCCACCACATGAGGCAGGCCCAAGCCCTTCCTCCACTGCTACATGTGCCTCTCCACAGGGACTTGCTCAAGCTACCTGGTATTGCTGCTAGCCTGAGCCCATTGTGCATGGGTGGTGTTGCATTTTGCTCGCCTTGCACTCCAACGAGGGAGCCCACTCTAAATGCTTGGCTGAACTCAGCATCTGTCCCACTGTGATGGGGTTCAGGGGTCCCCAAGCACTGCACCCCATCCACAGGCAGGAGTGACTCTCAATCAGCAGGTAGAACAGGAAGTTTATTAGGCAACAGGCACAGCTTCTTACAGAAGGGTCAGTGCAGCAATCAGAGATAGTCATTACAACCCGTCCTGGGGAGAGGAGCCCAAGGGGTGCCCCTCTGGGGTGTAGCCTAACCAGGCTGGCTGCTTTCCAACTCTCTGTCCTGTTTGCTCTTGCCAGTGAATGAACTGACAAGTGCAAAAAGCACACATGCCCACTTTTGCCAGAAAAGTCAGGACAGGGCTTAAAAAGGGGACTGTCCTGGCAAAAACAGGGCTGTACAGTTACCCTAACCTAATAAACCATTTTGCTAGTCTTTAAAGTGCTACTTGACTGCTTTTTGTTTTGATAGTGTATAGACTAGCACAGCTTCCTCTTTGTTACTATAGGAGCATCAAGTTACTCATGAATGATATCCTCTCCACCAGCATTATAATAACCAACTTTACTCTTGAAACCCACATATGTCAGGGCCTGAGTTCTTCATCCCTTCACACACCTCCCCATTAGAAAAAACAAAACAGATTCCTCTGGTTTCAGAGCTCTCTTCAACAAAGCAAACAGCATCAGCAAGACCACAAGTAACACAAAGTAAACAAATACAAGAAACACCCCCGCCCCAAAAAAACAACTCCACACCCTTAATGTACCTTTTCCCATTACCCTCTCAGAACTGCCTGGCCTTTGCAACCCTTCCCCGCAAATCCCGCACGGGCCGCCATAACAGTGCTCTCCAAAGCCCTAAGTCGCCCAGCCTCCGCTTCCCGGCTACTTTCAGCGAACAGCTGATCGAATCCCGCCCTGCCTCTCTAGCTCCGCCTTCGTCGCGGGGGCTCGCTTTTGCGCGCTCCCGCGAGCTGCGTACTCCCCCGCCCAGTCCCGCTGCCTCTGCATGCCTGCGCTCGGAGCTTTCTTTGTTGGTTGGCTGGGACTGGCGGAGCGCGGCCCTGGGCACGCGCACAGCAGTGCCTCCTCTCTGGGGTGCGTGGCACAAGCCGTGGGAGGAGCACACAGGTAATGGGCTCACAGGGGCATTTCACCAGGCGGCTCAGTCCGGGGGAGGGGCTGGCCTGGCGCTGCGCGTGTGCGATCGGAGTTGCTTTGCTGTGCTGGAGTTAGGATTTGCTCACACGCTGCTAGTGGGGAGACCAGTCTGCAGCGGGACATGTGTGTCCGTGGCATTGTGTGCTGTGAGCAGGCGAGGGGGCTCTGTGTCCTTTGGGTTCCCGTGCTCAGTAACGAGCCCACTAGTACAAGACGATTTCATGCACCGTGTTTTGCCGGTAACTCTGCTCCCCTCCCTGCCAGTACTTTGCGCAATTCTGTTGGCTTATGGTGGCTAGTGGGCCAAGTCCCACTCTGTGATCTAGTGCACCTACCGCAAAGGTTGCTGCTATAGCTACCTGCAGAGACGGTAAAGGATGTGTGTGGGCTGTGGTAACTGAATTATTCTCTGACCTCTGGAGATGCTCACTCCTAGCCACCTGTGAGCCAAATAGGCCAGGTGTGTGAGGAAACATGTAACAGTACCTGCCTTGTGAATTCAGGGCTTCAGTCCCCATGCATTTTAATTTAGCCTTCAGGTCTCCTAATATACAGAGGGAGGGAGGAACCAAAAACAAACAAACAAACAGAAGGCGATTTGAAGCATGACATATGGTAGGTATGGGAAGACAGAAAGGCTGTTCCAGATGGCAAGAGGGTCACTGAGCAGATTATTGGAGACTCAGAGAGACTGTCCATACTAAATTAGTAAAATGGGGAGAAGAGAAGGTCTCTGAAATAGATTGTAACTAGTATCTGTGTGGCTGTCACAATGATGAGCACAACTTACAAAAATTAAGCTTCTAAATTCGTTTTACTGATTTTTTTTAAGTTTCTGGTTAATTTAAGGTGTTAGTATTATAAATATGAGTTTCCCCATCTGCAAAACAGGGATAATATTTTTCTAAACTGCATCCTCAGAGTGTTGTGAGGATTATCTAACTCAGTGTTTCTTAAACTTTTTGAGACGGCAGAACAACAAATAATACTTATGTGGAACACTTATGAAAATTTTCTTCAAAAAATTCTTGTCAGACCAATAATCAAAAAACAAAAGCAACATTTAAAGCAAAATGAAGTAATTTAATGAGTTATCATAGCAATGAAGAAGTAACATTGCATCTGGTTTCAATAACAGAAAATAATGTACCATTGGTGTATGTTTCCAAATATTCGTGGCACACCTGCGAGTTGTTCACAGAACACCACTGTTCCAGGGAATTTAGTTTAATAAACTGCTCTAGCTCATATTTATAAAAGCTGTGGAATAGGGTTCAGTATTCTGAGTATGATTTAGCCATTTATGGGGATATAAAAGAAGCCTGTGTGCACACATATTGCATTTCTGTGCATAAGATGAGGCTATTCTGATACCAGAGGGCCCTTAAACTATTCTACCAGAGTGAGCCAGATCTGTACGTAACTGTGGGGCTGGGAGAGGATTGGGTTTGGTCAAGATGGGATGAGTGAATTTCCACTGCACATCTACTTTGCAAGCATATCAGTACGTTTTGTGATCTGAACATGACACCAGGCTCTGCCCACTTCACAGCAGAGCGCTGTGGGATGGGACCATATCACTCTATCTCCATTAGTTATACGGTGGTGCTCTCATTAATACTTTACAAAGTTTTTACATTCCAAATTAAACTGTAATTGCCAAGCCAAGCAATAAATTGTGTGATAGTGAATAGAAGTTTACAAAAGATACATCTGCAAGATTTAGTAATGTATAAATCCCAGTTCACACACGTTAGTGAGGTTCTGTTGAAAGGAAGAAGTGACATACTTGAGGCTCAGGGACAAAGACAGCTATCGACACTGACACTCATAACTGCTAGTGTGGGGACCAGCATTGACTTGACTCTCTATTAAAGTTACCCTCCCAGCTGGAAGAGAAGTTGCTGCTAGGACAGTTGTCAGATAGGATGGAAAGAGGGGAAGTTAAGTAAGATGCAGATCTACTATATATTTTTACAGCGTTTATGCATCTGTGTGTTCGTCTGTGAGTCTGTTTGTTCAAGAACTCCTCCTAAACAGTAAGTGCTAGGATCACCAAATTTGGTGTGCAGCTTCCTCTTATCAGAACTTGCAGGAAGGTCAGGGGTTGGTTGTGTCAGGACGATGGGATGTGCCTGGATTGGGATTGTTTCACGTCAAACAGAAAGGGAGGAATGTGTCAGGAGGGACAGTTTTACCCATAAATGACCATAGGGGGCAACAAGCAGGGGACAGTTATACTCATGAAAGGGGGAGGGAAGAGGGCAGCAAGTGTTTTGGCCATGGGTAGCAGCCACTGGCCAGCAGTGCGGCCTTCACTATCCTGGCTTGCCCCACGAAGCAGCTGCCAGGGGCTGTGTTGCTCCCTCTGCCCAGGCTGCCTCCACGCCATTGTGCTTCATAGCCCCCGATACCCAGGGCTGCCTCCAGAGAGCAGCTGCCAACTGGGCCACATAACCCCATCATCCCAGGCTGGCCCCAGTAAGAAGCTGGCAGGTGGGCTGTGCAGCCCCTGCCAACCTGGGCCACACCTGGACCCGAGCAGAGCTGGTATGTCTTTTAGTAGATATCTATAATTTGCACGTGGAAAAGGCCTGAAATAGCAGGGTATGCAAACTATTTCCTGGCCAATGCTGGACTGACTACTATTTTTCTAGTGCTGTGTCTGGTCTAGCTTTAAATGTTGTATGTGATGGGCCCACGCTAATAGATCTCACTGTCAGGAATATTTTCTTAATATTCAGCTTTCTAAATTTGAACTGCTGTTACTCTCAGCTGTGATGCTGTATTTCTTAAATGAGTTCTTCTCTCTACATGTTTTCTTAGGCCTGTCAGCTACAGGTTGGACATTTCTAGTGTGGCACCCTGGGGACCTGATTGGTGCCAAACAAGAGAATTTGCTGGACCACAGGAGGTCAGTATTATCTAGCAGCATTACCAATACTCCCACGGCTTAGTGGGCTCTTAGAAGACATTTAGGGGTAAGTTACAGCTAAAGAAGAACACAGAACACTTAGCGCCAGGTCTGGTGGCTGTGAGCAGACTTTGAGACCATGGGAAACATGGCCACACCCATGATAAGTGGCTGTCCAGCTACTAAAATCATGCTGGGTTACAGTTGTTGCCAGGTGAGAGAGTGCTGGACTTGGAAGGTTCAACCTGTATTAAAAGTTACTTGTTCCCAAATAGGATTTGATTCTGTGAAGTCGGAATACCTTCATCTTTCAGTGAATCTGCTTTCAGCATCATCCAACATTAGGCCTTTAATTTTTACTTGGGCAGCGTATACTTTTGTTCTTGAAAGTCCAAAGAGGTTTTGTAAATCCAGAGGGTTTTTTTTTATTGCTCTTGCTGGAAATGACTTGTTTCATTTGTTCATATTTTTAAATTATGCTGGAATTGAGGTTTACAGAACTGAAGCTGCTTTTGTGTGCAATTTTGAAGGTACTAGTCCGCGTTTCACATGAAAGGAACTTCCACCTCTATGCTGATGAAACCTCTATCTATGAAGCACGATATCTTTAAACCTTTTTTCCTCCTTCTCTGATGTCTAGGGGATAGCAAATGAGATATGATTTTTCTATCACCCAGTGTTTTCCCTCATCATCTAGTCACTTTTCTCTGATTAATTCACTGTTCCATTTTATTTTTATCCTAAGTGATAAGCTTGCAATTTTTTTGCCTGTATTTTCAGCTTCTCTGAGTCTTTGCGCCAGATCTCTGCCTTGTTTTTGGTACCCTCCCAACTTCAGTACCATCTGAGAATTTCACTGCTGTGGTGTTTACCCCCTTTTCTCAAACATTCATTAGCATTTTACACTAGGTGACGCTTACTATTAATTGTTTTTTTTGGTATACCATCTTCGTACACAATAGTGAAGGGATGTTGTAGTGCACCAGTCACCTTGAAGGAGAGTGTGTGATGTTACTTCTGTACGGACCCAAAGCCAGCTTTATTCTTGTGAAACTCTCTGCTGCTCACTCCTCTAATTTGGTGGAAGATTAAAGGAGAAGCTCAGCTTTCATTTACTCGTATTACATTCCTTCTTCTCACCCCTCTCATTCCCCCACCCCATGAAGTTGGCCTTAAAAATGTAAACTGCCCATCAGAGTTGAAAGAAAGGAACAATCCGCAGCGAAGCTCAACTTCTGCTGTAGGCAGCTGGTAGCTTAAATATTTGTCTTGACCATCACCCCTGATTTTGTGTAGAATGAGTCAATTGCGCATGAGTTATATCCCCAAGAATCTTCTGGTTAACTCAAAATAATTAGGTCATCTGTGTGTATAGTGGTATAGGCATGAGGAATCTGTTACAAGCATGGAAGTCAGTGGTAACATATGTTTTGCAGGAGTATCCAAAAATACAAAAGTGTGGCCCCTAATACAGTGTCTCAAACCCGTGCTGGGGATTCCTTTCACTTGTGAGGATTAGTGAATACTTGAAATTTTATTGTTAAATTGCTCCGAGACACTAAGTAAATTGCATCATATTTTTAGCAGCTGTACCCTGTCGAAAAGAGGATTTCTGGTTTTCCTTTTTCCCTTTCTCTTTAAAAGTAAACTGTTTGTGAAATGTTGCGTAACCATCGCTGGAGATTGAGAAGTTTGGTTTATATGCAGAATACATAACAAAGAATCAGGGCAAACTCTCTCACACTTTACCACCAATATGTTTTACACTGCCATGGGTCAACAACCAACTCTAAACATGTGAAGGTAGTACCCATGCTGCTGGCTGACAGTGCTCCTTACCACATACAGTACTTTATATCCACTTTTTATAATTAAGCACTTAAAAACACTGATTTGTACAAACTACCATTGAGTGATTTTCACTACCAAATTTGATTGTGGTTATTTGCTGTGAGCTCCTATGTGCTCCCTAGTAACTCAGCAGGAAAATGGCTGAAATAAGTGCTTTTTTACCAAAAAAAAAAAAAAAAAAGAGAGGAACTATTACTCAGCCAGCTCTCTCCCCAGCCACTCGGGTTCCCACAGTGGGCTGCCGGTGGGGTCCTCCTGTCACCCAAATGAGGATCCCAGTGCTGGGGATGCCGAGGTGCTGGTACTCAGCACCAGCACGAAAAAGCACTGAGTATAATGGAAGTATTAGTCAGTCATGTATTCAATTGGCAGGCTTACGTATGATGTTATAGAAATTACATGGCTATACCTAGATAGCTTAAAATTAGAATAGGAAAAATAATATTAATTTGGAGATGTCAGGAGGTGCTGTTTGTTTATCCATGCCGATATTAGTGAGATAAACAATATTAGTTGAGGTTTTAGTGTATGTTGATTTGTGCAGATCCAATAGAACAGAGACAAGTTGACAGTTGTTCACTACTGCTCTTCTGTCTCCCTTCTATTAGGTGCTGCACAAACATTTAAGAAGACTTGTGACCACATATACTGAATACCAGTGGATATCTACTGCAGACCTGTTTGTGGCTTTCTGTAGATCAGAAATAACAGTGATGTTAAAGTGAATTTAATTGTGATTGATGGTCACTGTCTGTATTTTAATTGCACTTGTTGTTGACAACATGACTGAAGAAGTAATCACTTTAAAAAAATCTTTGAATTTAGAGCAATTGTTAATGTATAACAGACTGTTTATAAGCAACTAAAAACCAGGTATGTGGGATTAAAATGCTTTCATGGTCTTATCTATACGATTGATTGCTACCTGGCAAGACTAATATGTAAGATTTAGTTTGTCAGCATAGTCATTTTAGGTTAGCCGCCTATTTCCAAAAGCTGTGTATTTCTGTAAATAGTATGGGAAAACGTCAACTGCATATGAAAATAACTTACATAATATCATGTGTCATGGGAATTAGCTGAATCTCACTGAACAGATTGCCAGGTGATATTTTACTTTTCAGAGGAACTGAATCTAAGCTGAAATTACGTAGGTAGTAATGTCGTTTGTCTGACGGTGGCTACAGTTATAATGCTTTTAGCAAATTATTATGCAGCCGTGAATGAAAACAAGTTATTCTGTGTGTAGTTGAACAGTGACTGTTCTCAGGACACTTCTGAAAGAAAGCAGAAATGATTCTTTGAAATATTTTAGAGCTGCCAGAGTATTAAAAAAATCACAATTAATTGTGAGATTTAAAAAAAGTTAAGATTAATTGCAGTTTAATTGTACTGCTCAATAATAATTTAAAATTAAGATACATATTCTACTTTGCAAATAGAAGTGCTCACTTTAGTAGTATTTTTATTACAAATATTTGTGTACAAATGCTTATTGTACCTAGTTCATAAATATCTTGCAATGTGGGCTACCACAATGCCATATGAATTCCCATTCTTGCTTCCTGTTTACATTGTAAAATAAGAAGCAGGCAGCTTTATCTCCCATAAATGTAAACAGGCTTGTTTTTCTTAGTGATTGGCTGAACAAGAAGTAGGACTAAAGGGACTTGTGGCCTTTAATGTTTTACATTGTTTTGTTTTTGGCTATGTCTACACTAGAGGGTTTTGTCTACAAAACTGGTGTTTTGTTGACAAAACCCCAGGGAGTGTTCAGATTCCCAAGATGTTCTGTCGACCGTAACTTGACAGAATGCAGCACTTTTGTGGACTGCCTTATCCCACTCCCCACAAGGCAGAACACCTCTGTTGACAGAGATGTGTTGACAGAAATCTGGGCTGGATGTTCCGGGGGCCCGCTGTCAACAGACAGGGCTTCCGGGACACCACGCATCCCCGTCTGCTCTGCTTCCAGTTGGCCATTTTGTTGAGAGAGTGGAGGAGCAGTCTGGCCGCTCTCTGTCAACAGAGCAGGTTGCTCTTGTGATTTGCTTGGCAATTTGGCTGCAATCTGTCAACAGAAGTTTTGTGGGAAGGTATCTTCTAACAGAAACTTCTGTCGACAAATCACTGTAATCTAGGCATAGCCTCAGAGTACAGTTTTGTGGCGGGGGGGAGAGTCTACATTTGTAAATTGCCCTTCACAATGGAGAGATTTCATAACTACTAATTTCATTTGTTTCATTGTAATATTATTTTTGAATACAAATGTTTGTAAAGTGAGCACAGTAGACTTCATATTCTGTGTTGTAATTGAAAACAGTATATTTGAAAATGTTGAAAAACATCCACAATATCCATAATAAATGTAAATTGGTATTCCATTATTGTTTAACAGTGGGATTAGAATCTCATTTCTGAAGCATGGGGCAGGGGTAATATGCAATTGAATTAATTCTGAAGGCTGGTGCTTTCTTTGGTCTGTGTAAATTAATGAAAATACTGTTTCAAAAAGAGGAGGCTTGAAGTTTTATTGGTATCAAAGAGGTAATGGTTACATGCAGGGATTTGCTTTCAGTATGTATTTCGTTATTCCACTTTTAAATCATTCTTAACAAGTCGAAACAAAGGCATGCTGAAAAAGAGCATAAGCAATATTTGCCTTTCCTATTTCTGGACTTCATTTAAAATGTTCAGTATTGAAAGGCGTCACACAATTTTTGTTGTAAGTTTATTTCCAGGAGTAGACAATAGTATTGTTGAAAGGTTGTTTCCTGGTTGTAGTAGAGATTAAGTCTACTAAACTGATATTCTAGATCTCGATTTGGTGTCTTCTTCCTAGTGAGGAAAATTGATATGCATGCATCACAATGTATAATAATGGCACTAGCCAATTCAGGACCTGATATTTGGAAGTCAGTGGTGAAACTCCTGTCAATTGTAATGCTGTGGGATTGTATCCTAGGAATGGAAGTAATGAATTTATCTTCTGGTAGTCAGTGCAGTTTTAATGATGCAGAATTTACCATAATGATCAAAGGAGCTCCACATAACATAATAATGGTCAAATTCAATCCTTTCTGGGTAATTCCAACATTTTGAGTTTGTGTAATATGTTCAGTTGAATAGCGATATTGGAGCCAAAACTGCAGTAAATTAAATTATATTCATTTCTAGGAGGCAAAAAAGCCAGCAGTTCAATCTCTTCTAATAGATTCTCTATGTCTAGCACAAAATGAATATATGAATAGAATTGGGTAAAGGTTTAATTCCTTGCTGCGGAATGGCTCTGACAAAGTTGGGGACTAATTAGTTGCAGTTTTTGTTCTGTTTTGTTTTGTTTTGTTTGTCTGTTTTGCGGTGTCTGGTCTTAGTTTGTATCAAAAAATCACCTGAGATTGAGCAATCATTTTTCATGAAAGCAAGAGAGTTTAACAGAAAGCGTCTCCTGTGGTCCAGAATTGCATACTTGAAATAAATTAGCTATATTTTTAGTAGTCTTTAGACAATATCTGATTTCTTCTTGTACTATGTTTTAACTTTCTGAGAAAAAAGTACATTTAATGCTGAAAATCTTAATTACTAAATTTCTGTATGGAATCGATTTACTTAACTATTTTACAGAGAGCGATTTTTTTTTTCAGTTGTACCAAACTGAGACTGGCTTGAGACAAGCAGAATAAGGCTTTCAACCATGCTAGTGGATATGTATGAATTTTTAATTTTTAAAATTTGTCACAGAATTAATACAATTAGTATATTATTGTACTGCATTCCAGTTTTCAATGCATAAATCTTTGCAGGACTGGGGTTTTAATTTATAGGGCTTTTAGTTAGATCAATTTATTTTCTTCCAGAATTGAGCTCCACTTCAATTCACTTGCAGTACTACATTCAGCTGTGCATGCGAAGTGCAGAATTCAAATTGTAAACCCTTATTTTTTGTAGTCTACTATATCAACTAATGAGAAGATTACCCCACTGTTGGATGTACTAAAAATTCTTAATAGAAGCATGAAATATTGCAGCTATTTTGTATTTTGACGGTATTCCTCAATATATTGAATGTTAGCTTAATTTTAAAAAAAACTTGTTTGATTGGCAGAAAGACAAATTTATGTACAGAGAAGTGCCTCTTTCCCCAGAGTTGGAATAGAATAATTATAGTAACATTGTGAAGTCTTGCATTCATGTGTTGTTTCACTGGTGCAAGCTCACTGCTCAGTGGCCTTTTAGTTCACCACAGAAGGATGCTTATGTAAATGTTTCTTTCCAGCCACCCTCCATGTGGTCCTTGCAAAAAGTAACTAGAAGAAGTTGCTCAAGTAACTTTTTATTTGGATTGGAATACATGTTGTTGTTTTAATTAATTTTATTCGAATTATATGATGATGATGATGAAGTTTGGAACGTAAGAACTTAGAAGCATGGGTATTAATATCCAGCTTCACAAAAATGTATATGTTAGAAGTCTAACACTTGGGGATGCATACCTATCTCAGGACTGGAAGGGACTTTCAGAGGTCATTGAGTCTAGTCTTCCTCCTCAACAGGACCTATCACCATCCCTGACAGAGTTGTTTTTAAGGTATTTGCCCCAGATCCCTAAAGAGCCCCCTGAGGGATTGAGCTCACAACTGTTGCTTTAGCAGGCCAATGCTCAAGCCACTGAGCCATCCCTCCCCATCCTGCATATTTAGTTACAACATAGGTCTTCATTTTGTATCAAATAAGTACGAACACTTTGGTTCCACCAAATAGTAGAGTAAATCTACTCTGTTTTAAATGATCTTCCATGCACTGTCACTTGGCTTCAGCATGAGGCCATCAGCACCAAAAGCACTGGCCTCTACCATTTGAGCCAAAAAAAATATCTCTGTTATCAAGTAACAATATTAAGTTCTGCTCTAGTCACCAGAGGGGATTATGACAACCCGGCCTGCGTGTTACATGTTGTATAAAATACTTTTTATTCGACCAGATGCTTCATTAGGCCCTGAATGCTAAATCTTTCACTTGTTCAGTGCTAAATGCTACAAGTGTTGGACATCATAATTTGGGGTGGAAAGGAGTAATTCTATTATACTATTTTCCTAAATGGTGGCGTTTTAACTGACTTATACTTAGAAGCCTGTGTGCCACGTGGAACAATTTATTTTGTGCGTTTTAAGAAAAGAGAAAATAGTTCTGGCTGAGATGGATTAGAGCGGGGTAACAGCATGTGTGCCAGGAGTAGCTCACGAGCCGATTTTCATCAGCACGTAAGGCAGGAGCTGAGCCCCACCCATCCTCCCCCATGCAGCTGGGAGCTTGCTCAAAGCCATGCGTTTGTGGATTAACAAAAGACCAGCTAAATGCTACCAACTGCCACCTCAACGGCAAAGCTCTGCATGTTAATTTATTTAGTAGTGAAGCTGTTGTAAGTAATGCTATTAGTGAATTTAAAAAGCATTACCAGCACTCGGACTGTACTCAGAGGTCAAATTTCAGCACTTCGCTTCAGAAAAGTTGCTGACCCCTGGGAGGGAAGAATGAAAGGTGCACATGGTGCTGCCACCGTTTGCCTTGATATCAACACCATACACAGGTAGGGTTGCTAACCCTCCGGGGCTGTCCTGGAATCCCTGGGAATTAGAGTGTCATGTGATGTAAAACTCCAGGAATATGTCCAATTAAAATTGGCAACAGTGTATATAATATATGCATATATTGTATGACTAGCAGATTTACCTCGCGTTGCTTGGGTCTTTTAACTTTTTAAGAATGAAAGGAACATGTACATCATGGGTGTCCAACCTTTTGGCTTGCCTGGGCCGCATTGAGTGAAGAGGAATTGTCTTGGGCCGCATATAAAATATATAATATAGTTAATGTATATAAATCACATAATAATGTTAAAAGTTTACGATCTTGTGGGGCCAAATTACTAGCTGTCCCGGGCCGCGGGTTGGACACGCCTGATGTACATGCTTTATTTAAATTATTGTATTTTTTAAAAATAGTGTTATTTTATTAGGTTGTTTTATATCTGATTTCTTTAATAAAGGGATTGTTAATATTTGTCCATTTAATTATTAATGACTAAATGAGAATTCCATCAAATTTTTTTTTCATTCCTATAAACTCTTATAACTCACTCTGCTTTAACAAAAAGGGCTATAATAAGCTTGGTTTCTAATAAAGTTTTCTTCTAGTTCTCAAACTTTAAGCATTTGATTTAGCTATGGCAAAACAGAACAGTTCTCCAATTTTCTTCATTTTGTCTGTTTTCTGTAAGATTTATTGAAAAGCAGTCCTTGTCCAGGTTCATCCTATTTTTTTGTCTCGTCTTGATTCAGTCTCTTTCAACATTTGCTCAGTTATGTCAGTTTTGAGAACTGTGCTTGATTTGATGATTCTTTCTCTTTTTTTTTTGTTTGGTTTTATTATGAGATGCAGTCCCATTCCAGGCACAACCTGTTTTCCTGGCGTAACTAAACCTTCATGTTGCTTTCAGTTATAAGAGGAAGCTGTACGCTGACTTTGGTGGTCCTAGCTCTTACCATTTAGGAAGGATTCTTGATCATATTAACCCTCTAAAATATATAGCTGATGGAGAAGTAGCTAAGGCACAGGCAATGTTGCATAAGTTTTCAGTTTAATAAGAGTCTTCACCCTTCAATGAGATGTGTGCTTTTATATATTTTTGTTACATTATATATTCACTAAATTAGGTTACTATAATAACATTCACTGGTGCTGATATGAATATTGGTTTTCAAAGAAAATGGCAATAGTTTCTCATAAATAATTCTTCTTCTCCAAGGTTCTTGGTCTGTGGTTGGACTTTTTAGAGTTTGGTTCTGCAAGGTATATAACTGCAATTCCCATTCAGACCATCAGAAATTTCAAGGTTGCTCAACGCCTTGCAGTATTGGGTGTTCAGCCCTGATGGACCTAGTGGAGAAATTGATTGGGAAGTTTTATATGCAGACACAATGAATAAAAGTATCAATATTTTTCATCCTATTTATTTTGTTACTTCCTCTGGTTTGTGTCTGGTTTTCAGCATTATGTATATTACATGTGTATCACAATTTCCCCCAGTTTGTTATAAGTAAATGCCATTCTTTATTGCAACAAAATACTGGGGCATGCCTTCCCTTGACAGAGGAATCTCTGATACAAGCACCATGTACAGGGTTGCCAGGCACCTGGTTTTAACTGAAACATCCGGTCAAAAAGGGACACTAGTGCCTCTGGTTGGCTTTGCTGACTGAGCCTCTAAAAGTCTGGTTGGCAATGCAGTGGGGCTAAGGCAGGCTCCCTACATGCCCTGGCTCTGAATGGCTCCTGAAAGTTGCCAGCATGTTTGGTTCCTTGATGCAGGGGTGGCCATAGGGGCGCCACATGTTGTCCCCACCCTGAGTGCTGGCTCCTCAGCTCCCATTGGCTAGGAATCATGAGCAAAGGGAGCTGTGGGAGTGGTGCCTTTTGGGCACAAGCAGTGGGCAGAGCCCTTTGATCCATCCACCAAGGAACCAGACATGCCAGCCATTTTGGCTGTGTCTACATGGGCACAAATCTTTGAAATAGCTGTATTTCGAAGATGACTAATAAGGCGCTGAACTGAATATTCAGCGCCTCATTAGCATTAGGACGCTTCCGGCCGCGGCGCTTCAAAAAGCACTGCTTTCGAAAGCGCGCAGCTCGGCATGGCTATGTGGGGCTCCTTTTCGAAAAGACCCTCACTTTTTGAAATCCCTTATTCAGATCGGTGATCGGGATAAGGGGATTTCGAAAGGTGCGGGGTCCTTTCAAAAAGGAGCCCATGTAGCCGCGCCAAGCTGCGCACTTTCGAAAGTGGTGCTTTCGAAGCGCTGCAGCCGGAAGCGTCCTAATGCTAATGAGGTGCTGAATGTTCAATTCGGCGCCCCATTAGTAATCTTTTGAATACAGCTATTTTGAAGATTTGTGCCCATGTAGACACAGCCTTTCAGGAGTACCTTGAGGTAAGCACTGTCCACCTAGAGCCTCTCCTACCCCCCAGCCCCCTGCCCAGCCCAAGCCTTGAGCCCCCTCCCACACCCAAACAAACCTTTCTGAGCCCACATCCCAACCCCTTACCCAAACCTCAGTTTCTTTGTATACCCAAATTTCCTCCCAGAGCTCTCACCTCAGTACCCTGCCCAGAGCCCCTGCTGCCCTCTAAAACTCTTGGCTCCAGCTTGGAGCTACCTCTTGCACCCAATTCTTTGTCCAAAGCCTCATCACTGAGCCAGCAACCCCAGCTGGAGCCCACATGCCCTCCCACACCCCAACCTTGAGACCTCTCCACACTCTGAAACCTTGGCCCTACCTGCTAGCTTGGAGCCTCTTCCCACACCCCAGACCCTGCATCCTCAGCTGTATTCTGAGTCCGTACCCCCAGCTGAAGCCCACATTTCCTCCCATACTCCAGCCTTCAGACCCTCCCACAGTATAAGCCCCTTGGCCCCCTCTGTTAGCCTGGAGCCCGCACCCTTAGCCTTCACCCCCTCCCACAAACCTATCCATTATTCCAGTCCAGTGAAAGCAAGTGATGGTGGGGAGAGTGAGCAATGGAGGGATGGGGGAGATGGTGTGAGCAAGGTGGGGCCTTGAAGAAGAGACAGGGTAGGAACAGGACCTTGCTGCAGCCGGGTGGGGCAAGAGTGTTTGGTTTTGTGTGATTAGAGAGTTAGCAACTCTTGTTGTATAAGCTGGTTGCTTTGTGACAATTTGTACTGTAATTGAGGTCCTGTGAATGAAGAAAAAACATAAAATATCAGCAGTAATTTCAGCATGTAGTCAATAGGTTTCACCTAATTTCGAACTCATTCAATTAATACAAGTTTGAAACTGACACTAAAACTTGAACTTTCTCAAGCTTGCCTTCAGTTCTGTGTAATTCCTGACTTTCTGCGATCTGTAGCGAAGACCTAAATTTCTACATCTGGGCCATGTCTGCACTTACTAAAAACTTTGAAATGGCCATGCTAGTGGCCAAATCGAAGAATACTAATGAGGCACTGAAATGAATATTCAGTGCCTCATTAGCATGCCGCTGGCTGTGGCACTTCAAAAGAGCTGCGGTTCGCTCGGCTGTGGTTCGTCTACACGGGTGTCCTTTTCAAAAGGGCCCTGCCAACACCAAAATCCCCTTATTCCTATTGCAGGCGAGCAAACCACAGCATTTTCGAAGTGCAGTGGCTGGCTAATGAGGTGCTGAATATGCATTTTAGTGCCTCATTAGTATTCGTCGATTTGGCCATTAGCATGGCCATTTTGAAGTTTTTAATAAGTGTAGTTGTAGCCCTGGTGGGACAGTAGAGCTGTGTCTACACGGCGTCGCCCTTTTGGAAGGGGCATGCATATATGGCTGATCAGAAATGCAAAGCAACTATGTAGACTGTGTTCCTTTGAAAGGAAACCCCGCTTTTGAAAGCACTCTTCTTCATGAAAAAAAATTAGGAAGAAGGTCACCTTCGAAAGTGGGGTTTCCTGCGAAGGAACCCTGTCCGTGTGGCTGCTTTGGCTTCCGGACATGGCTCTTCCAGAAGCCATATCACATGGGAATATTCAAATGAGGTGTGAGCTAGTTAAAGTTGCACCTCATTTGCATTTCCAATTGGCCACATTTGCATGCCCCTTCCAAAAGGGACAGGCAGTATAGGCACAGCTTAACTGTCACCTGTCACATAGTTAAAAGAGAGAGAGAAAATCCCCATGACCTTAGAGTAAGATGGTGGATATAATGCAACCCTTTCCACTGCCCTCTGTCAGGAAGAGATTGTGGAGATCCATAAAGTCCTTTTTCTGTCATTCAAGGGAGTGGAAAGTGAAAGTTCTAAATTCTGCCCTTTAACCACATGTCTGTCTGTCTGTCATCCACCCCAAAAGGCTCTCGCTTTCTTATCAATGTTGTTTGATGGATTGAGAGTGGCTAGCATTTTATGTTCTCCTGTAGTTTCTATAGGAAACAAATTGCTTTACACCCTGATAGCCTGGAGAAAATCCTACTACCCCACCACTCTCAAAGGAAACCTTGTTCTGATGGGCGGGGGAGGAAGAAAAGTTGGTTGTTCAACACTTCATCTATCAGCAGCAGCAAAACCAGTGAAAATAATTTCTACCAGGTTCTACAGTGCTATGTTAAAATCCCCAAGAGTCTGAGGCAATTCATAGTGTATGAAAAACATAGGGTTGCATTATAGTCACTCTTCAGTTCTCCAGCGTGACTGAGGTTGCAGAGCAAGTCTTCCCTGCTTGATGATTGGGGCTATGGGAATGGCTTGAAAGCTTTGGATTTCCAAAACCACAGGCTTGTTTTGTGAAAAACAAAACTCTAGGCAAAACAGTTGGAAATTTTTACAGCTTTCACTGCTTCCTATGTAGTTTGTATTTTTTTAGAAAATGTTTTTGTACTTTGAAATGAAAAAGAAAATCAGGCCCTACAAGTAAACAAAACTGTGGTGAAAGCCACAAATGAAAGAAAATGTAGTCAATATGGATTTAAATGAAGGTTTGTCTTTTTAAAGTAAGTCTTACAGTCTGATCCTAAGTCCATTAAAGTCAGCAGAAAAACTCCCATTGGCTCCCAGTGGGTTTTGATATAGGCTCTTCGTGAATTATGCAGTGTAAATCCAGGCTATCAGTCTTAAACAATTTTCTTGCTTTTGTGTAACAATTCAGATACTCCACATTATCTAGACAATGTATGGGAACTAAGGTAGGTCTGTGTACTTGTGTGTTAGTTTTTATACGTACACACTGTCTCATAGCCCATAGGTACAGTAGAACCCCGAGATACACGCATTCAACTTGTACGTATCTTGGGGTGATGCGACTTTGAGTGGCGGGGAGCTGGCACCTGGCTCCAGGCTGCCAGGTGCCAGCTCCCCGCCACTCAGAGGAGCAGAGAAACTGTCCAGCTACTGCATTGGTCAGTTTCCCGGTTAGTGCGGGGGAAGCAGTCGAGAGCCTGACTCTCAGCTTCCACCATTGACAGAAGCGGCTTCTGCCCTCGATGGGAGCAGAGAAACCACTCCTGTCAGGGGCGGCAGCCTGACTCTAGGCTGCTGCCCCAACATGAGCAGTTTCCCAGTGCCCGAGAGAGCTAGGATAATAAAGTTAATAGTCTATTGGATACATTGTTTTTTAGTATCAAAGTAAAGCATTCAAATATTTAGCTGTTCAGTTTTAGTCTGTTTTCACGTATGTTAATTCACCATTTTTGTTGCTTGTTATGTCAAGGTTTCATGAGCTTGTTGACATTCTAAATTAAGAGTATAAAAAAATTTAAATATAAAGATGCAGTTAAGCATTTTGAGTTCGCTTAATTATCTTTAAAGAAAAGCAAACATGCAAAATTTTATAATTCTGCTTTCCTGGCTCTATCTCAAGAGCTGTTTGTTTTTATTTTACCACAGGAACTTTAAAGTTATGCTTTGATGTTTGCACCTGACTACATATCGTGAAAGAGGATATAGATCCACACCTATATCCTTGTGAAGTAAAATACATCCTAATTTCACTGTTCTTAAAGGAACAGTGCATGTTACTATTACTGTTAGTTACATTTAAAATAATTTTACAATAAACTACTGTAATTTTAAAATGCCAATATTAATGCTGAGATAGTTATTTGTTTCTTTATTTAACCAGCCCCCCAAAGACCATGTTAACCTGTGATCTGATCCTGCTCATCAGCCTTTCACCCTAACTCTCTGACTCAGTCTGCTACCAAACAGCCGGTTACTAAGTTGTTGAGCATAAGCAAGAAGGAGAAAACAAGTGTGGCACACTTTTAGCTTGCATATGAGGGAAAATATTGAACTGGGGTCACATTTACTCTTTTAAAAGAAAAATGCATGTTGTAGAAGCATTTACATTTTTGTAAATTTCAAGAAGTGAAGTCCCATAAGTGTCCCAAGAGTGCTGCTGTGCAAATAATAGTTATTTGCTATATGCATTTTAAGGATGCATTAAACTACACATGAGCATAAGCAATGAATACTTTGTTTGTTCTTATGTCTCGATTTGGATACCCATCGTTAGACTAATGATGATGGTGTAGAGCAGAGGTGCCCAACATGTGGTCCACAGGCCAGAATCTGGCCTGCAGAGCCTTTTAAATCCAGCCGTCTGAGCCGTCAGTGGCGCCATTTTTAAAAGGCAGGTGGGTGGATCCATGCTGCATGTGGCTTTTTAAGGAGCCATTTGCGGCTCCCACCTCTGTCATCTGACTCCTCCTCTGGCTCCCAAACATTGTGGCAGGGGCAGCCCCCAGCAGGCTGTAAGCGCTCCGCTGCATGTGGCTGCAGGCACCCTGCCGTGCGAGGTTAGTGGGGTCCTTACCATGCACAGGTAGCCCCATGCAGCCTGGAGGACCCACTGCCGGAGCTGCCACACGCTCTTCCCACCAGGGATGGGGTGCGCATGTGTGTGTCCTCTGGGGGAGTCCTTTGTTCCCAAAGTCCGCTAAATTGGAGACTATAAAATTGAGGGTTTACTGTAAATAGAGTCCTATTCTTTCAGCATGGTAGAGCGCTGTGAGCTGCCCCTGCCATGATGTTCATGGGGGGAGCCAGAGTGCTGGGGGGATGAGGGGAGACATGCAATTGCAGTGAGGACGAGATGGCCTGGCAGCGTGCGGAGCACCTAGGTAAGTTAATTCTGGGTTTGGGAAGGGTGGTTTGGAGCTGCAGGGATCTAAGTCTGGGGATGGTTTGGGGCTGCAGGGGGTTTAAGGCTGGGGGTGTGGGAGGGGTGGTTTGGGGCTATTTTGTGTTTGGCCCCTGGAAAGTGTAAAAATTGCCTTGTGTCCCCCAATGAAAAAAGGTTGGACACCCCTGGTTTAGTGTCTCAGGCTATGTCTACATTAGCACCCCTGCTTTCGAAAGGGGTATGCTACTGAGATACTTTGGGACATGCTAATGAGTTGCTGCAATGAATATTCAGCATCTCATTAGCATAATGGCAGCCACGGCCCTTCAAAAGTGCTGCTTTTGATTGTGTGCGGCTCATCTACGTGGGGTCCTTTTCAAAAGGACCACGCACACTTTGAAATCCCCTTATTCTATAATCAAATAAGAATAAGGGGATTTCGAAGCATGGGGGGTCCTTTCAAAAAGGACCCCATGTAGACGAGCCGCACGCGATCGAAAGCGTCACTTTTGAAGTCCCGCAGCTGCCGTTATACTAATGAGGCGCTGCGTATTCGTTGCAGCGCCGTAATGGCACATCCTGAAGTGTCTCATTAGCATCCCCCTTTCGAAAGGGGGGTGCTAGTGTAGACATAGCCTCAGAGTGTTGCTCTGTTAATCTGTGACTTTGAAAACAACAAGCGTTCCTGTGGCACCTTGGAGACTAACATTTATTAGGCCATGAGCTTTTATGGGTAAAACCCACTTTGTCATTTAGGAGCTTCTTGAAATACATTTTGAGAGTACATTTTTTGAAACAGTAAAGAAGAACGGACGCTGATGATGATTGTTATTTATCTTTTTTTCTTCAGTAGTTTTTCTGAGAGCTGTGCCCTTATTATAAAATGTGACGTGCTGAACTGTTAAACATGTTTCAATACAGCTTTTTTGATAATTTTTCTTTAGTATCTTCAAACACTAGATGGAGCTATGTGCCAACATTGCATCTGTAAAAAGACAGATGAGATTATTGAGTACTGAGTACTTTCATTCTTATGGTTCTGTATTACGTGTCAAAAATGCACAAAGCCTTAAAACGTTAATTTTGAAATGTATTGTACAAACCAGGGACACTTATCTCTCACTAAGACACTCATGCAAAAGCAGAATAAACTGCAGCACATAGGTCAGCAAAAAAACTATGCACTTTGTTGAGCCTGATGCATAGTCATACCCTCATCTTAAAAAAATCAGTAGCATGAATGGGTTTGAATCAATTACGCTTACTGTCAAATTAAGTTAATTCGATATTGGCCACTTTTAAATTGATTTAAGAGTGTCAACACAATGGAAGTTGCACTAGTTTAACAAAATAAATCTTAAAACCAATTTAGTTAAAATAGTGCCATTTCTGTGTGTCAACCCTCCTATGAGAATGAAACAGCATCTAAAGAGCAGAATGTTGTGGTTACAGTGACACTATTGCTCTGTTCTTACTGGAGCGGGGAGGACCTATTGAAATTACTGTCTGAAAGAGTGTAAATATATAGTATTGATTGAAAAAAAATCTGTCAGCTTAAAGACTAGAGCTTAAAACTTTTACATTTGGACTGTTTAGGTGTTGTCTAAAAAGAAAGTATATTGCACGTATTATTTGTTCCTCTTGGTTCATATTTCTCTCAGAAAATCTGGAAATTGAGTCCCAATGGTTCTAGATCTAACTAAAATCATTGTGCAAGAGCATAGTTCTGCAAAATCTGATATCCCAAAAATAAAGAATTAATTGATCCCCAAATGTTATGGTTTTGGGTGACTAATGTGCAGTAATACTGACTTGCAAGCTGAAGTTGTGTTAGGAAGTGAATCTCTGCATACTGTTTTTATGCAAGTAAAACAAATACATTCAAGTTCTGGTGTTGTGTTGCATGTAAGATAGTTAGAAGTAATGTTCTGGCGTGTGTCAAAATGAAATTTAACAGAACAAGTTAGTTTCCTGAAAACTCCATCTTTGGTTTGCATTCTTTGATAGTTGAGAAATGCTTGTCTCTTTCTTTACAGGTTATTATTTTACACATTAAGTTTTTGGGATTTTTTTTCGCAGCATATTCAAGGCTATTGCACAGTGGCACTAGCCAATTGTATTCAGAAATTTGTTACTTTGGATATAATTTGTATGGAGCTGTCTTTTCTTTTTTATAAACATATATATGGGGGGTAAAAATTACAACATTTAACATTTTTGTCTAGGAGTGACAGTACAAATTTTGCTAGAAAGCATTCTGAAAAGATTTTCAGAACTTAAAAAAATGGTTTTAGAATTTTAGTTCCATATGCATCTTTGCTTAGAATGAAGCTTATATTGAAATGAAAACAAAACCTTAGGGTTTTCTTCCATTATTTCTGGCTTATCTGTATAATATCATCACTACCTCAGATTAGATATATCTTGTGTTTTGTGACAATAAGGAAAGACTTATACCTAGTAGTTTCTCATCTAACTGAGAGTTCATGGATAAACAGAGTTTGAAGATTTAACTGTGGCTTTAATTATATTTTTCTACTTGTTTCTGCTGATGTCGCTAGGAGCAAATTTTGGATTGAAAATTCCACCCTACATGCTTATGTTCTTAGATGGGGGTTCTCATACTTTTTATAATATGGACTTACATCTTAATAGAGAAAGTGTCTTGTGGATACCTCTCCACTTGTTTGTATAACCTTGTGATAAATTGTAGCAATTGTTTGCATGGCAAATATTGGGAAAGTATTTAAGTTTTTTTTTTTTTTTTTAAACTATGATATGTGGTGTCACCAACACATGATTTGTGGAGCAAAATTTTGGAATGGAACAAGAGAACATAAGAATGGCCATAGTGAGTCAGACCAAAGGTCCATCCAGCCCAGTAGCCTGTCTACGGACAGTGGCCAGTGCCAGGTGCCCCACAGGGGGTGGACTGAAAACAATGATCAAGCAATTTGTCTCCTGCCATCCATCTCCAGCCTCTGACAATCAGAGGCCAGGGACAACATTCCTATCCTTGGCTAATAGCCTTTTATGGACCTAACCTCTATGAATTTATCTAGCTCTTTCTTAAATTCTGTTATAGTCCTACCCTTCACAGTCTCCTCTGGCAAGGAGTTCCACAGGTTAACTATGCACTAAGTGACGAAGAACTTTCTTTTTATTGGTTTTAAACCTGCTACCCATTAATTTCATTTGGTGTTCTCTAGTTCTTGTATTACAGACACAAGTAAATAACTTTTCCTTATTCTCCCTCTCCACACCTGTCATAATTTTATGTACCTCTATGATGTCCCCCCTCAGCCTCCCCTTTTCTAAACTGAAAAGTCCCAATCTTTTTAGCCTCTCCTCATATGGGACCTGTTCCAAGCCCCTAATCATTCTAGTTGCCCTTTTCTGAACCTTTTCCAGTGCCAGGATATCTTTTTTTTTTAAGGTGAGGAGACCACATCTGTACACAGTATTCAAGATGTGGGTGTACCATAGATTTATATAGGGGCAGTAAGATACTCCTTGTCTTATTTCTATCCCTTTTTTAATAATACGTAACATCCTATTTGCCTTTTTGACTGCTTCTGCACGCTCAGTGGATGTTTTCAAGGAACTATCCATGATAATTCCAAGATCTCTTTCCTGATTAGTTATAGCTAAATTAGCCCCCATCATATTGTAAGTATAGATGAGCTTATTTTTTCTAATGTGCATTACCTTACACTTATCCACATTAAATTTAATTTGCCGTTTTGTTGCCCAGAGAAATAGTGTGTAGGACCTTTGTGAATGGTTATTTTGTCAGTGTCTGGAACCAATGATTGTCTTTTAAGGAAAAATTAAAGTAACCTGAGATGTTATGAAGAAACTGGCCTCCACGTAAGGATTCTTGAGAAATGGCTGCAGTGGATAAGTAGATGGTGGTGGTCACTGTCCCATTATTGAAGCAAAGCTGTAGTATGGTGGCTAGAGGCAATATGATAGCAGGACGTGCCATCCTTCCAGCAAGATGTGACACAGAGGTCTTACTATCTGGATAGTTTGCTTTCTACTTGCAGTTTCAACTGGGTTACATAATCTTCACTCCTGTCTTAAACTGGTGTATTGCTGCTGTTGACCACAGAGATGGTTGCTTCTGAGTGGTAGAATCTTTGGGCATTAGGGATGCATTGAGACTACAAGTATTAAAGAAATGAGCAACACTTATTAAACAGTTCTAATTCTTTCTCCACTTCTCTGGATTGTTTGTGTTGCGACTTACCATTTCATTATTTTCATGCAGGTGGAAATACTGTTTGCAAAGCGTGCCAATCTTCCCATACAACATACAGAGAAATATAGCTAAATATCTTGTGCCACATATTTTAGGGCAGGTTTGATCTTCAGAAGTTCGTAAAGCAGCAATCATTCTAACAGGTTCACTTACCTGATTTAGACCCAAATTGGATTCAAAATGTCTGTTTTTCTATTCAGATCATAACACATACTGTTCTTTTTCCACAATAATATGATATGAAACTTAAGTCCTAGTACTATCTGTATGCAGAGAGCTGCCTAATAACTAAAGAACAATCTGAACATTATTGTGACACCTTCAAGGCGGTTAAAAATTATTTGATTTTATTGTTTTAAAAGTTGCGAGTAAATTTAATGTTCTTGGATTTGGATTCACTAACTGCAGTGGCTTGGCCTAAGTAAATTGCACAGGTGGCTGGGTAAGTTTTTCCCTGTATATGAGTTTTGACCTCAAGTTTTTTTGCCCATAAAAGCTTATGCACCAATAAATAAATAAATAAAAATGTTAACCTGTAAGGTGCCAGAGAACTTCTCGTTGTTTTTGCTGACCTCTGTTGTTGGTGGCACTGAAATGATAATCACTTGTGCAAGTTTATTGCACATGGAAGTTCTTTGTTGTAGAGACCTTGGATGGGGCCACAAAACTCATTGTTCATTTGCCTTTTAGCATAGATCTTGTATGAGAAGATCACCTAAAATAGCATAGCCACCTAATTCCTCGTGCAGTTTACATGTGTATAATCTAATGGAGTAAGGGTGTTTGTGCTTAAGGAATTGTCAGCATTTCTAGCCAGGTATTTTCCGTGCCCAAATTACCTGTGATTATGCTGCGCTTTTTGTAAAGTACTGGTATAAGGGCCTGCCTGGGGCACCTGTTTGTTTATTTTAGATTTATATGTGCATCCTAAAAATGAACATTGGTATGTGTCCTCTAGTTATCTCCAAATTTAGTCAAGTCAGAGAAAAGCAGGTTTACTTTTTTTTGGGTCTCTTTGTGTTGTTACACAGTGCTGTTCCAGGATTTTCTTTAATTTAATGCTCCTTAATTTTGAAAAGAAAATTGCAGAACCTCAAATATCGCTATCTTTTTTTTATGCATAGTCTAACAGTAATACCGAGAATTCTTACTATCAGAAGCTCTCCAACATCAGTTAACATTGTATTTAATTGTTTATAATACTTTGTTATTGCAATGATCTGATATTTCAAAATATGGAACCATTTATATGGCTGTGTCTGTACTAGCTCCCAACTTCGAAGGGAGCATGGTAGGCAGAGTGTCGGGAGATTATTAATGAAGTGCTGCAGTGCATATGCAGCACTTCATTAAGCTAATTCTCCCCCGTGGCAACTTTGAAGTGTTTAAACTTCGATGCGCCGGCTTCTGTGTAGCCGCGGCTACCCCACCAGGACTTTGTAGCCAGCCACAGGACTTCATTAATAATCTCCTGACACCCTACTTACGATGCTCCCTTTGAAGTCGGGAGCTAGTGGGGAGACAGCCTATGAGTAGAGATTGGGTGAGCAAATAAACATTTAAAATAGCTTGTATCTTGTAATTTGTAAAATTTGAGAATTTTTTTTTTGTGTATTGGATGTGAATTGATCATAAATATACAGTCCTGATTTGAATGATTAATTATTCAAATTAACTTAGTTCCTGTTTCATTATTTTATTTTAGAGTCAACAGTTTGAGCAGGTCTTTGAATAGTCTGCAGTCAGATTTCATTGGGAAAAAGCTTCAGTATGTTGAGTGTAATGGAAATATTGCTTTCAGTACATTCTAGCAAAGATCCTGCTTAAAACAGATGACAGCTGGTCACATTGAGTAACACATCAGTCATCAGATTTATTCTAATTCTTAAAGCTGAACATTTCATTCAATCTTGTAGCTTATCTTGTCAAGCAACCAAGAGCTTCATAGCTTTACCGTCGAACACAGAGTTGCACCAGCCATTCACAAATAAATGTTAAGCTGCAAAGATACTGTTTATTTTGTTAACCTTTCCTTTAGTTGCCCACGGTGTTCTTTCTTACTGTTTCTCCTTTTCCCTGCTGGTTTTCAATGGATTTCTTCATAACCATGCCTCAATTTGACCCCAGGCCAATTCAGACTCATGGCCATCTTTGGGAGTGCTCTTTTTATTCATTGACAGTCTAGGCCAGGGGTGTCCAACCTTTTTCAGTAATTTTTTACGTGTTCTAGAGGGCTGAACACAAAATAGCCCCAACCCCCTCCACCAGTCTTAAACCCCTTGCAGCGCCAGTCCCCTGCCAGCCCCCAGGCTTAACCCCCTAACAGTCCCAAACCACTCTGCTGCAGGCCCTGCATGCCAGCCAGGGTTCTGCCCCCCAGGGCCAGCAGCAGCTCGGTGCTTCGGCTTCCAGGGCTCTACCACTGGCCCTGCACCCCAGCCGGGGGGTCTGTTCCCCTGGGGTCAGTGGTGGCTTGGTGCTCCAGCTGCCAAGGCTCTGCCGCCAGCCCCTAGCTTCAGCCAGGGCTCCGTCCCTGAGGCTGGTGGGAGCTCCATACCCCAACCACCAGGGCTCCACGGCAGCCAGCCCCACAGAAGCTGGTGCCACCGTAGCAGCCTGCCCCATGGTCAGATAAAAAGGCTCTGCGGGCTGGATTCTGGCCTGTAGGCCACCTGTTGGACACCCCTTGTCTAGACCAAGGGTTGCCAACCAAAAGAGGAAGAAGAGCCATTTTTTTTTAATTTGGTAAAAAACTCAAGAATTCAAACCCTGCAACTCATGTGAATATGAGACAATCTTTAATAAATAACATCAGACCATACTTTGTGTAACTCCTATTTTAAGAACAGCATGTACACATATCCCACAATACACTGGGCATATTAAAGGGGAGTTATACAGCATTTCAAGATCACATATTATTTGGTATTTAGATATGAGTTGTTCATTGTTGGGCTTTTAGATGTTCGCTGAAATATCAAAAATAATCAGGAGGGTTTTTGTTTTTTAACTTTGCAATTGTGGCTCTGGAGCCAGAGATTACAGACTCCTGATCTACACCAGTATGGTTATGGCATTCTTCCTTCAAACAGGGAGGTAAGGTGAACAGCCTACTTTGGTAATGGTCTTAGTATTACTCCACCACTGGTGCACTGGAGACATTTACACAGCCTGTCTCCTTCCTTACTCTGCTCCCCTTACATATTTTAGTGCTCTACAGAATGCTGCCTGAGTGTTCCTTGTCCAATATCATGACACACAACGTTGCAGCCGAGCCAGATCTGCTCTTCTTTTTCATTTACTCAAGATTTGTTGTGTTTGTTGTCTGGGCTTTTTGAGGACTTCCTATTACATTGGCACCATATTTTCTGTGCTCAGTGGGTGTGCCTTAATGGGGTTCAGGGTCAAGCTCCTTGCCTTCACTTGTAAGGCTCTACTCAGCTCTGCCTCAGCCTACCTTTCTCTTTCAAGTTCACCTGTAATAGGTTGAACAGCTCTTGTCTGGCACCCAAGGGACATGACTGGTGCTGAATGAGAGAATTTGCTGGATCATGGGAGGTCGTTGTCTACCAGCAATACCAACACTTGCATGGCTTACTGAGCTCATAGAAGACAGTTAGGGGTAAATTACAGCTAAGTCAACAAGAAGTCCTGTGGCACCTTATAGAACAAAAGAACATAAGAATGGCCATACTCGGTCAGACCAAAGGTCCATCTAGCCCAGTATCCTGTCTGCCAACAGTAGCCAATGCCTGGTGCCTCAGAGGAGGTGAACCGAAGACAATGATCAAGCGATTTGTCTCCTGCCATCCATCTCCCGCCTTCGACAAAAGGCTAGGCACCATACCTTACCCCTTGCTAATAGCCATCTATGGACCTAACCTCCAAATATTTATCGAGCTCTTTTTTAAACTCTGTTAGAGTCCTGGCCTTCACAGCATCCTCTGGTAAGGAGTTCCACAGGTTGACTGTGCACTGTGTGAAGAAAAACTTTCTTTTATTCGTTTTGAACCTGCTACCCATTAATTTCATTTGGTGTCCTCTAGTTTTTATATTATGGGAACAAGTAAATAACTTTTCTGTATTCACTTTCTCCACACCATTCATAATTTTATATACCTTTATCATATCGTCCTTCAGTCTCCTCTTTTCTCGACTGAAAAGTCCCAGTCTGTCTAGCCTCTCCTCATATGGGACCCGTTCCAAACCCTTAATCATTTTAGTTGGCCTCTTCTGAACCTTTTCTAATGCCAATATATCTTTTTTTTCAGGTGAGGAGACCACATCTGCACGCAGTACTCAAGATGTGGGTGTACCATAGTTTTATATAGCGGAAGTAAGATATTCTTTGTCTTATTTTCTATCCCTTTTTTAATTATTCCTACCATCCTATTTGCTTTACTGACTGCCGCTGCACACTGCGTGGATGTTTTCAGAGAACTATCCACTATAATTCCAAGATCCCTTTCCTGATCTGTTGTAGCTATATTTGCCCCCATCATATTATATGTATAATTAGGGTTATTTTTCCCAATGCACATTACCTTACACTTACCCACATTAAACTTCATTTGCCATTTTGCTGCCCAGTCACTCAGTTTGAGATCTTTTTGAAGTTCTTCACAGTCTGCTTTGGTTTTGACTATCCTGAACAGTTTGGTGTCATCTGCAAACTTTGCCACCTCACTGCTGACCCCTTTCTCTAGATCATTGACGAATAAGTTGAACAAGATTGGTCCCAGGACTGACTCTTGAGGAACACCACTAGTTACCCTCTTCCATTGTGAAAATTTGCCATCAGACAAAGTGGGTCTTTGCCCATGAAAGCTTATGCTCCAAAATATCTGTTGCTCTATAAGGTGCCACAGGACTTCTTCTTGATTTAGCTATAATTTACCCCTAAATGTCTTCTGTGAGCTCAGTAAGCCATGGAAGTGTTGGTATTGCTGGTAGACAATGACCTCCCATGATCCAGCAAATTCTCTCATTCCTGTTATTTTTGAGTTACAGCCTAACTCAGCCATCCCTCTGATACTGATAGCTAAATAACATCACAGAACATTGAGAATCAGGACTGGTGGCTGTAAACAAACTGTATGGGACCACAGGAAACTTGGCCACACCTGTAAGTGGTCATCCGGTTAACTAAAGTCATGCTGGATTACGAATGATGCCAGAGGAGAGAGTGCCAGACTACAGATATTAAATCTGTAATAGCCCTTTTTATTGCCCTGCTATGGGCTTTGCACTTTCTTGTATGCTAACTCTTGTGCCTCAAACTACCCTTTACAACTTACTCAGTAACATGCTGGGAAATCATGGTAAGATTCTGGACATACCCAGGTTCTACTGAAGTTAGTGGGAGTAGAATGTATTTGGCATATTGTATCAATCCCCAGACGACCTCCTTTTCTTCTTTCATTTAGTTCTTTATACCATACTTAATTGGTGAAGCCTTCCGATCGATGGTGGGTTTTCCTCACTGATCGTGCCAGTGCCAGCCAGTCACCTGTGCTGTTAACCACTGTTACTTTCTGAGCTAAACTGTAAAGCTTCTTGTTTTCTCTGATAAGTGCTGTGTACAAGTAGAGACCTGTATCTAGTTATGTGATCTTATCGTGTATACAAGGTCATGCAGTACACATTTGAAAAGGGCCATAATGTTTTTTCAAAAAAGGAAGAAAAAAGGGAAAAGAAAGTGGAAAATGGACATATTTAACATTGTTAAATTTTTTTTATTATTAGCTTCTGATAAAAATATTCTATTTAAAATACATAGAGAAAATTTGGAAGAGCTAGGGGTGTAAAATCCTGTTTAGTTAGTTATCTGGTTAGCTAATTAAACGGGGGATGGGGCAGGGGAGGACAGAGAGACAACTGAGGCAGGGAAGCTCTGACCAGGCCAGAGAGCCACCGCCAGTAGAGCAACTCCCCACCTGTGATCATATCATGTATACAAGAGCTGCCACACACTAGGGCTGCTCCAGCCTGGCTGGAGTGACCACCTCATGCACTTCCTTCTGTCTGTAGCGCTCCCAGGACCACTGCAAATGAGAGCTGCTCCAGCCCCTTCCAGTCAACTGTAACTGGTAACATCCCTATTATAAGGACTTAAGTCAGCCACTAAGTGAAAGGGAGGAACTTATTGGTAGCTTGTTCCATAGTCATCTATTTTGAAATTTCCTCAGAAGCATCTGATACTGGCTATTGTCAGAAGCATTATACTGTATGGAGGAGGCAGTAAAAGATAGTGACTACAGAACTGTAGTGGGATTAAGCATACCTAGATTCTGTTCCTGGCTCTGCAACTTGGTAACATTGGGCAAATTATTGCCCCGGTATATGCCACAGTTTGCCCATCTGTAAAATGGGGATTCACAATTCTCAGCTCCCTTTGTAAACCACTTGAAGATTTCCTGTTAAGAGCCAAGTATCATTATTAAATAATGCACTGGCTAAGCACGCAGCACTACAAATTCTTCTTTACTCTGATTTTTTTTCCTGTATAACGAAGTCCCTTTATGTTTTGATGCTGTACGTTTTGATTTGCTGGAATCTAAATGTATACTTTAAAAAGACTTATTCCTTGAACAGCTATTCTGGAAGAATATCTTGTACATAGCTAAAATTTAACTGTGGGGTTGAAGCCCTACAGAAAGTAAAGCCTATGTTTATAAAAATGATTGTTAAAGTGTCAAGACAATGAGAAGTCAGAAAATAAATTATAGCGGTTATTAATTTTGAATTGTATTCAAATACCGAAATGTGTAGCATAGACAAAAGCTGATTACAGAGAGATAAAATTCAATTTTACTTTAGGATAATTGTTTTATCTATTTTACATTTATTTATAAGATTAGATAAAGGTTGGGAATTCTCAACATAAATCACAGTATGGTCCTGATGAATGCCAAGGTCAGCAGATAGAAGCTCCTTCATCTGCAAAGTACATTTCTTTTGCTGGAAATATAACGTGAATAAAATGAGATTGAAATGTATTGCCCTGGTTACTATATACACTCCACCTTTATTATAGTGCTATAAAGTCAGGTATTTGGGGTATTATAAAAGAGTGCAGATGTATTAATTCCCCTAATGTCACCCCACGTATTATTGGTAGCCAAAAGTAGTGTCTTCATTTAAAAGAGATGAATATAAATTTTGTTGCAGCACTAAGGCTGGGGGTGGGGGACACACTCAGCTAAAACCACCTAGAGACCAAATCTAACATGGGCAGGTGTAGCCTCTGGTTTAAGAGAGGCTGCTGCTGTAAATATAGCATAGCCTTTCTTAGACGGACGATAGCATTGCTAATTACAAATTTGAATTTTGGGAGACTGTCCTCTCTCTCTCTCCCCCTCCATACACCAGATTTAAGTTACAATAAAACTATTTCTCTTTGGAAACAGGGAAATGAAACTATAGGTATAAGCGATTGTCTTCTGGCATCTATGTGTCGGACAAGCTTCCTGAAAACTAAATCTGCCAATCTATAATTTATATATTCCTTTCACTAATTGTTACATATTTGTTAATACATTTGACAGTGTTCCTTTGTACTAATACCGTGCCCCTTAATAGACTCCTTTCATATCTAACAAGACCACAGCCTCAGCCTTCTTTCTAAGTTCCCATGTTAACTTTATCTGTAGGCAGATGGCTCTGTACGGTTTCTTCTGTGAGCATAGTCACAGAGAAGTAGCCATGTTAGTCTGTATCTTCACAAAACAAAAAGCAGTCGTGTTGCACTTTAAAGAGAAACAAGTTAATTTATTAGTTAGTGAGCTTTTGCGAGACAGACCCGCTTCTCCAGATCTGGAAATTTATGAATTCTTTATACTTCATAGTGCTGTATTTTCCTTGATAAATATAGCTAAATGATCAACAGTGACAAATGATTGTGCCATCATCTTGACAGAAGCAATTATATGAAGCACTTTGCAGGAGCTCACAAAGAACCTTTTCCAATAGATTTTACTTGTAAGCCTGGTAAATGAGAATCACTCAGGGTTTTTTGCATTTCTGGTCCATTTAGTGACTGAGACAACCTTGATAACACAAATCCATGCAAATTGATGGCTAAGATAGAAAACAATTTGTAGCTCAATTCTACTTCTGCAGCAGGAACCAGCCACTTCCCTCCCACCCATTTAATCAATTAACCAGTTAAATGGGATTTTACATCTCTAATCTGGATTGCTTGGCTGCTGTCAGGAGATGGTGGCTGTAAGGCCCATGGCTCAGCAAATCTAGCGTTCACATGTGACGTGAATACGCAGACCTCTGTGACCTTCCTTAATGGACAGCCACAGCTTGCTGCGCTGTGGTAGAACTGTAGGCCTTGGTGATAGGGGTGTCCAGTGATGAGCTGAAATAGGTAGATTGCATGATGAGAAGCCAGGAGTCTTGCAGGCTTGTTGGGACCTGTAGCTTGTTGGTCTGACATTAGGGGAAACGTGTGCTGTGAGCTCTTGGGTTGAGGATCTCTAATTTGCTGGGTAAATTTCAAGGTTCAGGTTTCTTTACAGTACCAGAATCAGCTCAAAAGCGTTAGATAGCTGGTGTGATGTCAATACACAGGCCTGATGTTACAGTTCAGCACTCTGTGATGTGCCTGGCGGGAAGAGGCTTGCTTGCTTAGATGATGGAAAGATTTTGGCAGTTGTGCTGAGCCAGCAACCTCATCACCTTTCTGGATTGTTGTGTAAATGCAGTTCTGTGTATGGATGTTGGTTCAGGATGAAAGCTCCATGGTATAGTGCAATTGTATTCATCACTGGGATTTCAGAAGTAGGTTTCTATGATGGAATACGGTTACTAGAAGGGCGCCCTGTGGTGGACTTTATCCACTGCACCAGCCTCTTGATACCCCTCTGGTAGCAAATAGGGGATGGAATTTGCCCCCTGGACATTTCTTCCAGGACAGGGGTTGCCTTATGGGTTGATTGGGATGGAAAAGGCTGTGAAGAGCATTCCAGTTATTCTGGGCTGCGGAGCAGCCTACATTTTAGTCATGCAAGGGTATGGTAAGTTAATTTGCTGTCCTAGAACTAAGGTGGCGTTAAAGTGACTTGAAGCTAGGTTTTACCTTCCTGCCCTCTTGTTGTTGGAGCTCCAACTTCTGTGCTTTGCAGTGACAGCCAAAACAGGTATTTGTGGAGTATAACAGTGTTTCCCTCATTTCACTGAAGGTGACAGCTATGCTGGTGTACTAGGTAACACTAATTAAAATACAGTTTGGCCTTGAAATGTAATTTCATTCCTCCTCTCTACTATCCTGTGCTAGGCTAATATTTGTCTCTAGACCGTTTTTTCAGGACTTGAAGTGGAATTACAATAGATGAAGGTTACTAAATATTAGGAAAAATTGTAAATCTGTTCATACTTTGAAAGTATCTTTCACATTCAAATAAAGTTGGTGTGTGTAAAATATAACTAGTAAACTTTCACTTCTTTTTCCTGTATAACTTTAGATGTGACTTTCACAAATAGACCACAAAATTGTGATTGAATATTTAATGTAAGTTTTTATCTGATGCTAAGGGAGCCAGCATGACTTCCTTGCTGGAACTTGTTTTTCCTTTGGTATTATGCAGCTGGAATCATATAGCTTAAATTCTTCCAATTTTTTTTAAAGGCATTATCTATACTTTCACTATTGAAATGAAAGTTTTACAAATTACATGAATTTCTGTCACTAGTGTCCAGCAATAGTATTACCCTCAGAGGGAAGAAGAAAGGTAAAGAACTTGTCTGTAGATCAGCAGTTTTAAAACTCCAGTTTTAGAAGAAAGAGTGTTTGTTTTACAGAAATTCAAAGCTACATATTGTCATTCACTTTGCATTAAAATAGTGGTATTTTCATAAAGACTGTATACTTGGATTGGCTTGCTGGATGATTGGGTTCCATTCAAACGTGCATTCAACCTTAGCCAAGTGTTAATTAAGTGTTTATTGTTTGCTATACTCTGAAATATTTTCAAGCTCTTTCAGAAAACCAATGCAGCAGTTTGCCTCTAATTGAAGAAATTGTGGGTGTGGGGAAAGGGAAGGGGAGGGTGTAAGAGGTATATCTAGCAGCGGTCATCTGTGAGCAGACACCCTTGTCAACCTACTATAAAACAAAGTTTGTATGATGCATGGTGTCAAAAGCTCACCCCTTTTCTCTTACTTAGCTCTATAGTTGGATGAACTTCTTTATGAATAAAATTAATCTCAAGATGACGACTTCTTGGCTGTTCCTGGAGTACCTCTAGCAGGATTGCTTACCCCAGCAAGGGAACCTTTTCCTGGCAGCCTGTGTCCTCTTCCCACATTTGCTCCAGCAATAAGCTGCTTGCTGCCTTGCGTCCAGCAAAATCATCTTCTAATAGGGAGAAGCATTTTAGGTAAAAATTGTCAGCTTGTTACAGGGTCCTCCATTCTCAAGCCAAACTGCTGAGCCGGTTCACAATCTGGGAGTTCAACAAAGAATGCTTGGTTGTTGTTTTTTTTAAATATGCCAATAATTTCCCTTTTCTTTGGCTAGTTTCTTCCAAAGCCAGCTTGCTTAGTAGCTGACACTTTCCTCAACATCCTGAAGAAAATAAAGGAATGGAAATAACATCCATTATAACAGTTCTGACTTTATCCATGACCACAGATCTTCTCCCAGACAACTCACATTTCTTTGCTTTAAAGTTTAGTTTTTGATAATCAGATATGATTTGTGCTAACAGCTAGACAGTCGGTTCCTGAAAGTAGAACTTTTAGAAGAAATATTGGCTTGCTTGATTTAGTAATTTAAGAAGTTGTCTTCCTGCAGCGCCTCCTCCAGTTTTACAGTAAACTCTGGGGTGTGGGGGTTGAGTTGGAAGTCTCTCATCATGCTAAGACTTGTCCTCCTGACCATTTGAGATCATCATTGATTAAAGTTGTATGTAGTCTCTTGTGCTTCTTTAGCCTGATCAAATCACCGTGCAAAATATCAATAGGTTAAATATTTAACCTGTAAACTATGGTTTTCCTTGCTTCTCTGTCCTGTAAGGTAACATTTCTAGTGCTGCAGGCCTGTTTTTTAGACGTGCTAAGCTAAAGGAGTAGTCAATGCACAAAACCTCTGGAAGAACTGGTCGCTAATTGAGTGATGGGGTTCAGCAACATCATTCACATGAGTATATAAGCCTCAGCTTGAGTGAGGGTTCAGAATTATGAGTTCAGCAAGGGTCTTTGTGTAGGCAGAGCATAAGCAGGTGTGCAGCTCTCTCCTCCCCAAGAGTGTACCTTTGCTTCACAAGGAGTTATTGAGTGAAGGTGCCTTGATGCTGATTTAGAAGTCTACACCCTCAATCCACCAATACTTAGTTCCTCCTTTTCCCCATGATACCTAGGGCACACCTGGTGAAAACATCTCATTGTAGCTTGACGAAAAGGACGATCTCTATTTGTAAACTGGCTTCTATGATTAATCAGTATGCAGCTTGCTAAGCTGAAATTAGTTACAGGACACAAGAGATTGCCTAGAAAAGAGAAACTGAACAATTTTCGAGTAAAGAATCTTTCTGAAATAAGCTAGTTGTCCACGTCTCAACAACAACAACAAAAGTTTGCTTCTGTGTGACTGTTTGCTACAGCATATGGGAAGTAAAAACCTATTTTTTTTGGAGGGAAGGTGAAGGAGCTGAACCATAGTTTTATTTCTCTTGCCGTGGTGTAATTTAAAACCTATCTGCACTCCACCTTCAGGTAAATGACATCCAAAGAATACTTTAAAGGTAGGGGGGATGTTACTCATTTTGTATGAATCATGATTTTCTTTGTTAAAACATTCCATTATTCTGACTTGACTAAAGCAGGTCTGTTCAGCTTCTTCAAGACATAGGCGGTATAACTTTATAAATTATGGAAGGATTGTGTAACTGGAACGTTCCATTAATTCTTACGGTATATTGCAAATAAGATTTCAATAATATGCAATTAGATACAAAGAAAATACAGAAATCAATAATTAATAGCTCTGTGAGACATATGTTGTTGGTAACATCACCTATGGTTATGATTGCCCACTGGTTCACATTGGCCTTGTCTACACTACCCCTCCTTTTCAGAAGGGGTGTTTAAATGACACGGATCAGAACAGGTTAACGAAGAGCTGATATGATTATTCAGTGCCTCATTAGTGTAATGGCAGCCAGTTGAGCTTCGAAAGTGCTGCTTTCGAAACACAAAGTAGCGGTGTAGATGTGGGTGCTTCATAATAAACCCCAGACTTTTAAATTCCCTTATTCCCAACGTGAATTGAGAATAAGGTAATTTCAAAGTCTGGGGTTTATTTCAAAGTGCTTGTATCTACACTGCCACTTTGTATTTTGAAAGCAGCACTTGCGAAGCTTGACTGGCTGCCATTATGCTAATGAGGTGCTGAATATTCATATCATTACCTCATTAACTAGTTCAGATCCATGTCATTTAAATATCCCTTCTGAATGGGCAAGGTAGTGTAGACACACTCATTGTAAGACTCAATTCTGTTGCATATAACTTGCCAAACTTTTAATAATTTAGGCTGAAATTTTCCATGCTGGTTTTCTGCCGCCAGTAGTGTGTTTTGTTTGGTTTCTTAAGAACTTTGGCTGAAAAATTTACCTTTTTCTAAGTACAAGACTAGAGGAAATAAGTTGTTTTGCATGTGTTAAAATGATTACACCTATAAAAAGAGAAATAAAGACAACTCATTAAATTATAGATCACTCAGTTTAGCTTCTGTACCGGGAAAGATGATGGAGTAAAATATTAAGGAATCAATTTGTAAACTTCTAGAAGATATTAAGGGGGTAAGTAACAGTCAGCATGGATTTTGTATATAATGAGCTGTGTCAAACCATCCCAATTGCTTTTAATAATAGGATAAGAAGCCTTGTGGATATGGGGGAAGTGGTAGATGTGGTGTACCTAGACTTTAGTAAGGCATTTGATACAGTCTTGCATGAGCTTATTTTTTAAGAAACTAGAGAAATGCAAGCTAGGTGACCTACTGTAAAGTGGGTGCGTAACTGGTTGAATAAACCTTCCCAGACAGTAGCTATTAATGGTTCACAGTCCTGCTGGTAGTGTGTAGAAAATATTCAAATTATCGCACACAATCCTATTAATTTGGTACATTTCATATTTTCCTGTGTGATTAAGGCAATAATGATAAGTTAGACACAAGTATTATGTATCAAGATTTATATTATAATGTACTATTATTATTTTGAATAAATAATAAACAGTGAAAATGTATTTGTTTTTCATTCTTTTTTTTTTTTTTAATAATATGCATTTATATTTTTGGGTGGCAAAAAGAGGTCATGAAAAAAAACAGTATAAAGTCTGGGAAACCCTGATTTAGATAATGGCATTGAGAGTACTCTTACGAAGATTGTGGAAGGTATCTGGCTGGGAGGGTTGCAAGTGCTTTGGGGGATAGGATGGTAATTCAAAATAATCTGGACCAACTAGAGAAATGGTCTGAGACAAATAGATAAAATTCAGTAAGGACAAGTGCAAAATCTAGGAAGGAACGATGAGTTGCACACACACAACATGGGAAATAAGTGTCTGGGAAGGAGTACTGCAGAAAGGGATCTCAAGGTCATAGTAGACTAGGGATGTTAATTGGTTAACAGGTTAGCCCTTACCAGTTATGGCTAACCAGTAGTGGCTGGAACAGCCCCCACCCACCTCAGGGAGGGAGTTGCTTTAACCCCATGGGGCCGCTGTAAACAGAAGCACTCCAGCCCCCGATTCACAGCAGCCAGGGAGGGGTGGTTGGAGTGCTCCTGCCTGCTGTGCGCCAGGGACCAGGGCTGCTCCAGCTGGGCTGCAGGTTCCCTACCCATGGCAGGGCCACAGCCAGGGTGGCACTCTGACCCAGCCTGAGCAGCCCTGGTCCCCATCATACCTGCAAGCAGGGATGCTTCAGCTGGGCAGAGCAGCCCTGGTCCCTGTCATGCCACAGGCAGGGCTTCTCCAGACTGGCCAGAGCAGCCTTTGTCTCCAGCGCACTGTGGGTGGCAGCTGGAGAGCAGCTGGGCAGGCTTCCCCAGCATCCCCACCCACTTTAATTTGTTAACTGGTGCCAGATTAATGTTGCAGAGATGTCCTGAATTCTGGAACTTCCTTACTTTTGAGTGCTTGACTTAGTATCTTAAAGGTCTTTGATGTGTTTGCTATTTAGTAGTTAAGTATATAGGTGAAGTGTGACAGAGAGGGAGTGGGAAGTAGAACTACTTCATTAGTTACCAACACACTGGCTTTACAGCCAACCATATTCACTTACTGCACTGACTCTTGACTGTGTTTTTCAAACGTAATAGTTACCATGTCAGTCTGAAGTTTTGGTGGCAATGAGGGTGATTTCCAGTTTCAGGTGTTCTTTATCATTCTCTTTTGAGCAAGAAATTCAGCCTTGTTAAAGAACACCTTATACACCAATTAACCTAGGTTTCACCCTACTAAAGACAGTGTACGCATGTAGTTTTAGAAGAACATTGTGGAATCTTTTCAAATAATTTTCTGCTGTGCACAGTATGAAAGACAGACAAATTGTAAGAATATCTGTCTCATACACTGTTCATTCTATATTCCTTTAAGTTAATATATATGTAAATAATATTGGCATGAACATTTACCACCCCAGCCAAATATTTATTCACCTACCCAATACCAGCAGAAAGCCCCTATCATTTAACTTGACCATCAAAAAAAGTATTGGTTGCAAGTTGTTAAATAGGATTGTGCTAGGCTGATGTGTGTGTATTAATATGAAGTGCCGTGGAGACACTTGAAAAACTTTTCAGAAACCTACTATCCAGAGAATGATGAGAGAGAGTGTATTTTTATACAGCAATTAAACATCCATGGCCTCGCCGACTGGGGCTGATTAACTGCGGTGTAGATGTTTGGGCTCAGGCTGCAGCCCAAGCTCTGGGACCCTTCCACCTTGCAGTGTCTAGAGCCCAAGCCTAACTGCTTACATTACAGGTAAACAGCCCTTAGCTCGGCTGGCGTAGTGTAGACGTATGCAGAGAAATCAGTTGGCCTCACCAAAGGGTCCAGCAGCCATGCTCTGGTGGTAAGTCCAGTGCCCTGCTAGTCCCAGATGAATGTTGCAAGGTGTCATCCTTGTCCCCCACCAGTGGGGAAGCAGGACATGTGATGGTTCTCAGGATAACCAGTCCTGAGAGTCACCTTTCTGCTCCCTGCCTCTGGCATGAGTGAATCTTGCTTTGTGCTTAACTGTGCATCCGATGCTCCCTGACACCGCCAGCCTATTATCCGCACAAGTACAGTTCATGGGTGACTCTTCTTTTGTATTGTCCTCTCGCTAGGAGATGTAGGCCTGAAGTGTCACCTTTTTGCTATTGTTGCTGTGGGAAGACATGTGGCAGTACGCATTTGCATAGTTAGGGCGTCTTGATTTTCATCATTGATTTAAATTGTGAACACTATTTCCATCATATTTAATTCTGAAGAGATCCAGCCCCTATGTGCTGTTTTCATTAGGCCCTAGCTTGCTCTAAATTATCCAGTTCTCCTGGGTTGGTCTCAGACTCCCCTCGTCTGGTGTTCTTTTGGTCATCCAGATTCTTTCCCCTATTTCCCTGTTAGCTCTTTTGGGCAGTGTGTGTAGTCTCTGTGTGAGAAACATCTGTGTTACAGTTACAAAAACACTGGACTGCTTATCATAGCTAAATAAGCAACAGCACATGACAGGGCATGTGTTATACCCTTTGCCATAGGTGTGATATAAGGCACAAGGCTAATGTGGAATGTTTTCAACACCCGTGAAGTGTTGTTCATGGAGTATAACACACAGACCCTGAAATGCAGATGTTTTTCATATTTTATTTCTTCTAATTAATTTTAAAATGTTCAGCTTTTTTTACTGGGTGGGAGAATGTTGAAAGTATTTAACATATATCTTAAATTGAGGTGAGGAGTCCAGTAGTTGCTATTAAAGGTTTAGAAATCTGTAAGCAGAAGTATGCTTTTGTTTACACCTGTGCAATCCTAGAGGCTTCAGTGGGTCAGAAGTGGTCTGTAAGTAAAGGCAGAATTTCGCACTTAAGTCTCTAGAATTTTTTTCTCCTCAAGAATTCAGTTCGTATTATGAAGTCCAAGTTAATTCTCCTCACAAAGCCATTCCAGTTCAGGGGTAGCATCTTTGTTTTATTTGCCTGTTCCTCATTCCCTCTGTGGATTTCAAGAGACTGATTTAACTCTGGTGTGGTTGGCCTCCATAAATATCTGCCACAAATTGAGAGCATCAGCCATTCTGGATATATCCACTGCACAGCCAATAGTTTACAATAAAACAAAAACAAACCCCACATTGTTCATTCTTATTTGGAAAACCTCCTGACAGGCATGTGAGAAGAGAAATATTGTTGTGCTGATTGTAGTGGATGCAGAAGGGTTTCCAGCTGCCCTGGGTCTGTGCCTAGAGTGGATTGAGCCCATGTAACCGGACTCTGTGTGCTTATAATTAGTGCTATAGTGCAGGAATTAGAGACTGTTCAAGAACAATGAGTTTGTTGTATGTTTTTAATAATTTGGCTGTCAGAAAAATGGAGAATTATGGCTGAAGAAATTTTGGAAACTGATAGTGCAGCCAGTAGACTTGAAGCTCCACTACTTCATTTATGTATTTGTTGTGTTCTCCTGCACATCTACAAATTTTCTTCTGTCTCGCATAACTTCTGACAATGGCAGTGTGTGGTTTTCATTGTGAAATGTAGGCTGTGTTTAAAACTATGGTCAGTATGCACGTAGACATGTTTTTATGATACCAGCACTAAGACACCCCTTTGCATGCTTTGTTTGAGATAGGATATGACGCTGTGATGCCATCTTACTACATGTGTGTCATTGTTTCACTACATGGGGGCGGGAGAGACTAAGACAGTTTTGACTTGTTTTGCTGGTAGTAAAAATTGTAATTTAGAAAATGAGGACATTTTAGATACTCTTGTGATGTATTGTAGAATGGATTTCTTGAAGAGAAGATAGTAGAACCGTGATATCAGGAGTCTTCTAAGCCATCTTTAAAATTTGTTTTGGAATTTCACGTTAGTCGTATCAACATTTTTATCTGCTTTCATTTCAGTCCTTTTCTACAGTGCAGGAAGTGGGAAATAATTCTGGACTTCTACTTTAATCAAAGAGTTTCAAAAAGTCTAGTCAGTATTTCATTTCTATCTGAATCAGAGGTCACTGTATTACAGATCACTGTGGGAAGCTGATATTTGTTGGGAAATCTGTTAATGGGTTTGCTGGGACAGTGCTCGAAACTGTGATGGACTGATGCCTTTGCTACATAAAAGAAATATCACACACAGGTAGGACAGTATCTGCCATACCAGGGAATTATTCCATATGTCCAGTCATTTCCTATGTTTCTTTTCCTCTACTGTCTTACAACATAGTAGAAAACAAATATGTCTTTATATTGTATATTTGTTTGTGTTTGTTGTTAGTAACTATAGTTGTGATGGTACATCTTTTATTGTCTGAAGGAAAAACAAAGCATGTAATGTTTAAAAATGGTCTTGTAAGCCTTCATGGTTGCAGCAATTATTGTCCAGTTGTGGAGACAGTGGAAACTGATGCTTGTCTTATTGAGTGGCTGAAACGGTAGCTTTGAGAATTTTGCAGTGCCCATCTTTATCTCAAGGGGTGTTTTGCCTTGAGGCCTAATGATAATCATTTACATACTAAAACTGACTATTTCATGCTTGATCAATGCAGGTTATGATTTCAGTAGTGACTTTCTACACTGATGTGTCCATGTATGATTTCGGGGGTTACCCAGTCTTAGCTGCTAGGAGGCTTTTTTGTGCTAATACTTAGCTGGATGGGAACTAAGGAGAATGGAGGTGATGAGGCTGAGCAGGAAAAATATACCCGTGAGGGAAAGTATGAGAGGAGAGAAGATGAAATTTCAAGTAGGGACAGACTTCTGGGGGGAAGGGAATGAGAGGAAACAACAGTTATCTCTTCGAATGCTCAGGCCCACATTTGTTTGATGGCTGGGGGAGAGAGGAGCAAAGAACAGAAGACAAAGTGAGAAAAAGAAATAGGAAACAAAAGAAAATTCACGAGTGGGAGAGTGGAACATATTGATGGAGAAGAGGATTAATAAATAAAGGTGCAAATGGAGTCAGTTGTGGAAGTTAGAGTGCACGAGCAAAGAGTTCGTAGTTTTTAAAAAAGCCCTCAGAAGAAAATGCAAGAGACATGAGGGTATGATTTTAATATAACAATAAATAGTAAAATAGTGTTACTGTATGTATATGAAAACTTGAGTCTGGTGTGTTTAGTATATATGTGAAGTAATTATAATTGTTTCTTATAATCTTTTTCTTTTGCACACTAGGGATTTTTTATACAGCTGTCTTCCTAGCTTGATCTGAACTTGCTTTGGGTGCTTAGAGACTTTTGATTTTCTGGTAAGTTTGGTTGGTTCTATGGACATATAAGCCTTTTGTGGAGGAGTGTATCACAGCATCAAAACTTGGCTCCTACTCCAATACAGTCCTCTCTGCCCCTGCCACAAAACAGACTGTTTGTTCCCTGGGGAAACTATTCTATAAACTGACTTTTGTTTTTATATGGTATACCCTCCTAGATTAAGTGATTTAGTTTAGCTTGGCCTGGGGCAAAAACGTTTCAGGATATTTTAGAAGATCCTGGTATCTAATTAACTCTATGAAAATAAGTCCTAAATTGAAAGTTTACTTCCTTATCAATAGAGCATGCAAACTTCCCTTTGCTGTACAGCTCCCTACTGTGTCGTTTGGACCTGTCACATCCAGTGTACAGGACAAATATTGGCTTGGTACTATTCCAAATGTACAGTTGCTTGATGAGGCCTTTTTTTTCCCCTTTGTAAACTTTTCTTGTCCTGTGCTATAGCTAGACATTGCTGTAAAGATCTCTCTATCCCGGCAAGTAGCAAAATTGTGGCTGGTGGAAGCCAACTGAGCCTTTGCTTTGTCTGGATGGTGGATTAGGTGAAAAATGGGAAGCATGTAAGGAGGGAATGCTGTCTGCCTTAGCATCGGATACTGCCACATTTTCACAGGCCCACGAGATGATCTCTGAGAGGAACTGAACATTCTCTGCAGTTTGAAAGAAAGCAGTGCTGGGGTTGGGGTGGATAGTTATTCAAGCTCTGTGGAAGCCCTTTCCCTAACCCCCAGTCTGCAGAATTTTTGCTCATAACATTGTGCAAGCCCTATCGATGTTAAGTTGTCCCCAGACCCACGCAGTGGCTCCAGGGGCAAAAGTATCAGCTATTAGGAGGAATCTTTACTGCAAGGTTCTTAAGAAACTGTGCTGCCAAGGTGCAAAGGGGGGCGGCCTTAAAGGTAACAAAGGTGGGAAAAGGATTACACTGCAATTAGATACCCAGCTGACCAGTGCTCTGGGGATATTTAATTGAAGTGAACACATGCGAGCTGGGGCTGCATCCCAAGCTCTGGGACTCTCCCCCTTCGAGGTCGCAGAGCCCGGGCTATGCAAAATGCAATGTGGGAAGGTGTCAAAGACCAGCGAGCATACCCAGAATGCTACGGGGATGAGGGAACTGTGGGATAGGTTCCCACAATGCACTACTGCAACAGCCGATGTTTGCCGATTGAGTACGGCAGCAATGACTCAGCTTTGTGAGGAGCACGTGGGCAAGTGAAAATAGTCAAAATCAAATTTATAAATTCCAGAATTTCAAAATTGATATTAATAAGTTCAAATTTATCTCATAGTGTAGATGCAGCCATAGGGACTTAGCTACCCAAGTTTGGGCTAGAAGGATGTATCCATCTGCACCTCAGGAATGTGAATCTGTCCTGGAGTCTGGTGCCTAATCCAGGTCACTTCCTTTTCAAAGGAAAAAAAGGGAGAAGGTGGTGGAGGCCCCACCCCCCATTTTTATCACCTTAAAACCAGTGCCTGAAGCACTCAGCAGGAGGCAAGTGACCTGCTTTCCAATCCCTTCCTGCCTGATGTGGAGGAGGGATTTGAATTTGGGTCTCCTACCTCTTAGGAGAGAGTTCAGCTCACTGTGCTGTGAGGTATGGTGGGGTGTGTTTCTTGTGTCATCTGCTGAAGCTGTTCCTTTGTGTGAAATACTTAATTATTGCTTGGGCCGGAGAGCACTCTAGCCCACAAGTGAGAACACTTACCTGCAAGGTAGGAGATTAGATTCAGATCCCTGCTCCACATCAAGCAGAACGGAATTTGAACCCAGCTATTCTACATCCTGGGAGAGTGCTCTAACCACTGAGCTAAAATTTGTAGGGGTACCGTCCCTTTCTTTGCCATGGGTTTGCCTGGTGAGCTGAGCTCTGCAGGCCTCCTTCATGTAGAATACCTGATTCGTAGATCCCATTGGAGCTTAAGTATGCGTTAAGTACTGAGCTAATGGGCAGCGTCAGGACTTAGTGGCTGTGTGTGTCCAGGTGCCCTCATTTAGGCACCTCGGGACCCTTTGATGGTGTAAACGTAGGCACCCGCCAGCTTAGGCAGCAGCTGTACAGCAATTTTGATAGTGCCAGTTGGAGCTAATTGTTGGACTTTGGCATCCAAATCCCCCTTGTGAAACTCACCCTATGCCTCCACGTGGATGGCACTAGCCCTTGTTGAATCCCCAGAAATCTGGTGATTTGAGGGACAGAATTCCAGCCCCTTGTAACTCAAAATCTGCATCCTTCATTCCTCGACCAAGGAAAAAATGCACTGGAAACTTCATGGCTATGTCTGCACTACTGCAGTCCTTTGAAAGAAGCTCTTCTGGAAGATCTCTGATGAAGAACTACTTTCGAAAGAGCATGTCCACATACAAAAAAGTGGATGAAAAAATCAGTCTGCTCTTTCAGTAGAAAACATCCACACAGCCCCTGCTCTTTTGAAAGAATGGGCCAGGGATTGAAAAATCCAGCACCATGAGGACTGCTCTTTCTAAAAAGGGCCCCTAGGGCATCCACACATGCATTTTTTCCCAAAAGACTCTTTCAGAAAAAGGCGCTCTTTCTCATCTGGGAGAAAAAGAGGGTCACTGGGAAAAATGCTGCATTCTTCCGATTTAATATCAAAAGAGCACCTTTTGTTTGTGTAGACATTCCATGGGATTTTTTTGAAAGACCCCTGACTTTTTTGAAAAAATTTGCTAGCATAAATGTAGCCCCTGAGTGCCAGCTCAGTCTCCTGTCCTTTGAATAGAATTTTTTACTTGCAGGATGATAAATCCATAAGGAGTGTGGCTCAAGGTGAAAAGGTGGTTGCAATATGTGCTTATAAAGTTAAATATTGGATGCATAAATTAAGTAAAATTTGTGTTTTAACCTTTCTGTACTAATATCTTCTTCCATCTAATGTTACCATACGATCTATATTTTCATGGCCAATTTATAGTTCCAATGTTGACCTATACCCATTTTTTTCTTTTAAATACAAACTTCTCAAAATTTCTCACCTCTGAAGAATGTTGGCATCTACTGATTTTATACTGTTACATGTTTTAACCAGATCTATTGAGGCTTTTCTGGTATCTGCACAGAGCATACAGCTTTCCTATCAAAGAAGTAATCAGAAGAAAATGTTTGTGTAGAAACAGCAGAATCTTACTACTGTAATGAACAACCTTTGGCCATGTATATAGAGACAATATTTGTCAGCTAGCCCAATATAGACACCATTGGGAGTACAAATCACAGCTTTTTGGCTCCGAACATGCACTACTTGTTACATAATGGAGCAATTCTACTCGTTCATTCATTATAGAAAAATGATAAATATTTGAGCTCAGTCAGAGCCTTTTTAAGATAACTTGAGAATAACTGGGTTGACTCCAGGGTGCTGTTTCTTGCTTCTTGGGAAGGCATTTCATTTAAACTTGGGGTAAAGAAAGGGATCACTTATGCTGCTATCCGGAGACAACTGGTAATCATAGTAGGATATGTTTTGCCGAGCTTTGTGTGAGATCCTATTTGGTAATATGAGATGGGGCCATCCTCTGTATATAATTTCAGATGTTTCATTACATGAGAGAGGTTGTGATGTGCGTATGGAGTTGGAGTCCATGATCAAGAAGAGGGAAGGAGAAGAGCTGTGAATCTTATCCTTTCCCAAAATGGCTGATTTAAGAGAGCACAGTTAGACTGTTTGCCATTTGGGAGGGGGATATTGAGTTTTGCTATGGTCGAGATGATAAAGATGGATGCTGCAAGTGAATGCTCGTTTTGCACCTCTCCCCAAACTCTCTTCATGCTTGCATGCTACCTCTTGGGCATGTAATACATTTCCTGAATTAATCTGTCAGATAATTCACCAACTCTGTACTTCAAACCACTCCTAAAACCCTAGGAGTTGTGCGCTCTTCCCCTCACCGCCCCCCCCGGCCCCCAACCTTAAAGTTATTTTATTATATACAGGGTTTACAGTTTGGTTCAATAGTTCTCTGCAGCCCCAGTGTACACATTGTTCCAGCACCTCTGTTCAAGATCTACATCTGGTGTGACAACTAAAAAGCAGCTAGCTAATATACTAAGCAGTATTTGCGGGGCTCGCTTTTTCTCTCTTTGTGTGTGACCATGAATGTGTGCACATAAGATCACAGGATGACTTAGCTCACCTACAGCTCGTTTCAAATAAGACTGGAAACTCTTTAAGATTAGGACCATGTTTTGTTGTGGGTTTGTACAATGCCTAGCGCAATGGGTCCCGTATCCTGATTGGATGTTTGAATGTTACTGTCATATGAACAGTACTAAGGGAGAATGGACTTAATACACTTCAAAGAGAGAAGCAGAGTCTGCTACAGAAAATGGTGAAAATTATTTGTTTTTTGTTTTTTTAAATCATAAGCAGTAGCACAAATCCATGCTAGCCAAAGGGCTTTCTATGGAACACTTGCTGTGGGTCTGTGGAGAGCTGACTGGTCACAGAGTGCGTTCTCCAGCCCATCCTTTATTAATTCAGATAAATCACAGTTAAAGTAGTTATTGATAAATTAAACACTTTCCTAATATTTTCTGTATAAATTATTGTGGTGGTTGCCCTGCAGTGCTGTGTAGTTCTGAACAGCTGATAAGTTGCCCATGAGATGTTCTTTTAAAGCCTCGTTTATGTCTAGGTTTTAAGAAGCTCTGACGTGCTTATTTGATGTGGGTAGGTGGATTTTGTCAAATTGCTTGGTCAGCCCATGTACATCCTAAGTGAATTTGACTACATTCCTGCTAGTAAAGGAAAGTAGAACAACTATGGAAATCAGTGTATCATCCACCTCCTTTTCCCCTTCACATACCAGTTGTCACTCAAAACTGTGCTTTGCAAGGTGTCTGTGGTTCAACAAAGTGCATCCTCAGAGCTTAGTGCCCACTGTGTAATTGTACAATTGTGTAATTGCACATGACAAGACTGGGCCTAACTTTAAATTGCCAAAAGCATAGATCTCTATTGAGGGAACTAGAAGTATACACAGTTAGTTCAGATAGTGGGGAAAACAACCACTCCAATATTTTACCATGAGAGCAGAAATACATCAGGTAAATGTTAATGTTTCGTTGAGTTTGGGTGTCTTGTATGAATGTGTTTTTTTAATATGTTTTGAAAAGCTTGCACTCATACTTCGGCTGTAATGAATACTGTGTTTCCATGCATTTCTTATTTAAACTTACAAAATCAAAGGTCAATCAAAAGTTATTTTCCTTTAGGGAAGACTTTTATGAGATGTGTATGAGTTAAGTCTATATCATTTGTTGCTTAAGGTGAGCATAAGGACAGGCATTAGTATTTTATAAGAGACTCTTAATCCTATTTTCTGGAAAGTGCTGAAGTTTTCATTAGAGTTAAAATATGTTGCATGTTTACAAAAAGGTCCACGTATTAAGATTTCAGGCTATCAGATTTAATTATTTGAATCATTAGAACATCTAATTTTTTGCTTAAGAATACGCAAATGTACCATTAAATCTGTTTTTAAAGATTTTTTTCCCATTTAATATCTGAATCCAAATTCATAAAGAGTTGGAAAAATGAGATGTCTGAGCTATAGGATTCACAGGGATTTCATATGAAGCCTATTTAATCAGGATAACACTGTTATTAATATTCATAAAGTCAGCTGGAACACAAATGACAGACTATGGGGCCTAAAAATTTTTACTTGGTGAATTTATTAAAAGCAGCTTAAAAAATTAATGGAATTTAAGTAAAGTTGGCAAAAATGAAAATCTTATGTTAGCAGAAAAGAATCTTTATTATAACTTTCTTTAAGACCATCTTGCATTGATATCTTTGACAGATTTCTGTGGTACTTAAAGAAGAAAGATGCATGAATGGTCATTTAAAAGGATTTAAACACATTGGCACATTAATTTTTACATGAATAATAAGTAGTTTCCAAAAGCAATTAACTTACAGTGTACAAGATTTGAATAGAAAAATAAGACTGTGACATCAAAGGGCAAAGCAAATGTGCTGTACATTTTAAACTTGGAAATGTGACTTAAAATAATTTGCTTTATTTAATCTCGATGGTGAGTGTAGTTTCTGCAGATATTTCTCTGTGGCTTCTGCTTGTTTTTAAATGTGTAAAGATCAATAACATAGACATATTATGCTCACAGGAAGTCTTAGTATTAAGGATTTACTCAGTGTCCTAAAGACCAGTAACCAGCTTTGGGTTATTCTTCAGATCTGAAGAACTGGGTCTTTCCCATGAAAGCTTATCATCTAATAAACAATATTGTTAGTCTTTAAGGTACTACAGGACTGCCTTTTTTTTGGTTGTTCATGTTTGTGCATGTACTTGTATAAGTTCAGTGTTTGTGGAAATGACCATATAGAGTATATTTGCAAACACTGTTTGCATATTCTTTGTACACTTTACTAGAAAGCAATACGTAAAGACAGGCTAGGGCTGGACGTCATTTAAAAGCTGAGAAGTTACTTGTAAATTTTATATTCAGGTACATAAGTAACTTTACACTTTAAATTTACAAAACCTATTTTTGCACAGTTATTGTATGTGACATGCCACAGTTATAGTCCCTTTATAGTTTTCCTTAATAGCCTGTTTGGTTAATAATATTTGCAAGATGGAAGCAGCAATGGGATGTTATGATTATATCAAAGCAGGATATGTATGATTGACACCACCTTGAGTTGAAGGATTGTGAATAAGGAAAGAGTGTGTTAAATCAAACTTGAATTGATTGAAATATGTTGATTTGTGGCCTTAATTGCCTCGTACCCTTTTTAGAATTTTATATAACGTTTTCCCAAATGATATACTATCACCTTCTTTTGCCTTTCACCCATTTATGTAGGATCGATGCTGTAGCCATCTAATTTTACAGCTTCCAACCCTTCTCTTACCCTTCACTTCTAACACCCTGTTTCCTATATATTCTTACATTGTTTATTTTGATTATTGTTTTTACCAGAGGACTGTCTCCTTAATAAAAACACTTAGTGATGTTTGCAGTAATAGATTAGTTACAATACTTCCATTTTATCCCAAAAGGGAATAGAAGTGAATATTGCATTGCAATTCTTTAGTGGTTCATTCACAAAGAAAATTTAATGGCCATCCCCAACTTCTTTGTTGATTGTCTGAGTTACTCAATGCTGTTTGAATGGTAACATGGTAATTAGTTTTGTTATTCAGTGGCACCTAGGAGTACCTCATAGAAACACATGTTGTTGCTTGCAAATATTGCTTATAAGCTACGTTTTATTTCAAGAATAAAGCCTTAACAGTTACTTAGCAAAACTTGATAGTGAGATATTTTCAAAAGTAAAGTTCTGTTGATAGCACAGTTAAAAAAAAAAATTGAAAATCTGGAATAATCTTTTTAGTTAACTCTGACAACTAAGTCACGCTCTGATCATCTTAGTTGACTTGCTCTGTATGTAAAAGAAAACACTTCCTCTTCGTTAATTATGGGTGCTAGTGTAATATATGAGAGAAGCTACAACCTCAAACAGTTACGCCATTCTCCAAGTTATGAAGCTGATTGTTTAGTAGATTTAGTATTCACTATTATCTCCAGGAGAGGGCAGCCTTTTCCTACAACAGGTACATAAAAGAACATGCCCTGCTTAGACTGTCAATGTTTCTTGTAATTACTCCCAGTATATTTGTTGCTTGCTTATGAATTAACTTGCATTTATGGAACTAAATCATTCCAATCATTTAATTACACCTGAGGAGCTGAACTATAATTGCTTGCTTCCAGCTAGGATCTGATATGGCTTGAGCAGTATTAATTTGGTGTTTACTTTTCTGAGTGCTAAAAGCATTAAAATGATTGTGCAATGGGATTACATTTTACTAATTGCTGGCATTCATTAACTGGGTAAATCGCGAGGAAGAATGACTGTATATTGTACAGGGATAAAATTATAGTTTTAAATAGTATATTACTAGGCGCATTAAGGCTCTAAGACGTGTTTTAAAATACTCTAGAGGTTATTAAAGAGTGTATTTTCTTCATGTCTTGTTATATGAATATCTTATTAAAAGACTGCAATTATTATGAATCTTTTTGTGCAATATGTAGGGAAATGGCTTCTTTGACAGAAACATATTTCTTTGATATTAATAACCTTCTATATTTTCAGCTAATCCAAAAGTAAATGAGGAATTTAGAAAAAGATTGCTAACTCCAAATCAACACAGTTCTATAGAATCAAAAAAGGAGAAGCTTACAGCTTCATTTGAGGACTTTTGTAAGGCACTCACTGTTCTAGGTATGAGGTAAAATTATCTTTTCTTACACTCCTAAGAAGCAAGCACATCAAATAAACACTTGAGCTGCTTTCATCATGTACGCTTACACTTAAGATAAACATGAGCTAGAGATACTACTAATTCCTGAATGTTTACTGTAAATGTTAGTCTAAACAAATCTTATCAGTGGTCTGCAGAATTAATTTTTTGTAATCTCAAATTAAAAATGATAGGCTCTTCAATTCTTCATGGCGCATAGAAGGAAAACTTTGCTGCTGCTTCTTCACAAGGGTGGGGAGCAGCATTTGGTTTGGTATCATTTAATGCTGTTTATATATTCATTTTTTAAAAAGATTTTCCATACTATATCAGATTTATTTGTTGACAGCAGAGGGAAAAAAAGAACACGTTAAATTTGGAGTAATCTTATTAGTTGAATCTGACCACTAAGTCACCCATCAGAGTCTGATCACCATAATTGACTTTGTACATAAAAGAAAACACTTCCTCTTCGTTAATTATGGGTGCAGAGATGGTAATTCCCTGTACATTTTCATTTGCCCCTACATTACCTTTTCATATGGTATTTGTAGACAAATGCATCTTAGAATATCCTGTTTATTTTTGGATGTTTCATCAACTATACTTGAAGGGTAAAAATTTTTTTTCTCTAGATTATTTTAAAAGCAGCATTACTAAATATTAAAGATTATTGTAAACTTAGATTAAATGCTAAATAAAGAAAAAAGCAAAGCTAACAAAGTGTATGGGTAAAATGTTTAGATGAAGTATCCTAAAATAATGTGCTGTATGTAAAAATGAAATAAAATGTCTTATAGAAAGAGTCTTAAAAATCTATCGTATTAAATAGTTTGTGAAAATTAAAAAAAAAAGGTATCAATATAGTAAGTTTATGGTAAACTTAAATTAAATATTGTTGTGATTTAGTTGAAAAAATAGTTTATATTGTAGTATATAATAAAGAACCAGAATAATAAAGATTTTTTTTTAAATAAGGGTGTTTTAAATAGCATAGAGGTTTGAATTGAATTTGCTAAATACAGGTTTACAGTACAAGTTGAAAATGGTGGTGGTTATTTTGTCTGTTACTCATGAAATTCACAAACATCAGCAATTACAAATAGCTCAAGTGCTCAATTCTGCAAATAGTTACAACTGTGAGTAGTGCTCACTACTGTGGTAAGCAATGCCTTTGCCTTCAATGGGATTACTGGCTGTAGTAAATTCTGCTCTTGGTAGCATGTGCTTGCAAGATCAGGACTTGAATGAGGAGAAAAACTAATAAATACTTCAACAAAGGCATTAAATACAGCAGAAAGCTGAATAAACCATTATATACACTATATGTGTGAAGAAAAAAACCTTTTACTGAGAAAAATAACTTAGCATCAACTGTTAGAATACACAGAGTTTATTGCCCTACTATAAATATTTTAAAAATCATTTGTCTTGTAAATTCTCTGTCAAGTAAAGGCTAGGTATAGGTGTGTTCTAATATATTGTTTCAAGTTTATTTATCTAGACTTGGCTTTACTTTAGCTCTACAATCTTGGAGCAGAAACCAGAGTGCGTGCCAGATCAAACAAGTTCAGAAGTACAAATGGAGGACTGGTCAAAAGGTAAGGACTTTTAAGGTGTTAATGCGTAACCCTGGGTGGTGTACCAGTGCTAGGTACTGACTGGAATGTGTTTGTTCTTGCCTATATAGTGAAGTGATTTTTTTTCCTATCATTTTGGAAACATTTGAGGTGAAAGAAAGCAGCTGCAAGATTGTCTTTTAAGATTGTCATGAAAGAAAAATATGTAAATCTTCACTCAGTTTAGTTTTTTGTTGGTTACTGTAGGTTTTCTGTGTTTTTCAATGTAGTGCTTTAAAGATTAGCAGAATGATTTACTAGTTGATGAGCTTTCGTGAGACAGAAGAAACTTGTTTTTCAGTGTTAAGGGATTTCAGTGAATTCTCAGTTGTGATCCTCCGCATTATGTGTATTACTGTAGTGTTAAGGATTCCCGAACCTGGACTGGGACCTCATTGTTCTAGGCACTGTGCAAACACAGACTAAAAGGATAGTCCTTGCTCCAAAGTGCCATTAATTTATAGCATAAAGTCATGAAAAAATTTAATAATAAAAAGTTTATCTTTTAAGAATCATGGTAATTTTTTCTGTTGTTTATACCTCATTGTGGTGGGATCCAAAGCCCTATTGTTAATATTAAATAATTTCTCAGTGTTACTTTAGTGTAAATCAGATGACAACGTAGCCTTTGATCCAGCAACTTGCTGTCTCCTCAATTCCCTCTTGACTTGAGTGAGAGCACTCGGCAACTTGTTAGGAGTCAGGATCTCTGGGATATGTCTGTACTGAAGCTGTGAGTGTTATTTGCACCACAAGCAGTCTGACTGGCGCTAGGTCAGTTTATGTTAGCATGCTAAAAATAGCGTCGTGAATGTTGCTGCACTAGCTGGGGCTTGGGCTTGTTGACCGAGCTTGAACACAAAGAGTCAGATGGTCTTGGACTCCAGTGGCAACCACAAGCCACCTCCATTGCCACAATATCCACACTGCTATTTAAAGCATACTAGTATTAGCTAAAGTAGTGTAAATCTACCTGTGCTGTGATTCACACCTTCCAGTTGTAATGTAGACATATCTTTAGCCACCTCATTGGGATGGAGAAGTCACCTTATATTGGAAAGAAGCAAAAGGAGTTCTCAGGTATGTCTTTTCAGTGATGGCAAAGCAGGTTATGTGAAAGAGGGATATCATGGGGGAACTACATGAGAATTAAGTGCCTAATATGGTGTCGCATAAATGTTCCTTTGTAGGAGCAGAATGCCTAAGGCAGTGGTCACCAACCAGCTGGTAGACTGTGATCGACTGTAGAGCCTGGGGAGTCTCCCAGGAGATGGCGCTCGACACTCAGCAGGTTGCCTATATGCCCCAGCCCATGCCTGTGGCCCTTTCCCAGCCCCACTGCCCCATGTGTGTGGTGGGTGTCAGCAGAAGTGCAGAAATCTCAGTGTGCTACTCCTTCCTGCAAGCACCACCCCCGCAGCTCCCATTTGGCTGAGAACAGGCAACTGTGGCCAGTGGGAGCGGATGGGAGTGATGCCAACGGAGATAGTCAGTGCACAGAGCCATGTTCCCCAACTCCTCATCTAGGGCCACAGCAACATGTTGGCCTGAGGGCCTGCCTCAGCCTTGCTGTGCTGCCAGCTGGGAGCCACCAGTGCCAAATGCTGCATGGTGGGAAGCTATACTTTCCACCCTGCCTCCAGCCCCCTCCCAGAGCCAGCACCTCTTCCCCATCAGTCTCCCCCAGCCCACCTGCCCTAGGCCTGAAGCACCTCTGAACCAGTACCCCCATATGCTCCTCTACATCCCAAATCCCCTGCCCCAACCCTGGAGAAATGGTCTGAGGTAAATAGGATGAAGTTCAGTAAGGACAAATGCAAAGTACTCCACCTGGGAAAGAACAATCAGTTTCACACATACAAAATGGGAAGTGACTCCCTAGGATGGAGTACTGCAGAAAGGGATTTAGGGGTCATAATTGACCATAAACTAAATATGAGTCAACAGTGTGATACAGCTGCAAAAAAAAGCAAATGTACTTCTGAGATGCATTAACAGGAGTGTCATAAACAAGACGCAAGAGGTAATTCTTCTTCCCTACTCTGTGCTGATTAGGTCCCAACTTGAGTATTGTGATCAGTTTTGGGCACCACATTTCAAGAAAGATGTGGAGAAATTGGAGAAAGTCCAGAGAAAAGCAACAAAAATGATTAAAGGTCTAGAAAACGTGACTTATGAGGGATGATTGAAATAATTAGGTTTGTTTAGTTTAGAAAATAAAAGACTTGGAGGGGCCATAACAGCTTTCAAGTACCTAAAAGAGTGTTACAAGGAGGAAGGAGAAAAATTATTCTCCTTAACCTCTGATGATAGGACAAGAAGCAATGGTCTTAAATTGCACCAAGGGAAATTTAGATTGGACATTAGAAAAAACATCCAGCTGTTGGGGTGGTTAAACACTGGAATAAATTGCCTAGGATGGTTTTGGAATCTCCATCATTGGTGATATTTAAGAGCAGGTTAGATAAATGTGTTGGGGTGCTTTTGTGGATGCTTGTTCCTGCCATGAATGCAGAAGACTGGACCACTCGAGGCCCCTTCCTGTTCTAGTAGTATATGAGCCTTGAACCCCCTCTGATCCAGCACTCTCTCCTGTGCTCTGAACTCTCTGTTGTACCTCAAGCAGCTGACCCTCTTCTCAGAGCCAGTACCCAACCCCTCCTGCAGCAGCCAAGAGCAAATGAGTGGGGGTGGGATGGAATGCGCAGTGCAGGGCCTTCAGGAAGGTGCAGGGTAGTTCTTGGGTTGTCGGCATAAAAAGGTTGGAGGCCACTGGCCTAAAGGGTCTGAATGAGAGATGGTCAGTCATGAGGTGGCCCATATGTCTTGAAGAAGGAAAAGGATATGGGCCACAGAGCTTGCGTGTCTCATGGAAGAGAAGTGCTCACAGGCAAATGGCCGTTACTAAGTACATAGGCTTAGGGATGGGAAGAGTGGGGCAGAGGAGGATCAGACCACTAGCAGCCTCAACCACTGTTGACCTCTGTTATAGCAGAGCCTACTGGCACCTCACATACCTATCACCTGAATATTCACCTCCCCGCTCTTTCTCCAGAAGGAATACATTTCAAATATACCATAAACCCAGCCTTGCTTTAAGAAGGCAAGGCAAAGAAAGCGCTCTTCATCCATAAGAGGGTTACTTCTTTCTGGTTTGGAGTCACTGCTTCCTAGGAGAAATACAGTATGTAAAAATACGCTACAGAAATCTTTTAATCCCCATAATGTAGAATGCCTGCTCAGATATGTGAAAAATATTTTTGAATTAAATACCTCTGAAATATTGGCAGACTGTTCTTTTACGTTACTATATTGGCAATTTTATATAGCTAATTCAAATTTAGTACTGTTAGACCTTTAGGGGTCAGCATACCCTAAGAAAGGTTCAAAAGGTTAACTGTTTCACAGTCGCTAACAATGAATACTCTAAATTCACTGTGCATTAAACATTTCCTGTCAAATTTCAAGAAATTGTATCACATCTTAAATTGCAGAATCTTTAAAATACTGCTGGCTATTGAATGATTTCTATTTATTTGGAGTATCACTTTTGATGAAAGAATTTCAAAGTTTTGTATTGCTTAGGAAGGGGCAATATTTCATGCAAATGTTTATGTAGTGGTGGGGTCAAAAAAGCTACCAACTTTATGAAGTATTGAAGAAGAAAATGTGCATGGCCTAATACAGAATTAAGTTGTAACTAGTAATTTATACATCATATAATTCTAATTCACTTGTATACATAAACAGTTAAGAAAGTGATCTTACTATTAACACCGTTAATAGTTGTGATTTACTGAGGTCTACTGGACATACAGAGCTTATTGTCATCACTTTGGTTTAAGTTGAAAAACAGTATTTTTTCAACCAAATACCTCCCTTAAACTTTATTCCAATACTAACAGTCTAATTATTTTATTGTTTTAATTGGCCTGGTTGCCACATTGATTACAAGTAAAGGCCTGATTTTTTATTTGTTATTTGTTTTTGTTTTGTTTGGGTGATCCACTACATCCACTACATCCAAAATGACTTCCAGTGTCCTCCCTGAATAATTAAAGTAGTAACTTGCCATTTTTATATGTTTCAATCCTCCATGCTATTCTCTTAGCTGTTTTTCCTTCCTGCGCTAGATAGTATCAACAACCACCATGGGCTCAGTGCCCATTGGTGTCTGATGCCTCCATCACTATTTCCTTCCATCTTTCCCTGTCTAGTGCAGAGTGGCTTAGTTTCTGTAGACTAGCTCTGCACCAATCTACTATGTCATCTACCCATTCTCTGCGGGGTCTGCCTCTCCGGTTGGAACCATCCTTTATGCCGAATACCAGGGTCTTGATTTTTCATTCATTCTGCAGATAAGCCCAAATAACTGTAACTTCCATTGCATAAACTTCTGCACGTGGGTTCTCTTTCAGCTGTATCTTCCAGTACACACTATACTGTCTCCAATATTCCACTCCACATAGGCTGCTTCTAGAAGTAGCCCTTAATGACTTTCTGATTGAGAACTTGTTTTACAGCATAAGAAAATACCATTAGGCAAGGCTGAGGTTAAATTCATGTGGTTAGAAGAAAGTCAGTCAAACAAAAAGAATTGAAAGATAAGTTATTACTTTTGGAGAAAAGGCTATTTTAATTACATGGTACATTGGGCAATTTGTTTATGTATCCCAGAAAATAAAACATTTGAGAGAGCAATTCAGGGAGGGCACTGTATTTTAAATTTATTTTGGAATTCAGTCAGTCTTTGAAATCTCCAGACTAAATTATAAATGTCTGCAAAAATTGAAGACATACTTTTGCCTCAGTTTGCATGTATGAGAAAGGGTTAAAAATTGGTCTTGTGTGTAAAGATTACCATTTTGGTCTTCGGTTTAATTTAAATTTATGTTTTATGTCCACAGGACCTAGTTTTTAATAGGGTTAGTCACATGTTTCTCTCAAGTATTCTTAGGTGGAATGGTTAAGGATTTTTGTCAGCTGTCCAGTGAAAATTTTCATTTCCAGACAAAACACTCAGGTTCCAAGCCCAAAAACATTGGACTATAGTCCATTATAAAAAGAAACTTAATCTTACAACTGTGTATAAAGTTTCTGTGAAAATTAAAGTAATTTGTAAATTGGCATGTAAGGACTTTATCTGGTGATTAGCCTCACTGTGTGGCAAAGAACTAAAATATGGAACACGCACAAATAAATAAATATAAGCAGGTGAGGGGGCTTCATGCTTTTTAGGTATATAAGTTTCTTTGTACTAAGCTTCAAGATTCAACATTTTTATGCCAATTCACATGAAATAGCAGGATTTAGAAAAATTGAAGGTAAATTTACTTGGAGGTAAATTTGTCTTTGAACTGATTGATGTCCTGTGTGATGAGACGTATTTGAAAGATGTACTTGAATGGCTCTGGGTATGTTTCATTGTTAACTATAAATATGTTTGCATTTTTCTTGCAGTTGTGATCTTTTTGTCTACCTTGTGTGTGTGTGTGTGTGTGTGTGTGTGTGTGTGTGTGTGTAAGAGAGAGTCTATTTGGTTTAATGAAAGGAGAGAGAGAACCCATTTTGGATGTGTAAAGTCATTTTGGACTATTAACCAAAAAAGGACAAGAGAGATTCTTTCACAGACTCCAAACTGTCATCATAATTTTCTACAATCTGATTGCCACTTATAAAAGCAATAGTAAAAGGAAACATTAAAGTTACCTTTTTTTAATAAAGTTAGTAATTTTAGATGTACCGTAGGGTCTCAACATTTGCGAACCCAAGGTTCACTAATTCAAGTATTTGCGAGCGACCGCCAGCAGCCGCTTCCCCAGTGCTCCAGGGTTGAGAGCGCCAGCAGCTGCTGCTTCCTGGTGGTTCGGAGTGGAGCATGCCTGCAGCTGCCACTTTTCTGGGGCTTCGGAAAGGGAGCTCCAGCAGCCACTGCTTCCTCCAGGGGTCCAGGTAGGAGCCCCGGCAGCTGAGCTCCAAGCGGGAGTGGCTGTCATGCAGTACTATACAGTACTGTATTTGTGACATTCAGCATTCATGAGGGTTCTCAACATGGAGCCCTCGCAAATGTTGAGATCCTGCTGTATAGCAAAGTAGTTTGTTCACTTAGTGGGCCAAATACCTACAAAGCTTGTAGTTTTTGCTTTTTTTTTTTAAGTTTGGGTTTTAATAATAATATTAGTAATAATAATGACAACAACAATAGTACCTCAAATGAGATTCGAGTTACCAGCATTATGTTGTTCAAACAACCTTAGAGTTTAATCACTTAAGGCAAAAGAATTGTCTTTTAGTAAGTGTTTGTACAGTATTCAGCATGAGTACCTGATCTCAGATTTAGACTTATAGGTGCTACTGTAAAATAAATAACTCTAATTTACTTTGTATGTGAGAGTGCCAAAAAAAAATGTTTTTCACTGCTGTTTTGCATATCTCAAGCTTGGACTATTTGTATTTAAAACTTTTGTTTTAAAACAAATAAAGATCCCAGGTAGAAACTTGGAATGAACTTTTTTTTTTTCCTGGGGAAGGCATTTTAAGCACAAATTTTATAAATCCTGAAAATAGGAATTTTTAATCAACATCTTCAACCATACTTAAATATCAGTGAGTAGATCAGTTATGTAGGTCTCTTTCATATTATGTTTATTGCATTGTAAGCTAATGAACCAGTGTTTCAAAATACTGGGTTTTGAATTTTAGTGTGGTGACAATTAAAAGGAATATGCTGGTTTTGTCTTATTCCCTAGACGACAATTGTCAGGTTCATGAAAAACACTTTAATTTGTACCAAATTAAGCATGCATGTCACTGACTATTGAGGAGAGGCCCAAATTTGAATCAGGTTATGACAATGTAAGTTGGATTTGAGTTGCATTGGCATGGTAGCATGTGGCATTTATCATTAATATGCCAACTCTAATTTACTATCATGTTCAAAAAAGTGAACAGGTGGGGTGGGGAGAAGTAATAGACATGTGGGCCAGATTATCAGAGTTAGATAAATGCAGCTCCTCAGATATATTTGCACATACCTGGTTTATGCATTTAAATACGAAGGGTTCATGGACAAGTGCCTATTGTGTGCACATATGTGATATCTGTGCATTTGCTTCAGATATAGGTACATACATGTAAGTTGTACACAAGATGGTTAAGTACACGCAAATTTTTGTTACCTAGCTTTGAAAATCTGGCTTTTTTCCTATATTAGCATAATTTATTATTATATGTATTTCAGTATATTCATAGATATGTTGTTCAACTTTTATACCATGCTGAAAAATGTATGAAGAAATGAAGAAATGAAACCTCTCTAGAAATATGTATTATTTATTGGATTTACTTCACTTGCAAATTACTTCTATTAATTATCAACACATTTGGAATGTAGTCATGAAATGGGATAAAAAGTTAGATAACACATTTGATGTTAATGTTACTATTAAAAGCAAACAAAATCCTTTATCTCCACAAAAGATACAGACTACTTAAGCAAGGAGTGAGCTCTGTCTGATTTTGACCATTTTGTAGCATAAAGATTTTACTCCCCCTTTTTTTTTTTTTTTTTGCAACAAAACAAAATGTAACATGAAGTCCTGATGTAACACTGATAGGAAATAGTCGCCATTGAGAGAAGTCTGTGCTATTCTCCTTATGTTCCCAAAACTCCCACTGCATTAATTACACGTATAGTTAGCCTTATTGTACAATAGACTGAGTCTGGGAACCAGGAGCTGCTGAATCCAATCCCACGTCTGTTATTGATTTGCTCAGGCATCTTGATCTAGTCTCTTAACTCTGTTTGTTAGCCTCATTTTACAGAGAGGGGGATAGCACCAGGCTCTAACTTGGCCGTGCAGTTTTAGGGCCATCTATGTAACTGGAGCCTTTGCTGTATGGGATGGTGGATTTATCCTCCCTTACCACAGAGGCGATGTCAACACTTAACAGAGGTCAGTGCTACTGTGACTGATGCAGTGGTGGGTTGATTTAGTGGGTCTGGTGAAGATCTGCTGAATCAATGGCAGAGCATTCTCTGGTTGACTCAAGTACTCCACTGGAACAAGAAGACCATAGTTACTAAGTCAACCTAAGCTGTGTGGATTTCAGTTATGTTATTCGTGTAGCTGGTCTAGTGTAACTTAGCTCAACCTTTCATAGTAATGTGGATAACCCATTAGCATGTGAGCCTTCTGAGTAACTCGGTGAAGCTCTGGGGCTAAGACATGGCTGTAAAACTTTCTCACCTTGCACCAGTGCCCTAACTGGCTCAGGAATTAGTGGGGTACAGGCATGAGGTGATGCATCTTCTTTCTCCAGAACATGCAGTGGTAATGACTGAAGCCCCTCATTCCAAGAGTACAGTGGATGTGTGGGGGCAGAGTGGAACCACACTCCATATGCTTGGCTCAGTTCTTCCCTTTCACATGCTGCAGCAGGAGAAACCCACGCCTGCCTGCTCCTCTCCTGCTGCCTTCAGAGAAGGAAAACCTGAGTTAGTCTTGCCTCAAGATAGAGACCCCCCAGAGAGCAAGCACAAGGGGAACAGGAGAAGCAGAATGACACTGAAGGCAGAAGAGGGAAAACGGTCAAAAGAAAAAAGTACAGGTGGAATGGTTAGAAACAATGGGAAACAGTGGACACACAAATCTGAGGTTAAGTGTGGGACAGGACACCCAAAGAAACTTTGGAAGAGACAGGGGAACTGAAGGATGAGAGATCTAAAAATGAAAAGTGAATTTAATTTTGCGTGGGAGTTGGTTGTTTTCTTTGATTGATAGATTTTCTAGCTACACTGATTGAGAGACCAAGTGACTGAAATTCACATGTCCCCCTCCTAAATCTCTCTCTCTTCTGCATTTATAAAGCTTCCTTCTCCCTCTCAGCTCCATCCCATCAACTTTAAATCACTAAATATGAAACTGTTTGAATGTGTGCTGGATGAAGCATGAGGGCTAGAAAAGGCTCTCTCTCTGCTTCCCACCATGCACAAAATTAAAGCTCTGTGACGCTAACCTAACTCTCAGAGCACTGTTGGGAAGATTGTTGTTATTGATTATACACTGAATTGAAAACTCAATGCGTTATATAAGTAGCCATCAGTAATTGGTTAAAGTGTAGAATGAATGCATCCCTTAAAGTAGTTCATTTTTTATCATTTTATTTCTTAAAGTGCGTGGGGGGGTGGCATCGCTAACTTTAAAGAAACTTCACATGTGCTTTCACAAAGTCACAGTTATCATCACAGCCATCTTTTATAATATGCCCCAGAATCACCTTTAGAAAATCTATCATAGGTACAAGAAGAATTGGTAATTTCCTTCTTTAGAAACCTTCATTGCTAGTATTTTATCATCAGCTAGTATGAAGCTTAAATCCAGAACAGGCCTGCATTAGCACAGGTAAGATGAGCAAAGACATAACAAAAAAATTTCATTAAAAAAACAGCCCTTGATCTCGGGGGAGTGCATTGGAGACTAGCATCAGAGATTTCACCTGCATCTTTAATAGACCATTTGCTCTCAATGATGTTTTTTTATTGGCATTTTATTACCAAAAGTGACCTTTCCTTTTTGTGATGGTGGACACCTAAAATTAAAGGAAATCTTTAAAGGCAAAAATCATGGAAGGAGTAGTTTTGTTTTTGTTTTGTTCAGAATTCTAAATACAATACTTTAATTGTCCAAATGTGATCGGGCACGTTGAGTTTATTGGTTAATACAGAGAATTTTCAGTGTAAGTAATGACCCTGCTGTGGATGAAAGGGAACTGTGAATAATCAAGATTTAGCTAATTGAGTTAGTCATATATAAATTGTAATTGTCTGGTATCACAATAACAGCAATAAAATGAGACAGGAAGATTTGCTTTATCCAATTTATGTTTTCAGTTGTTCTAGAAAACATAAATATTAGAGTGCCTGAATAGTCGCCATGTTTGGAAATTATGTAATAACCCCATATAGACTGTAATGATATCCTGAAACCCTGTATTTAAACTAACCTGAATTACAATGAGAGATAAACAGAATATTTACCCATCCCTTATGAGCTGCTGCTGATATGTAAATTTATTCTTCTACTTTGCACAAATATACTTTTGAGCTACTGCTTAAACACTTCAAGGTCCTTAGCCAAACAGTTTTAATGATGCCTCCAATATTATGAAAGTGTGACATTTGATGAATGCCTTGTATAGTTGTGATATCGGGGAACTTGTAAACAAAAAACGCACATAAAGTCATCGTGCAACACCTAGATAATTTATAATTTTACTGTTTATATCCATCTTGACATTTTTTATCTGCCAAAGGCAGGTTTCATTTGGAATCTTAATCTGAGATTTATTTGGTGGATCTGGAAGTCATAGCTAGAGTTCCCACAGGAAATGGTCCATCTACCAACAGATTAAATGGCAGTCCTGCAGTTGTTAAGGGAGCTCTGCATTTAACACACATGCATACTCATTCAGTCAGCACTGTGGAGAAAAATTAAAGTAGTAACCCAGGTTTAGGAACAATGTAGCTAAAAAGTCCCATATTTGCTGAATGACAAAGGGTTATATAGCAGCATTTCATTTTATTATTCGTGCTTGAATTTCTTGTTTGCTTTGTTGAGTCTGCTGACGAATACTAATAAATGCCTGCAACAATCCAGACGAGAGATGCCTGGCAACAAAGCTATGCGGTGGACCTCCCTGATCTTCTCCAGTTCACAACCTGACCTTTTGAAAAATTGGCTGGGCTAAGCTGCAGAATTTGGGTGTAATGGTTATTGTTAACTCCAGCTTTAGGATTTATTAATTTGTGTGATCAAGACTTACCTATACTTCAAAGTTTCAAAAGACCAAACACAATCATCCATCCATTAGAACTAACATTGTGTTTCAGTGAATCCCAGTTAGTATCTGACTAGCAATTCTGCTGTTTTGATGTGTTCAGAATCTAAAAATGCTTTTAAAGTGGAAAAAAAAAGAAAAATACAACAAAAATTGGGGTTTGTCTCAAATGCCAGGTATTTTTTAAATAAAACAAAAAATATTACTCATAAAATGAGAATGGAAAGGCAGAGGAAGCAAGTCATATTTATCCATTAAGAATTTCATCATGATTAGCTGCAGTGAATACCAAATTTTGATACCTCTTTGAGCAGGTATTTTAATCTTGTAAATATTAGTCTTTACATTTACTTTATCATTGTGGATGCAAAGTAAATGGCTAATAATGAGAGTGAGGAAGAAAGAGGCAAAATATAATCGCTAAAATAACCAGAGTCCTTGGAGAGTTTTAAAAACTGCCCATTCTGCCAGAATAACTCTAAGGCTGTAGCCACACTAGCAAGGGATTTCAGAAGGGGAAATCCCGATCCATAATTTTGAAGAGAGTTGTTTCGATATGGAGTGACTACTCACAAAGTGCGGATCGACATTGTGATCTGCAGCATTGAAAGACCCCCTGTCCTTTTGAAAGGGAGTGGCTACACAACACAGAGCCTCCTTTTGAAATAATGGCGCAAGAAATGGCACCAGAAGAGCTGAATGGCCAACAAGCCCTTCCTGGAGCACTTGCCAGCTGGCCTCTTACACCCCCCTGTGCACATGCTGAGGACTCAGGCTGTGTGCAACAGGCATGCTCCAGCACAGCACCGGCAGAGCATTGCTCAGCCCAAACTCCACAGCGCGCTATAGACCTGCAGCACCTCCAGGAAGAGGACATCCGGCACATCATGGCCAGCCTGATGGCCATCCTTGCTGCAGTCCATCTCAGGCTCCAGACTGCTAGCCACATGGCTGGCTTCTTCCAGCCCCCACCCCCCCAGCCCCCCATGCATGCAGAGCACCCCCTTCCCCGGGCCCCATCGTCACCTCTGGTGATACCCCACCCGTGGTTAATGGTGGGACTGCGTCATGATGGAGGAGTGGACTGATGAGTGGTGGCTCTGAAATTTTAGGATGACCAGGGCCACCTTTGTGGAGCTGTGCCAGTGTCTGTAACCAGTGCTACATCACCAGGACACATGCATGCAGCCTGCACTCTCCCTGGAGAAAAGGGTGGCCATCGCCACCTCGAAGATGGCCACCCCAGCCAGCAATCACTCGGTTGGCCACCAGTTCGGGGTGGGGAAGGCCACCATTGGTGTTGTCCTTCTTGTAGTATGTTGGCCAGGGTCACACACCCACAGTGGGTCCTGGGTGCCCCCATGTATCTCATGCAGGTCATCGATGCTGTCAGCCGCACCCGCCTGCACTAGCTCATCCATGTGAGGGGATGTGGATGCCGCCATGGCTGGGTTTGAGCAGCTGAGATTCCCCAATTTTTTCTGCGCCTTAGACGGCACCCATGTAACCATCCGGGCCCCACTATGCAGCCACGGATGTTATGTTAATCAGAAGGGCGATCATTCCGTTGTCCTCCAGGCCCTTGTTGGATGCCAGTGGATGATTCACAGACATTTGTGTGGGGTGGGTGGGCAGGGCACATGATGCGCACATCCTGCACAACTCGTGGCTCAGGCACAGGATGGCCAACATTACCTACGTCCCCCCACAGGAGCTCCCAGTGGGGGACATGACTGTGCCTGTATGCATAGTTGCTACCCTCTCCAGGCCTGGCTAATGCGCCTCTACACAAGCCACACCACCAAGAGCCAGGACTGCCACAACAGCTGGCTCAGCCAGGCCTGGAATACAGTTGAGTGAGTGTTCAGGCACCTGAAGGTGTGCTTCAGGTGCTTGCTCACATGTGTGCCTGTAGTTGTGAGCACATGCTGTGCTCTCCACGATTTCATGGAGAGTAAGCACAAGCTCTTTGTGGTGTGCTGGGCGGCCGAGGCTGTCCTACAGTATGAGCAGCCGGGTGCAGTCCCAAGCTGCCAGATGCACAGGATGGGATGTGCATGTGGGAGGCCATCATCCAGGGGCCCCTGTGCAACCCCCCCCCACATACCCACCCTTCACCTCTGCCCCACTAAGCATCCCCACCCACATGCACATCCCTCATCATCTCCACCCGATGCACAACACTGACACTGTTCTAATAAACTATTTTGCTAGTCTTTAAAGTGCTACTTGACTGCTTTTTGTTCTAATAAAGTTATCCGTTCCTTGTTCCAAACCACTGAAGCCTCAGCGCAACTATTTATGGGGTGAGGGGAGAACTATGTACGTGGAGGGGGCGGGGAGCCCTTACTGATGCATAAGGTTGGGGGGACATGAGCCACAGTGCCCCCAGAAGCCATAACTGCCCCAGGTCCAGGGCCCCCTGCGAGGCTGGGATGGCACTGGGAGCACCAGCAAGTACAGGCACAGTGGGGATATGGTGACGTTAAGCTCGCTGGGGGGGCGTTGGGTAGAGCTGTGGTTGGGATGGGCATGCCAGCCTGCAGCCACCGCACCAGCTCCTCCATTTTGGCTACTGTCAGGTGGGGTGGGAGCAGGGCAATGAGGTTGGGAGGTGGCGGGAGGAGCTGTCGATGGAGCGGGTGGTTGGGCCAGGCAGGTGGTGATGGCCTGGATGAGGGCGTCAAGGTACCCAGCCATCCGGTCTCAGGCCACCCACTCCATTGACAGCCACTCCTGCAGGAGGTGGTTTTGCTCCCACCATGCAGCTGTGTGGGCCACCATGAGGTCTTCTGCCCAGCTGCAGCGATGGGCCTGCCATGCATGACACCTGGTCCTTTGGGGCATTGCCCCTTGCCAGTTGCTGCTGGGCTCCTTGGGATGCTGAGGGCACTGGGTTGGCTCATGGATATCGAGGCTGTGAAGCCATAAGGGGAGAGGGCGACGTCCTGTCAGTCGCGTGACCTGGTACTGTGGGCTGGTGGCCACATCCCCATTGGCTGTGGAGGGCCCTGGCGTGTCCTGGATGTGGTGGGCTCTGTCCATGGGTGAGTCATGTCTGGGCCTCAGTCATGCCCCCCCCGCCCTCCAGTGCCATGCCCCCCTGCTCTGAGCCCCACGCATGGGCCTCTCCTGGATGGTGACCATCCAGGAGGGCCCCTGCAAGTGGCCAGTCCTGTGCCGGCAGCTGTAGAGGCCAGCCCACCCCCCACCTCCCCCAAGGCCTGGGGCGGCTCCGTGGAGGCCTGGGCAGAGGTGGCCCTTGTTTCCTCCAAGGGCATGGCAATGTAGAGTGTGCCCTCGCTGCCTCACTCTCCATCACTGTACCCATTGTCACGCTGGGGCACCAGACGTGGGGTCGGGAATGATGTGGAGGGCCCCGGTTGTAGTTCTTACCCCTCCCTGTCCAGCTGGACAGCGTCCAGGGCCTGTTCCAGGGGTCCTGCCTCCCTGAAGCTGAGGAGCTGGTCCAGCTCAGTGAAGTAGGGGCAGCTGGCAGGCACTGCCCCCAACTACCTGGCCAGAAGATCCCTGGACCTTGGCCTCCAGCCACAGAACATTCCTCTCTTCACCGGCTGCCCAGGGTCCTATAAGCCCTGCTGCCCAGTGCCTTGGGTTCCCTGGGGTGCCCAGGGATCTTGGGGATCTTGCCTGCTGGCTGTGACTCTGGTTAGATGCTTTTCTGCCATCCTGGGGGGGTACTGGGGAGCTTGCAGTTGCGGGCACCTGCTCCTAAGGCTGCCAGCACACACTCAGCTTCCTGCACAGGGTTTCTGTGTCCCGGCAGCTGGAGTTGGCAGCCATAGAGCCCTGGGTGCTGGCTCCAGTGGGGGCCAGGGCAGCACCATGGAGGACTTGTGACTTCAAAATGGCAGCCAGGGAAGTGGCTACATACGTTTCCTTTCAAAAGTCATGTCAATATGAGGCTTTGTTCCCAAGATGGGAGCAGAACAGCACTTTCTAAATACCGCCTTTTTATTTTGAAGTTGATTTCAAAACAAGAAATTCGTGTGTAGTTGCTTTGCTGCTTGTTTTGAAATCAACCCTTCTTTCAAAACGCTTTTGGAATTACTTCCTAGTCTGGCCACAGCCTAAAAGTTCGTAAATGCTCTCAATGCTCTATCTTTCTAAAGCCACTGTGTCCAATACATTTGCCACATGTGGCAACTAGGGTACTGCATTGTGGCAAATACAGGGGTGGCCAACCTGCAGGTCTTGGATCCTTTATACGTGGCTCCTGCTGAAAGCCACAAGAGGGGAATGCTGACAGTGGCTTCAGTGGTGGCCCTGGTGGTGGCTTCAGCAGTGGCCTTAGTGTGTCCCCAGGATTAAGTTAGAATGGAGGTACTGGGGATGCCTGGCTGTGGGGGAGAGTATTCAGTTAGAGTGGGAGGGAGGGGTGGCTGGGTGTGTCTAGCTCTGAGGGTGGGGGAGAGCATTTATATAGGGCACGGCTGGGACTGCCTAGCTCTGGGGGGAGGGGGAGGTCATTTATTTAGAGCAGGGCAGTGGGGTAGTGGGAGTGCCTGGCTCTGGGGGACATAAGAAATAATAATTCTTCTACGAGTGCCCCCATGGGTGCTCCACAATAGGTGTCGGGCACGCCTGACGCCGCAGATCGGAATTCTTCCAGCAGTTTCTCCTGGATCGCGCATGCGCTGACGTGCGCCACTCCTTTGCACGTCCCCGGCCACGTGCGCTATCTGGTCCCCGCCAGTTCTTTCTCAACTGCCATCGTCTGCAGACGGAATCCGCTCAGGCTACAGCCAGAGTCAGATTAGCCAGAGTTTTACGTGTAAATTGTTGTTTTTCCTTTCTTTCTTAAAAAAAAAGAGAGAGAAAGCAAGAGAGTAAAAAAAAATAAAAATAAAAATATATAATAAAAAGAGAGAGAGGAGCGGAGAAGACGCGTGGATGTGAAGGCCAGTAGGCCTCCTGTCGCTGCAGGCTGGTGTCCGCGACGGGTAAACAGGCACGAATTAAGTGCTAAGTGCCCTATTAACAACAAAAAGACTCACCGCGATGTCCTCTTCAGGCTTTAAAAAGTGTGAGTCCTGCCGCAAAGCTATGCCGGCCTCCGATGGGCATAGTGAATGCATTCGGTGCCTGGGGGAATCACACGTTACCCAGAAGTGTTCCCACTGTGCTAAGCTCACAACCAGGGCCAGGAAAGACAGAGAAATGCGGCTGAAAATGCTCCTGTTCGATAAGGCTCTCCAGCCCGACTTGCTGGAGAGGCCTCAACCAGAGGGGCCCTCTGGGCTCCACAAAAGGAAGGCGGCTTCTCTCACCCCCTCGGTGTAGAAACGGAGGAAGCTCTCCCCAGCCTGATCCCTGCCGGCGGTCTCAGCGAGTGGGACGGGTGGAGCACACAGCCCCCAGCCACATACTCAAACAAGCGGCAGCGCAGCAGCGCACGTGGCAGAGGCTGAGCCTCCGATTACCAAACAGCCGGCACGCGCGGCACCTAAAGCAGCGGCCAGGCAAGCGCCGGAACCGGCGGCACCGCTGCAAGTGGCACCAACCCCTGCAGCGCCAGTGGTGCAGGGCCAACAGGCGCGGAGCCTGCAGGCACCGGAGGACGTTATCCGTGCGGCACCGCAGCTGAGCGGGCTGAGCGCGGTGCCGAGATCCCTGGCACTGGAGGGGGCGGTGCCAGCCCCGCAGGGGAGGGGAAAGGCGAGAGCAAAAACCCGGCACCGCAGCCCTTCTCTGGACAGGGCTGCAATGCTGCTATCAACAAGCCCTCCCCTTAGGCTGCACACGCCACCCAGAAGATCTGGGTCTCCACCGGCCTACCCAGAGCCGCCTCCTCCGTTCCTCCAACCTACGTCACCATGGCTTGGGCCACCTTTGCCCTTTCTGGGATTGGATCCCTTGGAGTACTATCACAAACTAGCTTCACCATTATCTGTATCGTCGCGGAGATCTTGCTCTCCCAGACATCGGGGGTACGCACCCCGAGAGTGGTCCAGGTCTCCATCCCTGGACCCGTGCCCGTGCTGCCATGGTCGTTCTTATCATGCTGAACACAGACACCCCAGGCCTACACCTAGGGGCAGGTCCCCCCCCAGCCGTTCAATACCCCCGTGGACACTCCCAGCCGGGGACGGAAACACAGCTATGTCAAGGAGAGTTAATTTTAGAACCCCGAGACTTTCCTTCGCAATCCTCCAGCGAGCAGGTGTACCATCGGCCACAGGAACCTGAGAGTTCGAGGGAGGTTTACCCTAGTGGTTCCTCCTCGTCCTCCCCTGACGAGGCCACAGCCCCTGGGGACGTTGCTCCCCCAGACGACCTCAAACAGTTTCAGGAGCTGTTTAAAAGGGTAGCTTTCACGCAAGGTACCCAAATGGCAGAAGTGCAGGAGGAACATCACAAACTCCTGAAAAATTTGAGACTCCCGGCTTCATCCAAAATCACTATCCTGCTCGACAAAGCCATTATGGAGTCAGCCACCACCATATGGCAGACCCCGGCCAACGCTCCGCCTATGAACAAGAGAGCGGATAAGAAGTGCTTCGTCCTGGCGAAGGGCATGGAGTTCCTTTTTAGTCACCCACAACCAAACTAATTGGTGGTAGAATCGTCTCAGCAGAGGTCAAAGACTTCTCAGTACAAATTGGGGGGTTCAGACAAAGATGCCCAGAAGGTAGAGCTGTTTGGCAGGAAGGTATATTCCTCCTCCTCCCTGCTATTGAGAATGGCAAACTATGCAGCACATCTAGCGAACCATAATTTTGATAATTACTCCAGGCTTACTTCTCTCATGGATTCGTGTCCGGAAGATAAGAAGCCGGTGCTAAAGGCAATTGTGCAAGAGGGCTACGCAGCTTCAAGGACAGGAGTCCAGATCGCCCTGGACGTGGCGGACATGGCGGCACGCTCAACGGCTACAGCAGTGGTCATGCGTAGAGAATCCTGGCTCCAGACATCGGGTATCCCGAGAGATCTGCAGGCGAAGATTGTGGATCTTCCCTTTGACACGCAGAAGTTGTTTGCAGACTCAACCTACTCGGTCCTCCACTCCAGTAAGGACTCCAGAGCTACACTTAGAACTCTGGGTATTTATACCCCTCCATATAGGAAGAAAAAGTATTACTCTCAGCAAAGACGATACCCCTACCAACCACAGCGTGCTCAGTACCAACGGGGCTACGACCAAGGGCAACATCGACAGCAGCAACAGTACAGAACTCCCAGGCGACGTTCTCAACAAAGCCGTGCATCCTCGGGGCAGGCCCAAAGGCAACAAGTTTGACGGGCATGTCGAGGGCTGCGCTATCACTACCATCGCGCAATGCCATTCCCAACTCATGTTCCATCATCGCCTCCGACTGTTTCACTCCCAATGGCAAAAGATCACCGCAGACAAATGGGTACTGGAGATCATAGCCACGGGTTACGCGATCCCCTTCCAGTCGCTCCCACCGCCGAAACCTCCTCCCAGGCCCCACCTCAGGGACACTTCCCACGAGGTGAGACTCAAACAGGAGGTGGACCATCTTATGTTCATAGGGGCGGTGGAAAGAGTGCCGGAGCAATTCCAGGGGAAAGGCTTTTATTCACGCTACTTCCTCACAGAGAAGAAAACAGGAGGCTGGAGGCCCATCTTTGATCTTCGGGGCCTCAACCGGTACTTGCGCAAACAACATTTTCAGATGATCACAGTCGCCTCCATACTCACTGCACTGGACGATGGAGATTGGTTTGCAGCCCTCGACTTACAAGATGCTGACTTTCATATAACGATCCACCTGGCACACAGGCGCTTCCTCCGTTTTATGGTCGGCAAGGAGCATTTCCAGTACAAGGTTCTCCCGTTCGGCCTCTCCTCGGCCCCCAGAGTCTTTACCAAAACCCTGGCAGTGGTGTCAGCCTGCCTGCACAGACAGGGGGTGTTTATATTCCCATACCCGGACGACTGCCTATTGAAAGGGGCCTCGAAGGCAGAGGTCCTACGCATGATACACGTAACAGCAGACACGTTTTCTTCGCTGGGCCTAGTCATCAACCTCGCGAAGTCAAAGACCAACCCCACACAAGACATAGAGTTTATAGGGGCACGTATAAACTCTATTACAGCAAGCGTGTATCTACCCGACGCCCGCTTTCGCGCCATCAGTTCACTGGTGCAAGTCATTACATACAGCCCCACGGTGCCGGTCTTAACGTGCTTGCAGCTGCTGGGCCACATGGCGGCGGCGACGTTTGTGGTGCAAAATGACAGATTGCACATGCGCAGCCTACGACATTGGCTGGCGAGCGTCTACAAACCGGCATCCCACACTGTCCGCAGGGTGGTATCGCCCACGACAGAGGTGCGCAGATCCCTGCAGTGGTGGGTAAACCCCAAGAACCTGCTAACAGGGGTACCCTTTCACCAACCACAAATCTCTATTTTTCTTACTACCGATGCTTCCCACGTAGGATGGGGAGCACACATCGGCGACAAGGTGACACAAGGACTATGGTCCCCTGCAGAACAGTCAATGCACATAAATATACTGGAGCTCAGAGCAGTGTTCAACGCCTGCAAACATTTTCGAGACCACATGCAGGGCAAAGTAGTCGGGATCAATACAGACAATACCTGCACTATGTTTTATATAAATCGACAAGGGGGAGCCCGATCCGGTGCCCTATGTGCGGAAGCAGTCCGGCTGTGGAACTGGTGCATCGCCAACAATATAACGTTGAAAGCCTCGTATTTGCCGGGCGCTCACAACGTGAAAGCAGACCAGCTGAGCAGGTGCTTTGCACTCACGCACAAATGGCAGATCCGCTCCGATCTGCTACGACCGATCTTTCACACATGGGGGTTTCCCCAGATCGACCTGTTTGCCACTCAGCACAACAAGAAGTGCCCCAGTACTGCTCCAGGGCAGGATTGGGGTGGGGGTCCCTGGGGGATGCATTCGCGATTTCATGGAAGGGCCCCTTACTTTACGCGTTTCCCCTCACAGTGCTCATCCACAGGGTCTTGCAGAAAGCCAGAAGGGAGAGAGCCCACAAGATTCTAGTAGTCCCAACGTGGGATCGACAGCAATGGTTCCCCTTGCTTCTGCGCATGTCGGACCACCCACTGCTCCCCCTTCCGGTGGCGCCAGACCTACTCCCGCAGGCCCAGGGGTCCATAGTGCACCCACACCCTCAAGGTCTGCGCCTACAAGCATGGCTAATCCATGGCTCAGCTTCCTAGAAAGCACATGTACGGAGGGAGTACAACAAGTCCTGGAAAGTAGCCGAAGGACCTCCACCAGGAAGACCTACAAGCAGAAATGGACTCGATTCACTGCCTGGTGTTCCACCAAGCAGTTAGCTCCCCTTGACGTTCCTATACCTGTAATACTAGAATACTTATTGGACCTCAAGAGGGGCGGGCTTTCCCTATCCTCGCTAAAAGTCCACCTCCCTGCTATATCTGCTTTTCGGCATGCAGAGGAGGGGCACACGGTATTTGCCCATCCTATTGTTACCAGGTTCCTGAAGGGGCTGGTAAACCTGTACCCCCCTCGGAAACTGCTTCCACCATCGTGGAACTTGGACCTGGTGCTCAGCACGCTAACGGTCCCACCGTTTGAACCCTTAGCCACAGTTCCCCTACGTCTCCTTACGATAAAAACAACCTTCCTCCTTGCAATGATGTCAGCTCGCAGGGTGAGTGAGCTCGCAGCAGTTATGGCAACGCCGCCCTGCACAGTATTCTCAAAGGAGGCGGTAACTTTACAGCTGCACCCAGCCTTTGTTCCCAAAGTTTCTTCAGAGTTCCACCATAACGAACCAATAGTTTTACCCTCGTTTTACCCGAAGCCTCACAGCTCCAGCAAGGAGGTATGCCTACATCTGGACGTGAGGAGGGCGTTGGCCTTCTACATAGACAGAACTAAGTCCTTCCAGAAAACGGACAGACTTCTAGTCTCTCTCGCTCCCACGTCAAAAGGAGAGGATCTCTCTTCACAGAGAATCTCAAAGCACCTTGTGTCCTGTATAAAAATGTGCTATGAACTTCGAAAGATTCCTTTGCTGGCCCCGCCTAGGGCTCACTCCACCAGAGCGGTGGCGGCGTCAACAGCCTTCTTCAAGGGCATCGCGTTAAAGGACATCTGTAGAGCGGCGACCTGGTCATCCTATGACACCTTCGCCAAACAGTCTGCACTACATCGGGTAAACCAAGAGGACACCTGTCTGTCGACAGCCGTCCTTTTGGGGACAAGCTGCACATAAACCGATTACCCACCTCCTTACTTGGGTTACTTCTGGGTGGTCACCTATTGTGGAGCACCCACAGGGACACTCGTAGAAGAAAGAGAAGTTACTCACCGTAGTAACGGTGGTTCTTCGAGATGTGTCCCCGTGGGTGCTCCACCACCCGCCCATCCTCCCCACTTCGGATCTCTGTTTAGTGTTTTTCAGGAGCATCCAAGGCGGTTGGTCAAGGAACTGGCGGGGACCAGATCGCGCACGTGGCCGGGGACGCGCAAGGGAGCAGCGCGCGCCGGCGCATGCGCGATCCAGGAGAAACTGCTGGAAGAATTCCGATCTGCGGCACCAGGTGAGCCCGACACCTATAGTGGAGCACCCACGGGGACACATCTCGAAGAACCACCGTTACTACGGTGAGTAACTTCTCTTTTGTAAAAGATAAAGATTGCAAAGCGTTACACTGATTTCTAATAATATTAATAAATGGATCATTTGAAATGTTGGTGTTTGTATTAATTTAGTATGAAATACCTAATGATATTTGTATATTATTAAATAAAGCTTTGTACTGTATAATGTGGCAAATGTAGAAAGGTGACAACCACAAGTGTGGTGATCTTTGAATTCCTATTGGACACTGCTGTTCTAAAGGATGCCGTCTGGCTTTTAAACAATTACAGGTGAAATAAAGAAGCATTCAGAATAACACAGATGCCCTTTAAATTGCTTGCAGAGAATGAATTCAGTGTTCTCTTTAGATTCCATCAAAAATTAAACAAATAAACCAGTAGACTTCAAGTTTTGCCCGTATTCTAGCAGACGTCTGACTTTTTCAGGAGTCGTTTTTAAAGTTTAACAGGTGAAAAAAAGTGACATTTCAAACTTATCCAAGTTTCTGTCCATTTCATCACCAATTTGGATTCTTTGAAAATGTAAATCGAAACTTAAAAATAGCTCCAGTCCTAAACTTCACTGGTGTACTAATGCAAATATCTGTCAAAGTATTTTCCATATCTGAAAAGATAGATGTATGAGAATTATAACTTCATTTTAACTGAGGAGAATTATTTTACGCAAAACACTAAAAATTATAAGAACTTTATAAATGAGTCTCCAGAGTTTTTTGTGAGCAATCACATTGTGATCTGGCATCTTAATGAAAGTTTGTGACCATCCTGAGTTCTGGAAGAACACCAATATAAATATTTAACTTTCTTCTTTATTTCTTGATAGGGAAACGTTACTTCACATTTACTGTTTAAAAAAAATCATTATTCTTTGGTTTCGTTCTGTTGTGTCTCTTAGGGTCCTAATGAAGCCAATGAAAATTAAAATAAAAGCTTAGAGTGGGTGTAATCTCTAAGTAGCACCAGAATAGAAGGAGCCATATAAGAGACAAGTAGTGAGATTGTAAGGCCTGGTGGATTGAGCTCTGGATTGGAATTCAAAAAACCTGAGTTCCGTGCTTATTTCTGCCACTGGCCTGTGTCTGACATTGGGCAAGTCACTTCAAGTCTTTGTGCCCCACACACCCGTCTGGAAATGGTGATGAGACTGGCCTTCTATAATGCAAGAACTGTGGTTCATACAGCCAAAAAGCAATGTCTAAACAAGAGCTAGGTGGTGGTATTGTTAATGGGTCCCTGGCACAGAGTGACTCGCCCTTTCACAGGACTCAGGGCCAGCCTCACTTGTGATCTTCCCAGCTGATCCTCATGGACTGAGGATTAAGTGGCCCTGTTCAATTATTGACCCAGCTGGGAAGGACTCCCAGGAATGAGGATAACTACAATCCGTCAAAGATAGGTCAGTTAGTGAGGGGAGCTGGCTCCTCTAGAAGGACCCAGAGAAGGGCAACTCCTAAGTAGGTGACATGGAGGTGGAATTAAGAAATACAACAAGGAGATTATGGTGGACTCTGAAGCAAGATGGACTAAGAGTCAGAGTGAAAAAATCTGTTGAGAAAATCTTGGATTGGCATTCAAGGTTTTGCCCCAACTTGTGTTTTTTGTTTTTTGTTTTTTTGGGGGGGTGGAATAAAGACTCTGGATGTGATACTGAGAGAGACAAACAGAGAGAGAGAGAGAGAGTGTCCTTGCTTTGTCTTTTTTTAAAGAGAACAAACAACATACTAAATCTGTCTTGCATTGTGTTTGAGGAATTCCTTGAGAGAGTCTTGCTTGTCCCAGTTAATTGCCAGGGATTTTAAGGTCTTCAGTCTGATGAGGTTTCCTCTACCTGACTTGTAACAATTGTGAACCACGTGACTGCCTTCAGACCTGTTCAGTCTTTACTTGGCTGACAATTAGGGACAGATGAGGTATTTGTTATGTACTGCAGTTGCGCAGCATGTTCCTTCTTGTGGTTCTCAAAGTCTTGGCTGTCATATGTGGAAGTCTGGAAAAGTGGAGTTATGGAAAGGGGAAAGGATTCAATTAAGAAATTACAAAACCATTTTGAGTGCAATCTGAGTCCTGGGATGTCACTAAATTTCTTTGGCTCCAGATCTCAGCCTCCCCATAGAGCTGCTGTGAACGCTGCATAGGTGATGATGTTGGGCTTAATATGGACTCCTAGGAAAAAGCACATTAAGATCCATTCAGATAGTCCTGACCCACAGAAAATAAGCAACGGGGCCTCAGTAAGAGTGTAAATGAAGGACACTTGCAAGATAATAGTCTAGTGCTTCTAGACAAATGCCAAGCCTAAATACTCAGCCCTATGGCTATTAGATCAAGAAACTATCACTTTGGTCAGTCTATGTTGAAAACCGCAGGCTGAGATAAAATGAGGCTTTAATTTTGAAAGCTGGAGATGTTGATCCTGTAGCAATAGTCTGTATTAAATGCTTGAGCCAGCTGTTACAATTTTCCTAAGCAGATGTTGTAATTACTTCCATTATCTGCTTGCAGTGAATTTTCCAAATCTGTCTCCATCTTGTTATTATTTTCCTTGGGTTAAATCTTGAAGACTTCTGGTTTGCAGATACATAAGTAACAATAGCAGTGAGAAGGATGCACTTTCAACTGAGTTGTGAAAGTCAAAAACTAGTGGAAACTCTTGGCCAAGGTACTTTGCAGTCTTATACATGCTGTTCCTGTGATGGCCCCAGTGGGAATGAGGGGGGAGAAAAGCAGGCATATCTAGATCTGTGCATGTATCCCAAACAAACCCAACTCTCCCATCTACATCACACAATAGAAGTAGATTCCTTCCTTCAGCTTCCTTTTGTTTCATTGCATGTTTATTCAAGTAAACCCTTTTATATGAGCTTTGCCCTCCTTTTCAGGATATAGGACCTCTAGTCAGAAAGCAGGTGAGTGGGTTAGCAATTTGGTTCTCTTGCAGTTTCTGTTTGTTAGAAGTTTGAGGTAATATTGTGTATGTTGTCCTAGGCAAATTATAGTAATGATCTCTTTCTGAACCTTTAGTTACCCAGCCACATCACTGATTTTTTCACATCAGTTAAAATGGGCTAGTAGCAAGGTTCAAGATGAAGTGTTGTCTTTTCCATAAGACTTATGTCACATAATAGAACTGAAATAATATGCAGTCAAATTGTATTATGTGTTACGAACTTAAAGTAGCACTATTTTCAGATGAAATTGTTATCCATTGCTTGAAGATAGTCATAGCAATTGTCTTGCCAGAACAAAAATCGTGTTTCAACCCAAATGTACATCAGTTGTGGTATTTCTGAAGCAGGAATATCAGAATTGTTGCAAGTCATTGGCAATTTTTACAAATGCTCCTTCCCCCACCCCATGACAATAAAACTTAGTTTGGACTTCTTTGGTGAATCGGTAATGAAAGAACAAGATCAATCACTGCCACAAAAATGAGAAGGAAGGATTTAGTGGGAAGGTTTTAGGTGATGGTTTACTGCAGCCAGAAGGTGGGGGGGAACACCAGTCCTTCAGAATTAGTCCCTGGTGGGCCTATACCTCTCTATTACCTGCATCTTGTTAAGTATCAGAAAATCACAGCTCTCATTGGCCATGGTCAATAGGAGCATCTGAAAGCAGCGCAACACTTCCCACCACACCTGTTGGCTGGAAGCAGCAGTCCACAGACAATGAGAGTGTGATTGCCCAGTACCTGAGGAGGTACAGATAAATGGGGATAGGTTGGGGACCACCAGGGACTAAACCTGTGGTATAGGATCTGACCTGCAGGCCAGTATTTGCCCACCTCTGAGTTACTGCCTGAAATTAATACATTAACACTGGTCTTTGGTTCGACATTCCTGCATCAGTTCTTTGGTTAAATCTCTTCTCCTTTCATCAACAGGATGACAGAACAATATACTTAAAATGGCTGTTTTTCCTCCTTCTGTTACAAAAAAAAAAAAAAAGTGTGGGTGGATTTTAAAAATTTACAAATGTATTTTAAACCTATGCTTTCCTTCAGTTTAAAAGGGAGTTGTGTTAATTTTTATTTTCCAATAGAAATCCCTAATCTGGAACAGCAAAGAGAAGATTTTCTACTGAATTCTCAGCTTTATTCAGATTCTTCAGGATCACAACATGAATTGGTCATTCAGGGCAATGTTGAAGCAAAAATGATGCTGTCAGATTTGCCAACAACTACGTCACTTCACATTCAGGGTATTAGCACCCAAAATGTGTGGTTAGATCATGTTACCGCCCCTTGTACGGCTGAAGAATCAAGGTAAATACAAGCTTCGTTTTTTATATGTACCTATATGTATTTTCCTGGTTTGAGACTATTTCACTGTTACAGGTAAATTTTTTCAAATGAATTGAAGGGAGTTAGCTGCCCAGCTTGCACTAAAATTCACTCGTATTTGGAATGAATGTAAGGCTGCTTGTAGATTCATAAAAATGGTCATCGTGCTCCCTCACCGCTTGGCCATATCTCCTTCAGCAATCCAGTGTGTCTCCTGTGCCTTTCAACTGTTTCTCCTCCAGCATTAATCCAAGCTGTTGTGATGTTGATACATATTTACATGGGGCTATAATAAAACATACACATAATACTACGGAAAGGTAAATAGGTCCCAAAGAAGCTAAAATCTGTATGAGACAGACACACACAAACACTAGAAAGAGAGAAGCAGCAAAATGATGGACAGGGATTAAAATAAAGTCACTGTGTCACAAATATCTAAGAGGTAACTGAGTTAGTCTGTACCTTCAAAACCAACAAGAAGTCCCGTGGCGCCTTATAGTCTAACAGATATTTTGGAGCATAAGCTTTCGTGGGCAAAAAGCTTTTGCCCACGAAAGCTTATGCTCCAAAATATCTGTTAGACTATAAGGTGCCACGGGACTTCTTGTTGTTTATGTCACAAATGAAGTTCTTACATTAGTTACAACTTGGCATAGGACTGAGCAACAAGAGAGAGAGAGCACAGCAGTGAAGGCAACTTGTGAAAAACCGAGGCAAAGGGAATGGGTTTTGAGAAGAGGGCATGAAGGAGGAGAGTGACTGACTGCACTGGAAAAGAGGCCTTCATTCACTCATGAGCTGAGCTGAGAATCAAGACAAGTGTAGGAAGATTTAAAAGACAGGGAGCAGTCCAGCCGTTGTGAGTTGGGGGAGCAGGAGGAAGATGGAAGCTAAGATGTAGGCAAAGTGAGGATGTAAGGGTTCAAAGAAAACACCCACAAAAGGAATTCCAGGGGCTATGAGAGAGGGAGAAATGCTTCATGGAACAAGAGATTATACTGTAGCTACAGAATTGTCGACAGACTGAAGAGGGGAGGACCAGGGAGGCTGGGACAAGGCAGTTATATTATAGTTCAGGTCATAGAGAAACACAGAATGTGAGCCAGGGTGTTAGCAGTGGGGACTGAAAAGAGAGGATGTTTTTGGAAGTACAGATTGAACCTCTCTACTCCAGCACACTCTGCTCTGGGAACATCCTTAATCTGGCATGGTTTTAGTTAACTAGACAACCATTTGGTGTGGCCAAGTTTCTCATGGTCCCATAATGATTGTTTACAGCCACCAGTCCTGGCTCTTAGTGTTCTGTGAAGTTATTTAGCTGTAATTTACCCCGAAATGTCTTCCAAGAGCCCAGTAAGCAGTGTTAGAGTTTGTAATGCTGCTAGACAATCCTGACTTCTCATGGTCTGGCAAGTCCCAAGGATGCCAGACTACAGAGGTTCAACCTGCAGTAAATGCTGGGAGGTGATGGATGGACAGAGAAATGAGAAGCTCAGATGCAAGTCTGAGATGTGAGATTGGCAATAGACTTAATTGTCAGTAGCGAGGGGGCAAGTTGATAAAAATACCTGTATGTTCCTTAACAACTTCTGACATTTATGAATCCAGGTGACCTGATATCTGTTTCTGCCACTGGCGCAGTTTGTCTTTTGCTTCAGTGCTAGTTACCACTGTTTGATGTAACTGCTAATGTGCTATTTAATATGGAGGTTTCAGATAGCAAGTGGTGAACAGGCCTAACAATAAACTGTGATAGCCCTAGAATTCCAAGCATGCTCCTCTCAATACATTCCTGGGAGAAGCTGATTTCTCTATGGATACACAGCTTTTTTCTTTGTGGGCTGGAAGGGAATCTGTAGCTTCACCCTTGGTCTATTATGTGCAATAAAAACTGCTGTGGTCTATATATGTTATAACTGGTTATCTGTCATCTTAATGCAGATTCTCGAAAGACCTGTAGAAGGCTTGTCTATATTATTTTTCCTTTTTTCTGTTGGCTTCTTTTGAGGCCTGTGGTAATCTGTGTTGCATTTTCATTATGGTTAGAATGCAAAATACTCCTTCATATACTCCTGTGTTTGTGCCCTTCGAGTTTGTTTCATTTACTTGAGTTTAAATTTTCAAATGCATCCTCATGACTTTGGAGCCTGAATCCCATTTTTGTTAGTGACTGAGGCAATCAGGAACCATTGACGTAGGAAGTCTCACTGAGAATTAGTTGCGCTATAGTGCCAAAGTCAAGCAGCAGTATGATTCCTCCACCATTTTCCTTACTTTATCACTCCAGATTGATCTCAACTTGTTGATATTTACTTCCTTTAAGCATTTCCAATGTATAGCCTTTATAACTTATGTAGCTTAGTTAATTTATTTATTAAGATTTTAATAAATTTGTTATTTTAAATATCACTGCTCTTATAGGCTCAAAAGACTAGAAATAGGCATTGTCTAGCTCTCTGGCTGTTGTATAAATCCTCAGTCTATCAGATTTAACTGTCAGATTTTTGTAAACTTCAGAAGTAGGTAGTGAAATCAACAAGGAGTTCTGTGGCAACTCAAGCAATTACATATGTGTTTGGGCATAAGCTTTCGTGGGCTAGAACAGACTTTGTTATCTTGCATGAAATGGAAACTTCAGTTTGGCAGGGATAAATACACATGTAAACATGGGAGTATTATGCAGAGAACTGGTGTTATTGAGGCCAATTCTCACACTGGTTAATGAAAGAGAGAGAATACCTAAAGGTGTTAAATTTGAGGGGCAGTGCTGGCACATGGTGGGATAGATCACATTATAGGCAGGTGAATGAGTGGAATGTGGAGTGTGTTGACAATAAGCTTTGTTGAAGGGATACATTTGTGGGTTAGTGTTTCTGTTGTGTAGTGTAGTGTGAAGTTGATTATGAGTATTTGCTTCAGGTGGGAGGGCTATCTGTAAGGGAGATCTGGCCTACCTCCCAAGGTCTCTGAGCGTGAGAGATCATTGTCTAAAATAAGTTGTAGATCCTTGATGATATGCTGGAGGTAATGGCTAGTGGTGTTCTGTTGCTTGCTTTTTTGGGTCTTGGGACTTCTTGGTACCCACCTGACTCTCTCACATCTGTTTCTTCACTGCCCCATGTAGATATTGTAGTTTTAAAAAAGCTTGATAGAGATCCTGTAGGTATTTGTCTCTGTCTGAAATATTGGGCAAATGTGGTTGTGTCTTAGGGCATGGCTGTAGACAATGATTAGTGTGATGCGTTCTGGATGAATGCTGAAGACGTGTAGGCAAGTGTAGCAGAGAGTAGGTTTCTGGTAGAGGGTGTTGTTTACATGACCATCACTACAGTGTCTAGGCAGTGGATCTCTTCATTAGACTGGTCCAGGCTAATGTTGTTCATGGGGTGGAAATTGCTGAAATCTAAGTGAAATTCTTCAAAGGTTTCCTTCCTACGGGTCCAGATGATGAAGGTGCCGTCAGTGCAGTGCAAGTAGAGGAGGGACACTTGAGGAAGTGCTGCTCTAGGTCAGGCATGAAAATGTTAGCATATCGTGGGTCTGTGCAGGTATCCATAGCCGTGTCACTGACTTGAAGATATAAATCGTCCCCAAATTTGAAAAGCCTCTGAGTGAGGGCAAAGTTGTAATGCTCAGCCACCAGCTGTGGCATGATGTCATCGGAGATAACAGACCAGGAAGTTACCATACTTGAGCAAAGAACTTCAAAAACAGACTGTAACATGAAAACATAGAGCTGGAATTCATATGCAAACTTAACACTATAAGACTGTATCTGAATAGAGGCTTACTACAAAAAGTAATTTTCCTCCTTTTGCTATTCTCTTCGCATCAGTTGTTGCAAGTGGGCCATGTCCAGCCTGAATTAATTGGCTTTATTGGTACTGGTCCTCCACATAACAGTCCCATCTTTGCATGTGTATATATCCCTTCCAAACAAAAGTTTGCACTTCGAGCATCTGATAAAGTGGGCTTCAGCCCATGGACAGCAGGACTGATGGCCACCATGGGCCCCAGGGCAAGGTGGGGCCCAGGAATGAAGGGGCAGGGCCTAAAGCAGTTATCTCTCAGCACCACTGGGACCATGACACTTCAAAGGGGTCTGGAGCACTAGCTACCACTGCTGCCAAAGTGGCGGTGGCCAGAGCTCCGGGCCCCTTTTTAGATGTCAGGCCCCATGGCAACTGCACCCTTTGCCCTCTCCTGTTGATGGGCCCAGCCATGAGAGCTTATGCCCAGATAAATTTGTTAGTCCTTCACATGCCACAGGACTCCTTGCTGTTTTTGGTGAAACAGACTAACATGGCTACCTCTCGGAAAGTTGCAGGTAGTAGATGTCTTGCTGAAGCACAGAACTTCTGCTCTATTGATTATTTTTTCTCTCTTTAAAAAAAAATCACAGTACTGCAGATGAACAAGGTAGAATGCTCTCTGATCTTACAACTTCTTGGAAGGACACGACAGACCTAAATAAAGAGATGAATGTTGCATTCCTTTTAAAAGAACTGGACACTGTAAGGGCAAAGAATAAAAAGGTACAATAGAGGTATTCATATTGCTGTACTTGGTGTTTCATTGTTGCGCATTAAACCTTCATTTCAACCTTTACTAATATAGTTTTACTAATTATTTTATTTCAATTAATTATCAATAGGTCTTGTCACTTTTACTCTTAGTATTTACTTAATAAGTGTTTTTCAGGAAGTAAATAATCTTTTATTCTTTGACCTTTTTAATCCATTTCAGTCAGACTTGTGGAGACTGTGGAGTTTAGAAAACAGAAGGGCTAACTTGAAACCTATTGAAAGTAAGAGGAAGACTCTAGTTGTTCTCTATGAGCTTTGTGTGCTGTTAGGGCTCCCAGTGAGTTAGTTTCCTGTCAGTCATTCATGCTAATGACTGGGAAACCAAATACAAATGACAGACTATTGCCAATGAGTAATTAAATAAGCACAGTACAAAAGTGAGAAAAATGTATCACAAAATATGGTTTGTCCGTTTATTTTTACAATAACCATTTAGCTTTAATAATTTGATATGTTGTCACAAACTCTTACTAACCGGGCATCTCACAATAGTGCACTTCTGTTAAATCTTGGCTGAGAAGAGGGGAGGGATCAGTGCTTTAAAAGTAGACTGCAAATAATTAGAAACAGTAAATGGTGTCAGGCCCCAGTCCTGTAAGCACATCTATGCTTAACATTCCTCATTTTGGTTGTCCCTTTAAACATTTCTGTATCTGTACTTGTTTTCAAAGAATTAATGGCTTAGTAAGATCCGCTGTGTTTATTTTCCTTTTATATTAGCATTTCCCTATGGTAGTTTGTTTAATTTCTGCATTGCCGCTGATTGACTGAACTTGATTTATTTAACAGCAATGCCTCGTCATTGCTGCTACCATATCTGGCCCCTAACAGCACCTTTGTTCATTTAATGCTGCCCACATTTTTCCATCCCAAGCTTTAATTATCTCTCTCTCACATTCCCTCTCCTGTTTGCTTATTTCCACCTTTAATTATACTAATACCAAAATAACAATTGTAATCTCTACATACATTTTTCCAAATTTCTCTCATTTTAGATAGAAAACATTTAAGATCTTCATCCACCCCCTCATGTGCTAAATGTTGAGGTGTAAATAGACATTGTAGAAATTCTTAACCATAGATCATATTAATATAACTTCTGCATCTCTGTAGTTGTATACTATAATTTCTGTTGGCGTTTCCTCTCTGGAATTTGAAGGAGTTTGAGACTCAGAGTTCTTGATGCCAAAGTTATTCTACCAGTTGAACCCCAGACCATGTTTTCTTGGTGTTCCTTTAATTCCCTTCAGCCTCCATTACCACATTGTCTCTGGGGCTGGTTTGTTTTTCTTTCATTTGCTATAGGCTAGACTTGAGCTTTCTAATATAATGTCACTGGTGAAGAGTTTGAATCATGGTGCTTCCATGTGTTATGAAGTTTGAAATCTTTCTTCCAGAATGGCTTTCATTTAATGTGTTCTGTTAAGCAACTTATCCGGTGACTTTTCCCCCATTCTCAGACAGCTCAAGCCTTTCATGACACTGTTATCAGCTTTTTAGCATAAAGGGTGGCTAAAAACTCATAAATCAGAGCAATAAAAAAGCTGGAGCTCTTGCTGTATGTGTGTAGTCCATCTGTTAGGTAGGTTTTAATGTCACTTGGTGCTTTTAATGTAAGATTTGGAGTAATTTCTGTCTTTGGCACACACTGCAGACACTTCCATTGTCATTGGGAGTCAACATGTGCTGAGTCTGATGATTCTATGGCAGTTATTTTACAGTTAAATGACAATCAGGTTTAATTATTTCCCAACTACAGATTCATTTAATTTCCTAATACTTGAAGGCCCCGGCATGGGGAGAAAGAGTCAAAATTTTGATTTGCAAAGCATACAGAAAGGAATTGGCTTTACCTACAAAATTAGCCCAAACCTTTCAGTTTCAAATGAAAGAAACACCATTGCTATGAAAGGACTGTGAGCTGAAAGAATATAACAGGAAATAAGATGCATTTTAAACTCCATGTTGCTTCTGAATTTCTTTCCGCAGTGCTGTTACAACTAGTAATGTCTGAGATGAAGTATCCCAAATAAAAGCAGTGACATACTGCTGTCTGTCATAGAGCAGATGAAGACTAGGGGGTTGTGAAAACAGTTTTGGGGTTTGTTTGCTTTGCTTTGCTTTGCTTTAGTGCTTTACATAAATACAAGTACATTTCTAAGTATTTGTTTTCTTTGGGAGGAATCAGTTTATACAAGGGAAATTTATATTTTGCTGAAGGTTAATGGAGCCTGTAGGGTATATTTGTCTGACAAAAATCTTATTGTCCGTTTGTTCAATGCAGCTTCAGGATGAGCTGTCCATAAAAGACAAGGAACTGAAGACAATAAAGCTGGACTTAGAATTGCAAGCGAGAGCTACACATGCTAAGATTGCGGAAAAGACGGCAGGTATAGTAGACAAGCATATAACAGATGGCCCTACAGATCATACAGTGCCAACGGTTGCTATATGACGTGATCTAGCGACTGTTAGCTGTATTTGCTAAAGGAGGGAAGGTCTGTTTTGTTTTGTTTTTTTTTAAATGTGTGGCTGTTTAGAGTTGCTTAGAAAATAGGTGGCTTTAACATCCTGGTACTGGTATTAGTGAGAGCTTTACCTGTATTCATACTGATTTGGGCATTAAATGCATTGTTAACACCATGTCAATCCAATCACAAAAAGGTTGTTTGTTTTGTTGGAAGGTCCTGAACAAACAAGAGGAAATAATGATTACCAGTGCCTCTACCTTTCAACTAGCAGTTCAAACACTACTTATTGTTTTATCTTGTTCAGAGCAATACCAGCCCGCCCGCCCCTCTTTGTATGGAGATACTCACACATTCACCTTAACTGAAGACCTGAACTTTACTTGAAAAATCTGTTCTTCTGGTAGTTAATGAATTTTCATTGCTTGATGTTGGTGATGATATGTTCCTGGAGGATGAGGTTTACAAAAGATATCCAAAATGAAAGGATTTTTAAGTTTTCAGTTGAAAGTGACAACTTTAAAAGACGTTTTTAAGAACATTACAGATGTACATATATTCAGCCATTGTTCTCTGAGTAGGCAGGTAAAAAAAAAGAAACAGTTACCTCGTCAAGTTGCAAAAAGTTATATTTTAAGTAGAATATTTATTTGAAAAGCAATTTTTTATTGTATTGGCTCTGTGTAGCACATAGCTGCCAATATACCTTAATAATATTATAATACATAATATTAAAGAGAGATGACATTTACGTTAAAGATGACTATTCTTTTGAGATCTCTCTCCATGTCATTTAAACAGTTTATTGTACCAGAATTTTATAAGATTCTTCACACAGTTTATTCTTAGCCACATTTTATTAGGTTTAAGTTAGATGCCAGGTGTAAAATTGCGTGTCTGATGATGTGTCCCCAAGATATTGTACTCAAAGGAAAATTAATCATAAAAAAACATGTGAAGAATATAAGCAAACTCTCTAGCTGAAAATTAGCTATATGCTTAATAACATCAAACACCTAAGAATATTCACCAAAAATATTATATTCTTTATGTGTGGATCACAGATGGAAAAGGTTGCTTGTGAGGGTGAAATATTGTGAAACAAAATAGGAGAAATTGTGAATATTATTAAAGTCTGCTACTATTTTATTTTGTTTCGAATGAACGCTGTTGTGTATCAAATCTTCAGTATGTATCATGATAACATCTTGGTGAGCTAGTGCATGATTGTTTGCATTAAATTCTAAATGATCTGTTTGTTTCTGGGTGCTTGCATAATGTCTTACCGAGATATATATACAGTGCTTTTTTGTACAAAATGAGGCACTAGTACTCAGGCAGCTCCCCACCCACTTCCTCAGCCAATCCTGTGGCTGGGACTGCCACGTTGCCAGTACCAGCACAAAAAAAGCACTGTGTATATAATACAAAAACATTTTATTTCGAGTAAACTTTCATTGCACATTAAAGACTGTAGGAGGAAAAAACCCCATAAATGTCAAATACATGGTCAAAATCCTAATCATCTTACTGGAAAGAAAGGAAGAAACAACTGTTGGCAGTCAGTTCTATCTTAAGTTTTAATTTTCTGGTTACTTTTGTAAATATATTAATTCTCTCTGGACGGGTATGACATGATAACTAGGTATGGACATAACAATAAAACATACAAATCTTTTATTTTTGTTTCTGTATCTTCTGATTCTGGAGGAGCAGAAGTATCTGATTACTGGCAGACTGGGTGTCCTTTTCTTTCTAGACTCACTGCAGGGAGAGAGCCTCTAATATCTCTTAAGTGTTTGTGCATACTTCTTTGTTTTGCCAGTCTAAAAGTTTGAGTTAGCTTGGATAAAAACTCCAAATTTTGTAGTTATCTGAGCCAAATTGAATTTGTGGAGGTTTACCGATCTCATAAACGCTTAGGGGGCAGACCTACTTTGTTATTAAAAAGCATAGTAATGAAGGTTCAGTGTATTTATACAAATTATTTTTTTCATTTTGCTAAGTTTATTGGGAAAAGGGGAACATATGGTGCTGTGATATCACACGACTAGTTAATGTTTAATTACTAATGTACATAGCACACGGAAGAGTGAAGATTATAAAAACGGGCATTTGCATTCTTTCTATTGCTTTGTGATTGCTTTGCGTCTTACTTTGTGATAAGAAGATAACTCCAGAAAAGTACATTGTAAAAAGCATCACACAAGAACACAATGAAAACACTTATTATCCTCTTTGGAAGATTCACCAAGATTTACATTTCACCTTTTAACAAAAGGAACCTTCAGTTTATATAAGGACTTGTTGATCTAATATCTGTGTCAGAAAGGCAGAAAAAGATTCCTTCAACCTTAGTTCCTCTTGTGCTGCTGACCTAATGGCCGATCCATTTTCTACATTGATTAGAGTTACTTGCTAGTTGTGTATTTCTTCCTGGGTGATGGCAATGCATTCGGTATTCTCTGTCACTTCTGCCAGTTCTTCCTTTGCCTTCCTAGCTTTCTCTTTTGGGTATGCCGTTCTGTGTTTGCTTAGCACATTTCCTATCGTCCATGTGGTATTCACATCCCAGCCACCTGAGCCTTCTTTCTTTTCTAACATGTCAGATCTGCTCTGTCAGATTCCTTACTGTCACATTTTTTTGTGTTTCTCTATGAAATGTGTAACATCTTTCTCAACCACGTGTTATAGCCAACTTCCTTTTTTTTCCCTGGCCCCGGTCCTTGGTCAAGTCTCTGCTCCATACAGTAGCATAATCAAGTAAGTTTTATGATGTAATCTGACCCTTATTTTTTGGTGTGAAGACCTCTGTATGGTCAGGTATTGCTGTTTGCATTTCCTATGACTATCTTGACTGTAGCCACCTTCAAATAGCATCATGCTTCCCTGTTAGCAGTACTCTTCAATTTTTTTACTTCTGGATGAAAATGTGTACGGATCTGTTATCCAGTTTTCTACCTGTCATAATCTTGGCTTTCTCTGAATTTACTCTCAATACAGGTTTTGCTGCTTCCTGGTTTACCTCTGATGTAAGCTCAGTCATTCCAATTCTATGTCCTATTTAGTAAGTCAGTGTCATCTGCAGAGTCAATGTATGATGTATCTTGGCCAACCTTTTTTAAACCATCCAGAATGCCTTTTGCTGCCTTTTTCGTCACCCAATTTGTTGCTAATACACAGAGGTTTGATAAAACACACATCCTTGTCTAACTCCAGTCATAAAATCATGCCCCTCGCCTAGGCCTGCCTCCAATCTTGGGCTGCAGCTAAACTGCAGAGGTATGTCAAAATAAGATATTTCAAAACATCTATTTCAAAATGTCCTATTTTGAGATAACACAGCTAAACACAAAATGCATTTCAAAATACTACTCAGCTATTTCAAAATAGCATTTCTGGACACATAGCACCACTTCAAAATGGTGCCATTGGGTGCTATTATGACTTATTTTGAAATAGCTCTATTCCATGTCTTAAGAGCGCCTATTTTGAAATAGGTGTTATCCTCCTGTAAGGAGGTTACTGATTTTAAAATAATGCCCCCACTATTTTGAATTTACTTCAAAGTAGTGCATGCATAGTATAGACACTAGCAAAATTATTTTGAAATAAAAGCTATTATCTCAAAATAGTTCTCTAGTGTAGACATAGCCTTACTTCTCATCTGCTTCCATCGTATTAACTGCTTATTATGATGATCAGTTTAGCTGGTGTCCATTGCTTTTAGCAATATTCCGCAGGATCTTTCTGTAAACAGTTTAATGCTTTCCTAAGTCTATTAAGGTCAGTTTTTCTTCTCTCTTCTGTCAGAGTGTGTCTGTTCACAGCATGATTTACCTGAATGAGACCTGGCCATTTTCATAATATTCCATCCACTGCCATTTTCCTTCTATTCATTACAGCAGCCAATCCATTGCCTGGGCTGCAGTACTTCTCCAGTTCATGCATCAAGTCAGACCACTCTTGATAATGCAGAATTATTTTTTCCCATCTTTCCAGTTGCACATGTTCTTTCACCCATATTTTGTTAGAATTTTGTTAGCTGCTCAGTTAGATTTTTGCCTCCCACCTTTAGGAACCTGAATCAATTCTGTCAACCTTAGGAATGTCTCTAAGGACTCTCCACACAAGCACTATGTTGGCAGAAAATGCTTTCACACCAACATAGCTTCTGCCTTTTGTGGAGGTGGAGTAGCTACGCCAATAGTGTGCTGTCGTGTCAGCACAGAGCATCTTCACCAGATATACCACAAGCCTTCGATTATCGTCCTGAATTTCAGTATGGTGAAACAAGAGCAGAAAATGCTCCTCAAAAATCTTGAGGGAGGGAAAATTGATGGTGAGAGGAGAGGAAGAGTTGTAAAGAGATTTATATCCATTGTATTGGCTAAGACAGATACACTCATTAGGCTGGTATTTTTCAGTGCTTGAAAAAGGCTCAGCCGTGGTCATTATTTGGTCACAATTGCTGTTCTTAGAGTTGAAAAATGTGTTCAAACTCTGACACGCAAATAAAATAGCTTGGCAAGTGCTCCAGGCTTACATTGTTTTTGACTCTTAACAGTTCTCTGAAAACAGGAGGGTCATAATATGAAGATAAAGTTTTTCATAGCTCTATAGCACTTCTAAGACAAGAAGCCTCCTTTAAACTTGAATTTGAAGAAGCCATAATATTTTGTTGTTAAAATTGAATAGATAATTGAGGAACATTTGTTTTTGTGTTTGTCAGTGAAAGTATTGGAAAAAGATTGCTCAGTAAGTATTACTATATGATTGTTTAAAATATAGAAAAGTCAGCTAAATTGCTGTGTTTTATGTAAATTATGAACTCTTTTGGAGGTTTTCCTTATCCTTTTCTGCTTTTAAAAATAGAAAAGGAAAAGTCCACCTTTTTCTCAGTCTGTTATCTGCTGTTTGTGTTCCTATCACTGTTATGACTGTTTTGCAGCTTATATGTTTGTCTCCTGTCTGTCAAAAAGAAGTAGAGATAGAAGTACAGTAAAATAAAATTTCTTTTTCTTTTCAAGTAGTTAATATTGTGTATTATTATTTATGCAGTTCTTTGAAATACTCAGATGCAGTGTAGAGTGTGAACATAATGAAGCACAGAGCATTATTTAAACATCCTAAATTAACTTGAAAAAATAATTACTGAATAAATGTGCAACAGTTGCAACAGCAAAATTGGAGAAAATAAATCATCCAGTCAGGTGGTAGGCTGGAGTTAAAGTTTAATTTAACATTAGTTATTTCCTCATACTTAAGTGGTTGTTTTATAATTAAGTGCCAGGGAGGGTTACTTCTAGCACTGAGAAAAGTATTTTCCATTTCTTTAAAAGCTTGCTGTAGATTCTTCTTTTAAATGTTAGTTATTTTTCTTTCTTGCATGTCATCCATTAAAGATTAGCTGAGGAAGGATGGAGCATGGAGAGATTATGAATGACAGAACAACTCCTGTGGAATAATAATCAGTTTTTGGTATTTAATGCTGTTTGACTTTTGCAGACACATTTCTTATTAACCTTTGGTACAAAGAAAAATCCAGGTTCCTGATATATCATGGAGAAGATGAATTCAAGATCCTCTTCCAATTAAACTGAAATAAGGCCAATATTGGGCTTTAGCCAAAAGAACTTGCTACTTCCCAACCATTGTGTTTATAAACCTAAATACATATGACATTTTGCATTTTTAAAACGTATGTAATGCATATGCTTAATTATTCAGCTCTCTGTGTATTTACTGTGTATATACTATACGTACTTATTCCTTGGTTTTCTTGTCATTAATGTTGCATTATGCAAACCTACTTTCTAAATGTTTTATCAAGATGTGCCTTTATAAATGGTAAAGTCTTTTAAAAATAGACACTGAGCTGTCACAAGAACAGACAGCATTTTTTTTTTAACTCTAACGAGTAATTGTGGGCTGTAAAATTGTCAGTATAATTGTTTCACTGTAAATTTTACTTTTAAATGATCAGTAGCCTAAAAACAATATAAAGGTCGCAAATATTTAAACTATAAAATGTCATTGGATGGAACAACTTGTGCACTATTTCAGTTAAGTCATACATAGTATTGCTTTTGTAAATACAGCATGTATCTCAGATAAAACCCTGTTAGTGAATTTTTGTGCCATGATGCCAAATGAACCATAAATATAAAAAAATGTTTTTTTTCTTTGTACACAAAATAAAGGATTTCAGCTCATTTTTCTAAAGAATAGCAGGGGCTAAACCCACTATTGTTGTTAAAGTATAACACACAAACATGACCAATATGTGCTTAGATTTGTATATGTGCCCCTGTCACATACCAATCTTTTTTCCATTAAAATAATTAAATAAGACTAATCAGGAATCCACAGTTATTTGTAGAAAAAGGCTGAACAAGATTGCTGTTCAGTTTTTGAAAAGTTGGCTTTGTGGAATTCAGTATGTTGAAAGCAGAAGGCTTAAAGTTGTACAAGGATTAACTTTCACAAGGGCCAGGTTAGGCCAGTCCTGTGGAGAGTTGGTGTCTAAACTCACTTTTTTTTTTTTTTCAGTGAATGGGGATCTGAGTACACAGTGAAATCATGGTACAGAGCCACATTTGATAACTGCCAGCTAAACAGTTTTAGCCATTTAGTTAAATCAGTGCGTTTACAGCACTGGAAATTTAGGAGCAGATGAGTACAACAAGCTAAATACATATAGCAAACACAAAGCAATAAAAGTGTCAGTGCATTCTATCTGTGTTTGTACAGATTGCTTTATCTACAGAGTCACATTTATATGTAAATAGCTTGTAGTCAATAACTCCTAGTATAGACCAGTCAAAAATGCTTTGCAATTTTCATTCATCAGCAGTGTGCTTCTAATTTTTAGTTACTTGACAAATTTCAAAATAAATTAATAGTAGTTTTCAGCATTGCAAAGAGGAGCCTGGCCAAGTTGTTTGTCTGTTCCATAGCAAAACATTACAGATCACTTAAAAAAATAAGACACGGGAGTTTTACCATTGAGCTCAATGAGGGTGCATCTGCACTAGCAAGTTCTTTCTCAAAAAAAAAAAAATACAGGCAGAGCATCTACACACAAAATGAGCTCTTTGGATCTGAAATCAAAAGAATGCAGTACTTTTTCCAGTGGCCCTCTTCCTCTCCCAGACGAAGAAGAGTGCCTTTTTTCCGAAATGTGTGTGGACGCCCCGGAGGCCCTTTTTACGTAAGAAGCAGTCTTCATGGTGCCAGATTTTTTCAGTCATGGACTGTTCTTTCCAAAGGGCAGAGGCTGTGTGGCTGCTCCCTATTGAAAGAGCAGGTTGATTTTTATCTGCTTTTTTGTATGTGGATGCGCTCTTTTGAAAGATTGCTGTAGTATAGATGTAGCCTGAGAGTAGAACAAGGCCTTTAGGTTTAGAACATTTTCAGGGATTATCAGAATTTTGCAGGGCTTGTGTGGAGGCAGATTATGGGCACATTTTAATGACATTCACAGCAACATAATTAATCTGTATCAGTTTATTTGACTATTTCGAGTTCAGTTTCTAAAATAAGAGCTATAGGTCTAGTCATTAACACCAACATGAAAAAAAGTCTGCCAATTCATGTTGATTTCCAAAATAAGGACTAAAGAAAAGATCTTGTTTAAATGGAAATTGAGTCTTGGCAAGTGTTTTTAAACTAATGTTCATAGTAGGGGCCTGTCTAGAAATGGCCTAGACAAGCTCTAAAATCCTCTCTGCCAAGAAGGACAAGGCACCCAAATGGTGGGGGGAGGCTGCAAAGATGAAAAGGAAAGTGGTTCCTAGTGAACCTCTTCCCCATTTTTCTCCTTTCTTTTCCTGCCCTTTCCCCCTTCCAACAACGAGCAAATCTGTTCCCACCTTCATTTACAACCATTTCCAAGGATACATTTCAGCTGAAAGACCTGTCCTAGGAACAACTAAGCAGAATAAACAAGAGACCCCATTACTGGCATCTTAAATTTGAAGTATAATTTTTTTCCCAAGTGTGGTGTTTCTTGTATTTTACTTTCCTTTTAATGTATATGTTCAATGGCCAGGGGTTGGAGGGGGAAATAGGTAAGTCCCCTGTTTTCCTGCAAATTAAATCTTAACTCTCTGTATAGCTGTGTAAAACATTAGTCAAATCATATAGCAAAAAAGACTTGGAACCATTTTAAAATTCTGAAAAATTTTAACCAAGGGAAAACTCAAGCATTTCTTCATAAAAATGTATCCTGTTACCCCAAGTGTTGACAGTAACAGTGAAAATACATGTATTATGTATAACTGTTAAAAGTACTGTTATCATTACAGAACCAACTCTAAAAATAATCCCAGGTCATGCAGAATTCAACTGATCTTGAATACTAAAACCAAAACCAAAAGAATTCTCTTGTCGCTCACAAATATATTAACACCATTGTTCTTTTACCACTCTTACTCCATAAAAATGCCCAGTAAACAATCACAACTAGAAGTAATAACAAAATGCTAACAAATAAAACCTTGCGATAGTTCTTAGAGCTTTTGTTTTGAGCAGGAGACCCCCAATTATATGCTCAAGGCAGAATTTTATTACTTAGTTTATAAAACACCTTATAACATTCCAAAATATTGGTATATTTTGTAACACAATTATTCTGAAACTTATTATGGTGCTATAATATCTATTACATCTTCTGAGATAGTAATATGGATAATGATCTCATACTTTTGTTACAAGATCTTGCCTTTATTCTAGCTTTTTCCTTTGAGAGGGGGTATGAGTAATGTTAAGTGATTTCTGTTGAGGTAGATTTTTTTTAAATCCGAACAATTTCTTCTTTCTTGCCTTTCCTATTCAGCTTTTCTGTTTACACAGATGACCTCTAGGAAATCAGCAAACAGTCTTCTTTCCTGGGAAACCTACTCCCTCCCTTCCCCCAAAGTTCTGTTGTTTGGAGAATCATGAACTAATGTTTAAACTAGAATGATTTCCAACATACTCTCTTGCTACTACTGTATTTTAAAGGTGGTTTAAAAAGTGTGGAAGACAAGTTTGCCAACAGAATCAGGTTTAACTAAGAAAATATGTACACTGCTTTGACTCAGTAAACTCATACTTGGTATGGTTCATCTTCTTCATATTTACTTTTGCCCATATTAGAAAACAATTAGCTTACTAAACAAATTTGAGTATTTGGGGAAAAAATCTATTCTGAGTCTTTCTCATTTAACTAAGAATTACAGGATATTTGATAAGCTTGTTTAAAAATGGGCATATCCAAATATTATTGTAAACACCCAATGATTTGTTTTACCTGCAATATAAGTATTTTACTTAGTTGGCTTACATAGTAGCTAATAATATTTGTTAATGTAATTTAACTGCTGTGAACCTTTACTGAACAAATATTGAAATTTTATACAAGTCAAAGAAAGAGAATCTCTAATGACTTTTGTAAAAGCTTCCATTTAATAGTTAAGGAGAAAAGTTTATATGACATACCAGAAGCAATTAACAGCAGATTTTACATTTAATAAAAAGAAAGAAGCATATGTATTTGCTTTATTCATTCCATCATAATTTGCATTAGAGCTGTGGGTGTTTAATGAGCAAATTCCAACTAAAATGCTATATTGATTTTCTAAGTGAACTTTGTAATAGCAATCTACCTTACAAAAGCTCTCTGTTTACAGTTGTTTTCTTTACTAAAAACTAAAAATGGTTTAGAGTTGATGGGTTTAGCATAATGATCATTTTGAAATAAAGAGCTCCAGTATAATAGGGTTTTTATAGTTACAAAGACAAAGATGTTATTAAATTATTCCAGAGCAGACCAAATTTAGTTATTCAGTAATGTAATATATAAATATATTTCAAGCACACTTTTAGTAAGCATTGGAAAATAGACAAAATTAGGTGAAAATTATCTAATGTTGTATGAATAACCTCTTCTTATTAACTCTTGCATGTCATGAGGTATACACGCTATTGCTAAGAAAGCAAGCGTTCTTTTAAATTTAATGCCTGAATATACATATTCAATCCATGTTAGTAAACATTTTCAGGAGGTGAAAATTGTAAACAAAGTTTTATTCTTGTAAGGTCAGCTTTTGAGATAAACAGGGCAGGGTTGGTTGGTACTTTGATGACAGGCTTCCAAAGAAAAGCCAGGAAGGTGGCACTGGTGATTGACTAGTTGTCTCTCCAAGAAATGAGTCAGGCATTGAAATAGTGTGCTGACATGGAACTGTGAGCCATTTTGCTGCTGGCAGTGCCATCTTTTGTAGGAGACGTAAGATCATGATTTGCTTATGCTCATTCACAATCCCAACACCTTCCATAAGCATAAAACTCCCATGGAGTTTTATTTGGACTCTCATTCTTCATATTCTGTCTTAAATACAGTGTCAAAATGTTGTTTGGTGATACACATTCTGTGTCACTGCAGGGGTCAGTGGGCAGTGATTGCTTTATAAAGTTCGTAAAGTATTTTGAGTTCCTTCTGACTGAAAGACGTTTCATAGAAAAGTAAAGTTGTGGTATTGTTGATAGTAACATTTTTAAGTAACAAAATGCTAAATTATATCGAAATACTCTTGTTTTTTTCCTAATTCACTCCTTTTGGCTTTAGTTATAAAGTTGTTTGTGATAAGTAAGGTGATAAGGATAAGCCAGTTACGGTATATGTCAACGCTCACAAAACATAATGATTCCCAGAATTCTACAACAGACACAAGTAGCATGGCTCTGCAACAGTCTGTGAGGGTTCAGTGTGCCTTGCCCCTGGTGTGGGTATGGCAATGACTCCTCCTGTGTATCCATGAGTTTCTAATGTTATGCAGTCCTACTCTCCATAGGATCACAAGGACTGAGGTTACCTCAAACCTTACACTGGAGTTGGGGGACGGAAAGTGTATTTTGCCTCCTTGTCCACACTCATTCATGTTCATAATGGGGTAGCTGTAAGCAAAATTCTTTTTTGAATATTTGTCATCAAATACAAGCTTAATACTGCATGGAAGGTTTTTTTCTTTGTTTTTTTTTTGTTTGTTTTTGTTTTTAGGTTGGTTTTTCTTTTTATTAATTTTGTGGAATTAATCTTATGCTTCAGTCCTACAGTGCTCCTGTAATCGGTGGGGCGCTGTTCAGTGCATTCGTCTACTTTACCAAGCAAGCTTGTAGGAACAGGGCTGTACTTCTATATATGACACCTAAGTAGCTCTTCAAAATGTTAAATATTGCTGTGAGAATAAACTTCTCAGCTCACTGTTCAAAACCACGTATCTCCCATAATAATTACACCCTGTATGAAATTAAAAGATTTTAAAAAGAAATATTGATGTAATTTTAGAACTTTTTACATTTATGAATACTAAAAATTGTGAGATTCTTAGAAAGGAACACACATATTGAATATGAAAATGTCTGTAGAATCAGTGGATGATCTGGTCGGCAGAGAAATATGGCAGATGGTAGCTAAGGCTTCTACAATCAGTCAAGTGAGTTCAGCAAGAACTCTGCTGATTTAAAGGAGATACCTACTAGTGCATTTTTCCAGGTTTCTCCAGGTGTCTGCTGCTCAGCATCCATCTCTGTTTTGGCTTGGATAGGCTAGCCAGCCTTGTACATACTTTTCCCTTGAGTTTCCAAATGATTTTACTTTTTTAAAGAAAAACTTAAAATATTATAGTACTGTTAAAAATCACAGTTACGACAGATTTGGAGATGCTCTGTAATACTTATACATTGACCTGGTTATTGGGAAGTTTACTCATGACTATATTGATTTAGTTTAATAGAAATCTGAAAGGGGAAAAATGGTTGAAGATAAGCCACACCTACACAAACATTTGAAGGTTGTTAAGAAGCAGTGCCAGATAAGACAAGGCCCAGGAATATTGGAGATCACAAGAACTGTGACATTTTAAAAGGATTCCCTCTCTCAAAAGAGAGAGGCAGTTCTTTGGAGAAACCTGACTGAAACACAGGGAGCCTGCTGAGGTGTCTGAAGAAACAATGAGGAGTCCTGTAACAGCGTAGAGATACGTCATCCGGTGAACTGGAGCAGAAATACGCAAGCAGGTATATATTTAAGAAAATTACTGTAAAAGAAAGAAGTTACTCACAAAAGCTTATGCCCTAATCAATCCGTTAGTCTCCAGTGTGCTACAGGACTCCTCATTGTTTTTACAGCCACAGCGACCCCTCTGAAGAAGTTAGACTTGCCAACGTTACCATCATGGGATGGTAACCTATAGGTAGGGTAGGCCTGTGGATTGTGTGTGTTGTCTTAAAATCCTTTTTATGTACAGGATGAACCTCTCTAATCCGGAACCCTCTCATGCAGAAACATCCATAATCTGGCATGATTTTAATTAGGCAGATGACCACTTATCATGGGTGTGGCCAAGTTTGCTGTGGCCCCATAAAGTTTGTTTACAGATACTAGTCCTGGCTCTCGGTGTTCTGTACTGTTGTTCAGCTGTAATTTACCCCTAAATGTCTTCTAAGAGCGTACTAAGCAAAGAGAGTGTTGGTAATGTGCTAGAAAATATTGGCCTCCTGTCATCAAGCAAATTTTCTCGCCTGGCACTCGTCAGATTCTGAGGGTGCTGGATGTGAGATGTTCAGCTTGTACACGCTTTGTCCCTACTGTTAAAATAACCAATACTTTGGCTTCATCATCTCTGTTTTTCCTTTGGGGGTTTATGACCAGTGGTATTCAGAGAGAAGATGGCTTTCTTAAACCAATCAGACCTGCTGAGTAACTACAGTTGATACATAGAGTATTATGTGCCAGGACCTGGGCTGCAAGTGGGAGAATTGTGGTATTCCATTTCAGAATCAATAGACGTATTGTGATACAGACTAAGGATGTAAAATCCCAGCTAATTGGTTAACCAATTAAAGTGGGGGCAACTGCCATGGATGGGGGCCACTCTAGCACATCCAGAGCATCCCCCATTATTAAATCTGTATTCCTGCTATTTGCCATCGTACCTGAGTAGCTCTTTATGGATATACTAAGATTTCTAAAAAAAAAAAAAAAAACTTTGAAAAATGACATTTCAGTGTGGGGTATTTTCTCAACAAAATTTAAATATGAGCAACAGGTCTGGAATTTTTGACTGCAGGGACATTTTATTGTTATTTTGTCTGTTAAAGTTTTGTATTTGGTAACAAGGCTATAACTACAGTAATAAGCAAAAAGCGTATTATAAAATATAATTACGATTTTATAGAGTGCCTTTCCTATGAAGTATCATCAAAAGCTTTATAGTAAATTGGATAGAGCCAGTTTAATACAGACATCATAATAATGTACAAAGGTGAAGCAGGAGAAAAGAAACTAATAAAAAGCAGCAGTGTTAGTTCCGGGTTAAAATGAACAGGGATTGGTTTAAGGTGAGACCTGAAGAAAGGAAATGACTCAGAGAATGGGAGGGAATTCCAGATAGATGGGGGAAGTATAAATGGGATAGCAGCCTTTGACTCAGCAGAATCATAAGAAGACTGGAAAAAATACAAGGTAGAGAAATCAGAGTTGGCTGCAAGGCACCTATGGGGATTGAAGGTTATTAGGGTGAAAAGGGTGTCAAAAGAACTTTGAAACGTAAGGAAAGCAATTTTGAATTGAATTTGGGGATTCAATTCCAGTGCCGATGTTGAAGGATATAATCTTGGGCGGGGGAGAGTAGTCTCACTGCAGCATCCTGAGAATAGAAGTTTAAAATGAGTGCAAAGAGAGAGCTGCAATAGAAGAGGGAATGATGAAAGTGTGTGAATAAAGATTCTAGCAGAAGTGGGGTTGAGGTTGGGATTCTAAGAGCCTTCCTAACAGTGTTAGGTATGTTGACAAGGGACATACAGGAAGAAAAAGCCCATTGTGTGAAGAATGACTTGAAAGTTTCTCCCCTGGAAGCAAACGAACAGTGATTCTTGGTATATTGGGAGCTAATGTTCAAAGGTCCCCAAATGCTTTAACGGATAACATGACAATATATTAACAATGAAGTAAAGGTTGACAGGGAGAGAGGGGTGCCAACCGTGTTATCTCTGCAATACCAAAGAACCATACAAGAGCTAGCTTGTGCGCCACTTTGGGACTAGTTAAAGCGTGGTCTTAAAAGCAGCGTCAGGGGATCTTTTCTCTTAATCCAACATCCTGCTGTAAGAGAAGGGCTCTAGCTGTATTTGATATGAATGTGAGAATCAGGAATTAGCCTTATATTCAGAGTCATTTCTTCATGTAAGTGATCGTTTCTTTGTTCTGTGTGATGGGTTTGAGGGACAGTCCCAGATCCCTGTCCCTTACATGTTCCTTTGGGTGTTTGTTTACTAGTAATAGCACTTGAAGGTTTTTAAAACTGTGAAGCAAAATCATATGGTATCTTCACAATAACAAATGCTTTGTATAAACAGTATAGTCAAGCCCTGATCCAAAGGATGCTGAGGTGAACGTTAAAGCTGTTGATTTCAGTAGGCATTAGATAGGGCATCATGTGAGGATACAACTGGTGTGCTAACCATGCTGGTTACTTTTGCAGCACTTGTGGAAGAAGTGTATACGGCTCAACGAGAACGTGATGAAGCTGTCATGGCTAGACTTAAGTTAGCCAATGAAGAGCGAGATGAAGCCCTTCTTCGAGCCAAACATTTGGAGCAGTCCATTAAAGAGTATGTATATGTTTTCTGTTGTATGTAAAGAGATGGCTCTTTATTGGAAGCCAAGGGAAATCTAGTAATGCTAAAACGTGATAAGGTTATAAATCTTAACATGAATTTCAGTGCAATAGAATTGAAGAGGGTCTCAATATATCAGCAGCATGCATTTTAGGAGTTTTCTTTTTAAACCGTATCAAGAGAGGTCACATTTGTCTCCCAGATAGAGAACAAAATGAGTGACTTGGGTTGAAAAAAAATCCACTATTGATTGATTCAGGGATAAATCAGGGAAGTGTGACATTTCTTCACTTGGAATACAAGGTTGTCAGTCAGAAGTTACAGTGTATAGGAAATCAATCAAGTCTTTGAGCCAACTAGACATTTCTAGCAAAATTTCTGCCAATTACAATGGAAGTGCAGAAAAAATTGTGCACCTCCCTCCTCTGTAATGTAAAATCATTCAGGAAAAAGTCTTTCAATTCCCTATTCTCTTTCTGTTAGTTGTTTTTTTTTTAACCTTCCTTGTTCTCTTTTCTCTTTCTTTACTGTTTCCTCTCCTCACTTTTTGTTATCGCTCATTTTCTCGTTTTGCCTCTTTCCCCAGTACCTTCTCCCTAGTTGGCCCTTTTATTTCTCATTTAGAACAGTTCTCACCTTCCTCCCACTCTGATGTGCATGTTCTTGTGCATGTGAGAAAGGTGCCCCATAGCAGCTGTAAACCTTCCACCAGAGCCACATACCTGGCAAAGTGGAAAAGATTCTCCTTCTGGCGCTCCCAAAGACAAGTACACACACTCCAGGCCTGTATCCCTTGTTTCTTGGAGTACCTTATGCATTTGAAACAGCAAGGCCTCGCAGCAGCATCATTCAAGGTCCACCTTAGCTTTCCACCCGGGCAATGCAGATCACTCTTGACTTTTCACACACCCTGTCATTGGGCATTTCCTACAAAGTCTGGACAGACTGTATCCTCTGCTCTGGCAACTGGTCCCAACATGGGACCTTAAATTCGTCCTCTACTATGTCATGGGGCCCTGCTTCAAGCCCCCTGCCAACGTGTTCACTCCTGTACCTTTCCTGGAAAGTGGCATTTCTGGTAGCAATCACCTTTGCCTGCGGCATGTCAGAACTACAAGCTCTCCTGTCGGAGCTGCCTTATTCTGTCTTTCATAAAGACAAAGTTCATCTCAGCCCACACCCTGCCTGCCTATGAATATTTAAATATTTATACAAAATGGAACAACTCTGACAGGAGAGATTTAGAGAATGGATCTGTGGCCTAGCAGCTAGGATGTTCCACTGAGATGTAGGAAGTACTGCCTGTGGCAAAACAAGGACCTGAACTTGAGTCTCCCACGTCCCAGGATAGTGCTCTATCTACCATTGGCTCACCGGGATCGAGGTCTGTGTCTTTGGCCAGAAACTCCATTCTGGACTTAAGAATCAGTCCAAAAAAAATTTTGTTGAAACCAATATATATCAGCACATCCTACATTTTCCAGTGCAAAAACATTGTGCCAAAATACTACTGACCACCTGACAAGGATGGTGACAGTGATTGGGAAGTGCTCGGGCAGATCAGCAAGGTTACAAAAACGGAAAATCAATAATAATGGGGGACTTCAACTATCTGTATATACTCTGGGCACATGTCCCCTTACGACAGGATATAGAGAGAAAATTTCCATATACCATTAATGGCTGCTGTTTGGAGCAGCTGGTCTTGGAACCCACAGGAGAGAAAATATTCTTGAGTTAGTCCTAAGCGGTACACAAGATCTGGTCCAAGTCGTGAATGCAGCTGAATCCCTTCGTAATAACAGCTATAATGTAATTGAATTTAACATCTAAGCAGGGTGGAAAATACCAAAGAAACTTACCACAGTAGTATTTAACTTAAGAAAGAGGAACCACACAAAAATAAGGAGGAAATCAGAGGAACAGTCATGAATAAAATCACTTTAAGTTATATGGAAAATGCTTAAAAATGGAACAGTAGAGGTTCACGCTATAGACACAACACATGCTCTGAATGTCCCTGAACTGCCATGAACTGGGGCGTGACAATAGGGGATGGATCTCTGAATAAATTGCCCTGTTCGTGTTCATTGCACTGATCACTGCTGGAAGACAGGAGAGTGGGCTCAGTGGACCGTTGCTGTTGCAGTATGGCCATTTTTTCTGTTGTGAATACAGACGTTTAGTATGTTTGGGCAAAGATGCAGGATCCAGAAGCCCTCCAATACACACTCACTCTTTCTCTGTGCAAGTGTGCTGCTGCATCTGAAGATAAAACAATGCTTGCTTCTTATTGGCCATTCCCCTTTCCTCTTTGCTTCTGTTGTGTACTCAAATGGCTCAAGAGCAACTTATGTGTAGAGCTCCAAGGCTCAAGCTCAGGCTACATCTTTACTCCTTTTGTGGCCCTTGTTCAGCCTGGGGTTTCACCAACAGACGGCTCTCATGGCATCAGTATATAGGCTTCTGCTGTGAGGGGATGTGCAGAAAGGGAACATACGACTAGAAAGGAGGAGGACATGGGGCGACAAGGAAGGAAGAGCCAGCAAAGCACGTGTAAAGGAGCAGTGTGTTAAAAGAAAAAGTATACAGAAAGGAGAGAGAAGAAGGGGAAAAGAGCACATTGAAAAGGAGAAATGAGAGGAAAATGGCCAGAGAAAGGAAAGATGGCATGAGCTAAACTGGCAGGAGGGAGGAGATTCATTCAAAGATGTTTCAACAGAAAAAAAAAAACCAATTTGGGAATCATGGCTGCAGGAAGGTAGAGAAAATCTTTAGCATGTCTTTATGGCTATGTTTACATTGCAGAACTATTTTGGGATATCAGGGTATCAAAAAATAACAACTCCACATCTAGAAAACGTGCCCAGTATTTCAAAATACTTTTTGAAATACTGGGCATCCTATTTTGCTCCTCCTCCCCATTGTGGGAGGAGTAAGGGATCCTCAAAATGGCACTGTTTCAAAATTTGGTGCTGTATAGGCAGCACCAAATCCCAAAATACCTTATTTTGAAATTACATAGCGTGAATTGCATATCTTATTTGGAGTTAGAAGCACAGTCTAGACATAGCCTTTGTGTGAAGTCACTGAAGGTCTCCATATATCAATCTGGTAAAGAATATATATCTGACCATGCTTCCCCAGTGCAAGTCCTAGGCTTGGTCCTCCTTTGCAAATGAGAATTTTGTATTGATTCAAGTGTTCACAATTCTGCTGCAGTGTGAGTTCATACTCACGGTACAAAAAACAGTCCTGTAGCACTTTCAAGACTAACAGAAGAATTTATTAGGTGATGAGCTTTCATGGGACAGACCCACTTCTTCAGATCTGGGAAATTCAGGTAAATGAAAACTGAGACAAAGAGAATTTAACCGAAAGATAGAAAAAATGAAATAAAAACTGATGAATCATCCAGATAAGACAGAAGGAGTGAGGGGAGAGGGGAAGAAGAGTACTTACTGCAAGTGTCTATTAAGTTAAGTGGGCTGTCTGGTATTACTACAACTGTCAAAGTTGGTGAACCTGTCCTTATAATGCATATGGTAACTGATATCTTTGTGGAGTCCAAGGTGTAAAGTATCAAACTTGAGAAGGAACTCCAGTTCAGATGTCTCCCTTTGTAATCTGGTGTTGTTGGGTTTTTTAGAATGCAGAGTTTTAAGTGCTGAATGCTATGACTGGCTAGATTGAAATGCTGACTGACAGGTGTATGTATATTGAGATTCCTAATGTCTGATTTGTGTACATTCGTTCTTTGGCGAAGTGATTGTACAGTCTGTTTGATATACATAACACAGGACCATTGTTGGCATATGATAGCATATATCACATTGGTAAAAGTACAGGAATATGAGCTCCTAATCATGTGACTGATGTGGTTAGGTCCAGTTATGGTGTCTCTGGTGTAAATACGTGGACAGAGCCGGCAATGGGATTACTTGCAAGGAAATGTTCCAGGCTTAGTACTTCTGTGGTGTGGTGTGTGGTTGCTAGTCAGAATTTTCCTGAGGTTAGGTGGTTGTCTGTATGAAAGAACAGGTCTGTAACCCAGGGCCTGTAAGAATGTAGAGTCATGTTCCAGTATCGGTTGTAGATTGTTGATAATGTGCTAGATGGGTTTGAGTTGGGGGTATAGGTGTAGGGGCTATAGGGCAAGTGGTTTTCTGTCATTAACCTTCTTTGGCTTATCTAGAAGTAGGTGGTTTCTGGGCATTTGTCTGGCCCTTTCAATCTGTTTTTCTACTTCTCCCAGTGAGTTAGTGGTTTACAAATGCCTGATAGAGATCTCAAAGTTTTTGGTCTCTGTCAGTAGGATTGGAGCTGATGCAGTAGTATCTAAGGGCTTGACTGTAAATGATGGATCATGTTATGTGTCCTGAATAGAAGCTGGAGGCATGTAGGTAAGTGTAGCGTACAGTGGGTTTCCGGTAGAGAGTGGTATTTTTTGGCTATCCGTGATTTGTACTGTGATGTCCAGGAAATGAATTTCTTGCATGGAATGGTCAAGGCTGAAGATGATGATGGGGTACAGGTTGTTGAAATCCCTGTGGAATTCTTCAAGAGTCTCTTTACCATGGGTCCAAATTATAAAGATATCATCAGTGTAGCATAAGTAGAGAAGAGGTAATAGGGGATGGGAGCTGAGGAAACGTTGTTCTAAGTCAGCCACAAAAATGTTAGCATACTGTGGGACCATGTGGGTGCCCATAGCAGTGCCACTAATGTGGAAGTATAAATTGCCCCCAAATCAGAAATAATTGTGGGTGAGGACAAAGTTCCATAGCTCAGTCACCATATTTGCCGTGATAACATCTGGGATAGTGTACCTAATCGCTTGTAGTCCATCTTCTTTGGAATACTGGTATAAAGAGCTTCTGCGTGCATTTTGGCAAGGAGGGCATTTTCAGGAGTATTTTGGATGTTCTGTAGTTCCCTCAGGAAGTCAGTGGTATCTCAGAGATGGCTAGGAGTGCTGGATGCATTGGATTTGAGGAGGGAGTCTACACAGCTGGATAGTCCTGTAGTAAGGGTGCCAATATTTGAAATGATAGGGTATCTGGGGTTTTTAAGTTTATGGATTTTTGGGAAGCAAACAGAATAATCCTGGCTGTGGCTCCAAAGGTGTGTCTGTGTGAATCTGATACCGAGAAGAGTCAGGGAGTTCCTTAAGAAGACGGTGTAGTTTCTTTTCGTGTTCTTCACTAGGATCGGATGAAAGAGGTCTATAAAATGAGGTGTTGGAGAGTTGTCTAGCAGCCTCCTGGTCATAGTCTGACTTATTCATGATGACTACAGCATCTTCCTTTGCCAGCCTGCTTGATTATAATGTCAGATTGATTTTTGAGACTCCGGACAGCATTGCGTCCAACACAGCTGAGATCACAGTGTGTTGTCAATGAGAACAGACAGTAGTATTTCACAGTAGCAAGTATATTATCTGTAAAGACTTATCTCTACTAAGTGGAAGATCGACCTGGTTAGAGTCGATGTTTCGGAGGTCGATTTTGTGCATCTGTGAAGATGTGGCAAAATTGATCTCTCCTGGGGTGGTCAGTAGGTGACCCCGTACTCCATGGTATCGCATCGAGTAAGGGAGGTTGATGCGAGAGTATAGAGCAGGGTGGGCAACCTCTTTCCATCAGGCACCACGTGGCAATTTTTCCCATGTTCCAGTGGCTGAACACAAAATAGCTCCAAACCAACCACTCCATCCCCACGTTTAAGCCCTCTCAGCTCCAAACCTGCCCTCCAAGTCCCAAGGTTAACCCCTTGCAGCCCCAAACCATCACCTCTCCCCACTCACAGGCTTAAACCCCTCACAGACCCTAACCGCTGCTCCCCACCCCCAGCCTTAAACCCCTTGCAGTTCCAAATCCAGTGTTAACTTAGCTTACACAGGAACTCACATGCTGCTGCCCATGGCTGCCATTTTACCAGACTGCCATCTCTTCCTCACAGCAGCTGCATGGCTCTCCCCAGCTCTTCTGCTCCCTGCCCTGCCATGCTGAAATAATGGGACTCAATTTATTTGGGTTATTGGCCAGATCCCTCCTGCCAGCTGTTAAACCAATTAAATTAAGTTCTACTTGTTCAGCAAATCAGGGCAGGGAGTAGGAGGAGGAGCCAGTGGTGGCAGAAGCGAGAGCTGGAAATGGCTCCTTAAAGAGCCACGTACAGCTCTGAGCCACCCAGATGGCTTTTAAGAATGGGACAGCTGCCAGCTCTGTGGGCCAGGTGAAAAGGCTCCACAGACTAGATTCTGGCCCATGGGCCACGTGTTGGCTGGGACTACTGTTGATCTACCTTATTACCAGGTGTTGGAAATGCACAGGAAGATGCCATTTGAACCTTGGCTGACTTTTGGTGATGGGGGAGATCATTTTCTTATTCTGGAAATGATGATGATGATGATGATGGCCCCATTCATCTTAGGCTAAGTCTACACTGCCACAGAAGATTGATCCCGCTCAGAGTCGATCTGCTGTGGTTTTGTTTTGTGCATGTGTGAAATGGCACTTTCTGGGGTCAAAGTCAGCCCCAGCACTTCTCACGAGCAGCAAGTATTAAGGAAGGTCAACAGGAGAAACGCTCACATTGACCTTCTTCCATATAGACAGCCATTATAGTCAACCACTGATAAGTCGATTTTAGCAGTGCAATTGGCATAGCTTAAATTGCGTATCAGCAGTTGACCACTATGTCTAGTGTAGTCAGAGGAATGCAGGGGCTTGGACTGATCTGTTTTAAAGGAGAGAACTCTATGGCTAACCAAACTGGGAGTGAGGGGTCAGACTGGAATTTGTATTTTGTGTGTAAATTTAAATTTGCAAATCCCACCAAAGAGGTAAGAGTTGAACATACTCAGTATGTGTTTACTGTTCTGTGGTATGCTGGGAATACCCTGCTCAAGAACCTCCGAAATAAATCTGTTTTGGTATATTGCAACAACAGAGCATTCCTTTCTGAATCACTTCCCCTGATTACAAGACTTAAGATGGCTTTGTTTGACTAGGACAGAGTAAATGTATGAATTACCATATTACATGACTACACTTGTCTTACATGTCAAAGGTCAAATGTCAGGAATGGGTAGATTTCTAAGCCTAATGTGCATAAGAGGTTATACCTTATTTAAGGTTGTGAAGAGTGGCCTGTTCACAGGCACAGTATTAGTACACTGTCAGTTACTGTGTGGCAGAGAGATGTTTGAAGGGTGGTCTCTGACAACAGCATCAAAATATAAATTACATGTTGTTCTTTGATTACAGTATCTGTTCCTAAAATTTTACCTTATTACAGCCTGTAGCAGCACTGCTTTTTTAAGCTTTTTCGTATGTCCTGAATCCACCACTTAAGTTTCTATGAACTGGGTGAGACTGCACTTCTTTAATATTTAAGCTTAATTTTTAACAGAGTTAATCTCTGTACTTTATGTTCTGTAAATAAGATGTTTAGATATTATTATAATGAACTTTTTAATTATTAGAGAAAAAGTGTAATTTCCCGTTTAATCACCTCTTTAGGCTGAAATTTGTGCTATTACTCATTGCTATTGCAGAGCACAATAACAATCATTCAGCAAAACTGTATACAGCTTCTTCCCATCTGACATATGCATAAATATGCTAGTGAAACAAAGAAAGAGAGTGCGATATTTTTTGTCCCAGAATTAAGGATGGGCACCACAAGCAGCTTAATTTAACTCGTACATTTTATGATAAGTAAAACAAAAAAAATTCTAAGTGAGGTTTAAGTAAAATATTTGTCCTTGTAGAGAGAGGAGGAGAACTACATTTTGTTAAAATGACTGCACACATACCCCCATGTGTTCACAAATCTCCTGTCCCATTTATTTTGGAGTGCAAGAAAAACAAGAAGCATATAATTTCAGGTTAAAATTGTAAGTCCAGAAATAAATAAAATAAGAGCACCAGTGCTTTTTATCACTAGGGAACTTTCTTCATCTAAGCACATATGAACAATTGATCCTTGTAGTCATATATAGCAGTAAACATTAATAACTTAACAGTCTGAAGTCAGTGCTGAAGATATGGAGCATTATTGAAAGATGGAGTCGAGCAGGTGGCACTTTAATATGTTCAGTGTCATGGTTGACTCTAAAGACTAGTAGAATGAAATTACTTGAGGTTCTAAAGATTTAAAAAGCGAACTCATTTTGCTGCACTAAGGAAATGCTACTGATCAGGCTTTCTGTGTCCCTTTTTTCTAGGCTAGAAAATATTAACCCTGAAGAAAATGACATGGTAAGCCATTCTCTGAGGAGATTTCTTGATGTCAGTCTTATATCTTAGAGGCTTAAGTTCAATTGAGTGGGTTTCAAGAACTAAGATGTGGGAAAAAGAAGAATTGACACACTAATAATGTACATCTTTGCTGCAATATGAAAATTCAATAACTTCACTCAGTCAATTTACAATTCACATGTGCCTATTAATTAAAACCCTATATTAAATAAAATATATTAAAACTTCATGTCTGACTAACATATAATGCTGTTGGTAGACATTACAGGAATTACTGAACAGAATAAACAATGCAGACACAGGGATAGCTATACAGAAGAATGGAGCTATAATTGTGGATCAAATACACAGGACCAAGGAGCGTAGAAAGAAAATAACAGCTGAGGAAATGAATGCAGTGATAGAAGAACGGGATGCTGCTTTGTCTCAAGTAAGTCTCCACTAGTCTATAAAAACACACAGTGCCTAATTTGGTCCTCCCCAGTTTTGGGGAAATGAAGTCTTCCATGGGTGTTTCCTGGTAAAAGTTTGTTTTTTAAAACATCCTTCCACATAGAGAACTCCTGAAAACTCTGCAGTTGTTGTAGTACCATGGGAATGTTACTTAAAATGACCTTAACAATGTTTGCAAGCCACTTTTCAAAGAGAAAAAAAATGTTTTTTTGCATATAATACCCCAGGCTACAAAAGATGCTTTTCTATGAAGTATTTTATTTTTTTTTGGGTACAGCTTCCAAAGACCTAATCTTTTTGGAAGTGCTGTGTGGGCTGAGTTGTTCAGCTCATTGTGAAAGTGTAAATGGTCGCACAAGGTGCAGAGTAACAGTCACTAAAAATATTTGAAAAGGGTTAACCATTACAAATGGAAGAGAAATCCTGTCATGTATTACTGTCTCTTAAGAGAAGCAAATTCTTTTCTAGAGTTTTGCGTTCAGGAGCTGAAAATTGGGTTCCTGATATACTACTCTGTTTTTCAGTGTCCTTTACCTCTTTTACTATACCCAACAGAAGTTTGATGACTCTTTCTGCTCCAGATACACCTGAACGCACAACCCCGTCTATTTCCCTAGCTCTACAAATGAACACATTTGCCTTCCCTGAAGCTGGCAGAGAGCCCTCCTGCTCCTCATTAGCTTCAGTGTGATACAGTCGTACCTCACCACGGAATAGTTTTAGGTGCTGAACCCAGGCTTGGTTTCCACATTCTTGGATTCTGTCCTTTGGAACAAAGTTGTAGGGACAGGTAGATCAAGTTGTGAGCATAGCTAAGGGAGAATAAGATAGGGGTTATGTACAGTGCAGCTGGGGGACTTGAGATAGGGAGTATATACAACCACTAAGCACACACAGCATGCAAGAGCTGTGATCTGGCTCTGCCTCTCAGAGGGCCAGAACCCCAACATCCTCCCAAAACCTTAATTATGTAGATTATTCAATCCCCAAGTATCATCCATTTGGGGAGTAACTAGTTTTTAAAATCGGTTTATGGTCTTTGTTTTTGAAAACATTAATTGAATTTCAATTGTAATGAAAAGCTATCAAGTAAGAGAATGGCCTCTCCACACCCTGTAGTGTCCACCTCTTTGCTGTCTCTCGTGTTCTACCCTGGCAAGGCAAAACTACTTTGCATGCAGCTGTGTTCATGTAGTTATGTAACTGCAACAGGCATCAACGCTGGGCTCTTTCATGCTTGGTTTTGCCCCCACCCTGCCACCATTGCATTCCAAGCAGGGAGGACAAATGTTGCAAAATAAGTAATTTTTCTGTCAGATGAAATTATATCTCTGTCTAGTATTGCATGAAATGCCTTGTGTGAGCTGGGTGATTCAGGTACTGTTTGGAGATTTTCTCACTATGTTCCTCATCTGTTAGTTGATCCTTTGCTCCAGACAGAAATTTTAAAAAGAAAGAATTTTGAAGCTGTCTGTTGGAGCAGTTGCTTTGCAGCTTCAGGTGGTATGAATATATTTTTTTTCATTTTCAAGGGGAGTAGGATCTGTATCTGTGTACGTATGTAACCTAAAACAAAGGACTGCAACCTGCTGCTCCAGAGCCGCCTGTGGCTCTTTAAAGACTTCTTTGTGGCTCCCGGTGCTATAATTGCAAAGTTTAAAAAAAAAAAATCCTCCTGATTATTTTTGATGAATGGTGAACATCTAAAAGCCCAAAAAACAAGCAACTTATATCTAAATAGCAAACAATATGTGGTCTCAAAATTTGGATAACTCCCCCATGCATCCTCTGGGGGGGGTGGGGTTTGGGAGTGAAAATCAGGAAGAGAGTGGTACAAACACACACACATAAAGTGTGAGGAAATAGAATATATACGAAGGTTGTGAACATACTTCAGCAAATATATCACATTATAAATCGTTGTGTGTGCTGTTCTTAAAATAGGGGTCACAAAATGTATGGTTTGACGTTATTTATTGAGGACTATCTCATTCACACGCATTGCGGCTCTAGAGTCATTGAGATTTTTAACTAATTGGAAAAAAAAATGGCTCTTCTTCCTATTTTGGTTGCTCTCCCCCTAACCTAGAGACACATTCCGCTCTCACTGTGCAGGAGTTTTCTGTGTAGAGGTGGATACGTGATGCAAGCAGGGAAAGGGGTGTCGTTAAAGGACCTACTTCTATCAGAGTCTTTTGGTCCTTGTTCCTGTTCCAGGATCTTGTTGTAGCCACACAGGGCTACTTCAGAGAGTCTTGTCAGGGCCCTCATAGAGATGTCCAAAATCTATGGACCACTACAACATAAGGTCCTGTGTTGGCATTCTCTGGAGATGTGAACATCCTTCACAGTGCAGTGGGGTTTGGGCTCTCTTCAGTATATGGATAATAATTGATAGCATACAACTGATAGAACAGTGGACGAACAAATATGAGTAGAGAACTATAAATGGCAAGAGTCTCAAGTAGAATTATAAGAAGTTGTTGGAGCAAAGTCTAGTTTGCCAATCACCTATACCTCAGGATATATTAGGACTTCTATTGACATCTCAACTTTTTTAAATGTACGGATTAAATTATGCAAATTTACGTTTTTCTACTCAGTTCATCTTTCCCTACTTCCTATCTCTCCACTCATTGTCATTTCAGACTGTTTGTTTTTGTTTTATTTTTTTAAAGTTATTAGCAGCATGGTTAATGCTGAAACAATCAACAGTCTTGTGTAGAGTTTGTGCTGTATTTTGAAATTATTATTGGCTTTTCTTACACAGGTCATTGAAAGCTGGGCAACCAGTAAGAGAAACGATATCGGTAAATGAGGCGAAGTGTTTGGGCATCTTTTAATTATCATTTTTGATGTGTTGTTTTTAATGGTCTTTTTTATCACAGTGTGCTTTCAAATAAGAATTGAAATCTTGGCCGGTAAAACTTTGGCTATCACAATTTGACTGTTATGGGTATGTGTGTGTGTCTTTTTTTTTTTTTTTTAAACTGCTTGTTTGAATAATCTCTCAGAATCATGTATGATACATTGCTTTCACAAATAATTAAACCAAGCAGTAATAAAAGGTCAGTTATTCCACACAGTAATGGCTTAGGTGCCAAGAGCATCAGGGCCAATTTACACATCTGTCAGCATAATACCCAGGTAGTTTTAAATGCCTAGTGCAGGTCTCTTTTTTTAAAAAAAGAAAATGTGATGTCAATTATCCTGTGTTACCAACATTTGATGCCAAGCAGTACTACTCCACTTGATGTTCACAAAAAAATCCTGCTGCTATGAGTTGTAAATAGTTATTGTGAATAGAAATCTATGAAATTTACTGATTGAAAACTTAACTTTTATTTTTATATTTAAGAAGCTCTTATAACTAACACTAATATTACCCATAATATTCTAGAATGGGTAAGATAAGTCTTGGAATTGTGGCCACTATTTCAAATCACATTTTAAGCTGATAATGACTTGGATACTTGTACAATAAACAAATTACTAGTCTTTTGTTAAGCACATGATCATTATTGCAATTTATCAGCAAGAAAAATAGGAGATGGAGTCTTGCACTGGACTAAAAAGGGATTGGAGGTAAGTCGGGATGTCTAGAGTTATACTACAATAACCTAAATTCTTGTCATTTAAATCTGGGTGTGCCACAGGTGATGGTAGTATGAGATTTCTCCATTTTCAGTGAACATAGACACCTGCACACAGAGACATGTCATAAAAATTGACCCAAAGCAGGAGTCATACCATAGGGAAAGTATTTGTACGCCATGGTTGTCCCATTTTAAGAATTCAGAATTTTGAGAGGCTCTGTGAAAGCTACATTCTCCCATACCAGCTTGCTCATATCTGGTGAAGGAACATCTGTGCCACTGGAGTTACCAGCATAATCTTTTCAGGATTTTTGGGGTGGTGGTGGCGCAGGGAAGAGTATGTTTAATTAAGCTAATCTATTAACCTTCTGAATGAGATCCTTGCCAGCTTGATACTTGATATATCAAGTGTATATGGAATCGTATAAGAAATGGAAACTAGGACAAATTACAAAGGATGAATATAGGCAAACAACATGAGCATGCAGGAGCAAGATTAGAAAGGCTAAGGCACAAAATGAGCTCAAACTAGCTACAAGCATAAAGGGAAACAAGAAGGCTTTTTACAAATACATTGGTAACAAGAGGAAGACTAAGGAGAGGGTAGGGCCATTGGTCAGTGAGGAGGGAGAAACAGTAACAGGGAATTTGGAAATGGCAGAGATGATTAATGATTTCTTTGTTTCGGTCTTCACTGAGAAATCTGAAGGAATGCCTGACATAGAGAATGCTAGTGTAAAAAGGGTAGGTTTAGAAATTGAAATAGGAAAAGAACAAATTAAAATTTACTTAGAGAAATTAGATGTCTGCAAATCACCAGGGCCTGATAAAATGCATCCTAGAATCCTCAAGGAGCTGATAGTAGAGGTATCTGAGCCTTTAGCAATCATTTTTGGTAAATCATGGGAGACGGGAGAGATTCCAGAAGACTGGAAAAGGGGAAATATAGTACCCATTAATAAAAAGGGGAACAAGAATAACGTGGGAAACTACAGGCCAGTCAGCTTAACTTCTGTGCCAGGAAAGATAATGGAGCAGGTCATTAAAGAAATCATCTGCAAGCAATTGGAAGGTGGTAAGGTGCTAGGGAACAGCCAGCATGGTTTTGTTAAAAACAGATCATGTCAAACCAATCTGATAGCTTTCTTTGATAGAATAACGAGTCTTGTGGATAAGGGAGAAGCGGTGGATGTGGTATACCTAGACTTCAGTAAAGCATTTGACACGGTCTCACAGAATATACTTATCAATAAACTAGGCAAATACAACTTAGATGGGGCTACTATAAGGTGGGTGAACAACTGACTGGATAACCGTACCCAGAGAGTAGTTATTAATGGTTTTCAATCCTGCTGGAAAAGTATAACTAGTGGGGTTCTGCAGGGGTCTGTTTTAGGACCGGTTCTGTTCAATATCTTCATTAACGATTTCGATATTGACATAGAAAGTACACTTATTAAGTTTGCAGATGATACCAAGCTGGGAGGGGTAGCAACTTCTTTGGTTGGGGTAGGGTCATAATTCAAAAGGATCTGGATAAACTGGAGAAATGGGCTGAGGTAAACAGGATGAGGTTTAATAAGGACAAATGCAAAGTGCTCCACTTAGGAAGGAACAATCAGTGACACATACAGAATGGGAAAGGACTGCCTAGGAATGAGTACAGCAGAAAGGGATCTAGGGGTTATCGTGGACCACAAGCTAAATATGAGTCAGCAGTGTGATGCTGTTGCGAAAAAGGCAAACATGATTCTGGGATGCATTAACAGGTGTGTTGTGAACAAGACACGAGAAGTCATTCTCCCGCTCTACTCTGCACTGGTTAGGCCTCAGCTGGAGTATTGTGTCCAGTTCTGGGCACCGCAGTTCAGGAAGGATGTGGAGAAATTGGAGAGGGTCCAGAGGAGAGCAACGAGAATGATCAAGGGTCTAGAGAACGTGACCTATGAAGAAAGGCTGAAAGAATTGGGCTTGTTTAGTTTGGAAAAGAAAAGATTGAGGGGGGACATGATAGCAGTTTTCAGGTATCTAAAAGGGTGTCATAAGGCAGAGGGAGGGAACTTGTTCTTCCTTGCCTCTGAGGATAGAACAAGAGGCAATGGACTTAAATTGCAGCAGGGGAGGTTCAGGTTGGACATTAGGAAAAAGTTCCTAACCGTCAGGGTGATCAGACACTAGAACAAGTTGCCAGGGGAGGTGGTGGAGTATCCATCACTGGAGATATTTTTAAGAAGAGGTTGGATAGATGGCTTTATAACGCCAATATTTAAAAAAGGCTGTAGAGGAGACCCTGACAATTATAGACCGATAAGTTTAACATCAGTACCAGGCAAATTAGTAGAAACACTAGTAAAGAATAAAATTGCAAGGCACGTAGAAGAGCACGAATTGTTGGGCAAAAGTCAGCATGGTTTCTGCAGAGGGAAGTCGTGTCTAACTAATCTACTAGAATTCTTTGAAGGGGTTAATAAACATGCGGACAAGGGGCACCCAGTGGACATAATATACCTAGATTTCCAGAAAGCCTTTGACACGGTCCCACACCAAAGGCTTTTATGTAAATTAGGCGGTCATGGGATAGGAGGAAAGATCCTTTCATGGATCGGGAATTGGTTAAAAGACAGAAAACAAAGGGTGGGAATAAATGGTAAATTTTCACAATGGAGGAGGGTAACTAGTGGTGTTCCCCAGGGGTCAGTCCTGGGACTGATCCTGTTCAACTTGTTCATCAATGATCTAGAAAATGAGGTAAGCAGTGAGGTGGCAAAGTTTGCAGATGACACCAAGTTGTTCAGGACAGTCAAAACCAAAACAGTTTGTGAAGAACTACAAAAAGATCTCAGCAAACTGAGTGACTGGGCAGCAAAATGGCAAATGAAATTTAATGTGGGTAAGTGTAAGGTAATGCATGTTGGAAAAAATAACCCAAATTACACGTACTACATGATGGGGTCAAATTTAGCTACGACAGATCAGGAAAGGGATCTTGGAGTTATAGTGGATAGTTCTCTGAAGACATCCACGCAGTGTGCAGTGGCAGTTAGTAAAGCAAATAGGATGTTAGGAATTATTAGAAAAGGGATCGATAATAAGACAAAAGATATCATACTTCCCCTATATAAAACTATGGTACGCCCACCTCTTGAGTACTGCGTGCAGATGTGGTCTCCTCAGCTCAAAAAAGATATATTGGCATTAGAAAAGGTTCAGAAAAGGGTGACTGAGATGATTAGGGGCTTGGAACGGGTCCCATATGGGGAGAGGCTACAGAGACTGGGACTTTTCAGTTTGGGAAAGAGGCGATTGAGGGGCGATATGATAGAGGTATATAAAATCATGAATGGTGTGGAGAAAGTGAATATAGAAAAATTATTTACCTTTTCCCATAATACAAGAACTAGGGGACACCAAATGAAATTGATGGGTAGTAGGTTCAAAACTAATAAAAGGAAATTTTTCTTCACACAGCGCACAGTCAACCTGTGGAACTCCTTGCCCGAGGAGGCTGTGAAGGCCAGGACTCTATTAGGGTTTAAAAAAGAGCTTGATAAATTTTTGCAGGTTAGGCCCATAAATGGCTATTAGCCAGGGGGGTAAAGTATGGTGCCCTAGCCTTCAGTACAAGGACAGGAGATGGATGGCAGGAGATAAATCACTTGATCATTGTCTTCTGTTCTCCTTCTCTGGAGCACCTGGCATTGGCCACCGTTGGCAGATGGGATGCTGGGCTGGATGGACCTTTGGTCTGACCCAGTATGGCCATTCTTATGTTCTTATGCTTTCAGGGATGGTCTAGATAGTGCTTGGTCCTGCCATGAGGGCAGGGGGCTAAACTCGATGGCCTCTCGAGGTCCCTTCCAGTCCTACTCTTCTATGATTCTATGATTCTATATAACTAAAATTTACCTGCACAGCATCTAGCTCTTTTGGAATTATTTGTAAGTTTTCAATTTTCTGAATCAGAAACTGTAATGCAGAAGTCGACATAACTTTTAAGTTAGGTTCAGTTGGACAATATTGAATATTCTTAAGTAATGGATGTGCTGTAATAAATTGGGTACCTTCCACAAGCAAGTAAATATAGGCAGTCTTGAACTAGTTTTTCAGGTATGATTTGATTTTTTTTCCAGCATACTCTGGTGCTTTTATTGTATTAGATTACAGTGTTCTGTTTAGATAGACTGCTGCTGTACACATGCTTGGCAGTATTTAACTGTCTTTCATGACTTTGAATTTTTCTTGAATTTTTCATTTCTTCACAAACTAGAAATGCTCACTAATTTTTGGGAAGGGTGATTTTAAAAAGTCCTTTCTGAACCACAAATACGTAGGTCCTTCTGTTTCTTTTGACATTTTAAATGTGATCACCTTGCCTTAACAGGAAGATGGGCACTATTATCGCCATAATGAGCTACGCGTGTGTATGTAAGGTTAGATCATTCAGTAGATTGCTGAGCAAATACTCAAACTACATTTTTTATGTGCAAAAACAAATACAATGATATAAACTCAAATATTTGATAGTACTTTTAGGATGTATTTTCAAGTGAATAAAAAACAAACAACTAAAGTATCCCTAAACATTGACATCCATCCCTTCCCATCCCTTCATGCACACCAACAGTTAACCCCCTTTAAAAAACAAAAACTCTCAACCATTCAGTTGTATTTGCCAAGAGAGATTTGCTAGTTAAAAGATACTGTGTTTTGGTGTCTGTTTTATGGCTGCTCTTTGAAAAGAAAACAGAGAAATGTTGACTGCCATGAGAATGAAGAAATCAATTTCTTGGTTTAAGTTCACTTTTACCTTAACCCAATCATGGACAGACCCAGACCATTCAAATATTTGTAATGTAGCATTTGTTTATCCTAGCAAGCTGGGCTTGTTTATTGAGTAATCCAATATATTTGTGATTAACTTCTAACGCAAATACAACACACTGCAGTCACAATTTTGTAATGTTCATTCACTATTTTAAAGTAGATCCTTACCAGCAGGAGGCAGTATGGTGTAGTGCCACAAAGGAACAACTGGCTCTAAGCCATTTTATACCTCTGGACAGGAATGCTAACATGATTAAAGGTTTGGCAATTAAAACTGGGCACTAAATAAGGTGTCGCAATTTTTTTCTTCCCTTTTGAGGGAAGAAGGGAGATATTTTTTATCCATTCAGCCTGAAGGTGCTTTTAAAGGAAGTAAACCAAGAGGGGAGATCATATGACAGAAGGATCATGTATTTATGGTATTTTCAGTCTTAACTTCCAGTGAGTAGCTATTTTTTAATCAACGTCTTTTGCTGTACAAAGTTTGAGTATTAAAAGTGCGGAATTTGTTGTAGAAGAAAAGCAGTAGTTTCATCGTGGTCAGTGTAGCATTGTTCATTTAATACCCTGGGTTGAAGCAGTAATGTAACTGGCAAGCAAATCTGTTGTTGATCATATCCTGCTGTGCAGGAACATGCTATGACTGTTCCTGTACAAAAGTGGCACACTCCCAGTTGTTCATCTGAAACAAGTTCAAGTGCCTGTCTCCATTTCAAGGCACTGTTTGACATCAGGCAGTGTTTTATGCTAATCAAGAACAAAGATTAGAAGCAGTACACCTAACTTTCTGCCATTATCAATTCTGGCTCTGAGTAATAACTGGTAAATGTCAATAGTTATGGTGGGCCAACCTCTTATTAACTTCTTTGAGGCCGTTCTCAAACAATCCTTCTGGTTTCACACCAAATAAGTTCTAGAGCTTTTTTTTTTCTTGGGTGGGGGCATTCTTAGAGCATTCAAGATTTCTCACCACATGTCAGTAAACATTTCTCATATCAGAGATACGCCCATGAGCTACACTAATATTAAGAACCACAAAAAGGCAATCATTTGAAAAATAGACAGGGACTATAATCTACACTAGGGAATCTGTCTCCTCATGCTGAGGGGGCAATAGTTCATGACGACACTGTTAGAACAGAGGAAACTCCTTTTGCTCGAAAACTCTCTGCCTTTTTTTTTTTTAAGCTGCTGCTTTACTTTTCAAATTAGAATCTTTATTTTACACAGTTGTACGTATTCTAGCCTTTGCCCACGCATACTGATGTCACGCTGCGGAGGTTGGCACTACCATAGCAGAAGGAGAATCTGACAGTGATCTAGTGCTAAGGCATTGCTCCTTCTACCACTCTGCTGTTGATATGAATACTAAGGGTGGAAGGAGGGCGCCAGATTCTTAGGGACAGGGCGAACATCCGTCCCGTATTGGGATGCCAAAAAGGCAGCCCGACTTATTTTTTAAAAAAGGACTAATTGTCCCGTATTTGGGCCATTCCTCCACTGACCTTTTTTGCTAGCAGCTGTGCAGGGGCAGCTGCTGGCAGGAGTTCTCCGAGAGTTCTCAGCTGCAGCTTCCCCAGGGCTCGCAGTTCCCCAGGGTTGGGGGCAGTGGCTGCTACTGCTTTCCTAGGGCTTGGGGAGCGCTGGTGGCTGTGGCTTCCCTGGTGCTGGTGACAGGGCAGCAGCAGCTGCTTCCTCAGGGCTCCCAGGGAGCACTAGGAGCTGCTGCTTCCCCAGGCTCCCTGTGAGCACCGGTGGCTGTCGCCTCCTTCCCAGTTCCTGGGGCTTGGTGGAGCCACCCCTCACCCCCTATTTCCTTGTCCCATATTTGGAACCGGGAGATATGGTCTCCCTACTTAGGGATGATGCACTGAAGCAGACAGCTCTTGGGTTGATGGTGATTTTAAAACTCACTGGCTCGCGTGGGGTGTGATTGTGACTTAATTAGCCCTAGAAGTATCTCGGGGCATTTCCCTGCCCAATTCTAGAGCACCAGCAACAGCAAGATCAAGACAGTTAAACATTTAATGTGCTTTCTCTCTGGCTGGTAGCGGACCAGTGGATGAGAGGAGGATTTTTCCACCAGGAAGAGAAAGCAGAGGGAATTAATGCAGGAAGCACAAAGAGTCAGTGTAGACTCAGAGACTGCTTGCAAGATGCTTCTGTTGCACAGCTAGTGTTTGAGTGAGCCCTGCCTTCAGGAAGAGAGAGAGAAGAGCCATGGGAAGATAGAATACAGGTAGTCCCCGACTTATGAACGGGTTACATTCCGAGCACCTGGTTGTAACTCGATTTGGTCGTAAGTTGGAAATATCCTTATACTGTAATATCTCATTATACACAACCCTCGTGTACCTTGAATTTTGTGTATGTCGGGGAGGGCTTGGGTTGGGACCCTGGGAGGGGGCGGGGGTTAAGCCTGGGGTGGGTTAGGGCGGCAGGGGTGGTGGTGCAGTTCAGCTGGGGCTTGCAGGGGGTTGGGGTGGGGGTTGAACCCAGCCAGGGGGTTGAACCCAGCCAGGGGGTTGGAGCTGGGGATGTGGGGGTGGTGGTTAAGGGGGTTGGAGCTGGAGCCCTGGCCTCAGGTTGAAGCCAGAGCCCCATGTGCCGGGGAGTGTGAGCTGGGTCTGTGGGGGCTGAGGAGGGGGTTGAATGGGGTGAACTGGGGTGGGGGGGTTTGCTGGCAGGGGTAGAGCCTCATGTGCCTGAAGCCGCTGACAGCTGGAGCCCCATGCGTGCTGGTGGCTGACAGCCCAGCATGGGCCAGGGGGCAGTCACCTGGGGATGGGGGAGGTTGAACTAGGCGGAGGGGGGATTGAATGGGGTGAACTGGGGTGGGGGTGGGTTGAGCTGGCAGGGGGGATAGAACCCCTAGGCACACTCGCAGCAGCTGACAGCTGGAGCCGCAAGCAGCGGAGGGTAGGGGGGGTGAGCTGCAGCCGCAGGAAGGAGGGGTTGAGCTGGATGGGGGGTTGAATGGGGGGTTCACCGGGGTGGGGTGGTTGAGTGGAGGGGGTTTAAGCCCAACCAGGGGCTGGGTGTCTGAGCCCCAGACACAGGTTGAAGTTGGAGCCCCATGCATGGGGGGGTGTTGAACAGGGGTGCACTGGGGCAGGGTGCTTGAACAGGGAGCAGGTTGGAGCCCTACTCATGCTGAGCCAGCCGCGTAGGGGGGACGGGGTGTCATCTGGGGCCGTGGGGGTGTCGAGGCCTGGGTGTGCGGAGGGGTTGGGGCACAGGGGGTGAAGTCGGGTCTGTGGGAGTTGGAGGGGAGTCTCAGGTGTGCAGCTGGAGCCCCCTGCTGGGGGGTGAGCTGAGCCCTGTGGAGGTGGGGTGAGCTGGAGGTCAGTCATAAGTGTGAATGGTCGTAAGTTGATGTGTTCATAAGTTGGGTACCACCTGTACACAATGAAAACACTAACTTACATGGAGGGATTAAATTGAAAAATAACACTTTGGGAGGGGAGAAAAGAGGAAATGGCTATTAGACCCAAGTCATTTTTCTTACAGGTAGCTGAAGGGAACTAGCCCCGCTGTCTCACTCTCAAGTCTACCCTCTTAAGACTGAGCAGCAAGCCCTCTGCTAAGAGTCACCAAAATCGAAAACCCCCTCACGCGAATAACAATTTTTATTTCTAAGTTGGACTCTATTTTCCTTGTGGTTCTGTTCCACAGACCTAATAGGGTACGTTCTTTCACTGGGCTGAAATTCTAATTATGTTTGAGAGCTTTCCTGAAAATACTTTGCTGCTGGGAAAGGTGAGTAGATAGTCTCATTTATTGCCAGGGAGCCAGCTGAAGGTAGGGGCAGTCTGGTAGGGATACACTGGACAGAGCTGATCCTAACAGGGGCTGCCTGTTTAATTGTACTTCCTAGTTGGTAAAGGGGTAGAACTAACTACTGTTTAATCCCGTGACAGCCAGAACTGGCTGGCTGCTCAACACATTCCTTGCTGGCAGCTGTGCTTTGTCCAGTTTCCTGTGCCTGCTGTAGTCTTATCCTTCTGTGTTTTTGACAGCCTAGCTCTGTTTCCTGACCAAGTGTCTGGCTCACCCATTGCTTCAGGCATTTGGCTTCTGGTGACTGATTCTGGCACTCAACCCTGCTCTAACCTCTGGGCCTGGCTACCAGTGTTCCCTCAATTTTCTCCATCCATGGGTGGAATAAATTTTATGTGCATCAACACGTGTAGGTGTGCACCGTCAGTAGAAACACATGTTGCCCATCATGGGTAGCTCCGGGTGCTCGGATGTTCAGCAGGGTGACCCCTGAATCTATTTTGCTGTGGAAATGGTTGCTTTGAACTTTGCAATGTGGGCTGTACTTTTGCAAAATGTGGACCCCATAACCAAATCCCATCTTTGTGTGTATTATACATGTAAACTAACCCCTGCTGAGGAGAAGATGAGGTATCTGGGACAAAGATGCCGGCCATCAAAAGAGCATTTGAAGAATGGAGACATCTTTTGAAGGAGACTCAGTTCCCATCCAGGTCATAAGCGCTGGGAAAATCTTTGAACAGCCCATTGCTTTAGCCAACAGCAGATCCATTCGTCAGTTTTCTTTACCAAATTGGATTTCATCATTACTGACTATCCTGGGTCATAAAACAGGAAATGCACATCCGCTTTCCTGTAAGGACGAATAGGCCAAAACAAACACAGCTCCCCAAGGGTCTGTGCTGTGCCAAGCTAATTTTATTTTTGGAACTTCAGCCAAGGATTTGGTGTTCCTCATTCTGATATGACTCCCAAAAGGCCCACAAATGGCCAAAAGCTGTCAGACACTTGATTCCTCCAACACAGTGGTCAGTTCAGATTTACATTCACAACAGTGGTCTACTGTATCATGGAAAGTGTCTTTACATGCTAAAAGATTTGCCCAGACTCAGTGATGGGAACGTGCCATAATATGCTGATGGCCAGCCATTTTGACTGCCATGGACCTCAGGATTTGGTGGTATGAAATTGACTGTGGGGCAGGAGCAAGGAGTGAAATGAAAAAAGTCAGCTCCTATGACATGTGCTGTCAACATGTGTCCATGTGCTGAACTGTTCAATTAATTCTGTTTCTCTGGCCACCCCACCCGAATTCTGGATTTTACTGTAGAGCTATCTTGTTCCCAAGGTTGCAATCATCATCCTAGCAGTTGATCTTTTCGCTAGTTTGGTGCTCTTTATTTCCTTCCACTCACTCTCCTCATCACGCCAGAAATTGACCTTTCTTAAACTGATTTGTGGTTCCACAAATCGCCAGCCAGAATAGCCTGATCAGTGCCCTCTGTTCACTTCCTAGAATGCTATGAGCTATATATGCTCTAGGAATTGAACGCTTTACTGTCTTATCCTGTCATCTGAAGACCAGTGGGCAGACAGAATAGGTAAACCAAATGCTCCATCTGTTCCTTCAGTCCTTCCTTAACTACTGCCAAGGTGAATGGGTCAAACTGCTGCCATATACTAAATTTGTTTATAATTAATTCCATCCATACGCATATAGTCCATTTTATGCCAGTTACAGTTTTCACCCTCATTTCCATGTAGTAATACTTGAAAGTTCCTGCTGTGACAGATTTCATTACCCATCTTCTAATCATGTTAAATCCTACCATCCATCTGCCAGATTAGACCTGTACCCATTTGAGATTACGGAACACGTCTATTCAGTAACACTCCCATTACAACTGCTGAGATTCCTGAAAGTCCCATCCACTTTTTTGTGGGTCCTTCCTAAAGCCCTACACAGACAATCACTTTCCTGATGGCTCTGCTCCATCTTTTTCCTACAGGCTCAGGAAGAATGCAAAGTACAAGGAAACCTGGTTTCTGAGTGAATCAGAAATTGACTTTATTAGCTGGTTTGGAAGAATGATCTTGAGAACCAGAAGAGAAGGTCCATGACCTAGAGCTTTTACTTTCATCAGGAAAACACAGACTTTATGGCCCTTAGAAGTTGTCCTTACAAGGAGAGAGTAGTACTATATGGGAGCCCTGCTTAGCAGGGCCATGTCTTAATGATATACTGAACAGCTGATTCTAACAGGGACAACCTGTTACACTTCTTAATTGGTGGAGGAGTGAAGCCAAAAACTGCTTAACCCAGCAACAGCTGGAGCTTGCTGGCTGCTCAGCTCAGACTTTGCTGGCAGCTGCATTGTGCCTGCTTCTTGTGCCTGCTCCTGCCTCTGCCCCACCGGCTCTTGTGCCAGCTTCAGCTCCTGTCCTTCCCCATTCTTAACATCCTTGGCTCTGCTTCCCAACCAAGTCTCCCTCTCATCCAGTGGCCCTGGCATTGGGCTTTTGATCACTGTTTCTGACCCTCAGCTCTGCTCTCAACCATTTCCTGTTCTTAACTTCAGCTCAGTTCCACACTAACCTCTTGGCCTGGCTGCCCCCAAGTCTCCAACCATTAGGTCAAGCCACCCATTTCCTGTTAGTGTCTTTGATGCCTATATTCTACACTACTTCCCGTAGGGAATGAAACAGGTAAAATTATCTTCTTTGGCTGTAGTTTAAGAAGCTCCAAACTGCCTGGGTTCCTCAGAAGTGGCAATAGCCTCCGAGTCTGTGAGGCAGAGAAGACCTGTTTCCACATGATATTTAAAGAACTGGAAATGGCTTTATGGAATTGCTCAGTCCCCCAGCATCTTACAAAAGGTCAGGTTCTTTCCTGCCTGATTGGATGTCAGCCTATTTTTCAAAAAGTAAAGGCATTTTTTTTTTAAAATTCAGGTACCAAAAGACAAACAAAACAAAGCAAAACAAAACAGAAATGGTCTGATGAAAAGCCAAAATGTGTGATTCTGGTACTTGTGACTGTGGCTTACTGGAGTTAAGCCTACATGTTAGTTCACCTTTCTTGAATTTAGAGCAATGTGGTATTGGAACACACTGAGAAAATGTGGGTTGGGGTGGGACCTGTTGATTTTGGTTGCTGTAGTTTCTAATGTGAATTACATTCCTCTGGACTCTTCTAGTAAGTGAGCTCATCATATGTTCACTTGTAATACCACCCCCCCACCCCCAAAGAAAATAATATTCACTTCAGTTTTCATTTTAGTAATATATTCAGTCGTTGCATATAGTTCTGTCGTCTTATTTACATGTTGTTATGGAAGGGAAGGAAGGAGTGACTGTCCATGGAGAATAAGAGATCCTTCTAATACGGCAGTTGGAGAAGATTTTGAGGTGTGTATGTTTGCAATCACAGCTAGTTTCCTCACTTTGACATGGCAGAGGCTGAGATTTCTGTTGACCTGAATTAATGGGTTGGGGGTTATGGCTTGCCATTGACCACCCCAAAAAGAAGATATTTAGGTTATATGGAAAGAGAGGATGCAGATCGCTCTATCTTGGAAGGGGAGTTTCAGGGTATACAGCTGGAGTATCTAGATTGAGGACAATACCAATTCATTAAAGGCTTTATGAAGATACATGAAATGGTAACAAACATTAGAAAGTATAAGGTTACTGCACCATAATACAATTCTAGGATTCCTTCCACCAACATTACTAAAATAAAGAATTACTTAGTCTAGTATATTTGCACCCCATCCTGAAGACCTGGTAAGTGATGCAAGAGCAGCCTTGCCCCTGGTGTGCCCAATGAAACTGAAGGTCTCAGCAAGTAGAGAACTGAGTGACTAAACTATACTATGGAACGAAGCTAATAGTTGACAGAAGATAAAGACTAAACGCTAACTCAAAACACACTAAGTGGAAAACACACACACATCCACACGCTAACTCAGAAGACACTAACTACACTACACTACACTAACATCTACACTAACTTCAAGTTGCTTATTTTGAAGTCCAACTTCAAAATTGTGCGTGCACGTGCACACACACACACACACTATTTCAAAATAGCATCCCAGTACTTCGAAATGAAGCATCTACACACCCATGCCCTAATTTCAAAATTAGAGGCCAGAAAATTCTGTGGACAGGGGTTGCATGGCCGACAAGGCCTTCTGGGGTCACAGCCAGCTGCTCCCTTAAAGTGCCCCTCCCAACACCCCTCAGACTGCATGTGCTCAGGGCTGGCAGGCTGTCCACAGCACAGCAAACCCTTGCACACAATGGAGCCACTGCAGAGACTTTCATGGATCCTCAGTAGCTCCTTGAGAGGGATTTTCTCTAGGTCATGGCCAGCCTGCTGGCAGCTCTGCTGGTGGCTGTCCTCCAGCAGCAGTGCAGGGCCAGCCACATAGCCCCTGACCTCCAGGTCCTCTGCCGGGACAGTGGCTACACCACCACTCCCAGTGATGTGGAGATCATGAGGCTTTCCCACCAGCACCGACTGGTGGGACCACCTCGTGCTGGGGGACTGGGACTACGACCGGTGGCTGCAAAACTTCAGAATGACCCTACAGATCTTGATGCTGTTGCAAAAAAAACAAATATGATTCGGGGATGCATTAACAGGTGTGTTGTGAACAAGACACGAGAAGTCATTCTTCCACTCTACTCTGCACAGGTTAGGCCTCAGCTGGAGTATTGTGTCCAGTTCTGGGCACTGCAGTTCAAGACAGATGTGGAGAAATTAGAGAGGGTCCAGAAAAGAGCAACAAGAATGATTAAAGGTCTAGAGAATGTGACCTATGAGGAAAGGCTGAAAGAATTGGGCTTGTTTAGTTTGGAAAGAGAGGCGACATGAAAGAGGTTTTCAGGTATCTAAAAGGGTGTCATAAGGAGGAGGGAGAAAACTTGTTCTTTTGGCCTCTGAGGATAGAACAAGTGGCAATGGACTTGAACTGCAGCAAGGGAGGTTTAGGTTGGACATTAGGAAAAAGTTCCTAACTGTCAGGGTGGTCAAACAGTGGACTAAATTGCCAAGGGAGGTTGTAGAATCTCCATCGCTGGAGATATTTAAGAACAGGTTAGATAGATGTCTACCAGGGATGGTTTAGACCGTACTTGGTCCTGCCATTAGGGCCGGGGGCTGGACTTGATGGCCTCACAAGGTCCCTTCCAGTCCTAGGGTTCTATGATCATCTTCGAGGAGTTGTGCCGCTGGCTCACCTCAGCCCTCCAGCACCAGGATACCAGGATGTGGCCCACACTCCCCCTGCGCAAGAGGGTAGCCATTGCCCTCTGGAAGCTGGCCACCCAGGACAGCCACCCCTCTGTCAGACATCAGTTTGTGGTGGGCAAGGCCACTGTCAGGGCAGTCCTGATGGAGGTAAGCCCAGAATGGCACCACGTGTGCACAATGGGGCCAGGTGCCACTGGGCTGCATGCTCATGGATTCATCTGTCTTGCACCCCATACAGGTTGTCCAGGCAATCAGCATGCTTCACCACTGGATGGTTGCTGTTGGGGACCTGGACGTCGCCCTGGCTGGCTTCTTGGACCTGGGATTCCCCAACTGTTTAGGCCTGCTGGCCCTCTATGTCCTCATTGATGCCCCCGACAGGTTCATGGATGTCTGCTTGGGATGGTATGGCAGGTCCCATGATGCCTGGGTGTTCAGGAGCTCGTGGCTTGGACACAGACCTATCCCCGCCCCCCCGCGGGAGCTTCCAGTGGGAGACCTCACCATGCCCCCCTGCATCATGGCCAGTGCTGCATAACCCCTGCACCTGTGGCTCATGAGACCCTACACCAGATGCACTGACCCATCCCAGGACCATTTCAGTGCGCGCCTGAACCACGCCAGGAATGCTGTGGAGTGGGCATTCTGGCGGCTAAAGGGGTGATGTAGATGCCTCCTCGTGAAGCTGGAGGTCAGCCTCCTGAATGTGCCAGCAGCAGTTGCGGCCTGCTGCGTGCTCCACAATATCATGGAGAGCAAATGGGAGCCCTTTGTCCAGGGCTGGGCTGCGAGGACCACTGGTGGGTATGAGCAGCCACCTGCTGCCCTGTGCCACCAGGTGCAAGGAGACAGAGTACAGGTCAGGGAGGCCTTGCAAGGAGGCCTTTTACTGGGGTCCACAATGACTCACCCCCACCACGCATCTCCACCACGCAGCCTTCCCCGACCACGCAAGAGGGATGCGGGACTAGGGGTGCATCATTAAGTTTACTGTTCTAAATAAATGTCATGTGTGTAAGCCTCTGAACAAAACATGTGTGTACAACTGTATATAAGGGGGGACCTATATATAAGAGGGATCCAGCAGTGGCTTTTGGGGAAGGCTCCAACTGGGAGGAGGGGGCCTGGGTGGGTGAGGGCTCATTCATCCACCGGGGTAGAGGGCTGGAAGCTTCAGTGGTTGTGGGTGCCTCTACTGCCCCGGATCCAGGTCCCCCTGTGGGGCTGATATGGGGTCAGGACCACGGGGATGCAGGGGTGAGGCAGGGACACTGCAGGCTCGGCCTCCCCAGGGTGTGCAGGGAGGGATGGGGGGTTTCAGGGGCCGCTGCCAGGGTGCCTGCACTGGCCAGGAGCCACCGGACCAGTTCGAGGCAAGCAGCCAGGGACAGGTCTGCCGGGAGGTGGTTGGCTGTGGGGAGGGGGCATTTGTGAGTGGGGGCACTGCAGAATGGGCTGGCAAGGGAGCAGGATGTTGGGAGAGGCAGGTGGCCACAGCCTGGGTCAGGATTTTGAGGCTGTCAGCCATCTGCACCCACACCTCCCACTCTATCACCAGCCAGTCCTGGAACACAGCGGTCCTCTCTTGCATGACCGTCCAGTTGGCAGCCACCTCCTTGTGCCGCCAGTGTCACTGTCATGTGGCCTGGTGGCAGCTCTGCGCGGATTCAGGCTGGGGTGAGGAGACAGATTCCCAGCCCTCCGTGACTATGGTCTGGTCCTACACAGGGCTGGAGCAGCTCCCAGAGGGCAGACCTCTGGAGACAGAAGGAGACAGGAGGACAGACTGTGAGTCCTGTGTCCCAACCCTGGGGACCAGGGCCCCCGTTCTGCTGGCCCACTCCCCTGCTGTCCTATGGCCTGGGGTCCCTGTGGGATCCTGGGTGCAGAGGGGTTCCTGCCTGGTGAGGGGTGGGCTGGGTTTGGTGCCCCCCTTCTGCAGGCATGTGGACCTTGGGGCTGACTTCAAAAGCTCCTTCTTCCTAAAACCAAATAGGAAGAAGGGGCTTTCAGAGTAAGAGGGTCCTTTTGAAAGGCCCTCACCTACACAGGTGGTATGCATTCCGCAAGCGGCACTTTTGAATTGCGAATGTTAGTGAGGCCCAGCATATTCATGGCAGCGCCTCATTAGCATCTTTCAAATGGCCTCATTACATGCCCCTTCCAAAAGGAGGGGACAAGTGTAGACGCGGCCCTACACAGCAGCCTTATTTTGGAATAAGCCGTTCCCAAAGAGGTGCTCTTCCTCCGGCAATGAGATTTACCAATTTCTAAATAACAAACCCGCTATTTTGAATTTCTTTTGAAATAACTTTGCTGTCACCTGCACTATGTACACACTATTTCGAAATAACTGTTCTCTTGAAATAAGTTGGCTGTGTGGCCATAGCCTAATTCACTCCATTCAAAAGCCTAGATAATTATAGGCTCAGGGCATCACCTATGTCCAGCCCATTCGACTATGCCCATATCTTATTTCCTCACCCCAAGAAATTCACAGGTACCCTTGTTCTATAAGTTAGCAGATGATGATGCTTATTATTTATTAATGAAGATTTCATCTCCAAACCATTGCCTTTGACCCTTTGAAAACTTTGTTCTGATGTTTTGAGTTGCAGTTACCTACTGGTTCTGGCATCAGATGAACCAGCACAGCTTTGAAGGTAATTTCACCCATCTTGTCTCCAGAACTGAGGAGCAGTAAGCACAATAAGCATTTGTTTATTTAGGACAAAGGTCCTTTATGCTAATTTACTCTACTAGTATGATCTAGCTGTTCATGCAGGTGACAGGACTGCAAGTTTCTTGTGTTACAGCTTAATACTATGGATAATCATGAATATCTACAGTGACTATGTGATCAAGGATGCATGTTGTGATTTTTATATATATAGTGCATATAATGTATTAGTATGAATCACCCAAGAAAAATATGTCATCTGGCATAGTAGGCAATCAACTTAGCCTTATGGGCTATGGGTGCCTCTGCATGAAACTCTGGCCCTGTGTGACTTCATTTGAACTAGCATTTCGCTCTAGGAGAGTGAATCTGTTATGCTGTCTCTGAAGTTGTCCTCTTTATCTACAAGGAGGACATTGACTGATGCCATTGGGGGGCTACGTTCCTCAGCTGGAAGGGCTAGTCAGGCTGTAGATCATGGAGGGTTTTGAAGGATTTTTTAATCTTCCTTCAAGAAGTTCTTATAGTAGTCTAAATGCCAAATGTGAACAAATATGTAAATGTGAATGCCTAACTTCCTTGAAAAGAGGGATTAAAAATTGTCTTTTTGAACTTTTGAATCAAAAATTTAATTAATATTGCATTTTCACCATTTAATGTCATAAACTTTTGGCTGAATTCTTTCCTGACATACATCACTGTTTGTATTGTTAAATCGCCTGTTGTGCTTATGCAAACAATGTGTTGTGTTGAATTTACAAGGTACATATCTACATAGTATTTGAGGGCATGACTAAGCCCTGTTTCTTTAACTATAAGCTTTAATACATTTTCCACTACTGCATTCATCTTCTGTTCAGTACATAGGAACACCTACCCCTTTTAAAAATGACAGTAGGTAGTGCCCATAAATTTGCATACAAGCTTGTTTGATTAATTGCTGTTTGACTCATCTATCCTAGTGCTAAGCTCTAGGATCATATAGCTCAGATTCTCAAACCACTTTCTAAAATTAATTTAGATATTTAAAGTCAAAACCTTAGCATGAAGCAGGAAAAAGTGCAAAACCCATGAGGAGTCCTGTGGCACCTTAAAGAAGAGCAGATTTATTTTGGCTGACAAAGTTGTTTTGACCCGCAAAAGCTTATGCCCAAATAAATATGTTCTTCTTTAAGGTGCCACAAGACTCCTCATTGTTTTACGCCAATATAGACATAACAGCTTCCCTCCTGAGACCAAGGAAAAACTGGTCAATCATTGATGGCCTGTTTCATTATCAACCTTTGGAGAAAATTCCCAGTGTGTTATAAGTAATGGAATGTATACAGTATTTAGTCTGACAGCAGAATTATAATCACTGTGGTTGAAACAAGTGATACAGGTGCCTGGAATTGTATGCTTAGATATATTTAAAGTAAAGTTACTTTGGTGCTTAGAAGATGTAAACTGTTGCAGTAGTAGTAGGCTCTCTGGAGTGTGTGGGTGCCTGGGTTTGGGGGTTCTGGGCTTGGGTTTGTCTGTTTATTTGGTGTTTGGAGTGCTGTGCTGTCTGTCTGTTTTGTTTTGAAAGGCCATGAGCTTAGGCTGGCCATGTGCTCAGGCTGCGTGCCGATTGGCTGAGTGGTAGTCAGAGGGAGGGGCTCTCTCGGGCCAGAGCTGTAAAGCCCTGCTGGCAAGCGACCAGGGAGCATGCGACCGGGTGCATGCGAACAGGGTGGTTGCTAACAGGAGGGAGTTTTGAGAGGGAGCTTAGAGGGAGCTAGTTACTACTTCAGGTGTAAGAGGCAGCATCATCCCCAACTGCTGGCTGGAGCTGAGGGGCCTGCTGCAGCATGAGGAGAAGGCGGGGTGAGATCGAGGGATGTCAGTGGTGGGCAAGTGGTTTGGGGGCGTTTGGTACGGCTGTGAGGATGGCAGCACCCACGGAGGCTGCTTGCGGCGTGCTGGCCCAGATTGCACGGCTTCCAGGCCCAGTCCTGCTCTCCCTGCATGCACGCGCCGCACCAGATCTGTGGGGCTCCAGGGACAGCTGTAGCCAGACGAAGAGTTGGTAGCTTTGGCTGGGACCCAGGGTGCGGCTGGGCTGCGAGATTGGCGCCTTCCTGGAGGACGTGGGGCCGCAGCAGCATGTGGCCAAGTGCGGAGAGGCCAGGGGAAGGGGGACCTGGGGGCAACGAGAATTGATAGGGGGCAGTGTGGTGCAGTTGGGAGACATGAGAGTGGATGGGGGGAAAAGGGGACAGGGAGGAAGGATCTGGGGGGTGATGGTAGCCGATGAGAGGCAGAGTGGTGGGGAGGAGGGTCCTGGGGAGGTGAGGTGGTCGTCACGGGGAGCTTTGGGGGCATGTGGCGCCAGGGAGGTGCAAGAGGTAGTGGGACCATACCCATGTTCTCCATGCCCCACTGCCTTGTGGGTTGTCCTGGAAAGGAGCAAGGCTAAGGGAGTAAACCCTGACAGAAAATCCAGAGGGGAGTCCTAAGGCGGTTCTGTGCCAGCTTCTGGCATTGACCCGGCAACTCCTGCAGCTGAGCTGGTACCAGACGTAGAGGTTATCCTCTCCTTTGGACTATATCAGTAAAGCCAAGAGGGGAACACTGGTGTCTGGGCAGCCCAGGGTCCCAATAATTGCCCAAGCTCATGCCTGGAGAGGTACTCCAGCATCGCTAACAGCGTTGAACCAACACGGGAGGTAACAGATACCGGTTATAAGCTCTTGCTCGATTGGCATAGAGAACGAGCTCCAGGGGTTGCCTCCGACGGTGGGAGAGATCGTCGCATCTCAGTGGACAGTCACCGCCTGCCTCAAGCTGGGCAGCCCCCAGCCAATAGGGTACTGTCCCGCCACAGTTCACCTGCCTCACTGGGTGCGTGAGACTTAAGGTTCCCAAACCTGACAAGTGACCTGTAAGCTGAGCACCAGGCAAACCAATAAGAAAATCAACAAGAAAAGGAAACCATCAAAATTTTAAGCTTGCTTGCTGGAATGTGCAGACCATGCTGACAGGTCTGACTGAAGATCTTCAGGACATCAGCGACACCCGAAAGACCGCTGTCATCAATGAGGAACTGAAGAGGCTCCAAGCTGACATTGCTGCTCTGCAAGAGACACGTCTCGCAGATTTGGGATCTCTAAAGGAAAAGGACTACACCTTTTTCTGGCAGGGTAAAGCCCGAGAAGAACCCAGGGAGCATGGTGTTGGCTTCGCCATCAGAAACACCCTTCTACAAATGGTGGAATTAGTCATGGGTGGATCAGAAAGACTCCTTCAGGTCGTACTTCAAACTCGTGCCGGTCCTGTCCACCTGATCAGCACTTAGGCCCCAACCCTGTACGCCACACCGGAAGTAAAAGACAAGTTTTATGACGTGCTTAGTGCTGCCATAGCGCAAATACCTGCTCGCGAACAACTGTACATTCTGGGTGACTTCAATGCGAGAGTTGGAGCCGATCGTGACTCATGGTCTTCCTGCTTAGGACACTTTGGTGTGGGAAAAATGAATGAAAATGGTCAGTGTCTTCTCGAACTTTGCACGTACCACAATCTGTGCATCACAAACACGTTTTCCCAAACCAAGCCACAGCACAGAGTGTCGTGGAGACACCCACGCTCAAAACACTGGCATCAACTAGATGTGGTCATCGCTAGATGTGATAACCTCAGAAACGTCCTTCTGACACGCAGCTATCATAGTGCTGACTGCGATACAGATCACTAGTTAGTTTGCTCCAAACTCAAGGTGGTTCCCAAGAAGCTGCACCGTTCTGAACCAACAGGAAGGCCCCGCATCGATGCCAGAAAGACAGCTAACTCAGAGAGAGTTGAAAAGTTCAGAGCGACCCTGGAGGAGAATCTGCGCAGCAACCCTGGGGGTGCCGATGTGACATCCAGATGGCAGCATCTGAGGGATACAGTGTACGACACGGCCTTGTCGGTGTTTGGAAGAGCTAGAAACACAAATGACTGGTTCGAAGCTAACTCCAATGAGATGATTCCAGCCATCGGAAAAAAGTGCGCTGCGCTCCTGGAGTACAAACGTTCGCTGAGCCACAATACCTTGCAAGCGCTCAGAGCAGCCAGAAAAACAGTACAGCAGACAGCCAGGTGCTGTGCCAACAACTACTGGCTTGAGCTATGCATTAGCATCCAGACATGGCCCAGCCAGCACATACGCCTCTGTTTGAGAAGGGTGAACATGGAGGCGGTGCCTGCCCTCTCAAGCACTGCGCTATAGGGGACCTTGTCCCGCCATGAGATACCGAGTGTGCGCCTAAGGCAGTGCATGTGGAATGTGTTGAGCCGCTGCTCTTGTTTTGAGCGCAAAGTCCATGTTTCACTGGCGTACAGCAGTGTGCGCAAAACACAGGCTGTGTAGACCTGCACGTTGGTGTGTACAGTGAGCTTATTGTTAGCCCATACTCTCTTCGTCAGCCTGGAGGACGTTGTGGTGGCTTTTCCAATGCGCTTGTTGATCCCGCTATCAAGTGACAAGTTGTCCAAGATCGTTGAGCCTAGTTACACAAACTCATGGACGACTTCCAGTTCGTAGTCTAGCACGTTGTTAGATGGCTCGTTACCCACGTTTTGGCCCATCACCTGGCTCTTCTTTAAGCTGATTGTGAGGCCAAATTCCATACATACGTCTGCAAAGAGAGTTATGAGTGACTGCAGTTCCTGCTGAGTGTGAGCAGCAATAACTGCATCCTCAGCAAAAAGGAACTCCCTTAGATGCTTCGTAAGCACCCTGGTCTTCGCTCTAAGCCTCGACAGTTTGAAGAGGTTCCCGTCCGTTCTCGTGCGGAGAGAGATGCCCTCTGTAGCAGTTCCGAAGGCATATTTGAGCAAACTGTTGCACACTTCCTCAATTAGGCCATAATCTGATTTGCTTTTTTAATCAGGGAAAATCCCATTGGCTTTAATGAAAACTTTCCTTGAGTCAGGACTCAGGTCTTCTAAATTCTGCTGAGAGGGTATTACCTTTAAAAATATAAATTATACAAGCTGTTAAGGAGGTTTTCCTATTAAATTGTAGTGTGCACAGGCAACATTGTTTATTCTAGGTGCCAATAGGGCATTCACTTGCATTGTCTCTGTTAAAACAGAAATTATTAAAAGTATGGGTTTGTTTTATTTTTATGATCACTCCATTTCTAATAATCCAAATAGTGTCTTGTGTAAGCATTCATGTGTGAAAAAATGGTACCTAGATTGTTTGTCTTCCCTCCCCCCCCAAAAAAAAAGTATGAATATCAAAAATTAAAAAAAAAATCTTTATACTTTTGCTTCTGTGAATCCCAATGAGTCTATTTAAATACAGGTTGAACCTCTCTAGTCTGGCACTCTTGGGACCTTACTGATGCCAGACCACAGGAGGTCAATATCATCTAGCAGCATTGCTTGCTCTTCCACTGCTTACTGGGCCCTTAGAAGACTTTTAGGGGCAAATTAGAGCTCAATAAAAGCACAGAACACTGAAAGCCAGGAGTGGGGGCTCTAAATAAACATCATGGGACTATGGGAAACTTATCTGGATGTCCACTTATCATGGATGTGACCAATTAAAATTATGCTGGACCATGGATATTGCTGGACCAAAGAGTGCCAGACTAGAAAGGTTCAACCTGGGGTAAATGAGTCGACTTTTCTAATTTTAATACTGCATATGAGCACATGTAAGAAGTTCAATGCATCATTTTTTATGATTATACCAATGAAAACTCAGTCAGTTTAGTTTATGAAGACAGCAAATAACTTTATCAAAAGTTCTATCTGCTGCCAAAATGAAATTAGAAAAGAGAAGATTGGAGACATCTTAAAACAAAGAGAAGGTGGAGAGGGAAGGACGACAAAAGAAAATAAAAGCTATCACTGTTTTCTTAATAATGAATCTTAAAATATTCCACGTTTGCTATTTTTATTTTGTCTGTTTATTTGTCTACAGCAGGGGTGTGCAAACTGGGGAGCATGAAATTTTGAAAGGGTGGTGCAGCACAATTGTCCCCCCCCCCCACAGGAGCCCCTCCGCTGTGTCCCCATTCTGTGCACAGCTATGTTGTGCTCATATGCTGCTCCGTCTGCCTGCCTGCCTGCTGGCAGAGGACCAGCTTCCTTTCCAGTCCTCCCAGCCCCCCTGGGGGCCCTCCAGTGGTTCCCTGTAGCCTCTCTTGGCTCAGCTGCCCTCCTCCCTTGTTCTTAATGGCTAGCTGGGAGGGCTGGGGACGGTGACTCTTCAAACACGCTTTTTCTCCATCTGTAGAGTATCCTCTCTCCCCTTGCATGCATACATTGTCCTTGCACTACTGCAGTTTATGTTGCTACCCCACATAGACTGGCACATGTGGAAAGGGATTTTTCTGTCTGAACATAACAGAAATTTCCGTTGGTTTGGATTTTATTAAAAAGGTTGCGGGGGGCCCCAGCTAATGGTAGGGATGAAAAGGGGGGGCCCAATTATAAAAAGTATAAAGTAAAAAATGTTTGCTCACCCTGGTCTACCGATCAAAGCAGAAATGGGAACACCCCTGACCACAGTGCACCAACAATGCTGGGGACTGGAGCACCCCCACCCGTGGTGTGCTGTGGATCAGAGCTGCTCCAATCATGCAGGCGTGCCCACCCCCGCTGGCAGCATCACTGGGAGTGCTGCAGCCTGGCCAGAGCAGCCTCAGTCCCCAGCTGCCCCCGCCCCCCGCTTTATTGGGTTAACCAGGTAGGCATTTAAAAAAGATTTTACATCCCTAACAGTGACCCAGACTTTTGCATTTGGTAAGGAGTCTGTGATCTCTTCTCTCGTTTTTGACCTAAAACCCTGAATGACTTGAGATATACCTTCCCATGGGTGGAGAACCCATTCTTTCCTGTAATAATACTGCACTTGCAAGCAACAGAAGGGTACAAGCTGAAATCTTTCTGACTTAAAAGGAAAAGAGTTGTTGGCAGGGTGTTCCCCAGGAAAACGTGAGAATTGAATGCCCTCTCACTTGGTCTATATGAGCTGAGTTGATCTGGACACAGCACCGGATGAGGACAAATACAAGGATGGATTTCAAGTGATAGGCTGTAAGTTTGTTAAAATTAACCCCCAGTGGAGAGCGGAACCTGTTCTGTTACCCATAGTATTCTCACATACTCCAAATTTTAGATGGTTCTTGTGTGAGAGTTACAGGTCTCCTACCAGAAAACTCAGGGCAGATTCTTCTCTGCCTACCCTTAGGACTCAACTTGGTCTTCTGCCATCTCCAGTTCACTCTGCGAACTTGGACAGAGTGCAACAAAAAGAAGGATATTAGCAAAGGAAAACCCTAATATCTCCCTCTATACCATACACACAAGCACATCAGCAAAATCCCAGGTATTTTACTTTTGGCTGCTTTTCCTTTATCCATAGTGGAAATTGGCTGTAAATTGTGTTGAACTAACATCCTTACCAAATACTACCAGTAACTATTAAATCTTATCCCTGTTCAACTTACCTGTGCCTCCAGGAAGCTCTGAGGACAGTAAAAACCTCCTCAGGCCTCTGCCAATTTTGCTTATATGGAAAAAAAATTGTCCTTTCCCCAAAACAGTTACCCATGGTAGCTATGAAACACAGCTCCAAAGCTCTCAGCGCACGATGAGGTGGCTGAAACAGTTTAAAAAAAAAAAGACAAATACCAAATCCTATCTGCAAATACTGGCCCGTGTTCCCTATTTCTTTTTGACTAAGTTTAATGTAAAATAAAGCTTGAATAACTGTTTTAGGAAGAGTTGCCATCCTACCCTATACTGTGCATTTTTCACCTAAACTAGAAATACTGTATCTGTTGTCTTTGCAGTAATTCTAAAAACCCCTATACAATGAAAACTTGATTTTGTGTCCTATTTCTGGGACATCCACACTTTGGAAAACTGCAAGAAAATGATTTACCGGTTAGATGGACATCTGGGGCTAATGGTGACTGACGAGACAATGCAAGCTGCCTAAAATATTTGAACGATGTAACCAGTAAGGAAGAAGACAGAGGCTGTGACCACACTAGCCCCTCCGAAAGGAGGGGCTATGGTAATGGGACACTTCGGAATATGGTAACGTGGCTGTACCATTAACATGCAGCACCTCATTAGCATAATGGCAGCTGCACATACTTCAAAACTGCTACTTTCGAAATGCATACCTCCCATGTAGTCAGAGGCCTTTCGAAATGTCCCCCTGATTTAGAAAACCCCTTCTTCCTCTTTGGTTTTGGGAAGAAGGGGCTTTCAATATCATGGGGGTTGTTTCAGAAGGCCCCCAGCTGCACGGGCGGTGTGCATTTCGAAACCGGCAGTTTTGAAGTGCGTGCGGCTGCCATTATGCTAATGAAGTGCTGCATATTCATGGTAGAGCCTCATCAGCATATTCCAAAGTGCCACATTACTAGAGCCCGTGAGGGGCCAGTACGGCCACAGCCAAAGTGTTTGGGATGGTAAAAAGGGAAGGAAGGGAATATAATTATGTGATGGGGAATAAAGCTGAGCAAAATTAAAATTAAGTTGAACATCATGAGTAATTCCACACAGGGAAGAATATTTGGTCATTGAATAATTTCCCTGGACAACATGTGGAATCCCCAGTGTTTTAGTCATTTAAAACTAAATAGGTCACAGCAATAAAGACTCAATTTTAGAGAACAATTCTACACTTCCAAAAGGGCCAGCTTATATGAACTAATATTTATTTTTTACCTCTAACTTCTGTGAATTCATTAGTGTTGTCCTGGGAAGTCTTGAGTCATGTATAATCGTTTGTTATATTCTTGAGGGGATACTGGCTTTGACAGGTATCCACTGGAAAAAGTGAAAGGCGAAAACATGTGACTGTGAAATATTACTGTCAGGGAGCTTTGGACATGGTGCATTATGCACATTTTGTTACCATTCTTTTTGTGTGTTTGAAACATTTAGTGTGGTGTATGATATTGGTATAGTAAAGAAAAAAAAATCTTATTTTCCCAAAAGTTTTGAACTCAAGTTTGTGTTTTTATTGCTATTGTAAGCGTATTTAAAATGTGATTTTTCCCAATGTTAATGGACAGAGAGAGTTGAAAGATCCTTAACAAATGGTAAACTTAAAAAAATAACAGAGAGGAAGCCGTGCTAGTCTATACACTATCAAAACAAAAAGCAGTCAAGTAGCACTTTAAAAACTAGCAAAATGGTTTATTAGGTGAGCTTTCGTGGGACGGGTCTGTCCCACGAAAGCTCACCTAATAAACCATTTTGCTAGTCTTTAAAGTGCTACTTGACTGCTTTTTTTTAAAAAAAAAAATAACATATCCGAATTGGCATTAATGTTTAGAAGTCAATAAACAATATGTTAAAACTTCAGCAAAAGTAATTTGAACTGTTCTCTTGTATGTCTCAGCTCATTATTGACTTTAAATGTAACTACACTAATTCCTTTTTCCAATCATATAGCAGAGATCACAAATATTTAATGTTGGAGTTAGTTAAACTAAAATACTATATCATAGCCCTAATACTGTAGCACTGGATAAAGATCAGTAACATTGACTTATAATTTTCTATGCCATTGATAATACAGAGTGTCTCTTTGGGGAAAAAAAAATTAAACCATAATAAAATTCTTATCACAGAGTTAACAAGTTCAGTGCGACAAACTACAAGTTGTACCTCAGAAATCCAATATTCTCTGGTCTGGCAACACCCAGGATCCAGCCTGAACCATAGATGTTGCTGGACCAGAGAGCCCGGTGGCCAGAGTGGGGCCCAGCAGCAGCCAGGGAGCCATGGGTAAGAGCAGCAGCCCAGTAGCAGAGGGGAGTCACTGTTACTGTCAAATGGTGTGGGGAGTGGTGGCCCATAATTGGCCAGACAGCCGGTGCTGGGGCCGGGGAGCTGCAGCCAGGGAGTGACCAAGGAACTGTGCAGCTCTGGTGCTGTGGAGCTGCTGCTGGGGGCAGTGGCCTGGCTCCCAGCCCTGCCATAGTTGCTGCGGCTGCTACGGCAGCCCTGGCTCCCTGATCTGCCATGGCAAGGCACGCAGCAGGAGTGTGAGATGGGGCTGAGGAAGAGTGGGGGGCTGGGGCAGCCCAGCAGGAGCCAATGGCAGAGTGCCAGCTGAGTCCAGAAGTTCTGAGGACCCAGCAGCAGGAGAGTATGACTGGTCCAGAAAATTCCCTCATTGAGGACCAGGTGGGACCTAGGGTGCCGGACCAGGACCCAGGGTGCCGGACCAGGACCCAGGGTGGCAGACCAGGGAGGTCCAACTTGTACTATACATAATAAATATATTAACCAAAATTTTTACTGGAATTAGTGTTTGACTCATGATCCTCCCTACCATCATTCACAAAGTTCCTAGGTTTGTAAGTAATTCTGATTTTGGTTTTCACCCTCTTCTGCAAAGGAATTGAGCCCTGGATATTAATGTCAGGTTTTTACCAAAGTTCACACAGAACTAGAAAGCAAAGGTGAAAGAATTATGTTGTATAAATGAGGTCAATTGTTTTATTCACATTAGAGTCTCATTAGGCAGGTTCTAAGTTGCTACTAATCTAGTGTGTTTTCCAAGTAATCTTCAGAAGGTGGTGAGCTGATTTTTCTTCCCCAAGAGGGATTACAGTGCCGACTGGTGTTGAGGAAGAAGTTTTCCACTACGCCTCTGCCTGAAGTAATTTGGGGTGTCCCTGTCCTCCTGCTTATCAGGCTTCTGGCAGTTGTGGTCAGAAAGTGAAAAATCTTTATCCCTTTGTAGGTTTCTTCCTTTACTTTCTCTACTTCTCTGAGCCCAACTGTTCTTTCTCAGTCCAAAAGCACTGGTTACAACCCCACTTCGGAAAATCCCAGTAAGTGTTAGAACACATTGGGACTTTGCATGGGGTCAGGGGCCCTGATTTAAACCAGTCAGCAAAACCAGCTTTGAAAGTAATGTAATTTAACATCTCCTTCCTTAGAAAGAAATTTCTAATCTTTATTTCTCTCTTGTAGCAAATACAGCTTTCTTCTTTCCATGATGGGGCCAAATTCATATTAGGCAGTCACCATGTGTCTCATTACATTTTCTCTCTTATGTCTTCTGCAGTATAGAGATGCTTCTCAGCTGTTTTCAGACATTGTTTTTGTTTGTTTAGGCAGATGGATCCCCACCCCATTGCTTTCAAGACATGTCATAATATTCTGTAAGATTTCTGTTTTGCTTAAAATTTCCTTAAATCTCTCTACCTAGTGTGTCTTCCCATGTAAATGTGAATGATGGAATCACCTGGAAATCTTCAGCTGGGTGTGGGTTTTGGGGGTTTCATGTGTTTCAGGCTGCACTTCAGAGAAATTCTCCAAGCTCCTTAGTGTAGGCCTGGCTTGATGTGAATAATTATAAGTGGGTGTAACAATGTTGTGGGTGATAAGTGAGAATACAGGACAAACTGCTGAGAAATAAGGAAAATATACTCCAAAATGGGTACCCTTGTATCCCAAATAATGCCTGCCATGTAGACGTAGCCCCAGAGAACTATTTAAAATGGATAAGATAACAATAGGTAAGTTAGAAATGTAAAGATGAGATAGAGTAAATTGTACATGGATAGTGTGTGGACAAAGCATGCTATACAGTGGTTGGTTTCTACAGATTAACCAAGCCAATCCAAAAACGTGATGCGATGTAATGTGCAAATATATAAAAAGGAAGAGGTTTTCTTTGTACCTTGGGGTGTGCTGTATGTCCTATGCTCACTGCCTCTCAGAGATCCAGAAAGTCCTGGGCCGCTTCCAGCTTTTGAGGTCTTTAGCCATAATAAGATAAAAATGACCACTCATGAAAACAAAATAAGGTACCAAAAAGTGAGACATTTCTGCTTCTCAGTTAGAGATCTCAAGCTTTTAGGTGGATTTTCTGAAATAACAGCAAATTTTCATTCAGAGCTGAATGCTGTCAAGAATCTCATGTCAGCTTGGGTAGCTCATTCCATTTCCTTCTTCCTCCCAATTTTACATTAATTGAGTGGATTTTTTTATTGCGAAGCGGACATTTCTAAATAATCAGACAGTACAAATACTGAAGAGCCTTTTGCACAAGCCACAAATATGAAAGTATATAATGTACTCACAGCTGCATGTATAATAAATCTTATTTTGATAATATACGCTGTAGTTGATCTGAGAGGGCTGTACATTCTAACTTTATCTTTTCTTTTGTATATACTTTTTAAAAAATAGTTTCCTCATTCAGTGTAGTATTACAGGATTAGTCTTTCTACATGTCATAGATTTTGAAAAGCTTGCACAAAATTGACCACTATTGACCTCTGTACAAAAAAAGGGGGTTTTGGATGCATTTAATCAAATTTGACAGAAATATCTGAAATTTACATTTTCAATTCTGCCCTTGTTCAGCTGTCACTAGGAAAGAACTGCAGTAATGTTTTGGAGAAAAAAATTATTTCATAAATTTTAAGTTTGAAGGTTTTGTGTTCTGTGTTTAGGTATGCAGAACGCTTTTTACTCCTTATAATTTTAAGTCTTGACCTTTAGGTAGCAATAAAGCATGTGTATATGTCAAGGAAATAGGAGCTCTTTTCAGTGAGAATAGTGAAAGTAATGTCTCCTATATCTCCATTCCTCATTCCAAGGAGAAAAGAAGAACTACTCTTTGATGGTTCAGAAAATACCTGTTGCCATTATTAGAGCTATTGAAACTTTCCTTTCTCATATAACTATTAGTTATCTTCTTCTAGGTTCCCATAGCCTAGAGGTCAGCAACCCCTGCATGGGTGCCAACTGTGGCATGCAAGCCGATTTTCATTGGCACGCAAAGTGGGAGCTCTGCTCTGTCCCTCCTCCTCCCATGCAGCTTGGAGCTTCCTCAAAACCAGGCCACCTGTAGATTAACAAAAGAACAGCTAATGCTATCATCCACCACCTAAGCAGTAAAACTCCTCATCTTTATTTATTAATAAACTCATTGTAAGCAGGACTATTAATGACTTTTAAAAGTATTACCAGTACTCCTACCAAAGACAGATGTCAAAAGGTCAAATTTCAGCACTCCACCTCAGAAAGGTCGCTAAAGCCTGTCTAGTTTAAAGTAGCTTCTGTCAGGCTTTATAGATGTTTGGGAAACATACATTAACCAAGGAGAAAATCAAGACCAAGCAATTGACAGCTCAATTGAGAGTACAGTATTTATCGTCATGGCAAACAGCTAGTTTGTGTACCATGAGCAAGCACCTGTGATCCCATGATTATAATACCTGAACAAGGAGATGAATAAGCTATGGCTATTGCTAGGCAATCCCTGATCCTTGTTTCCTGAACTAATGTGCTGGTATTTAAAAAAAGGACAAAAAGCATTCCTGTCCTTTTGTGCAGTAACTGCCAACTTAACATTTAGGCAATAGACTTGTTTGCATATGGATTTCAAGAAAATCCATTGAAGCTGGTTTGCAAATCAGCTCATTAGAATGACAGATTGTTTACAGAATTTTGTTTTCCTGTCTGTCACTTTATATTAGTTGCATTCAATAAAGCAAGGTTACAGTTGTACAAAAAGATACCTGAATCAACAGCTGAGTACTCTGCATTAGCCTGAGAGTCTGATTCCTCATTACTAGAAATAGGATTGCTCTAGCCGTTAAAACTGTGGTGACCAAACCCTTTCAGGCAACTTCCCCAGTTGACAAGGGTGGAACCCAAGTGTACTAAACTGTGTCCGCTGCCACCATTCCATTATGTATATAGCAGTCAGTGAACATTGCTAGTGGGGGTTGCTTAACTTTTTCTGGTGAGAGGAGGCAAAGCAGAGAAATTAGCAGCAGTCTGTAAGGGGGATAGAGAGTCTTGTGCCAAATGATTGACAAGTTGCCTCCTGGCTGCAAGCCATCTGCTATCAGAGGAACCTGCTTCTCCATTGAATAGGCAGCATGACATGTGGCCGCCAGAAGCAGTAGCTTAATATCATATAGTCTAATGGGCTAAGCATCATAGTGAAAGCAAGGCTCTTGTGTGTACTAATTTTAGCTCTAACAGGCTCCTTTTGATTTAGCTGCTTGAACTTTCTCTTTTACCTACCCATCCCATAAAACGAGCAAGTATTGCTGACCCTAACTTCAGAAAGCTGTTATAATGACTTATCAGTGTATAGTCTCAGAGGAGTAGCTATGTCAGTCTATAGCTTCACAAAAACAAAAAGTCCTGTCGCACCTTAAAGACTAACAAATTGGTTTATTAGGTCAGGGGTGAGCAAACTTTCTACACTGGACCTCATTTTTTGTCCCTGCTATTAGGTGCCCCCTCAACCTGTCTGATGTAATCCAAACTGATGTAAATTCTGGTTATGTTCATATGAAAAAAACAATTTTGGCATGTGTAAGAAAATAAGTACGCAGAAAGTAAAAACTGTATTAATTGGTGTATAAATGTGAATACAAATACATACAAACAGTAACATATTTCAACATTTTCACCTAGCAGCCAATCATTCTGCACCCCCTTTCTGAAATTTTGTGCCTCCCCAAGGAGGCCCTCCCCCCACTTTGTTCACCCTGTGTGAGGCAATGAACTTTCTTGGGTAAGACCCACTTCTTCAGCTTTTCAGATTCAATTTTTAGATTTCATATCTGAAAAGCTGATGAAGTGGGTCTTACCCACAAAAGCTCATAACCTAATATATAAATTTCTTAATATTTAGGGTGCTACTGGGCTGCTTGTGTTTTATCAGTTTGTGATAATCATCTGCTACAACATTGCTGAGGTCTGTTGTTATTGAAGAGAGAGACTTATGAGGGAAGGCATATAATACCGAGAACATCTGTGGGGATAGGAAGAACTGATTAAAGAAACCGCAAGGGAATAGATTTTCTAATGTGGGGGAGCACAGTGGGGTGGGCAATGCAGGGCAGGGTGAGAATGAGAGGAAGAAAGTGATGAAAGACAAGGAAAAAGACAATCTAGATTGTGCATGTACATATCATGTTCTGCTGCCGTTGCCCTTCAACCCAGAAGTTATTTGAATAATTCTCTCTTGAAACTTTTAAAAACATTAGCAGATGTGAACAGAACTCAGAACAAACAGCTGTGCTCCACTTTTCCCTGCAGCGGAGGAGATTTTTAGCAGTCTGAAGGTCTCTGCATTATAGAAAAAAAATACTTTCTGTTTAGGGGGATGCAAAGCATGCTCCCTGAAGTCCTCAAGTTGGCCTTGTGTATAGTGCTGTGATCATGATGAGCAAAAGTGAGTTAAGTTGTTAAGAGTTTAGAGAGTAGTTTGTAGATCCATTCCAAAATATTATGGCGCCTGGCCATCCCAACACAAGAAGTGACATTTGCAGCAGCCATATCTGAATTTCAAAATAGTTTCCAGACAATTAAATGTGGATTTCAGTATGGGTATGTCTACATTATGCTTCTTGGCTTGAGGGGGACAAACACATGCTAGCTGTGTTCCACCTAGTGTGCTTAAAAATGGAAATAGAGCTAGAGGTAGCATGAGTGGCAGATCAAGCTAGTTGCTGTATACATACCCAGGGGATCTAATTGGCTTTGTATTCAGGCAGCTACTGTGATCTGCTGCCTGTGCTATCCTTAGCTATTTTTAGCAAGCTTCCAGCTTCAGTGTAGATGATTTACCCTAAGTTCCTGATTCGGATACCCACGCTCAATGTTTTATTTTACAAATAGCCCCTTGCAATGAGACAGCTTATGGAGAAAGGGTAGCAAAACTGGGTCTGGAGTGGTCAGTGGATTTCTAGAATATCAATATGAATACACATAATTTACTTGAAGAATCAATTGGTATGTGTGGCATAATTTTATCATAATTTTTTTAAACATTTTAAACTGTTACTGCTGTTTAATATTTCAAGCTAATGACTTTGGAATTGTGTTTTGACCACTCTGACAATCTTTTGTTGAAGCTGGCACTATGCATTGAGTGTAAAAAAAAGTTCCCCAGCAAATATATGTATCGCTAGACCACTATCCTGTGACCAAGATTTTTGCTTATAAAGATCCACAAATTACTAAGTGGAATACACTTTTGTGTTAATTTTCCATGATCATGACAAATAAAAAGCTTTGATTTTTTTTTTTTAAAATTATTGTGCCTTTTTTCTCCCACAGTGAAGTTGAAATTAAAATTTGCAATTAGCTGAACCATTTGGGATCATTGGTAATATTTTTTTGTTTCAAAATCTACAATGCAAAGGAGTATGAGCTATGCAAAGTTCATTGTACTGTACTGGTTTCCCGTTCATGAGGTTACTAACCTATTACCATGAGCACCGTTTATCAGCTTACACGCTTACTTAATACATTATTTATTAGAATTATAGGTATGAAATTAGAAAATTGAATGAGTAATGTGACCTCCATGTAAAACAGAAGTCTCTTATTTATATATGAGATGCATTAAAAAATCCTAAAGGTAGGTGCTTAATTTCAAACCCAGTACAATATCACGTGTAAATGTTTCACTCAGATTCAGGAGTTACTCTGTTTTGTATCCTCCTTTAGAAAGGATCATGAGGAAAGTAGCAGAGGGAGGTGAAAGAAAAAACTAAACTGGGGAATAAAAGGTAAGAGAGGAATATAATCCAGTGAAAAGATGTGCCAAATACATAGCACCCACTTATTCTAGGCTTATTTGAAGGGAGTTTGCCTTTTCCCAGTACAGAGTATAGGATTCTTTTTTCAGAAAAAAAACATTTTTTTTCTTTTAATTAAACATTCTTGGGTAGATTACAAGTGTCACATGCATTCAGTCAAGTTTTGCAAATCCTAAAGTCTGAGAGGTTGCAAAACGTAGAAATACACCGAGTTTATCCATTTCTTATGCAGATTATGCGAGGAAAACACAGGTCAACAACCCGTAACCAACCCTCATATGCCAGACAATTGAGAAGAATTACATTAATAGTTATCTGGCATGCACAGGGAAGTGAGAACCATATGAGAAATGGAAGAATCCTGTGCAAATTGAACATGCACGTGAAAAAAATAGTTATCAGGGATATCTACCTGTCCACTAAAACCCCAATCCCACAAAGACTTGTGCATGTGTTTAACTTTTTAGGCGTGCGTAGCTGAGTGATCAGCTCACATTGTCTGATATTAAGCATGTTCTTTGAAGAACTGAGACCTAATTCATGTTCTGAGACTTCACCATTGCACACTGTTGAGCTGTTTAAAACAGCACCCATTTAATTTTAAAATTAATTTACAATGGAAATATCCTCTTTCCTCCAAATGTGGAATTTCCCTCCAATTTACCTAGGACCACAATCAGAAAGATTCAGATGTGGGCCAGTGGCAGTTTTTCTAGACCAAAACATGATATCACTTGAAAATCAGATACCACATAGCCTTGTTGGCCTAGAAATAGACACAGTATCCCAATGAGAATAAAATATCCCTTATTTTCCATTGAGATTCTGCGTGCTATTTTCTTGTCTATTACTTGCAACAAAATATGAGCCTACTCTTTTCTTTTCCATTGAGTATGGATGCAATTATTTTATGTCAAGTGATACAGTGTATATTTCTATATATGCATGTTATCAGTGCAAGAAAACAGAAGCAAACAACATACCTGCTGTGAAGCTTGGTGGCATATGACCTAAGAACATCTAACAAAAGACCTGTAGACTTACTTATAATGGATCAAATGCTCTAGTGGACAGAGCCTAGGGGCTCTAAACTGCCTTTCTGCTTTCAGTATTGCAGGGTCTTTGGGGGGGCCTAAACAGCTTTTAGATAATTTGGAGCAGCATAAGAGCTGTAGAGTTTTACCCCATACCCTCCTAGCTTTAATACTGTGCCACAGCCCTGACATGTCCGTGATCCAGAGGCTCTGTTTGCTTTATGCCAGGTTTGAATTTCCATCACAGTAGCATTAGCGGGAGACTGTGATCTCTGCTTATATTGTTAATACAATTGTTTGTAGATCTTCCATCTAGAATATACAGTTCTTGTCCAGAACATGGCTAAAAATATTTTGGGTCAAATTATGGTTTTGTGAGGTCCCTATAGAAATCCATATTAAATCTGTGGGTTTAATAATCAATGTTTTTGCTGTCAAACTAGGAAGATTTATGTGGTAAAGATTTGTTCTGGATCTGGTACTATTCAATATTTTCATTCATCACTTAGATAATGAAAAATTGTCCGTGACATGTATCTGGGATGGGTTGCAAGCACCTTGGAGGACAGGGTTAGAATTCAAAATGATCTTGATAATTTGGAGAACTAATTTTAAATGAACACTATGAAACTCAATAAAGCCAGTGCAAAGTACTACAGCTAGGAAGGAAAAATCAAATACAACATGGGGAATAACTCTTTAGGTGTAGTACAGCAGAAGATCATCTGTGGGCTATCGTGAGTAACAAATTGAATATGCACCAACAATATGATTCAGTTAAAGAAAAAGCTAATCACTTTCTAGGATGTACTAACAGCAGTGTTGTATGTAAGTTCGGTTAGGTAATTCCAGCTCTAATTCAGTACTAGTGAGTTCTTCATGCTAGAGATTTGTGTCCAGTTTTGGCACCACGCTTCAGGAAACGTGCACAAATTGGGGAGAGTCTAGACAAGAACAACAAAAATAATGAATATGTACAAAATATGACTCTTGAGGAGGGGAAAGAACGTGATAAGTCTTCAGATACCTTAAGGCCAGTTATAACAAATACAGTGATCAGTTGTTCTCTATATCCTTCCAGTCCGACATTTCTGTGATTCTAAGATTCTGTCCTTGAAATGGCAGGATATAATGGCCTTTAAGCCTTTTAGACCTAGAAAAGGCTGTTTTCAGGAATTTCTAAGGATGGTACATTTTAAAATTATCTTTTCTCCCTTTCATTGAAAGTCAATGGGACTTAGACTTGTAAGGGTCAAACTCACTTTTGAAAGTGGAACTTAACACTACTAGATCTCTTAGACCTTACAATATCAAATGGAGCAACACTAAAAGTTGGGTCCAATTCTGCTTTTGACACTGTTCTAAGCCTAGTTAATGAAACTTCTCACATATGGCAGAAATAACCTGCACTAGCAAGTCTTCCACCTGATATCCAGAACTTAAAAGTTTCAGTTAAGCAATCCAAGCTTTAGACTGCTTGTTTAATCACCGTATCATGTTAGGTTCATCCAGTGGTAGTCTTTTCCCTTTGTAAGAACAAAGGACGTTTTGATCCTTCGTAGGCAATGATTGTGGTCATACATCATAGGTTGGACTGTGTCCCCACATTGCTAAATGTGGAGGGCTCATTACGATGTGATAGAAGTGCATATTGAGGGGTTACTGAAGAGAAAATTGATCTTACCGTGGATCTTCCCAGTGTCATTCTGAAAGAAGGAAAAAAGCTGTATACATACATAAAAGTAAGAGCTAAATTACACTTGAGGCCAAACTAAATTGTGCAGGTGTGGCTGATGTCACTATTTCGTTGTACCTTTCTAGACTTTTAATGAGGAAGGACAGAAATAGTTAACCTGCATCATCTGAAGCTTCCATTCGTCTTGTTTTATGGTCTGAAGGTGATTATGGTTCCTTAAAGTATTCCAAAGAAAATAAATGGTCTCTTGATTTGCTGTTCTTTGTCATGTTCATAAATACACATTTTGTGATGTATACTGTGCATTATCTGGTTCCTTTAATCCTCCAGACTCCAACTGGCTCACAGTAGCGGTGCAGACAAAGTGTGTTTCATCTGTAGTTTAATGTTTCTTTTGATGGCTTCTGAATGAGCAAGACCCCAGTGCACAATTGCAAAAATAATGTTTCTCGCCTTAAATGTTTTTCTTACTAATCAAATATAATTTTTTGAAGAGGCAGATGTTTCTGAGGCCTAAGCACTGGAAAAGCATTTCTTTTTATTTAAATTCCAGTAGTTTTAAGCTGCTGGGCATTGTATAAATAATGATTTAAATACATTTGTTGAGCATTTGCCAGGACTATGAAGAAAACTTTTTCTTTTAAGTCATTTTTAATTCAAAATTATAGTTTAATGGAAAAATTCTTCTAGTGGTTATTGTATAGAAACTCATTTTTGAACAAAATAATTCTTCCATGTGAAAAAAGATAAAACCTATTTACATAAATATAAGTGCTTCCAAACATCTGCAGTTCGAAGTACATAATTCACATTGACACCAAACGTTGTTTTGTGTTTTGACTGGAAGAGTTTGGTATTATTTTTGTCTGAAAAGGAAAGAGTTGTGTAGCATCCAAGTGGCAAGATGCTTGCCTCTCAAGCAATCATGATAAATTTGGGACAAGGAGCAGACTGTTCAAAAAAGGAAGAGAAACGGTCAAAATCTAAGAATGCTTATATTCTATTAGGAATCTTTAAGTTGGGTGCTAGTTTCATCTCAAGATTTTTAAAAAGAAAATTACAACTGAATAATAAAATTAGTAAAATCAGTTAAACTGTTCCCATCTGCTTCATATTATTGTGTTCACTCATGTCTGTAGATGACTGAAAAAAAAATTACAGGTAAAAAAGTACCATCGTTTAAAAAAAATATTTTCTAGTGTTCCGTGTTCAGACTATATTAAGAGGTGTTTATGACAATGCTAAAGTGATTGCTATTATAAATGTCTCTAGTACTTATCCCTTCCAGAAATACCACTCTGTCCAGTAAGAACATTACAGTGAACAATTTATTTTGTTTGTTAATTTCTTTTTCGTATATTTTTATTAAAATACATCAGAATTTATTTCTGGCTAAATTGCTTTTTGCTCAGCAAAATACTAACATTCTCTTGACTCTGCATAAGGAGATATAAAACATTTTGACAGAAATGCATCTATGCAATTGTTAAAAGGAATACCTAAGTTGACCATAACTGAAATAAATCAAAGAGGGAACATTTCTCTCCCTTTGCTTGTATTTACTTTTGGCATCGGTTGTAAGTTAGATCATGTCAATGTGACTACTTCCTTTGTATTTTAGCAATGATTTTAGAACAGACCTAACATAAAGCTTTGGAGTAATCCTGTTGAGTTTAATAAAATTGCTTGCACTCTTAAATATGTGGCTGAACTGGACCATGGTCATTTTGACCTAAATGGTGTATCAGAATGCACCATCTACCTTTATGGAGTTGTACTGAGGTCAGTGCAAACTTGGAAATTTAAGTTCGCACTTGTCAAAAAGATCCACTTAAACATCAACAAGGGAGGAAAAAGCTGATATAGATGGTATCTCTTTCAAATATATGTGCTGAGTTCCAGATAATTCTGGTCCAAGTTCTGCACTGGGTTATGCCTGGCGCAATTTCATCAAACAGATGAACAGGTGCCAAATTTTGGCCTCAAACCTATGGTGCAAAGCAGAAATGCACTTACAATTTGCATAGCCTATTAAAGGTACAATGCATTCTCTTCCTTTGGAGCATCTTGCTGTAGCTGCCCTTTTCACTTTAATTAAAGCTTCCCTCTGTACAAAGGTGTTGTGAAGCAATCTAAAAAATAAACAAAAGTGATCAGGCACCAATGCCCTGAAATTATATTCCTATCCCATTACAAATGTAGTTTTCTTGCCCTGTGTGGCCTCCCAAATTATTGTGTTGCTTCTATAGGCAATAAAACCTTGGTCTTCTCTGGGTTGTGTTGTAGTTAGCCTTAGTGGTCACTGAACCGCTGTATTCAGATAAGAAATTTGTAATTTGATCACCTGGTGCATCTGGTTTGATGAAATAGAGACATAGGTCCTCAGCCAGCAAAGCACTTGGGCACATGCTTATTTTTAAGTGTGGGCCTAACTCCACTAAACTCAATGGGAATACTCATTCTTAAATCCTTTACTGAATCAAATCTGTAGAGCTGGGTGTGCATTGCACAGGAGGGAGAGTGGATGGCTGTTAATCCTGTATAAGCACCACCTCATTTCCCTCCCACACACTTAGAACAACTAGGCTGTGTCTACTCTGTCCCTCCCTTTCGGAAGGGGCATGTAAATTCAGTGGATCAAAAACGTTATTGAAGCACTGATGTGAATATTCAGCATCTCATTTGCACAGTGGCAGCCACTCACCCATCAGAAGTGCTTTCAAGATGCAAAATAGCCGTGTAGATGGGGTTCCTTCCAAAGGAAGTCCCACTTTCGAAAGCACCCTTCTTCCTAATTTGTTTGAAGGAACCCCATCTACACGGCTATTTTACATTTTGAAAGCAGCACTTTCAACGTGGCAGGTGGCCGTCATTATGCAAATGAGGCTCTGAGTATTCATATCAGCGCTTCATTAGCATTTTCAATCCACTGCATTTGCATGCCCCTTCTGAAAGGGAGGGGCAGTTCAGATGCAGCCTTGGAACTTCAGCCGTTTCTCCAATTACTTAACATTTCCTTTCTACTCTTTGTCTCTAACATTTTTGATCTTCTTCTGACTGGAAAATGAAGTCCCGTTAGAACACAGATTTTAGGAGTCATACTCAGTAATGTGACAGAAGCAACGTAGCCATCAGTGTAGATAAAAGAAATGGTGAGTATCAACATCTCAACTAGCTGTAGACAAACCCTTTGAAAGAGAATGCTGGGGGCTTACTTCTGACCAGCTGCTACAAAGCGTTGTCATGATTCATCAGTAGTGACTATAAAATCATAGTAAGCATTAGTGCCTTTTAAAAAAATAAAATAAAGAGGAGGAGCCAATACTCAGCGTTCTCTGCACTCCCAGCCAATCCCAAGGCTGGGGCTGCTGAGGTGATGGTACTCAGTACCGGAAGCAACCAGCACAAAAAAAGTACTGGTAAGCATCATGCTAAATATAACCTAATTTTCTAATGAAGAAAAACATGATGAGATGTTTTCTTTGCTCTCCTCTAGCTCAGTTTTGAATCTACTCCAATCCACTTGCATCCCTCCACACCACTGGAACTGTCATTTCCATGGCTCTAATAATTGCTTCCTATTATCTAGGACACCCTATGCCATGTTTATCCTCTTCAGTATTCTAATGCTGTCATTCTTTCCTTCTGGAGCATTCCTGACACTGTCCTTACATGGTTTTCTTCTTTCCCTCTGACTGTTCCTTTAGTGTCCACCTTCAGCAGTTCCTCCTCTGCCCTCTTCCCCACTTCTGTAGGCAGAGCCATAACTAAGTGTTTTTGCATCCAGTGCAAAGTACTATTTATGTTCCTCCTCTCCTTCAAATTAAAAACATTTCTCTAGTGATTATTATTATTTATGTACCCTGATTCCTGTGAGCTCCACCAGCTTCCCCACAGCCCCATGGATCCCTTTCAGCCCCTGCATCCCTGATCCCTGCTCCTGCATCCTTCTGCATCCCTGGCCCCTCCCTCCTACCCCATGGGCTGGGGAGTTACCAGTGTCTCTTTTAGCATCCCCCTCCCTTTCCCTAGCTCTCCCACCCTGGCCAGGCTGTACCTGCTCCATATTCTCCCTCCAGCCTCTCACAGCCCCTTCCCCACACCCCTCTTTACTTCCCTTTATCCCCCCCACTCACAGTTTCCCCCATCTAAGCTCTGTTCCACAGAGCCCCAAAATTCTCCACCTGCCACCCCCTGATTCCTGTAAGTCCCACCAGCTTCCCTCCAATGCCCCACTGCTCCATGGCCCCCTTTCACCCTCTGCATCCCTGTCCCCGCCTCCTGCCCTCTTCTGCATCCCTGGTCCCATCCCATCCCAACGCCCTTTGGCTCTCTGAGCTCCCTGCCACCTTTCTGGCCCCCACCGCAGGAGATGGTGCCACTGCCCTGCCCTGCCCAGCCCAACCCTTTGCTTGGGGCTCTCCCCACTTTGTCTGCAGGCTGCGGATCTGGAGCTAGGGTAGGCAAAGTCAGGGGCTGCCCAGGGCAGGTTCCAGACTCGGCCAGGCACAGCAGGAAGCTGGGGAAGAGCTCTCCTTGCCCCACCCCCTCACTGACTACTACCTGCACACACCCCACAGGAAGCAGCTGCAGCTCAACCCGGCCTGCCAATGCACATGGTGACAGCAGCAGAGTGGGACTGGGAAACCCAGCCCCAGTTGTACAGAGCAGCCCTGCCCCTGCCCCCTCCTGGAGCAGGGGGCAAAGCCCTGCAGCATAGGAGAGGAGATCAACCCATTAGCTCACAGAAGCTGCCCACCCAGGACAGGACAGGAGCCAGCACAGACAACCCAGAGGGGGAGAGACCTTGCAACTTACTGGAGCTCTGTCCCTGAATACACTTTGCCCAGGAAGAGCGCCCTGCTTGCCCTGCCCTCATTCCTCTGCTGCCTATGTGGTCGTACACACTCTGTTCTTAGCTTTTCATGTTTTCCCTCTCCTGTTTTTATCACCGTGGGCTCATTGGTTTGTGGATCCAACTACCTCCTCCATGATGACTTTCACACCTACCTTTTCTCATCTTACTCTGCTGAATCTCACTTCTGATGCTGTCAGGTGCACAGAAAGAGCAATGGATGTGTGATAGGCCTCTAACACCCACCTAAGATGCTGGAGCAAAGGGTGCTGAGCAGTACCACACCCCTTTCTTGAAAAGGTTTTCATTCTATACAGGGTTTGTGGTTTGATTCAGCGTCTCTCAGTTCCCACCACACAAACTGTTGCGGCACCCTTAGGAGTTTCAAGCAAGGAGAGGAAGAATAAGTATTTAGTTTAAAAACATGCTTCTGTGCTCTCTTCTCCCACTTTGAATGTGTCCCCATCACTGCATCTCCTTTGGGGCAGGGAGATGCTTCAACATCTTTCCTTCTGTCATTTTGCTTTTTAGCTCCCCACAGTATGTCTCCCCCTCCACTTCTGAGCCCGCTCGCTCTCAGGCACACACCAATTTCTTTCTCACATGTGCTCACATGTATTATTCTCTCACAACAACTGACTTCTTTATTCTGTTTTACCCCTGTGATCCTGCAGTACCAATGCAAAGATCTTCAGTCCCTCCAGGTCTGGGGTGGGTTACAGCCTCCAGAGGGTGGAGAGAGACACCCACCTTCCCCTGCCTTCCCACTCCAGACTCTGAGGATCTTCACCCCGCTCCTGACTGAGGGACTAATCTAGAATGGCCGCTCTTCCCCAAGCTCCCAGTTGGAGGAGGCACACAGCAGGAATATCTTCTCCTACCTCAGCCCTGGTGGAAGGCAAGACCTGGGAGTGTCTTTTCCTTTCCAGGCATAGTGGTGCAAAGCTCTCTGGAGGATTCTTTTGTACTGCTTTGCTCCCAGGCCTAGCAGGAGGGAAATAGATGAGCTGAACTGGGTGGGGGTACTTCAGCTCATTGTTTCCATTGTGCAGTGAGGGGGTAGGAGTTGGTCGGCAAAGGCTAATTATGTTGTCCATCATATCTGTCCCTTTCTCACTATCTCACTGAAATTCATGGGTGTAAAACTAAAGCCCTCCCTACAGATGTAATTCAATAGGAGGAATATAAAAATCAAGTCCAAAGTGATTAAAATTTAAAATGTCACCATATGCCAACACTTAGTTCCCATGCAGTGATTCTCTAGACACTGCCGTTGTTTCCTCTTTTAATTATAGAAGAACTTTGTGCTGAGACGATACTTTGGTGGATGGTGAGAAATGTTGGTGTTTTAGTGGCAAATCCTGTACAAAATGGAGATGCATGTAGCCAAGGGAGCAGAGCTGGGGAGGGGTTTAAAGATGACCACTGTTTGGGTTATAGGCTGTTGGCAACACTGAGTTAAGCTGCAACAGCTCAGGTGTACCCCCAGATGTTATAACAATTGGTTCTAGGAAACAGCAATGAAGGGTCCTGTGGCACCTTATAGACTAACAGAAAAGTTTTGAGCATGAGCTTTCGTGAGCACAGACTCACTTCATCAGATGCTGGTCTTGGAAATCTGCAGGGCCAGGTATAAATAAGCCAGAGCAAGAGTGCTCACGAAAGCTCATGCTCAAAACTTTTCTGTTAGTTTATAAGGTGCCACAGGACCTTTCGTTGCTGTTACAGATCCAGACTAACACGGCTACCCCTCCGATACTTGTTCTAGGAAAGTGTCTTCTGTCTTCTATCAAATTCTTTCATCCTTTTTTGACGTTGCACACCTGACGTCTGCCTACACAATGCCTCTTGACTGCACAGCTTTCCTTAGTGGCAAAAAGCATTTACAAGAGTGAGGTGCGCCTTAGTGGGTTACATATGTGAAAAACCAGGAAACGACACATTGCCTTTACCAGTACTCTAATGACCTCTTCCCAGCGAAATCTCCAGAACTCCTCTCCATGCTTATCCCTGTTGCCTTTTAGTGATGCTGTGCATGGGTGTCATGATTATGTTCTAAGATATTTGATCTAGGAAAGAAACAGTTTTCTGAAAGATTATCCCCTTTCACATAATATAGTATGGAGCTTAATTCAGGATTTCTTTGGCCAAAAGTTTTGTTTTAAATTAGAATTTGTAAACAGTCTAAAACCTACTTAAGTTGATGTATGATTTTAAAATATTTTCACTCATCTCTGATATTGTTAGCCTATAGCATGAATGTTTCACAAATAAGTATCTTCACCAATTTGATATGGCAGGCTTTTGATATGGAAATTCTCATTTGTAATACTAAAAAATAAAAAGCTTTCTTTAGGCTTCTGTTTTCTTAAAAGCAAACATCTGACGTTTCCTTGTCAGGATTAAACTGGGCCATGTCTTTTCTCTGCCCTGCTTCAATTTTTATGTATGTTTTTGGAAGGAAGTTCAACATGGGGAGAACCAATAAAAATCATGTTCTTTTAAAGAACGTCTATTTTTATTGGACCATGCTACCAACCAATAATACTGAAGTCAAAAATGTTGGCTCAAATGAGTAGTATGGCCACATTGTCTAAAACTTTTTAATATTCAGTCCAGGCAACAAAAATATTGGTTACAGTGAAATTTCAGATACTCTTGACCCTTATGCAAAATGAGTGTTGTTTTAGTAAAGTATTATTAGTGCTAAAAAAATTCTAACTGTACAACATTTTAAAGTTTTTTTATGCTATATGCATCATTAGCACATAAATAAAAGATCGTCACTGTAACAACAGTTCTTCATAGACGGGTCATAGCTATGTGTTATTTTCTAGACTGTTCGAAGTGTATTTGATTTGCAATGTACCTGTAAGTGGTTTGGTTAATGAATTATTTTAAATGAATTAGTCTATGCCTTCTTTTCAGGTAGCTCCATCATTAAAAATTGTTAGTCTTAAAGGTGCTACATGACTGCTTGCTTTATTTAATTAATTAGATACTTTTTCTCCTGTGATGTGCAAATTAAGTCACAAATTTCATTTTGGTTTTGTTTGTTGATATCCCTAAAATGGACTCCCTCAAAACTAGTCCAGATTTTCTTCTGTCAAAGTTTATTTTGCTGAAAGTGAGATCATTTTATCCACTTAAGATGAGAAAGCCCACATCTAGCATATTTAAATCAATGTAGATTGAAATAAATTTAATTCTACCAGCTGATTTGATGTGTGCGCATGCATGCTTTGCCCTGCTTCTCTTCAACTTCCTGGCATACCTTGTGAGCGGACAAGATAATGAAAGAATCTTGTTGTTTCTGTGTATGCCAATGTCCTGCCTTCACAGAAGTGGAACAAAAAGAGTAAAATAAGATTACAAAGCATGCACAGAGGCCCGCAGTTGTGCAAAACATCAGGAATATTAGGTTTTATATTGAATTGTCCAGTAGCTATTTTTAATATTACCTATGTAGCACTGTTGTTTTTGGCATCCAGACAGGAGCATGAATAAAGATGTGTGATATTTTTCAGGTGGATTAAATTTTTAGCTCATCAGTGTTACCCCACTGTGTTTCAAGTGTCACTGGTACACTTACATTTAAGAGATTTCAAGGCACAAGACTTTAAAAAGGAAGGCATTTTTGAAAAGTTAAATTGGCAAGTTGGCTGATGTTGCTGGTGAAGACTCTTGTCTCATGATTAATGAGTGAATTGATTTTTAAAACTCTAGTGTTGTGAGTCTGCATGTTAGAGGGTTCTTTTGTCAGTTCTTTTCTGGCTTGTGCCTCTTTGCCTTTTTTAAACATTGGGCTGATGTGCTCCATGCTTCCTTACTCACTAGTCCTGCATCATGACAGATTATACATTTGTTAGGAAATCTGATTCCTTATGTAGCTTCCAAAATAAGCGAGGGTCACAAACTATTTGTGTCTAAATTTTTAGTTTTGTGATCACAGTTCTAGTGGCCATATCATCATTTATCTTTATCCCTTTTCTCCAGGTGTATTGTGAATATTCAGCAGAATCTGTTCATCAACTTTGAATATTCAGATCCTGTGCCATTAAACTTCTCCATGCTTTTGTTTCCAGTAGTGCCATCAGAACTACTTCCCTCTGCTTCCCAAGTAATATGTTGTCTTAAAAATATTTTGCTTTTGCAAATATTTTCAGCAAATAGTCTGTCTTCTTTGGGTTTTGCTTAGCAATTTATCTGACATGCCCTGAGTAATCATCATCTCTTGTTCCCTTTCCCTGTTTTTACAAGAATAATTTTTCTGCTAACTATTAATTACCCAGGTCAGACAGGGTAGCTGGGTTTTGCCCGTCATTATTATCTTTAGACAAAGGTTAAATCTGCTTTGGGTGCCAATTTGAATATCCTAAATACGTTAGCATTTAAAATAGTTATTACAGTTAACTCTTCGGAGTTTATATGCACACACTCAGAATAGTTTTCTGTTTTGTTCTTGATTGCTTGTTTAATAATCAACTTTTTAAAATGAACACTGTTTAAAAAAACTAGTAGCGTCCCCCAAGATCTGGTGTATGTTTGGGAATGAATGTAGTCTCTGTTTCATTAATATGTACTGTATAAATCTGTATATCTATTTCGTTATTTAAAAGTGAGGGGTTTTGCAAAGGTAAACACTTTATGTTTTCATATTCCATTATATTTAAATATATAATAGGACAAATTCTGCTCTGTTTCACTGGTGCAGCTGAGATAAGAGTTTGGGTCAGTGTCATATTAATTTGTAAAATATTTAAATGCTATTTGGCAGAGTTTCTTGATATACTATACCTGATACCCGAGTTTTTCCTTTGAACAGTTGGATCAGAACAAGACAATGAATAAAAGCTTGAGTTTTATATATATGTATAAAGTGTGTGTGTGTGTGTGTGTATATATATATTATACAATCTCTCTCTCTCCCCATATATATATATGGGGAGACAGAGAGAGATAGTATAAGTCTAATATGATTTCATCTCTAAGGTTACAACTTGCTTTTGCTGGAAGCTTTTTCCTCTGCAGAAATGGTGATGGTGTTATTTACATTAATTCATTTGGCTTCTTGGAAAAAAATATGCCCCAGCTCCTTTGCTTAATGGAATTCTTTCCTCGTTGCAGTGCAAACGGCTGGAGCAGGAGCTTCATCATCTGAAAGAGCAGAACCAGACTTCAGCAAACAACACGAGACATCTGACTGCTGAAAACAATCAAGAACGTGCTCTGAAGGTAAATCTCCGTTCCTTCTTGCAGTCAAATTAAGGTTGTAAGCCCATGGTGCCAGCTTTCCGTGCTGCATATATCAGTTGTGTACATTTCGGCAGAAGTGAGCTATGGTGTTTGCCAACAACCCCTTCTTTAAACACAGATACAGCACCCTTCTGTTATGGTATTATTTTATTTTGTGTGTTGTATGAAAACAAGAAGAAAGAAATAATATATTCTCCAAAGCAATGGACTGTGCTGTGATAACAAGCACTAAATTTGGTTTGGTACTGTTCTTGCAATATTACATTTTTCTAATGTGTAGAAAACTGTGGCTGTTTGTCACAACTGCACAAAACTAACATTTTAAAGCTTGACTGTTTGATCTGCTCTCAGCCACGTGTGCTATATTAATAACAATATTGACCTATACTACTAGTGACCACATAGTTGATACTGTTATTTGCAAAATGGTGGCTTATTTCCACTGGAACTGGAAGAAAGAATAACAAGCTTTGTCAATAAGGATGATAATTAGGAGGTAGAGCAGGCAGAGAAAAGACTATGAATAGATGTGATAGAGAGTTTCTTCTTTAATTTGAGAAAGTAGCATTGTGATGTTGTTGAAATGGGTAGCTATCTAACTGCAGGCAGCATTTTATGTGAGCATAAGAGAAATTGCCCAATTAAGATGCAAAATCTTGTAATTATGTTCAACCAATAAAATGTTCAGTAATTTATTTCCTGTGGATATGCAAAGGAATGAAAATCTTCGGTAGGAGACAGTTTTCCTATATCTCTTTAATCTTGCCACTTTAAAAATGTGTTTTATTTAGGCAGGAGGCAATAAATATACTTCATTTATAGTAAAAAGTTTTGTTGCTCTTAAGAACATGAGAGAATTGGCATACTTGGTTAGTAGATTAGACCTATGCAAGACAGCTCATCTCGATCTGATGGGTTTTCTCTGTCTTTAAACCTTGGTCACTTTCAGGGGTACATGTGCAACCTTTACACTGCAACAAAGGAATTGAAAGTTGGCCTCTCTGTTGACAATAAAGCTGATCCAGAGTTGGTTACTATGGAGTGCTCAAAGGGCACTTAAGTCCAAAGAAATTTGAGACAGGTCCTAGAGTAGATAATGGCGACTATCAACTGACCTATATACCTCTTGTTTAGTGATTCCTTCACTAATTACAAAAAGACAGTATAGCACTTTATCGCTATGGATACAAAAGGCTGAATTTTCAGAACAGACCCCACTTAATTTCTAAAATAATGGATGTAACTTTGCATGCATATATATTTGTGCATTCAGATATGCAAGTGAGTGAGACTAGCAGTCACACACACAAATCCAACTTTTTGCAGGAGCAGAAGCGTGACCATATAGAACTGTATGCACATAACAGCAAATGAGCAAAAATTTTTGAGGAACAATTTTTGGAAACAGATCAATTAACTGAAGGAAAAAATATTTGTTGAACAAACCAGAAGAGATTCAGTTGCATAGAAATGCCAAGATTTTTATGAGTTGTCAGTAAAATCACGGCTGAATATTGCAAAATTAAGTATATACTAGCGAAAGTAGTACAGCCTCCTTCAAGGTAAGCGATAGACATCACAAAGAGAAATTGTAGATCCAGGGCCATTTACAATCACAGTAATTCAGTTCCCTTGAATCTGTAACTGATCAAAACTAGTGTTTGATTTCCAATGATAAACATTTAAAAGATTTTAAGTAATGTCTCATAATTATGTTTAGTTATTTAATGTCATTCAGTGGTTGCTGGAGAGACACTTTCCATCAGAAAACAAAAATATTTAATTTATATTATATTTTTTCCATTTAATATGATCTAAAATGATGATTATGGCATAATTTTATTTTCAGAGCCATAGGAATAACCTAATAGTTCAAGTTGCAGCTAGATTTATATTTAATCCTGCTATTGCTGACCCTATATCCAGTCCTCAAAGAATCTTAGTTCTGTCTGGCCTTTCTCAGACATATTTATTTTTGCAAAGTTCGAGGTCAGTTAGCCAAGTTATTTTGGAGATCTGCATTGTGGATGGCTCTTCACTTTTGGAAAAGCTGCATTTGGAGGGTTTAATATGATACCTCCACAAGAGTTTGCAGTGATCGCAGATGTGTCGTATTTTGCTGTCCCCAGAGAAGACTAGCCCCTTCAAATACTTTTAGAAGGGTTGGGTGGTTAATTTGAATTAGGGACTTGGAATCTTTGAAAACTCCCATCAGGAGTGCATGTAATCTCTGATATGTAACTAAGTTTTCATTTAGGACGAGAAGCTGATCTTGTACTTTTATTGTAAAAATAGCCTAGAAAAAGATTATTCTCCTGTTGCTACTTTCCTTTAGCCACTGCCCTTTATTCCACTTGCTTATATGGCTGTTAGCACCAGAGCTCACTGTGACAGAATTTTTACACACTAATTCCCCCCGCCCCACACACACCTTTCTTATTCCAGGTCACCAGCTCTCACCACTGCAACGCTTCCAGCAGTGACGGTAAACCTTTACCACCCTTACCATAGTCATAAATCTAAGAGCCCTGTCACCTCAGCCACAGAACATCCTCTAGGTCACTTGACCAATTTCAGGGAAACATATACAACATAGAGTACGAAAGCAGCACTCTTCCAACCCTCCCAATTCCCACTAACCCGCTCTGATCCAGGGAAACAAATTTACTTCATCCACCATGTCACTATGGCATGATTCACAATTGTGAGTGCCAGCCTCAGAGCAGAGTGTCAGAAAGCAGGGCAGGCACCCCAAGCTGGTATGTTCTGTGATTAGATTTTCTCAACCTTGTAACAAATGTGAACTCCTGAAGTGACCCATGGAGTCCCCAAGGGGACTCCAGTCTATCTTGCCACCCAGCCTAATTGGATTTAATAGTAACAGAGAGGGAGCCGTGATAGTCTATATACTATCAAAACAAAAAGCAGTCCAGTAGCACTTCAAAGACTAGCAAAATAATTTATTAGGTGAGCTTTTGTGGGACAGACCCACTTCTTCAGACCAGAGTCTGTTCTAGTGCTACTTTACTGCTTTTTGTTATAACTGGATGTAGTGTTAGTTGATAGTCATGTGCCAACCAGCTGCACAAGATGCCTTTTGCTTCTAGCACCAATAGACCGGTCACTATCCTCAGGTCAATTTTTGTACCTCAGAGGTCACACCAAAGACAGCACTTGCAGACAATCCTATAATAAACTAAGTAATTGTGAAATAGGAATTAAAAATGAGAATTATTTGCAGGTTAAAGCAGGCAACAAATGAGTTACAGTTTATGGTTCCCAAGGGTGACAGGACTTTGCAAGTATTGAATGTCTTTTGGGGCAAACCTGGGTAGACTGGGGATCTCTGCTTCTATTTCCTATCTCCAGTCCTGTGAGAGAGAGAGAGAGAGAGAGAGAGAGAGATATGATTGTGTCCTTGATTTATTCCCTTCTTTCCAGCATTAAAGCTGATGGGACAGGCTTTCCTGCACGTAGCACCTTCATTAGTGCAAGAAGGCCATTAAGCAAGTCTTGGTATTATGATGTTCCACAATAGCTCATTTAGTTTTGATAACAACAAGAAGTGCTGTGGCATCTTATAGACTAACAGATATTTTGGAGCATAAGCTTTCGTGGGCAAAGATCCACTTCTGAAGCAGGTCTTTGCCCACGAAAGCTTATGCTCCAAAATATCTGTTTGTCTCTAAGGTGCCCCAGGACTTCTTGTTGTTCTCGAAGATACAGACTAACACGGCTACCTCTCTGATACTTAGTAACAGGAGAGAAAGCCGTGCTAGTCTATATACTATCAAAACAAAAAAGCAGTCATAAAAAGCAGTGATACTTGGTTTTGATTGTTCCTCTTAATAGGGATGGACCATCAAAGATTCAGAGAAAACTTACTGATAAATGTCAGTATGTATTGAAAATGAGATTGATCTGATGAAGTGGGTATGTCCCACAGAAGCTCATCACTGAATAAATGGTTTTGTTAGTCTTTAAAGCACTATATTTCTGCTGTTTTGTTTTGTTGGAGTGCAGACTAACACGGCTACCTCTCTGTTACCTGTCACCTTACAGTATAGGATATAGATATGACAAGTGAAATCAATGCATGCAGTGACTTACAAGTATTCCGCAGTCTAAACACTAAATGTGTTCTTGTAAATCTAATCCCTATCTTGAGTAATACTAACATACAATCAGAGGAGAAAGTGAACTGGTCCAGCATAGTGGTAAGAAAGTGGCTGCTGGCACACAGGTAATGTTAGCATGCTGCTGTGGCAGCTCTTTTAGGACTGTATTGGCAGTGCCACCAATAGGGGACAAAATGGGCAAGTGTCCTGGGGCCCAGTGATTTAAAAGGCCCTGAGTCTCCCAGCTGCCACTACTGCTACTGTGACAGCAGTCAGAGACTTAGGGCCTTTAAATCACTGCTGGAACCCCTGGTGGCATGGACTGGGCAGTACAGAAGGTCTGGCTGGGAGAAGCTGGTCCCCAGTCCTGCCCCTTCTCTCTCATCCTCCAAATATGGCTATAAGGCAACCCAGTGCAGAAACAACATCGATGTCCACCTTTACTCTGTCTTTTCAGCACCAATTGTTTTTTAAAAAGTGAAATTCTCATATTTTTCTAACTCCCATAACTTTAATTCGTCTTGTCCAATTCACACTGAATTTGCCAAAATAATCTGTTACGGTGAAAAAAATGGGAAATTTCATGCGCTTTTGGATTTGCTTTCAAAAATAATAGGGGTCAAAATCAGGATGTCAATAGAAAGATAGCTTCACCTTGAAGTTAAGAAATAATGTAGAGAGCTGTAATAAAAGATCAGAATTAAGTTTGTTTATTGAACTTCAGTAGTGAATTTTTTTACCTTGCAATTTACTCAGCGAAGTCCACAGATGTAGTCAAATTGGGTTGAAAATTGGTATGGCAAACTCAGGGCCAAAGGTAGAGTTAGTGATACAAAGTTGAGGTTATCTGCTAAACACGTTTATGAGATACAGCTCCTCAAATAATGACCTGTTTTAAAAATGCCAGCTTTCTTACACATTGTTATTCATAGACAGGGAAAATCCATGAGCAATATCCATACTAAATGTGTAACCTGGATAGATTGTTGGGATTTGGATCACTGCCTAAATTAGTGGCTAATTCCTAAAATAAGCTGCAAAACTTCATAAATAATCACCCAACTCTTTTTCCAGTGTAGCGTACAGGACTGCTGCCTTACTTGCATGGAACACCAGCAGTACGCAGAGAATGAAAGAGAGAAGGATTAGGGGGGAGAGATAAGGAAGCAATCTCTTAGTCTGGTGCAATGTTGTGTAGTAACAACCATAACTCTGCTATTGAAGAAGTCAGTACTTGATTTGTAGTTGATCAACTCTTCTCTTCCGAAGAAAAAAGGAGAAAATCTGCAAAATAACATTAAGGTCCTGATCCCCACAGACACTCTCCCACAAGTGACTCTTCACCAACTCATTTATGGAAGTAAATTTACTCAGGTTCATAAGTGTCTATATGATGGGAACATACGACTTTCCTTACAAATGATGGTAATTAATGATAATGATGGTGCTGAGTTAGTTCAGAGAAGACAAAAAGGCCTGTAATGAGTTATTGCCAAAGTAAAGAAGTGAGGAATTAAGATAGTGTGAAAGATTCTTTAGCACATCCAGAAAAAGAAGAACAAAGCCATTTACCCTTTACACTGTACATTCACTATCTCTGCAAATTGCAAAGGAAGGAAGAGAGATGGGGAATTACACAGTGCTTTAAATGCTTCCCAGAAATGTCTCCCATGCCTTACAGTTCTCTGTTGCTTAAAAAAAAATAAGAAGTGTGATGTAATGACAAACAATAAATGAGACAACGGTAAATAGTTTTAAATTAATGCATTCTGCTGCACTAAGTGCTTGTGAAAAAGGTGTCATAATATGTTTCTTGTGAAATGATTGTTTCTGTAAGGTGTTTGAGGCACAGACAGGGTTGCCAGATTTTCAGAATGCTTATGCAGGGCATTTAAAAATGTTTTAAAACAATTAACTCACCTGTTCAAGCCCCGGTTATCCAACATTTCCTTTTATCCCTTACTTCCCTCAGTGGTGTCAGATAAAACGGAATGTTGGATAACCAGGGGTCAGGTAATCTCCCCTAGTCCGTGACAGCCAGGCTGGTCTGTGCTCTGCTCTGTGCCCGGTCAGGTTGGGGCTCTGTGTGCCCAGGCTGCTGGGACTTCCTGCCCAGGCCAGCAGTGGCTGTTCATCAGGACAGGTGGCAGCTGCCTGCCCGGAGAGCTCATTCCATGGCAGCTGATAGCTCACTCCAGGTAACCATCCTTGCTTGGGTAAATGCAGGATGTGGGACTTCTCATTGAAATATGGGGCTGTCCCATAGATTGCTGGATGTCTGGAAACCCTAGGCACAGGCCACCTTCAGTAAAGTGCTAAAAAGAAGATCTTAAGGACTTCCAGCACTTCATAGGATCATAGAAAAGGAACTGAATTGGGGAGAAGGCGGCTTTAAATTACGCTGGGGGTAAGCAATGCCCTAGCCAGGTCTGGTGTCAGACTTGAAGATCATACATCATGTATGATGTGTCTGGACGCTCCCTCTTCTTCCATATCAGTGATCTGCATTAGCTTACCAAAGAGTATATCTTCTCTTCATTGTTTTCATAAGGTAGTTGGTTTAAACCACTCTCGTGCAGAGTAATTTGTAGGGTTTAGGATTATTGTGACTAATGTAACGGGCCAAATATTCCTCAAGGTGAGAGTGATCCAGTCCCACTGATGGCACGTTCGTGCTCTGACTTTTGTTGTACGTTTTGTCCCCAGCTACTAGATGATTACACTCATTTGGTGAACACGTTGTTCCCAAACCCTTCCCACAGTGAGACCCAGAGTTGTGCTGATATCGCTTTGAGAAGAATTTGGTCCAGTATTTTCCTTTAAAGTAACATAATCCCCCTCTATCCACAACCATTTTTTTAAAAATCTCTTCCAATATTCCAGATTGACTTATATCTAAATCTTTTAGGAATAATTGCTTCCTAAGAGCACAAATAGATATAGGCTCTTAGGACATTTTCATAAAACAAGATCTGCAAAGTGCTTTACAGGACTAATACGTCAGGCTCTATATATAAGATTATTCATCTGTGCTTGGCCTTCATAATTAACACTCGGTCTCGACTGATTCTGATAAATGTATTTCTTCCCACATTACATTGAAATATTGGATTCAATTAAACTGTGTAGTGTTCAGAAATCAGAGTTTTGTCATCAATATTAAAATACCACTTTGGGTCATTTTTTCTTGTTGGTTTTTTTGTAGTTTATAGCAGTGGATAATATGTTCAAAAACGAGAAAGAAATGTTTTTGCCATGCCTCACTCACCATCATCAGAACATGATTGTATTTTTACATGACTGTCCTCTTTGCTCCGCTAAAAAAAATGTAGAGAGAGAAGTCTCTTGTGAAATCATCACTGTCATACAAAAACTTAGGGACCATATTTAACTAGATTTGAATACAAAGTTTGAAGAAGTGATTTTTTTTCCAAAGGCCTGTGATTTATGGTGCACATTTAATTAGGTGACACATTCTTTGTAAAGCCGCTATTAATCTGCTTTAAACACCAAAGAGAGACACTAATTTACTAAATCCTTAAAATGGGGAAGGGGAGACTGTTTCACAATGATACACAAATCAGGTGCCCTTTAATGATTTAATGAGCTTATTGCAGCCAAGTATGATGTCAGTAGACCTTCTAAAGGTTATTCATCTCCTTCAAAGCTGTTAGAATGTTAATATTTGGCTGTGATTGTTTTATTGTATTTTATTGCTTGGCCATCTCTTTAGTTGTAATTTTATGTAGAATTCATCCTATGAACTTTCAGGATTTTATTAAGAGCCTAATACATTCAGGCCAAATCCTTAGCTCCTGCACAAGGGAGTCAGAAGGCTGCCCTAATGGAGCAGTCCAGGATTCCCCTGGAGTAAGTGAATCCTCTGGTAGAAAAAAAGCCAACACAGCTGGCTCTATGCCACCTGCTTCTTTCTTTCTACATGAGGTATATAGCAGTGGCAGGAGGCCCACTCTAGGTGGTAAAGTTTAGAGCACCCCATAGACTTCCCTGCATTGTATCTGAAGTCATTTTGGTCCCCAGCAGTCCGAAGATTTTTGGCATGGAAAGGTGTGCAAATCACTCGCAGTTCTGCCAGTCAGAAGAGCATCGCAACCGAGCATTCAGCCAGTCACATGAAGCATGCAACTCTTAACTTCACAGTGAACCTGAAGGATCAGCTGTAACAAACTTCAATATGCTAGCTCCTGTTGAAATTAAATGACTATCATTAATGCTGTGGGCACAGCTTGCCAGCAAAGCTTCACTTTTAAAGTGTCTGCGACTGGGTTGCTGCTTTTGTGACAGAGAGAGAGAGAGTGACTGTGTGCATGTGCACATAGTGGTGTTGATAGCTTCTGCGGGCCTTAGGAAAGATGCTGGCAGGGCAGCTCTGTACTCCCAAAAGAGGCAGGACCTTGGTCAGAAGGGACGGGGCTGGGGACAGCTGGCCCTCAGTATCACACAGACCATGGTGCTACTCTGACAGCAATTTAAAGATCCTGGGATTCTGGCCTCTGCTGCAATAGCAGCAGCAGCCAGAAGCCCCACCCAGAGCACCAGGCACCTTTCCCTCCCTTCTCCGCATCAGGAGGCCCATGTGTGCTACAGCGCTGATCCTGAGCGGGGCACTCCAGAGAGACACCTGATGACTTCAGGGTCAGTGTATGCCTATGGCTAACCAGAGAAAAGGGAGTCTGTGGAGGCTCAGGAGTTGATACCAGAGGCTGGTAGAGGCTGGTATTGCGGGAGGCTGGTAGATTCATGGAGCAGATCCAAAGCAGGTACCAGTTAGACTTGCTCATGGTAAGGACAGGTGGTAGAGAAGTACCTCACAGCTCTGGGCCCCTGTGGCAACCATCCCAGCATGTTGGAAAGTTGCTTCATACCTCCATGGAAGGAGGAGGGCAATAGGCAGCTCTTCCAAGGCAGTGCCAGCATGTACACCCTACAACTGCACCAGGCTGTATCCAATTTTCAGAAGTCTGTGGGAGGTGACAGAATGTTTATGAAGTGAGTGATTGCAGAGACTTCTCCTCTCCATGGCCATTTCCTCTGTGAAGTTAGGTTGTCATTGCCCATCATGGAGGGTTGTTCTTGCTGTACTTACCTTGAGGACGTTTTCAGTGAGGGTGGCATGTTACACACGCGGAATTCACTGAGACATGTTACCGCACCAAAGCGATGTCAGGCTTTCCCTTCCGTCTCAGACTGATACAAAAGCAGTTTGCACCTCCCCTGTAAGACTTTGCCATTTGAGCATACGTTTAGCAGTGATCTCAGGAGTGTTAAGGCAAAAATAACTTCACAAATACATGGAACGTGTGACAAGTCAAATGTGCTGGTCTGTTGATATAACTAGTATAAAAGCATATGAGATCACACTTAAGGTTTTGCATTATAGTGTAAGTTTGCTGAAACAGGGATGCATATTGCTTTTGGGAATCTAATGCAAATGAAAGCTAAAGCCTTACAGAGCACTGCAGTGTGTTATTGACAGTGTTGAAGGTGGAAAGGCGTACAGTAGCCTTTTTCTTTAACTTTGTCTTTCCGTGTTTTAAGGTTTTGGGTGGTTGAGGTGTGTCTTGCCAGAATCTTCATTGTCATCATCAACAACATTGGTTCAGCGCCTGCTGGTGTCTGATGCCTCTCTATTTCCTTCCATCTTTTCCTGTCCAGTGCAGAGTGGCTTAGTTTCCGTAAACTAGCTCTGCAGCAATCTGCAATATCATCTACTCACTCTCTGTGGGGTCTGCCTCCCCTGTTGGAACCATCCATTATGCTGAATACCAAGGTCTTGATTTTTCGTTCATTGCTCGTTCTGCAAATATGCCCAAGTAGCTGTAACATCCATTGTATAACCTGCAGTAGGTTCTCTTTCAGCTGTATCTTCCTATATAATACATCCTCATTGGTGACCTTCTGCATCCATCCTATTCTCAGTATCTTTCTATAACAACTCCCCTCAAATGCCAATATTCTTCTTTTCAAATCTTTCATTATGACCCATGTCTCACATCTATACAACATGCTGCTGAAGACACACGTTTTCAAGATGCTCAGCTTCATTCCTAAGCTAATCACTTTCTCTTTCCAGATCTTATCCATCTCCTTCGAACTCACTCTTGCTTTCACTGTTCTAGTCACTATTTCCTTCTTACAGTCTAGATCATACATCATGTTGCTCCCCAGGTATGTGAACATTCGCTAATTCAATCCTGTCTACACTGAATTTCCTTCCTATTCCTTATCTCCAAATACTGTTGTTTTTGTTTTATCAATGTTTGTAATCAGTCTGTACCACTTCCCTTCCTTGTTTAGCACCTGCACCGTTTTCGCTAGCTTCTCCTCATCTTCCTCAGTAAGTGTTATCATCTGTGAACCTCAAGTTGTTGATTCTTTTCCCTGTGCCAGAACCTTAACCATCACTAAATATATTTTTGTTTGCTAGTAGACTAAGGAGTATTGACCTGTGCTCTGTGTCTGTGTGGGATGTCACTACATCTAGGCCCAGTTCGGCAGCCCTTAACAGTGCTTGCATGGTCAGTCTTACTGAGTAAGTACTACTCAATGTGACTAAGTTGCAAATTCAGACTTCACTCTACAAATACAGACTTAAGAAATTGTGTTCATATTCCAGTCCAATGTGGATTGAATGTATTTTCTTTTTACTGTGCTATAATTTTCATTAAAGATATGTCATAGACTTTCAGCATCCAGACCAGCAATCTCTGGCGCGCTGGCCACATGTGGTGGCCCAGTCCCTACTACTTCCTGCAGCTCCCATTGACTGGGCACAACAAACTGCAGCCACTGGGAGCTGAGGGACTCTGTGCTTGTGGATGGTCAGGTAAGCTAACCGTCTGGTGGTCTGCCTTTGGTAACCCTGGTGAACTGCATGTGGCCCACGGGCTGGAAATTCCCCACCCCTGATTTCAGATGGCGTTGAGGCAATATGGGAAAGAGAGGATTGAAAAGCATGAATCAACCGGCCCCTCTATATGTCAGTCAAGATAGTAGAATCTCGTCTTGTTGGATTAGTGAAATATTGATTACAACGTGGTATGCAGCTGCTTGCACTTCTTTGCAACGAGTATTATAGGTACTATGAAGCTTTTGAATATTGTTGAACTCTGGACTCTTTTGGCATTGATTGTGTTTTATTTCAGCTCTCTAATGATCTGATTCTAAAGTAATTTCCTTGTACTGGGATTTGGATAACTGTAATCGCTTTGGGAGATTTCCCCTTTATGTGAGCTACCACTGCCAGGTGGATGGAGCAGGTGGCTGTGGTCATCTGGCTTGGAGCCATACCTTGTGCTCAAACTTTCTAGGACATTTTTTCCTTGCTGTACCTTTTTTCTTTTCTGTTACTGTAATGTGTTAGCTTTACTTTTTTTTTCCAAGTTAGAATAGCTCCATTAGGAAAAACAAACAAAAATGTTTAGCTCTGTCTTTATTTTCCCTTTCTCTGATGCTTCTTCTGCAGACGAGATACCAGATCTGTGTGAATGGCTAGGACAAATAATATGTTGCTAGTAATTATTACTTTGTCTGTATCATACAATTTAATTTTGTATGGAAGCGTTCCACCCCAACAGTGTAGTATAACCCAATATCTGTGTTCATGCATCTTTCTTGTGGCCTACTTTGCATCGTCAGCTTACAAGACACACAGAAAAAGCAACTTTTATTTGAGCAGTAACTGTAAACAGCATCTGGAGCCTGAGTGCACGATGACACATTGGTTATTTGTCCTACAATAAAATGTATAAAAGGTAGTAATCTAAGCCCTCACCCAAAAGGCAGTGCATGGGAGTGTTAAATAGCAAAGGTCTTGCTCTGACCCACCCATGACCTCCTTATCTGAAAAGGCTCTCAGAGTTAATAGAATCCACTTTAGCTGGGCTGTAGACACTGAGGAGACACTGGGGTGGGGGTGGTGTCAATCTAAATATTTCTGAGTCTTACCCATTTGCTAAAATGGCTTCTGGGGCTCCTGTACCTGAAAATCTGCCTGGTTTATCTTACTCCTATTGTATGGCTTTTTTATTGTGGTTTAAGCCAAGAATGAGTAAGTCTGAGTAGAAGTGGGGAAGGTGGTAGTAGATGATGAAGCAGGAGATCCTAAAGTGACTCAGAAACCATAAGATACTATATATATATATATAATGCTCTTACCCATCTTTCCTTCTCCCATAATCTGACAATTGTGTCCGTTCTGCCATTACGAGTCGGGAAGTGCCATTTGGTTTATGGACTTTTTCAGGACTTAAGCTTTAGTTCCCAGTTTTCACTTATTTGCCGAAAAAGCTTCTGGAAACCTGTTGTAATTCCCAGTTGATTCATACAATTCATTGAAATGGGACTTGTGCTCCCAAATCACCAAGGCACTTTTGAAAATCCCACCCATTTCATCATATCTTAGGGTTAAATCCCATCTTCACCTTTGTGCATGCACAGAAAGGGTGCAGATCTACTGCGTGTAGGGGATGGTCCGTCGGGGACATGCACACCCAGAATGGTATGGAATCTTGTTTAATGAGTGTTTCCCTAACAGTAGCACACTATGTTTGGGTCTGGGTGAGGGACGTAGTAGGCCTGGAAGAGCTGACTCTGTGATCTTTTGGTTTTCCCCCATGTAGGGGGTCCTTCAATGTGTGGAGTATTTCTCTCCCTCTATCAGTGGACCTCCTCCTGCTTCTCCAGCAAGATTCTACGTCTGTGTGCTGGACTCTAGCTTTACTTCTAATATTGAGCATTAGAATAATATACATTTTAGAATAAAAGTAATTGAGTTGGGTGGAATTGTTCAGACTAATAGTTTCTTTGCCAGAAGATGCAGTTTTGGGGCAACCAGAGCTATTCATGAATTTATGATTCTATTGAATAACTTCAGCCAAAAAATTGTGTGATGTTCAATTCAGAACAGGCCCTAAGTGCTATCCCAGGAAGCTATGGCAATAGTTTTGCCCTAACACTATAGCCCTTTGGCTAGTGTACTTAGCTAGGATGTGAGATACCTGTGCTCAAATCCCTCTTCTGCTTGATTTGTAGCATGACTTAAACTTGGGTCTCTTGCATTTTAGATGAGCTACTTAATTAGCCTTCTATAATTAAGTGTTCACTGAAGCAAAGTCTGGTATCCAGGTCTCTGTCTAGTGTGACCACATTTTCCTATGGCAAATACAGGACACTGGCCTCTAGGATGTGGGGAAGGGCTGTTGTCCCATGTCAGGGCTCCTTGGCAATGGGGGCTGCTGCTCCAGGGTGAGGCACCAGGGCTGAGGGCTGTGCACTTTCCAATGGGGAGGCACCAGGGATGAAGGGAAGTAGAGGATGGGGGCTCCAGAACCCCTGGTGGTGGTGGGAGGTGTTTCATGGCAGGGGAGGGCAGGGAATGAATCAGGAGCCACCTCCCTGAGGCACGGGAGCCTGGGGAACAAGGCAGCTGACCTGTGGAGGGCTCTCTGGCAGCGGGAGCTTCCTCACCTAAATGTAGGACACCAGGAAATGAGGCAGCCACCCAGTTGTGGAGCTTGCTGGTAGTGGGAATTGCCACCATGGAGTGCCAGGGAATGGTGCAGCTGCCCCACAGAGAAGCTCACCTGCAGCAGGAGCTGCTGCCACAAGGTTCAGAGCTCCAGGAAAGAGGGCGGCCACCCAGTGGAGGAGCTCCCTGGTGGGAGAGGCTGCCACCCCAAGACAAGGCACAGGGTGCCAGGGGACAAGAGCCCTGCAAAATATGGGACAATTTGTCTGTTTTCTTTAAAAAGTCTGTGACAGCTTAAGTAAGGGACTGTCCCCGTAAAAATGGGATGGATGGCCACACTATCTCTGCCTTCCTAGGTGAGTTCCCTAACTACCAAGCTGTCATACACTCCTTCTTGCTGAGCCAGTACACCTGGAACTTTTGTGAATCTATCATGCAATTTTTCTTATTGCAACTATTTTTTGTACCTAAAATTAAGTATTTTCCAATTTTTTGTGGAAAAGAGAAAGGAGGGGGGGAAGTTTGAGGTCAGTCTAAGCCAAAAACTACTTTTGGCTTGGTTTGGTTTGGCCAGCAAACTGAAATACTGATCTGCGTAATTTGAGTGAGTACAGGTTGGACCTATCTGAACTGGAAGCCTTAGGACCAGACTGATTCTAAACAAGGGAATTTGCTAGACCGGAGTGGTCCCCAGCTGTCAGGCTCTCAGCACTTCCACCCCAGCTGGCACCCTACTGCTGGCCCCTACCTGGCTGCCCCAGCCCCGGCCCCTGTCCTGCCACGGCTCTAGCCCTGGTTTGCAGCCCTGTCAGAATAGTCCTACTGGCATAAGCCTTCGTCCTGTGAATATGAAGGTGAGCAACTGTGCGTGTGAATGATCCAACCTAGGTGAAGGGCATATGCTTTGGAAGAGCTGGGACTTCATTTTTTCTGCTTACTTTGTAGTATTAACATTACTCACCTTGAATTGTTCATAGGCTTGGGCCCAGAGCATGTAAGTTCCTCGGGGCAGTGTCATGCACGCTTAGTTTGGCACAGAGAAATAAAATATAATATTCAGTGGCATCACTGTAACTTATGTGTAGATCTGTTTTGTAAAGTACGTACATATGTTATGCAGTACAATTAGTTGTTGCTGGTATAAGTGATGGTTTAATTCAATTTTCAGCAAGCCTCAGGAGAAGTAGGCATTTTATCAAGGTAATGCTAGATTCCATGGTATAACTACTGATCCAAGCCCATATCCAGCTCTCCAATATAAATATATCACTTCAGACCTTCCCATCCAAAATATACTTAGGAATACTTTTTGTTTCGTTAGATCTTTTTTCTAACTAGTTTGCACAAAAATAAAGCATGACTATTTAATATTGATTCCTAAAAGCAATCATGTTTTCATGTATAGATGTACAGTTGGGTGGACACTTTGTCTGTTATACTAGATATCAACCTGCTGCAGTTTTAAATAGGATATCAAACTCTGTCCTGGGAAGTACAGTGCTCCATGATATATTTTGTAGAATATGGTTTTAGGCTAAAAACCTTATGATCATTTTTCAGTATGTCCAATAAAATTTATAAAAGTAGTTAATGACATATAAAAAAGTACCGAATAATAGTTCAACTGTAATTTTTTGTTTGCTCTTATTTCTCATTTTTGAGGTATATTTGTCTTAAATGCTAGACAGGGATGAACTGGGGAGGAACAGTCTGAAATTGTGAGACTATTGTTGTTAGGCATTCCAAGTAGAAATAGTTATACATCCAACAATAATTTTCTGCGCTAGATAAACTAAAATCTGTTTATCTAGCCTACTAGAACTGTGTGCCAACTTTCAACCAGATGCAGCGTTAAGCTGTGTAGATACTAAATCCTGAAATATTCACTCTATAAACAAAAAAAAGCTGACATTACATATAGCATTGCTACTACACCTAGGAATGGTACGTATACTCTGTTTTCATACACAATGGAGAATGACTGTGGGTTTGTGTGTTGCTTAGGTTTTTTTTCCTTATGTTGAAGTATTAAAACAGTTATTAAATTTTATCATTAATGCAGTGCATGGTCTCCCTTCAAATCCCCTTAATTACAGATTGACTCCAAGGATTAGACAGCATGGATTTTAATTTTAACTGAAACAAAAAGAAAAGCTGCTTAAAAATGATTCTTGCAGAGTGGCTTGTTGGACCACAAAACAACGTTAACATCTTTTGACATGTAGTGTTGTCAAATTTAAAACATTAGGACAAAACTGAATGCACCTTTAAACTCAAATTGCCATGTCTACTTCCAACATAAAGTACTTTATTAGCTTTGTCCTGAGAAAGGAATGTCTGCCTCCCATAGTTTTGTTTTTTCTGCTATTGTGCAGGAAAAAAAAGACTCATAGTCTTGCTGGGATTTGTTTATGTTTGGAAGAAAATGACATCAGACTTTGTTTCCTCTCTTTAGTAACTTGAAAAAAATTGCCCAGCAGAGTTGACAGTGTTGCACCAGCATAATTCACATTACTAAATAGTTTCCATTCTAACCTCCTATCTTGAGGGTTTACAAACTCAACAATAAAAACTTCATTACTGACTGAAACTTAAAATAGCAAGTCCAAGTCCAGAAACAGCATTTTTGTACACGAGGGCTTAAGTCAGTAAATCTCACTCACTGATGACTCGTTGGAAGTATATGTTATTCATGTGAATAAGACTTGTAGGACTAGGGCCTTAGTTTTAAACAATCACTTCCATGTTCTTCCTTGTTTATTAAAAGATAGTCGGCCATGCTTTTTACCATTCATCAAAAACAGCTTTGTTTTTCATAACAAAGATTGATAAAAAGTTATTGTCATTCTTTATTTTATGCAGTTCCAGTGTTGTGCTTTAAAGACATGTAGAAACTGACAAGTCTGTTTTACAGATATAGCCAGTAATTAATCAGCTGTGCTGAGTATCTCCAACTACTATTAAAGTTAGTGGCCATTGTGAGCACTCAGTACTGCTAAGGACCAGGGCATGACTTTTTGCTCAGAAAATTGGCTCCTTTTGTGCATGGGTAATAACTTTGAGCACAAAGGCTTGCAAGGACTTAGTTTCCATCCAGTACTGCTGCATGGTGCATGAAAGGTAATCGTTCGTTATTTAGTCGTAGCCAGTGACTTGGTAAACTAAACTGACTCCAGTCTATCGGATTAAAAATGCACTCTAAATGTTTTCACACACATGGGTAAGTAATGAACTATAATCGCTACTTTTCTCCTTCAGGTAAATATCCCCATCATTTGTAAATTAGTGGCAAGTATGCATAGCAGAAATGAGACTCACAATTCACAATGCATCTTATAGATCTATGGTGTGAATTTAAAAAAAGATGGAAGCCTAAAGAAAACAAGTTATTTTTTTCCTATCAAAAACTACCTTGAAAGGAGGAAGGGTTCTGATGGCATAAATCTTTGTTATGGTTATGAAAAATTAAGTTTAGCATTGAGCAATAAAAAAGCTATTGCGTATAAACTTGACATATTCTTCCTAACCTTTTCCCCATTTACATGCAGTGGTTTCAGGAATAATGTTTGATATTACGGTATAGATGTTTTACGTTTGGTGCAGAGGGCGGAGTTAAGGACAATTAATGTTACATAATGGTTATGTTTGCTCTTTCTGACTTATGTCACAATCTTAACATACATGTTTTGTTATTTGACTCCCTGTATGTGAGATGACACAAAGTATGGATGCTTCTGTGCAAAATGATGGAATTATGACATTTGTGCTACTCTGGTTTACATTTTGTAGCCTCTTCTTCCTGATGGAATGCTGCTTTGAAAATACATCCCCTTCAGACTTTTAATACCACTTTGGAAAATAGTTCATAGGTTTTGTGACTCTAGCTTTCCATGAAGCTAATATGACCTGAAATATAATATATGACAACTTATTTAAACTTCAATTTAATTTCAGGAGTCACCTAGTCATGCTTTTTTAAAGCTAGATGTGCTAAGCATCTTTGAATTCCAAGTTAGTTTAAATGAATTGGAAGGTGCTAAGGACCACTCAGCCAGATCTTTTGAAAGCGATACTTTCCCTTCACCATACTGAGAAATTCAAAAAACCCAACCCCAAAAGGCTTGTTTTGCAACATAAATAAATGTATGCATGATCACTGTCAATCTCATGAAGTACTGCACGTTTGTTTAGCTTATAACACAGAACATGCAGTAAGTCTGGTGTCTGGTTTTTAAAACTGTTCAAGGCTTGTAAGCATGTATTTCAAAAAGAAAATTGTTCAGGAGTTCTGATGTGGAGACTGACAAGAAAAACCACCTGTTAAGATAAGTAATATTTTATCTGTTTTTGACAGCCATTGTTCTTTTTTAACAGCACAAATTTTAGAAGTATGTCAACGGCTTATACAAGGAGAAGAGGAAATTGCTTTCAATTTTGAATATAATATTTAAGGATTTCTTGGTTTTTCTGCTATATTTTTTCATATTTAGCTTATGAACCAGTTACATATTTTGTGGGGAGCAATGATGGTTTTGGTTCAAGATTAACCACATTTGTTTGGTTACCTGCTTTTGAAGGTGAAATACTAAATCTCTTTGTAGCTGTTTGATTTTTAAATGATTTTTAAAAGACCTCAGCTGCTTAACTGGCAATGTACTTTAAACATTGCTCGGGAATCGTTCTACTTTTACATACCATACTTTTTTGCTAGTCTGTTTGTGGCTGCTATAAAGGATGTGCTGTTTCCTGGGATAGCTGATTTACAACAAGTTAGTTCTTTTACAGTGTTTCATCTGGCGTCAAAGAATGACCAAAAGCCATGGATTTTTTTTCCTTAATCTTTTGGATTAAGTCTATCTGTTACATATTGCAAAATTTACCCTCATATAGTCTAGCTGAAACTGAAGCAAGCAGTCTAAACTAGTTTTAGGGGACAATATTCCATTTGCAACACAGTGCTTGCAGTTAAACCAACACACTTAGCTTGAAAATAAAATAGAAATAAAATTATTCTGTTTTATGTGGTAAGTTTTTAATTGGCCAGATTGGAAAAGAAATAAAAAAATGATCTATTTGTTCAAGATTTGCCAAATGGTGCTTTAAGTTCCAAGTTATTTTGAGGTGTTGAAAGGTGAAGCATCTGACATTTTCTTTTTGGGCATTGCTTTAATAAAAGAGAGGGCGGGAAAGAGGCGTTGCCACATCAGAGTTGAGGGTGTTTGTGGTTGTCCTTGACAGCGGCTCCAGTTTTAAAACACCTGTGTTTACTTTCCAGCTTTTCTCAATCTGCCTGAAAGTGGCCTAAGAATGACACAGACAGACCTGCATGATGGCTGTGTTGCCTTTTCAATACAAAGAGAGAGAGAGAGAGACAGACAGACAGACATCAGACCTCTTTATGCAGCTAATCATTAACTTCAAGTTGAAAACACTTGGATTTTTTTCATACATTGAGTAGGATACCAGATCATATCTATCTGTTTAGCTAATTTTAGTCTTAACAATATTTTTTTTCTTTTAGAAATATTTTCTTTATTTATTTAAAATTTTATTGGCTAGAAAATGTTGGAGGCAAGCCGTGGATTTTTTTTTTTCAGATTTGAGTGGCAAGAATTGACTATATCATTTGTTAATTTTAATTTTAGAGTTGAAATAAGAAAATAGTGACTTTTCTGTTAAATATTGGCCATCTTATTGTAGAATTTTCAAAAGGTTTATTATACATAAAAAATAAATCTTGAACTCTTTTTTTAGAATGGAGAATTTTATTTAAAAAAATTAATATATCTGCCTCTCTTTTATCATTTAAATGATATTTTTCTATTCTTCTGTTATTGGTTAGAGAATCAAGCTAGGTGCCATCTGGACTGGTTTCTCTTTTTAAGATTAACTACAGTAGCCTGCACACACTTTTTAAAAATTGAAATTCAACAAGTATTTTAATCATGTGGCGGGAGTTAGGAAATATTTTGTTTGGCTTACTGTTTAGAAATTCATGTTGTGATAGAATGAAATTATTTGTCTACCACTACTTACGTTTGCCATTTACTGTTCCCTTTAAATGTTGCTGATGTGGTTTTGATACTTCGTTTTTTTAAAAATTGCTTTCTTTAATATTTTGTAATTAATTAGGTGTCTTTTTTTTGCATTTTTACAATGCCGGGTATTCATGACTGTAGATGTTGTCTCTGTCAGTTGTAGCAGTAGTTCTTCCTTAAGAACTATTCAATCTAGATCAAGTTCTCTGCATTTGAAGGAAAGTGAAAAACCAAGTTACTCTGTTGCTCATAGAACTATTCTCTATATCCCTCTTAATCCCTTTTTCTTTTTTAGAATTTTGTTTTTGTTCAACACTTTGTGTCAATATAGAGAAAAGAACACCATGAAATCCTTCATCAAAACCCACAAGCCAGAACGAAGTTGATGTAATATTGTTGGTCTGACAACTTAATGGGACAACAATGGGGGAATCTGCTGAACATCTCAGATGTCTGTTCACAAATGCAAAAGAGTATGTGGAATAACATGAATAACTTGGAGCCTTGGTGCACAAGATAGGTTATGACTCAATTGGCATCTCAGAGATTCAGTGAGATAAATTGCATAACTGGAATGTTGGTAGAAAAGTTTATAGCTTATTCAGGAAGGACAGGCCAGATGAGATTGGAGGATGCAGTGCATTATACATCAAAATTTATGCCATTGTTCAGAGGTCATGAAGATGACAGGCAGACCAGATGAAAGTATCAGGATAAAGATAAAAGGGGAAAATAACAAAGGTGATATCATGGTAGGAGTCTAGCATAGATTTAAAAATCAGGAGGATGATGTGAATGAAGCATTTCAAGAAGAAACAACAGAAACATCCAAAATACAAGCCCTGGGGAATTTTAACTATCCACAGATCTCTTGGAAAAGTAATATGCCAAAACACAAAGACTATGATTACGTTAGCGAGTTTTGCCAACAAAACTCCAGTTCTGTCGACAAAATTGATAGAACGTCCACACACAAAATGCATTTTGTTGACAGTTTGTTGTCAAAACTCAACATTTTCACTGGCAGTGTTCTGCCTCTCAGCCATGAGACATAACACTGTTGTCAATAGATTCTGCCAATGAAAGCTGTGTGGGCGCATCTTTCAACAGACAGGGCATTCAGAACAATGGGCAGCCCTGCCTCCTGTGTTTCCAGCTGCTTGTTTTGTCAAGAGAGCAGCCAGGCAGTCTGGCTGCTCTGTTAGCACAGCGGAGCACTCTTCTGATTGGTTTTGGTGTGTGGCCGCACTCTGTCAACAGTAGTTTTGTCAGGAAATCTCGTTGGACGGTGACTTTTGTCGACAGATCGCTGTGATGTAACCATATCCCGAATGTCCCGTAAGTTCTTAATGTGTTGGGGGCAGTGTATTTCAGAAGAGGGAAGAAGTAGACAGTTGGGCAGCCAAGTTAGAATTGATTCCAACTAGCTGCAAGGAATTGCTTGCAAATCTGATGGCAGACGAGAGTTTATGTGAAATGATAGGTTTTGTTACTTTAAGGAAAGAAAGGAATGCAAAGCCACTTTTAAAAAACTGAAGTAACTGATAGTTAGGATCTCATGGGAAGAAAATATATGGGAAATAGTTATTCAGGAGAGCAGGCAGTTCCTCGAAGAGACAATATTATAAGACACAAAAGCAAATTATCCCAAAAAGAAGGAACAATAAGAAGAACAGGTGATTTTGACATCATCAGGAACTTTCCAAACTAAACGGCAAATTAAAAAAACCCTTCAACAGTAAATTACATTAAACAGTAAATTAAAAAGGAATCCTTCAAAAGATGGGAACATGGAAAAATTAAGAATTAGTACTGAAAAAGAGCACAAGCACATATGGACAAAATCAGAAATAAGTTATACCTAACAAGGGACATAAAAAAAAATAGGAAATGGCTCCGTAAATTCATTTAGAACAAGAGAGAGAAGGTGGTGGGGGTAATATCTTTTATTGGACCAACCTCAATTAGGCAGAGGGACAAGCTTTCAAGAGTATACAGAGCTCTTCTTCAGGTCTGGGAAATGCTCCGGGAATGTCACAGATAAATAGGGTGGCAAAGATTGTTGAGCATCAGCAGTTAACAGAAGAGAGAACATTTGAGGTGAAGTGGGCAGATAACATTTCTACAGTCATAGAACAAAGGACAGTTAGTTGGTTACAGATTGTTTTAAATGCCATAAATCCAGTGTTCTTTATCAATTCCCTGTTTTTTAGTGTTTAGCAAAGTTATGAATTTAAACTCCCTTATTCATGTTTTGAAGGCATTGTGCAGGTTTTCTTTGAGGATGAGGACTGAAAGGTCATTTAAAGATAAGTTCAGCTACAGGCAATATGGCATTTCTGTCTTTTATTGTTTTCCCGTGTGAGATCATTCAAAAGCACAGTGATTGGTTTCACTCTTGAAGAGCAACATGGTGTCCAGCAAGTTGATGTTGGTGTCAGCGTACTCTAGGGAGAGAGCGAGAGTGATGGATGGGTGGTGGTAGTGACAGTGCTGTGGAAATCCTAGAGCAGAACGGTCCCCATCCACAGGTCCACTGGGGCAGCCACCCTGAGACCTGTACTTTGGGAGCCCCATGGGGACCAGGAGGCCTGATGGATGACAGAGGGGCCTGGCACCGTCAGCAGGGGTCAGGCCTGTGCCTGCACTCAACGGTGGCAGCAAGAGAGGTAGGAAGCAGAATGCCCAGACAGCCTGCTCTCCTCCACCGTTTCCCAGAGGGTAGCTTGGCTTCACTATGTAGGTGGGACATGCAGGTCCCTATTCCTAACTCACTTCCTTTCCCCAGGCAACACAGTTATGAGCTGGGTTTGGGGGAGTGCTGCAAGCTGGGTTGCTCTGCTTCTCACTGCCATGGTGTGGGGATGGGGCACCCTGGTAATCCCCCAGGTCATATCGCTCAGGGGAGAGGGCTTGAGGGAAGGGGTTCAATGGAGACAGGAGTGAGCAGGGCTTGGGGGTAATGATGGAGTGGGGACAGAGCAGCGTGGAGTAGAGGATATGCTTATGAAAATGGTTATAAAATGTATGGGTGACCAAAGTTTGGCAGAGGTTCCAAGCACTTTGGAGAACAGGGTTAAAATTCAAAATGATCGCGATAAATTGGAGAATTGATTCTGCAAGCAGCAAGATGAAATTCAGTAAGGATAAAAGCAAAATGCTGTGCTAAGTAAAGAAAAAATCAAGTGTACGACAAGAAAATGAGGAATAACTAGCTAGGCAGGAGTACTTCTGAAAAGGGCTTGAAGGTTGTAGAGGATCACACATTGAATAAGAGTCAGGGTTGTAGTGCAGTAGAGAGTGTGTGAAAAAGAGAAGGTAGTTATTCTGCACTGGTCAGTCCTTAGCCGGAGTCCTGCATCCAGTTTTGGGTGCTACATTTCAAGTAAGATGTAGACAATGTGAGGGGAGTCCAGAGGAGAGGTATAGAAATGTTAAAATATTTTTGAAACCTGAGCTATGCAGAAAGGTTAAATATACTGGGCATATTTAGTCTTGAGAAAAGACTAAGGGAAGAAACCTGACAAGTCTTTTAGTATGTTAAGGGCTGTTTTAAAGAGAACAGTCATTGATTGTTTCCATTTCGTCTGGCAGTAAGACAAGAAGTAACAGACTTAATCTGCAACAAGGGAAACTTAAATTAGATAATAGGAAATATTTTCTAACTTCTAGAATAATTAGCTACTGGAATTGGTTACCATATAAGGTCATCAACTCAGTGTTAAAGAACAGACATGCATAAATACTGGCCAGGAATTGCTAAGCAATACTTGATTGCACCTTAGCATGGGAGGAATGGACTACATGACCAGTTAAGGTCCCTTCCAGCCATTTCTGTGATAACTCAGCATTTCTATGTGGTAGGCACAGGTAGGTTTTAAAGACAGATTTTCAAAGGTATTTAGGTGCATAGTCACATAGTTGCACAGTGGAATTTTCTAAAGCACCTAACTTTGTATCCAGGCTTTATTTGTTCTGGTCCCCAGTTTTAAATCTTCCCAAGCATTTTCACATGGAATCCAGTTCCATCCAGAGTCAGCATTAACATTTGTGATTTGCTGGTAAAACAGTTTTTTGGGACCACTTCATCTCTAACCTGGCTCTTTGCTTCCATGATCATGTCACTACTGAAGGAACTCTTCAGTGGAAGAAAGGACAATCAAAGTCAGACATCCAAAAGTTCTATACTCTACAGCATTGTTCCCATCATCAGACAATGTATCCAGTCTTCATCTGCAGGTATCATGCTCAGAGTAATCCTCTGAACTTTCTTCCATCTTTGACCTCAATTCATTTGCTGTATGAGCTAACCTGACTTAGAAGATGTTGGACAAACAGATGCCTATCTCGGGGATAAATTGTTCTCACGGTAGTTCTGGGACTTCACTCTATTGGAAATGACAGCCAGGAATCAAAATTTCTATTCCATGTAGGAACCTGAAATTCATGGTGAGGAGAGTTCTGAATATTAAGCAAAAAGCTAAAGTTTTGAAATTTACCATTAAATGACATTTTTGACTATTTTAATTTGGGACAATCAAGAATTTTCATTTCAATATAGTAAAATGTGGCACTTCTGTAAGATATAAATATTTTATTTTGATAAAGTCCAAATGATATATTTACCATATTTCAATTTACTTTGTTTTGATTATTAAATATATAATACATATAAATTATATTTAACATTAAATAGTCTATAAACATACTGTGCTATTTAATAGAGTATAAAGTTGGAACAAAATTAATCAGAATGATAGTGCTGAAATGAAATATGTTAACTTCATTGAAACAGTGTTTTGACACCGAGATTAAAATTACTAAAATGAATGAAACAAAGAAGTCAAAAGAATTTTCTCAAAATCAACATGTTCCCACAAAAAGTTTCACATGCAACCAAACTGCTTTTTTGATTCATTTTTATTGGGTCTGCTTAAAAGGGACTTGTACTAAATCTTCAGTGGGCTTTTTTTTTTTTTTTGCAATAGACGTGAGTCTGGCCATTTATAAGGTGAATGACATCATGCCTGAGAGACATTTAGGTTCCACATAAATGTTCTGGAGATATGAGCTAAAAAAGATGTTGCCTCATGGAAATTGTATCAGGCAGACCTGATATTAGTCTGAACAGAGAATAAATCTGAAATAATGTAACTTAAACAGGAGGTGTTTTTTCACATGACCATTCAGTGTCTAGCTCTGTCAGCCAAACAAACAAAAGGTTAACTCTTCCCTGTATGTCTAATTCAGAATAAGATTCAACTAAAATTGTAGTTGCTGCTGTATGTTTTTTTCTATTGAAGAGTCTGGAAGCTTCTATTATAGAAATAAGGAGAGATCCCTTAATCCTACCAAACTCTTTCTCAGTAAGGTCCCAGATATTTTTTTCCCAACAGCGTTTTTATTAATAATAAGCTATCTGAGGCATCAGCTTTGGGGGTAAATAGGGATAGTGTGGGAATCAATAACCTCTGTGAAACAGCTATTCAGAAGATCTAGTTCAGTTTAAGCTTTCTGTGAGCCAGCAGGCTCCACTCTGGAGGATGAATCTAGTATTGTATGTTCTTAGTAGTCCTCATTTGGAGATCTTGTAAAAACTTTTACCCTTAAGATACTGTATCAAGTTGCATTTATCTGAGCTTATTGGGCTTCAGAGATGGTAGCCTGCAGTGCAGCATTCAAACTACTATGCAATGCAGGAGGGGTTTAATTGGCTACAGAAAGTCCAATCAGCTCAAACTGAGATACCTGGAGCCAGAAAATAGGCTTCCAGGGACTGGCTAAAAAAGAACCACCCTCGGAAGTTGGAGAGGAGGTGATGTGAGAATGCTTGGAGATTTGACTAACATCATGAAGTGATGGAAGACTCGTGCCTAGAACATCTGCCAGCAAAATAGGAAAAATGTATGTTGCTTCATATTTATGGACTGTAAGTATACCAGACGGATTAGAACTGTTAGGCTCTGTCTACACGGACAAATTATCTTAAAATATCAGCAGTTATTTTTAGATAACTTTGGCATTGTCTAAATGACACACACTTATTTAATTGAGGCGTTATCTCCCAGTGAAGTGAACACTGAAAATGGAAATTAGTTGAGTTGGCAGCTTTATATAGAACCACATTGTCAGAGCTCCCGTCCACCTCCCAGAAGTTTCCAGATTCTAGTAAACTTAGGTTCTCCTACAGTTTACAATTATATCCATTAGTAACAACAGCCAATGCAGGCTCTGGGGCGAGCTGAGAAGGATCTCAGCTCTGTGGTCCTGGAAGGATGGGGGCCAAGGGTGGAAAGGGTGGGACTTAGGGCAGTCAGCCACGGGGAGGAGCCCTCACGATACTTCAGAGCTGTACATGGAGCAGTGACACAGCAAACCATGGAGTTTCAAAGGGTTCTGGACCTCTGGCTGCCACCACTGTCAAAGTAGCAGCAGCAGCAGCTGGAGCTCTGGGCCCCTTTGAAACACCAGACCTGGTGGCAACTGTCCTCTTTGCCTCTCGTCCCCACTGGCATGCCTGATTCTACCTAATTCTGTCTGTTGAATAATGAGTTGATTTGACTTGCTAAGCATATTGCTCTGCAAGTCCCAGTGACTCCTCCATTCTCCTGCCTTTCTAGGCTGCTAGACTATTCCAAAACATTTAGACCTAAATACCATGACATAAATTTAATATTTTTGTGATATCCCTTTTAACCATTAGGTGGAAAATGTTACTTGTCAGTCACAGCTTATAGTCACAGTGTAATGGCCAAGGTTTTCAAAAATAATTTCTAGGCGCAGTGCCTATGTTGAAATCCCTGATTTGGAAGTTGTGTGCTCAGAAAAATTGAAAATCAGGTACATTTAAGATGTCTCAGTCTGGGCACTCAAAATCACCAGCCATTTCTGAAAATCTTGCCCAGTAGTAAAAATCTTGCTCAATATGTCTTATCAAAAACCTTTAAAATCTGTTTTATATCCATGTAAATACCTCACGCTGGGTCTATACAGTGCGGCTTTCTCGGCAGGTCCATGCTAATGAGCAGTCTCGAAATTGCAAATGGCTGCTCATTAGCATAGCCGTGCGAGAGCTCGGCTGGGCTGGAGCAGGGTTAGGATAAGAGGGAAACTAGGCTGAATAGAAATGGGACAAGGTTCAAGCAAGGCTGGGGGCAGAGCGGGAAAGTTCGAGCTCTCAGTGGCTGTGCTAATGAGCCGCAGAACCATGCTAATGAGCAGCCATTTGCAGTCTCGAGGCTGCTCATTAGCATGGACCTGCTGGGAAAGCCAGGCTGTATAGACCCAGCCTCAGAGTGAAACAGAGTACTAAAAAAACCTGACAAAACTGAATAGTTGTATTTATTACTTAGAACACTTTCTGAAACCAATTTCCTTTCTTGCTCACTTTCTTTTGCTCTTTTATTGATTTGTTTATTCATGTGTTTTATTTATTTGTTTGTTTGGCCCAGCCTTGAAAGAAAGTTGGGGCTGTTTTCTCCTTCTTCAATCTTTTTTTGCTAACCTTCCACATCATCTGTTTGGCACCTCTCAGGTCTCCTTTGTGGTCCACCTTGACGTGTTCCCTCCCTCTTCCCTTCCTTGCAGCTTTCCTCTCTTCTTCAGTTGCTAATGCTTTCTGTATCCTGCCCCCATCTTCTCCATGCACAACCTACCCAAATAGTGGGTCAGCCTGAACAGCCCTGAAAACCTGAGAGTAGCAGCTGAGACACTGATATTTTTAATTCCCCTCTGCTGTGCTGCGAAGCACAAAGATCACTTCAAGTCCACACTAAACAACTGAAATTGGCCAGCAGTGGGTACGAGGGGTTGAGATAATTATGGTATCCACAGGACACGCTGTTGCACTGTGTTAACAATACAGAAACTGCAGGGGATATGAGCAGCAGAAAACGGGATGACCAAATGTTTTTACCTTCAGCAATAACAATAACACCTAACTCTTACACATGTTGAACTTCTCTCATCTGGCACCCTTGGGACTAGAGAATGTGCCCAACTATGGGAGGTCAATATTGTCTAGCACATTCCCAAACTTCCACGTGTTACTGGACTCTTAGAAGACATTTAGGGCTAAGTTACAGCTAAATAACAGCACAGAACACTGAGATTCAGGACTGGTGACTATAACTTTATGGAACCACAGGAAACTTGGCAACACCCATAAGTGGTTGTCTGGCTAAATAAAATCATGCCAGATTATGGCTGTTGCTGGACGAGAGCATGCCGGACTAGAGAGGTTCAACCTGTATATCATTTTTCATCCATTGCTCTCAAATAATAATAGAACTGGTTACACAGTTCCTCATACATGCAAAGAATGTTATTAAGGTTGTGAAGTCAAGCATTCAGAAATCAGGAAATGCCACAATTAAGGCTGCATGTTCAACCACAGTCTCCCTTTTGTCAGGACCTGGGTTCTAAGTGACTGGCCCTTCTGTTTGAAGCAGTGGTCAAAGCCAGCCAGGGCAGAGACTGGACTAAAATCAGTGCTGAAATTGGAATCCAGGATCAGACCTGGGTGCAAATCATGCATAGAATCCAGGGATGAACTAAATCAGGATCATAATCAGCACCAGGAACCAGATCAAAGGTTGAAATCTGGTTGGTGTCAGTCAGGAGGTGGCTGCAGGGCCAGAACAGGTCAGGATCAGGGCTGGAGCAGGGTTAGGATAAGAGGGAAATTAGGCTGACTAGAAATTGGACAAGGTTCAAGCAAGGCTGGGGGCAGAGCAGGAAATGGATCAAGAACAGGCTGGAAGCCTGCAAGTCTGTAATACTGTGAGGTAACAGGAAGTTTCTTGGCTAAGTAGTGCTGTTGCACAGATTAACTTTCAACTCTAGCAGAGTCAAGGTAATATCTGTGCCCGGGGGGGCGGGGGGTCATCTGACCTAGAGCCTGCTCAGTAATAGGCTGCTATAGTGTGCCTGAGGGCTGAGTCACCGCAGGTTCTACTAGAGAGGTGAGTCATGCCAGCAGAGTGAGCAGCCCTGGTCAGGTTGCTTGGTTGCCTCATACCTTGTGCCTGTACTTTATGATAATCTTTAATTAGATGATTGCATACTCTTTTTCCACTGAACAGCTGATTCATTCAGTACACAGGGTGGATGGTGTATAGTTTTATCCTTGTTCAGTGTGTGGCCCCGGGCCTTATTTATGGTCCCTTATTCAAAACTTGCGCTGAAGAACAAATTATTAATTTCCTCATGTGTCTGTCTTGTTCACGACAGTATCAGGGTCCTTCACAAATGTTCATGAATTTATTTTCATAACACCCCTAAGGGATGAGGTCACATGAAGATCAGAACTGAAGCAAAGAAAAAAAAACTGGATCAAAAGTAAAGACTAATTTTAAGGTGTCCAATCTGAGATATGATAGATCTGATTTTTCAGAATGCTTAGTATTAAATAGCACTTTGCATGTTGTAAGCACGTGTCCTACTGGTTTCCATTTCAGCTGTGCAGTACTTCTGAAAATTAGAGCTTGGGGTCTTACATCAGGCACTCTGGAACTGAGCGCCCACCTGCAAAAGGTTTAGCTTAAGTGACTTGTCTCTCATGATATAGAAGTTCATTGACAGGTGCCAGTATAGACTCCAGTTCTACAGAGCAGCATTCAACTTCCTTAACCATGATTCCATCTTTTCTCTTTGTACCATTCCCTGCCTCAGTTGTAATACACATTCTGCCTTCTGCAAGAAATGAAGCAGTGGTCCTTCAGACAGCATCCATTTTACTCTGCAACTTAGACTCACTCCCAGAGCAGGTTCAGCCTTTGCATAAAATAGGCAGTGGTCTTGTGGAAAATATATTCTTTGATTATATAATTCGGCTGTGCTATGACATGTATGGAGAAGTCGACTGAATTAAGCTTGCACAGACTATCTTAATTATGTCATTTCCTAACATTTCAGTACTTGATGTTGCAGTTTTAATAATGCTTTTAAGCATCATTTTAGTGTGTAATATATATGTCCATGTGTATATACCTGTATATTCATCTGCACACATACATAGTATGTTAGCCTATTTGCGGGAGGGCTAGCTCAGGAGTTTAAGCACTGGCCTGCTAAATCCAGGGTAGTGAGTTCCATCCTTGCGGAGGCCACTTAGGAGTCTGGGGTGAATACATTTTTTTTTAAATCTGTCAAGGATGGTGCTTAGTTCTACCAGTAAGGCAGGGGACTGTGCTCAGTGACTTCCAAAGGTCTCTTCCAGTTCTATGAGATGTGTATCTCCATATTTTTTTTTAAAAAAACTTCTATATTTTATTCTAAAGTGGTTTTCCTAATTGGCATGCTGTGAAGTTTATTTCAAATCAGGCCTCAGAAATAGTACTTCAGTCATCCTGTACTGAGCTTTAGAATTTAGCCCAAGCCTTAATCTGCCTCTTTAGTGTCTGGAGAGAACCACTTCTGTCCCCCAGAGAGTCTCAATAAGGTGATACGGTTACAACACAGATAAAGAGATTTTTTCTGATTGATAAAGAAGAGCATTTCACTTTGAATGAGTCCATGAGTTTCAGGTGGGTTAGGTTTAGTGGGTTTATATTTGAAGACTGATAACTTGTTAAACAATCAAGGAATGTCACATTTCTGTCCTTCATGGTTTAAAATGAAACAAAGGCAATATGGTAATATATGCTCTCTGGAAATCCAGTAGCATGTTTATTTTTACCTCAATCAGTTGCAGATCTATCCACTTTTATAAACTATGTGTTTAGCGGATTTGCCTAACCTTGAAATAGGTTTATTTAGCATTATGCTCCCTTTTTCTTGTAATAATAAATATCAAATACAAAATGCATTAATACTTTCTTAGCAAAACGGTTATCTTAAGAAAAAGCAAAATATTAATTGTCAGGCTAAAATATATATCTATGTACTCTTTTTAAAATACATATCGTGCAAGACTTAACAAGACAATTTTGTGGCTCTAGCAGAAGATAGTGATCTCTTTATTCTTCCAAATAATTAGTCTCTAAAGATTTTTTGTGTAGAATGAAAGAGTTAGTGTGAGATCTCCTAAAACTGAAGTTTAAGTGAAGTTAACTGAGGAGCTTTTGGAAACTTCATTCTAAAATCATAAATCCTGTTTGTTTGGTTTTTTTTTTTTTTTTGAAGAGCCACCTGTCCCAGTGCTGAAGTAACAACTGTTTAACATCTTTGTATCATAAAGTGATTGTTTGCTTTCTGTGGCTTTCCCTTAGCAGTAAAGTTTGCTGTAGATGTTAACTGTTTGCAGCAACAACTCTCCCAACCTGTATGTTAAAATTGGAAGTTGTTGTGAAAGAAGGTTATTAGCAAATATTAATGTAAGTCTATTGATTTTCAAAGATATTTTGAGGAAAGATTGCAAGCCACATCCAGAAATTGAGCTGTCATAAAAATAAAGTTGTTGAGAGACAGTAAACACAGTGGGAGCTGCTGGGAACTCAATCAGTTGAGTGGTTACCTGTTGGTGAAAGATTCCAGTATTCATGCAAATTCTTTATTCTGTAAGAGGATGTGTCCAGTGAAATCACCCATTTTCCTGGGGACAGAGATAGCTGTGTTAGTCTGTTTTCTATAAAAAAAAAAAAGCTGTCATGTAGCACTATTTTGTTAGTCTTTAAAGTGCTACACGACTGCTTTTCCATTTTCCTCAAGTCTTGGTGCTAAAAAGATCGGGGTTGGGAGGGTTGTGGAAGGTTCTTAATTAGATACTGACTATACATAGTTCCCAGAGTTTAAAGAGTACCACAGGGAAGCAGATAATAAGTAAACCTAAGGATTTGCTACAATAGAATATTTGAGAAACTGTAGTCATAATGGATGTCAGTATTAAAATAATGCTCCTGTGGATGTAAACATATGGTTTCCTTTTACTATGAAAAATCAGTAAAGCCTTGTGGAAGGTTCTACTGCTGTAAAAGATTCTTAAGTCTCACTAAAGTGAATGTGTGCAAGTCAACTGTAGTCATATTGGTCCCTGGCTATAAGAGGGACATGGTGGATATTATATTTTACGAGGCCAGCTTCCGTGGTAAGAGAGATAAGTCTTCAAGCCGCAAAGGTCTGAAGAAGACCTCTGTGTGACGTTAAAATTTCTCTCTCTCACCAACAAAAGTTGTTCCAACAGAAATATTACACCCACGTACCTTGTTGCTCTAATATGGCAAAGATCATTGTGAACTATCTAGGAAGGGCCCAGTCTTGATCCCACTAAAGTCATTGGGAAGACTTCCACTGACCTGAGTGACAGTAGAATCAGGCGCTAAGTTAATAACCCCCCGTAAAAGAGCAAATATTGTTGGCTAACTTATTTTGGCCATCACCATTCAACTTTAATTACTTATGTCAACATTTCCAAAGTAGAATTAAATCTGTAGTATATTTTGTAAAAACATACTCTAGCCTCTCTCTACTCATAAATCTTTGCTGACTGGTAGGGAATGATGACAATTATGTTGTGTGCACTCCTAAAAGTGTACAATAAATAAATAATAAGGTTCTAATGTCATCAAAGAATACAACTGAATGAAAGAATCTTTCCGAATAGAATTGATAGAATTTCAGTAGCTTATATATAATTAAAATGGGGAGTTTAATTTCAGAAAGAAACAATCTAGGTGCCTGAGCTGTCACAACCATTACTCTTACAAGAACCTTTGTTGTAATTAACTTCAATATACCGTTCACTTGCTTTATTAAGTATAATACTTAAATTATGTTCGGTTTGCATGTTTTGCAGAAAATTCTGAAATACAGTTATAGTACATGATAAAAGTAACTTCTACCAGTTGTAGCAGTGTATAACAGCATAGCATTAACTGGAAGCATGCATACTGACATTTGAAAACTTTCATACATGAACTACGAGTCAATCATATTGTGCATGTAAGAAAAAAATGGTGTTGAATGATCTAATTCATATTTCACTAGTTTTGTTTTTGTTTTTACTTTATTTTTGAGGCTTCTTTGCTGCAATGCCTCTAGCAACAGTAGTTGTGGTTGTTAATACAATAATAGAAGTCGCCCAAGGCTGTTGATAATTTAGTCATGTGAATCAACTTCAGCTAAACAGTGCCACTAGGATATAGTTGCTCCTTGAGAGGGGTGTGTCATTTTGATAGATATTTGTAAATCTAGAAGCTCATTCTTCATGAACATGCTACTAATTCCTGTTTTAACCTGTAGAACCAGGAATTGAACCACACTTCCCTTAGATACAGCAAACAACTGGAGCTACAGTCTTGCATTCTCTTCAGTGTCTTGATACAATCAAAAGAAGAAAGATTCAAATCACTGAAGGATTTGTGTGGTACATTTTGCAAATCAATTTAAATAAAATGTAACAAATGGAATGATACCATCCATTCATATATTGATAATAAAAGTTATTGAGATTGATAATAAAAGTTATTGAGAACATAAAATTTACTTCAGCTTTTAACATCAGGCTGAATGCAGATTAAAAGAATCTTAATTATGATTTATTACATAGCAGAATAAGTTCATACTAAAATCTCTCCTTTGTCCTCTTTATCCCTTGCTCACCTTTTCATTCTTTGCATGTCAATTATTAACAATGTGACCTTACCTGTTGCTGCAGTAACTTTGTTTCAACGCCGCTGTTGCCTGGTGAATTTTGTTGAGAGCTTGATTGATTGGAACATTTACCAACATTTTATGAGATATCAAAAAGGATTTGTTATTGTCAGAAGCATCAGTTTAACATTTTTTTAGGGAACTATTCTTACTGCTTATGACACAGTGTAGATTTGGATAAATAGCATATCCCCATAATATGTTCTATGAGGACATGAGTGTTTCATTAGCAAGCTAAAGGTGAATTCTAGTACAAGAGATATAAATATGCACTGTATTAAATACAGGGGGTCAGATATTGTTCTGAGGCATATTCAGTGGAATTACATGAAAGTATATGCTGGACCTCTAAACATTGAGATTCTCTGGTCTGGCAACCAGAGGATCCAGAGCTGGAGCCTGTGGCAATGGAGCTGAGGCCAGAGTCCTGAGCAGGGGACGCGACCAGGCCAGAGCCTCTGCCCGGGCCACAGCTGGGGCCAGAGCCTGTGGCAGCAGAGTTGTAGCCAGGGCCACCAGCAGTGGGGCCAGTGGCCAGGGGTTGCAGCAGGCAGTATCAAAGCTGGAGGTAGGGGAGCCAGAATCAGGGTGGAGGCGGGCTAGGGTCCAGTGGCAGGGGACCTCCTGTAGTCTGGCAAATTCCCTCATTTGGGACCAGGCAGGTCCCAAGGGTGCCAGATATGGGAAGTCCAACCTGTAGCAGAAGGCAGAATGTGATCCTACTGGATATGAATTCAGAGCTTGTCATGGAAAGATGGGCTAGAAGGGACCTAATTAGATGATTAGAAGTCATTTAATCTAGCTCCCCATTCTGAGGAAGGGCCGTGATCATCCCTGACAGGTGTTTGTCCAACAGGGATTCCACGATCTCTCTTGGAAGCTTATTCCAGAGTTTAACCCCCCCCCCATACATAGAAAGAATTTGCTAATATCAAACTTACATCTCCCCTGCTGCAGATTAAGCCAGTTACATCTTGTCCTACTTCAGCTGAGTTCAATAGCCTCTCTATAACAACCCTTAACACAACTGAAGACTGTTTTCAGGTCCTCTCCCCTGTTTTCCTCAAGACCAAACATGCCCAGTTTTTTGTTTGTTTTAAAATTATATCCTCACAGGTCAGGTTTCTAAACTTTTTATCAGTTGTATTGCTCTCTGCTGGACCCTCTCTAGTTTTGTCCACATCTTTCATAAAGAGCTGGACACTTTGTTTTGCTTTTACTTTGTTTTCTGCTCGCATTTCTGCATCTGAAGCCTCATCGGTATACAATGGAGCGGGACAGTGACTTTCAGGATCTTACAAGTGGCACACCTCTTAATGCACCCCAGAATGATTTTAGCTTTTTTTCTCAACTGCATTGCACTATTGGCCTGTATTCAATTTGTGATCAACTGTAATCCCCAGATCCTTTTCAGCAAGTACTTCTGCCAAGCTTGATATTCCCCAGGTAGTACTGCATTTGATTTTTCCATATTAAATGTAGTACTTTGCACTTGTTTTTATTGGATTTCATCTCCTTGATTTCAGACCAATTCTCCAATTTGTCAAGGTAGTTTTGAGTTCTAATCCTGTCCTCCAAAGTGTTTGCAGCTTCTCCTCAAATGGCATCATCCACCAGTTTTCTAAGCATACTCCTAATTCTATTATCCACGTCAGTGAAAATATTGAATAGTAAGAGCGCCAAAACTGACTGCTGCATAACTCCACTAGATATCCCCTTCTTGTTTGACCATGATCCATTGGTTACTACTCTTTGAATACACTCTTACAGCCAGTTCTGCACCCACTTTATCATAATTTCATCCAGACTGCATCTCCTTAGTTTTCTTTTCATGTATTTCTTAAGGCCAAGGTGGTTTGTCTTAATTGTTCTGATTCAGAGTGGACTAATAATGCTTACCATGGAACTATTACAAGCCATGAGATCTCTAAGTCCCAATGTATCCAAATCTCCCAGAGGTATACTAAGGGGGCTTGTTACTGTTAACGCATGTTCCACTAATGTATTCTACAAAGCATGGGTTATAATAAATTGATGCATTTGGTTTAGACATCCCAGTTTTTGAGCACTCATCCAGCTTTTAAATGCTGGGCAGGTAAAACTTCCCTTACCCCAAACCATGCCTAACAAGGGCATGGTAAGTGAGACGCATAGCTGAGGGGGCACAGATATATGTTTATATATTCAGAGTAATTATGTCATAGAAGAAGGGAAAATACATAAATAACAGCAATCATAACACAATGTTTATTTATTCTAGTTGAGATTTGCATAAACAATTAATAATAACAACATTTATTTTAGTTAATTGTTTATGTGCATCTCATAACTAGAATAAATCAACGTTGTATTATTATTTTTATTATTATTATTTATGTATCTTCCCTTTTTCTATGAAATAACTACTATGAATATACAAACATGAGGGGTGCAATTTTCTATTCTTGCCTCCAGCACAAGATTAGCTAGTTATGGCACTGACCCCAAAGGGTATGCATCTACATTAAAAGATCATGAGTTTTCTCCCTGCAGAGGTGTGTCAGCTCCTAATGCTATCAGTGAATTCCTTGTCTTTCAGCTCCCACTTACTTCTGCTGTTGCAGACACATAGTCAAAAAAATCCATTGAAACTGTTAAAAGTTGAAAAACGTCCTGACAGGTGGAATCTAACCTCATTGAACTAAAAGTATCTTTCAGGCTTAGGTATAATCCTTCCCTGGGCTCTCCCTGGGAAAGAGTTGTACCACTCTGTCCACTACTAACAGCACAGTCTAGATGTTCGTCATTTGTTAACAGAGTGGAGCCAGGGTGCAACTTGCACCCTTTTTCTCTGCCTGTCCCCATCATGCTATTCATGCATATCAAAGAGAATGCAGGGAGACAAACAGTGCCCTCTGAGGAGGAAAACTATATGACGACCCAGAAACTTCAGGGATGATAGAGTAGGAGAGAAGCATCTGTGCAGAGAGAGGAGAAAAGAGAATCAAAAGTGGTGGTTTAATACAGATTATTTACCACCACCACCCATCCTCTCCCTCTGACATCATTAGGCAGCAGTTTGTGACCGTTGTGCCATTTTCAGTTGTCATTTTCCACACTAAAAATCTAACTTAGAAGATATTAAATATTCCTAATTTAATTTCTAAACAGAAATGGTTAGGGAGATACAAACTGCAGCTTAAAGATCAGCAGGAATCATTGGGAACAGGTACAAGAGGAAGAGTTCAAATAGTCCAGGCAGTTTGGGTCATGCAAAAAAGGAAAGAATACAATAGAGATGAGATCTGTGTAAGCACCATAATAGTAAAGACAGTGTGCCTTTTCCCTAATTTTTTTCTCTTCTATTTTTGATATGAAGCATATTCTGTGTAGAAATGGAGGATCATTTATTTTTAACTTCAATTACATGTAAAATCAAGGAGCCACATTACTAATAACAGCATCTCATCAATATGTTTATTAGTATTATTAAGCTATTGACACGATTCTTGAATGGTTGAAAAACACCTCACTGTGGCTTGTTGTTATGTTATTTGTCTACTTTCTAACATTGTACAGTTGTTCCTAAAGGAAATTAAAGTAGATGGAGAGAGAAGGCTTCTTTGTTTTAGGCATTCTTCTAATAACAGAAAGCTGGCATTTATGCTCCTGCTGTCAGGTGTTTCTTTTACAGTATGAACTGAAATTGTATTAATGGACACAAAGTTGTATGTGCTGAGATCTGTTTCCAGGATTCCTGATTCCATTAAGAGCATCTCTTTTGCTTTTGAAGCAGAAAAGCTGGGACAGGAATAAAGTTTTTATTTTAGGATTCTGTTCCTGGTCGCTTTTAATGGTTCTTGCTTCACATGTGGTTAGTACAGAATTAATATATTTGCAGTTTTACAGATACATTCAGATTGGAACACTTTTGATAGGCTGATTTTTTTTACAAGCTCCTTAAAGTTTCTGTATTTCCTTTAAATTGCCACAGTGCCTACTGATGAGGGGCAGAACTTATTTTCAACCTTTTCTACTTAAAACTGAGTGAACAAGCTGCTTATGATGACCCAACGGAGACATAAGGGAGGTCTATGAAAGGGCAAGTATTCAACCAGCCTTAATCCTTGTTTTCAGTCAGGCAGTTTCTTTAAGTGCAGACTAATTAGCTATAGACATGGTTGTAGATTGTTGTAGACATGTCTTTTGTTGGTCCACGATGAACTGCCTGGCTAATATAAATGGTCTAAAAACTCAGTTTTCCATTACTTTTCTTTTTTAATGCATTTAATAGCCACAAAGATAAGAAAATGTTGAGACAAAGCAGGAACAAAATGAAATACAAATCATATGACTATCTTGCAGAGGTAGTATGATCCATTCAGATATTTTCTGCTATTGAGGTGGCCACCACCAGTGTAGACCTGGATGGTGTTGTGGCTTTCTGTGACTTCGACATTTTGATCCTTCTGACCTACTTGAATAGTAGAGAAAATGCTTAATGTCCCTCCACAATAGCATACTGTAATACTTTGCATTTATGTTGCACCTGGTAGCCAACTATTTCAAAATACTATGCTAAATTGGGCAAGCAGTATTAGCCTGTTGTACAGCTGAAGACACCAAGCACAACACAAATTATTTGCTTCAGGTGGCCATGGAATAGTCAGGATTAAACCCATGCTTTTCTGAGACCCAAATTCCTGCCCTACTAGAACATACCATTTTTGCTATATGGTGTATAAAGACATTTCCTAACAGCTAGAATTAGTGTTTACTTAATTTTTTTAAATCAAATATACAGTGAAGTTAGGAGGCATGTGACAAGGATATCCGATAAAAGTAAATAAAAACCAATCAAAGAACCAGCTGAGAAAGAGAGAATAACTCAAAGATAGGCAGAGATGTTTAAAATATGGCAAGCCAGTTAAAAGAATTCCATGTCTGTTTCTGCTGTGTATTCCTTGGTTAGTGTTTGCGTGACACTTACTCTTTAAAAGACTTAAAAAGCCATAGCAAGTTACTACTCTTCACATTTTCTAAAAATAACCGTAGATTCCTGTAATATACATTAACAGTGCCTTGGTTATTGCAACCCATAGATAGAAGCCTTTTACTGCCTTTATCACCTGTATTATTGATTGGAGATAATTACTGCAAAGCAGCTGGCTGTTGGTTTTAAGGAGCATCAATTGTTCTCCTGTCCCAGCTGTTGGCTAATAAGCACAGTCAACACATCTGTTTCAACAGCTGGTAATTAACAAAAGCCTAATTGCTGCAACTCTTTTAACAACCAATCTATGAAAGGGTAGGGATGTGGAGGAATATTATTTACTTTGTGCTCTGCACTTTCTGTGACCAGTTTCTTTTTTCTTTTTTCCTACTTTGAATACCACTGCCTTTGTCTGACGCATTGAATGGTAGGAGAAAACAATATGGTAATCCAGAGCTTATGGTTTTTTTAGATCTTTGTTGGTGTTACTTATTGCAACATTTCTTTGCTAAGTTGCAAGATAAAATGGATCAAAAGCATTACGCAGAATTCCATACAACAGCTGAAATCCACAGCAGTATGTCTAGGCAGTAGGGCTGCCAACTCTTGCCTGCTCCAAAGGAGGATGGTTGGTGTCACTTTTTCTATATGTGTTTTATATCTTGGACCCCACCTACATGCGCGTGCATGCACGCACATGCACACACGCACACGCACATGCACACACACAAATTGTTGCAGTCCAGGTTCTTCATAAGTTGGGTTTTCCAAACAGGACTAGGAACTTTTTATCACTCCATAAAATCTGTATGTGTCATAGGTTCTGGAACTAGGAGCTGCACCCCTGGCTTAAAGTGGTTTCCATTATATGCAATGTTTACAGCTTAGTTTAGTGGATCTTACCACCCCACTACATAAATTGTTCCAGTGCCTGCATGTGCGCTGGTCAATTTAAGAGTGAAAATTATTTATCGCTGTGGAATGGTAGCATCTCAGCTTTGATAGTATAGAAATGGAAAGAATTCTACTGTCTTTACATTTATAGCATTTGTCACTAAACATATAATCAGGGAAAGAAAGAGAGCACACACACATACCTATCCAGTATGTCTTTTACTTTCATTCAGTACAACATGGCTATGTCTACACTACAGTGATCTGTCAACAGAAGTTACTGTCGGAAGAGATTTTCTGGCAAAACCTTTGTTGACGGATCACGTCCACACACAAAAGCAGACCAAAAGAGCAATCGGCTCTGTCGACAGAGAGTGACCAGACTACCCGGCCGCACTCTTGACAGACCAGCCAACTGGAAGTTCAGCAAACAGGGCTGCCCAGGGAACCAGAAGCCCTGTCTGTCGACAAAAGAACCGCTGGAGCGCCTACATGGCTTTTTTGTCAACCCAACGCTGTTCAGAGAGGTGTTGGACCTGTATGCAGAAAGCCATAATGCTTCCAGCAGATGTACCAGGTTTTGTCAACAGTCTGTCAACAAAGCACATTTTGAGTGCAGATGCTCCATGGGTTTTTCCAAGAAAAGGCCAGTTTTACCAGAAACACCCTCACATGTAGACATCGCCTAGATGTATATTTATTTGATAGGTATAGGTCTTAAATAGATGTGTAAATGCATATATACGCTAATGGCAAAACTCGCATTGCCCTAAATGGGGTAGGATTCCTCTCTGTCTCTAATTTTCTTGATGTTGAAGCTAAGAGTCACATTCATTTAAGTACTTGGTTCACACATGCAAAGGAGGTGCTCAAATATTAATGGGCCTCGTGCATCAGGTATTATGAAAATCAGACCCATAGTACATATTGCATAGCATGAGTTAGACAACAAAATATTTTCCATGAACCACTATTTAAAGTTAATCCTCATAAGTTATGTTTAAAACATTCAGCTAATGCTCAAAAATTCTTTCTTTACTCAAATGTCAGGGAGGCTTACTTGATCAAACTTGCTTCCCTAACTTTTCAGTCGGCAAATATTTCTGTACACTGAGTTCTTTAATTGTCTGTTCGTTATGTTGAAAGGCACAGAGGAAATTCTACCCGAGTGCTTGCCACTGACAGAGTACAGATTGCATAATTTTAAAAAATGTTGTTGGCACGATCAGTTTAATTGCAGGTGTTCAGGTGATGAAGTGTACAGTAGATTCAGTGAAAAAGTATAAGAGATCCTTTAAACAAACAAAGACAAAAGTATTGCCTAAAATTCTAACTGTAGAAGTATATTGTTATATAGGATACTGTTTACAGTGTGGGTATAACAGGACATGACTTCTGAACACTATAATTTTGTCTGTGGTGACTGAAATGGGTTCAATAGCATTTCATGTGTAGAATGCGAAAATTCTGCCTTCTGCACCAGGTTATAGATATGGAAATGTGTCAGAGCATTTGATAATTCATTAATAAAAGGATTTATTTTTCCAAACATGTTGCACTTGGTTTTGCAAAACTATAATTTTCAATAGAATATATGAGCACTTGTATTTTTTTTTTTAACTTTCCAAATTCTAAACTCTTATAAGTGTTTTCAAACAGGCAGGGATCCCATCTTTCACTGCTGAAATGTAACTATGATTTGAAATGTGACAGAGATTTAACAGTGCACAGCAACTACACACCACAGTTTAGGATAACAGTTGAAATAGAAGATTGCTATCAGTTGAAGCTACGTGGACATTTAGTAAGGAAAAATGCAGTTACCTCAATTGAAACTTAATAAGGATATATCCATCATTCTTACAAAAAGTGCCAAAAATCTTTAGCCTCAAAACCTTGTCTGATCCATAAAACTGCATTTCCTGCAGTATAGGGTTCAAGAACCCCATAAGGTTTCGGGGCAGAAGAGTGCTACCTATTGAATCCTCAGTCCCATCTTCTGCAACAGTTAAATATTTTGGAGGGCTTCTGTAATGCTTTAAAAGGTATATCTTGATTAGAAATCTCTGACTAGACTTGTATTTTGGTGAGAAGAAAACATAAGTAAAAACAAAGATTTTGGAGATACACTCATTCCTCGTTAAATGAGTACTTTACTTACAAGTACTCACTTAAACAAGGGACACATATACTTACCTTAGTTCACTAAACGAGTGAACTCTCCCTGCGAATACGAGCCTACCTCCCCCCTCGCGATTCCAATTTGCTGTAGTCTGATGCCCCCCCCAACTGCCCTGCAGACACAACCCACTGCAGGCTTAACCCCCACCTCCTGTAGCCCCAATGTGTGGCAGTCTGATCCCCACCAGCCCTGCAGCCCCAACCCACAGGAGCCTGACCCCACCGCAGCCCCAACCCGTGGCAACCAGATTCCACCTGCCAGCCCCATAGCTCCAACCCATGGCAGCCTGACCCCCTCCCTGCTGGCCCTGCAGTCCCAACCCACGGCAGCCTTTCCCCCCCCGCCAGTTCTGCAGACCTAATACATGGCAGCCTGATGCCCCGCAACCACAACCCACGGCAGCTTGACACCCTCCCCCCCACCCCCCCGTTGGCCTGCACACCCAACCTGCAGCAGCCTTAATCCTCTCACCCACCGCGTGGACCCAACCTGCAGCAGACTGAACCCTGCCTCCCCAGCACGCCTGCTCGCCCCACGGACCCAACCCACCACCAGGTTTTAACCCTCCCTGCCACTCATGGCTCCAAACTGCTCCTAGCCTTTAACTTCCCACCACCACCTAAGGTCCACCTTTCAAAAGCAGCGCCACATGCTACCACTCCTTCTCTGAGTTAGGAGCACTAGGAACCAATCAGAGACTTTTACATTGTATTTTAATGGTAATTTAGTATCCCTCTTATGAGTTTTCACCTGCAAGCAGAAAGTTGGGAACCAATTGTGTTTGTACAGAGAGGGATGAGTATATTTGTATTCAGAACAGAACATGATTAATCATAAAGGCCAGATCCACAGCCCCACTATGGTTGGCCCCTTTTGACCATTGGAATAGTACAGGAAACCCAAAACCTACCCTAAATTGTCTGTTGAGGATTCCTCCAGGATAGGAGACATTCAAGGGGCCAGTACATCTTGTGTCTCAGCAGCCCTCACCAGTTACATTATGAGATGAATCAAATTAATGCAGGCCTAAAGTGACTGTAAACTGAGCCAGGGACCAGTTCAGCCTCCAGCTAATTACAAAACTGGGTCTATGTCTGCAGTACCAGATAAATTTGAATTTAAGGCAGTTAGCTCGATTGTACCAAGTGACTGTCCTCACTGTAAATACCATTAGCTTGATTTAGGGAGCTTTAATATTGACATCATAGTGTATAGTGCCATGTAGTGTCAAGCTCAAATTTAAAAGTTCAAATGAAGGCTGGTGTGGAAGCACCATGCCTTTCAATTGAATTCATTAGCCTCCAGGGGCTGAATGGCACTGCTGCACCTGGCTCCCGGTTCCCCATCATTTGTAGGAGCCAGGAAACTGACCAGCACTGCTGCACCTGACTCCTGGCTCCCCACCACTCACAGGAGCCAGGAAACTGGCGCTGCTGCACCTGGCTCCCGGCTGTGCCTGGCTCCCAGCTCCTGTGAGCCAGGTGCAGCACTGCTGTCAGTTTCCCGGCTCCCCCAAGTTGCAGGGACCTGGAAACCAGGCATCAGGGTGAGTGCTGCCAGCGGTTGGAGTGCAGCAGGGCCCAGTGGGAGGGCACAGAATGCAGGACTGAGGAAACTGTGGAATAGGTTCTCACAGCGCACTGCTGTAACAATCAATGTTTGGCCATTCAGTGTGGCAGCACTAACTCAACTTTGTGTGGACTTTGTGGGGAAGTAAGGGTACTCAAAATCAAATTTATAAAACCCAGCATTATAAAATCAAATTTAATAGAATCAAATTTCTGGTCGTGTAGATGTAGCCTGAGGAAGCAGAAAGGTGACTTAGATCTTTCTAAAGAGGGATGCTAATGAGCCACTTTGGCTGATGCTAATGAGGTGCTGCCATGCATATGCAGTGCCTCATTAGCATAGTGGCAGCCGTGTGCATTTTGAAAGTGCTGCTTTCAAAATGCACACCGCCAGTGCAGACAGGGGCCTTTCGAAAGGACCCACAAATTTCAAAAGCCCCTTGTTCCCAAAACCAAATGGGAGGAAGGGGCTTTCGAAGACCTGGGGTCCTTTCAAAAGGCTCCCGTCTACATTGGCGGCAAGCATTTTGAAAGTGGCCCTTTCGAAATGCATGTGGCTGCCATTATGCTAATGAGGCACTGCATGTGCATGGCAGCTCCTCATTAGCATCTGCCGAGATGGCTCATTAGCATCCCCCTTTCGAAAGAGGGGTGCTAGCATAGCCACTACCTTAGTTACTTTTTTCCTTCTCTTTCCAAATATGCCAAGCATGAGCTGGGCCTAGCTGGAGATTCAGCTCAGAATGTATCATTAGGTGGTCTGATTGGAGCTCCACGTATTGAAATAGAACACATCTCTACAGAATGGGTTCCTATGCAAGTCTGTTGCAAAAAAGCTCCTATAGGGACAGGTGTCTTGATGCTTGCACCATGCTCATTTCTGTTTATTTCAGGTATAAACAGTGATTCCTTACTAATCCTGATTTCTAATCATAAATATATTGAGTCTATGTTGATAATTTCTTTGCTCTTTTCTTAAATGACATATTTATCTAAAGTCTTAGTATTAAACTCACCACTTTGATCCTGTGTTATGTATAGACAATATCTAATTACATTTTTTTGTGTGCCTGTGCATACTAATACCTCAGTCATGGACACAAGGCATGTATATAGAAAGAGATGTTAACCGACACACCCACTCCTCACCTACCCAAATCTTGGAAAAAAATTACTCCTCTGAACATTGTCACTGAAGTTAACAGGCCTACTCATGTTTGTGATGCTTTGCAGGATTGTGATCTTTGCTAACTGTTCATGATATAACTGAGTTTTTTGGTATAGTCTCATTCGTGGCTTCAAATAGTCAATATAAACAGCAGTGCAATCTGCTATTTTTTCTCAGCAGAAGTACCACAGAATGCTATTTATGATTTTGGCCCTATGAATGAAGTACTACTACTTTGGGATATACTAATTATTTGTTCACTTAATATAATTAGCAACAATTATGTTTTGCTGTTAACATAAATTGTAAGCATTTAAAAAAATTGGTTACCTGCTTTTTGTAAGTTAGTTTTTTGTTTTATGGGGTTTTTTTGCTTAATTATCTGAATTGATGATTTTTACTCGAATGAGGAGTGAAGAATTTAAATATGTATTTTTTCTTTCAAAGGGAAGTTTAGTAATAGTGAGAGACATTTGACTAACAGCTCTGAAAACTGTTACTTTGTCTACACCATAGATACAGCTTGGGTTGGCAGAATTTGATTTTTTTCTAATTTTGAAAGATTGTATAAATTTATTTTAAAGCATTTTTTCATATTATCACTTCATATTTTCACAGCTATAGAAATGTATGGAAGGGACAGTCAAACAGTAATTACTGACAATTAGAAACTAAGATTTTTAAAAGTTAAAGCTTTATACCCATTAAAACACAAATTATGAATATCACATCCAGTAACACAAAGTAAACTTGCTTAAATCAAACCTAACAAGTTCTCTAACAGTATTTTTCTTTCTTTGCATACTTGTAAATATTGATTGATTATTGATGGAAATATTTTTCATCTGTTTGTGCAAGTACAGTGATATTCAGCCCTACACATAACCTATTATTGTAGCAGTGTTAGCTTCTCTGAGTCTCGTGCCAGTGTGCTTCAACCCTGATCTGCAGGTGGGCGGGTTTGTTCCCTTGTGATATGTGACCATTCAGTACTTGTCCGCTCTTAAGCTTTCCAAGAGAGATGTGTGATGGTGTATTTTGGCACATGGAATGATGAACAAACTTAGGCGCAGACTTATGAAGTATTTAAGCATTGCTCCACACAGCACTGCAAGGTCTAGCTGACGTAGGAGCCCACCTCTGTTTCAAAAGTGACTTAAGCACTGAAGAGCCTAAGTCCCATTGACTTCCAGTGGTTCAGTTACTTTTGAAAGTGGGACTTGAGCTTCCAAATCAGCTTGATCTTGCAGTGGTGAGTGGAACAACACTTAAATAGCTTTTAAAGTTTGGCCCTCTTTTGCTTGTGACATGCACTAGCTTGATATCACTGAAGTCCCTTCTTTGGACAACAAATATTAACACTGAAACTTTCCCACACCACTTTTTCACCTGTGATATCAAGCTAGCACCTGTCACAAGCACAAAAGTCCAGATTTTTAAGAGTATTTCAGTATTGCATTTCCCAGCATTGCAAGGTCTAACTGACGTAGGAGCCCAAGTCTTTTATTTTCCAACGTGATATATATGTACTGGGGAATCCCACAGAGACATGGATTTCTAAATTAGTTAGACCTTGCAGTTCTAAATAACTTTGCTGACATATGCAAATAGAGTCTGTAGTTTTCTCAACTTTTCACAGTTTACGTTATGATTGGTAATACAAGAAACTACTTGCTAGGCCGACCAATACAGGATTCTTGTTATTTTTAAAAAGTCGCCGGCAGCTAGATTTCATAGTAAAACTATTTCTACCTGGGATTAGTTGTCATCGCTGCATGTAATATTACCTGCCTGCACAAACCAATCTGACACCTAGGTTTGAAAGCACTGCTTGATGCTGTGACACTTGAAGCACTTTTGTTGACACAGAGATGGATTTCTGCCTGATATATGCTATCTAGTTTGAATATGTAATAATGTATATGTGCTGAATAAATAACATGTGCCATTGGGGTTTTAGGAATCATGTACTTCAGTCAACAGAAACTATGGGTGAAATCCTGGCTATACTGAAATCAACAGGAGTTCTGCCACTGACTTCAGTAGGGCCAAGATTTCACCCTATATCTCTTCACTATGTCATTAAAACAGTCCTTTCGTTTTTCAGAGATACCATATGCAATACAGTATTTCAGAGTGGTACATTCCTTATATTAATAGTACTTATTTGCGTTGGATTGCTCTTGAGATAACTGACTCATTTTACGTCTGCATTTGCAATATTTCTGGTATTTCCTAAAGTATAGAATATTAAAAAATGTTACTGCAGATGCTGAGGATACCTTATCAATATATTGAAGATAAAATAGGCAGATTCCTAATGTAACTGTAATTCAGAATGATGTGAATGCACTACAGCCGCCCAACACTGTAGCAGTTACTTTCAGAAAGGGGGACTACACAAAATGTGGAAGTTAGTTAAATAGAAATTAAAAGGCACAGTGCCAAAAGTGGAATCCCTGCAAGTTGCATGGAAACTTTGTAAAGACACTGTAATACAGGCTTGATGTAAATGTATACTCCAAATTAAAAAACACAGTAAGAGAACCAAAAAAGTGCCACCGTGGCTAAACAACAAAGTAAAAGAAGCAGTACATGACAAAGAGGCATTGTGTAAAAACGGAAGATAAATTCTAGTGAGGCAAATGGAAAGGAGCATAGACTCTGGCAAATGAAGTGTAAAAATATAATTGGGAAGGCCAAAAAAGTGTTTGAAGAACAGCTAGACAAAATCTCAAAAAGTAATAGCAAAATTTGTAAGTACAGTGAAACCCCAATTATCTGAGCCCTGATTATCCAACACTCCATTTTATCTGACACCGCTTTAGGCAATGTGGGATAAAATGGAATGTTGGATAACAAGGGGTCAAATAATCTTTCCCAGCCCTGTGCAGCTGGCAACCCAGCCCAGGGACAGCACTGGTTGCCCACCTGGCCGGCTGAGGCTCCAAGCCAGCCTCTGAAGCTCCCTACCCGGGGCAGCTGTGGCTCTGCACCCTGGGCCCGTGTCAGGGATAGATGCCTGCCTAGGGTCAACAGGGGCCGCCTACCCAGGGAGACAGCCTGTGGAAACAGCCCTGGGGCAGCCAGCAACTCACCCCGGGCCTGCAAGAGCTCCTCACCTTGGGGCCGGCTGGGGTTCCCCATCCTTAAGTATCAAAATACTTCTCTACAAAATGACTGGAGGATAACTAATGTGATGCCAGCTTTTAAAGAGGGCTCCAGATGTGGTCCAAGCAATTACAGGGTGATAGGTCTAACTTCAGTACCAGGCAAACTAATTGAAGCGATAGTAAACAGAATTGTCAGACATGGAGGTGAACATAATTTGCTAGAGAAGAGTCTACAGGGTTTTTGTAAAGGGAAATCATGCATCACTGATCTACTAGAATTCTTTTAGGAGATCAACAAGCATGTAGACAGGGAGAATCCATTGTATGTACTGTGCTTAGATTTCCAGAAAGTTTCTGACAAGGTCCCTCACCAAAAACTCTTAAGCAAACTAAGCTGTCATGGGATAAGAGGAAGGTCCTCTCATGGATTGGTAGCTGATTAAAAGGCAGGAAACAAAGGAATAAATGGTAAGTTTTCAGAATGGAGAGTGGTAACCAGTGGTGTCCCCCAGGGGTCCGTACTGGGACTAATCCTATTCAATCTATTTATAAATGACCTGGTGAAAGTGGTGAACAGTGAGGTGGCAAAATTTGCAGATGATAATAAACTTCTCAAGATAGTTAAAAACAAAGCAGACTGTGAAGATCTTCAAAAAGATCTCACAAAACTAATTGACTGGGAAAACAAAGTTGCAAATTAAATGTAATATTAATAAATGTAAAGTAATGCACATTGGAAGAAATAATCCCAACTATACATACAAAATGGTGGGGACTAATTTAAGTATAACCACTCAAGAGAGAGATCTTGGAGTCATCGTGGATAGTTCTCTGAAAACATCACTCACTGTGCAGCAGCAGTCTAAAAAGCAAACACTATTAAAAATCAGTAAGAAAGGGATGGAGAGTAAGACAGAATATATCTCATTGCTTCTAGATAAATCTAGAGTATGCCCACATGTTAAATACTGTGGCCAGATGTAATCACCTTCACTTAAAAAAGATATATTGGAATTGGAAAAGGTTCAGAAAAGCGTAACAAAAATGACCAGGGTATGGATTGGCTGCCATATGTAGAGAGATAAATGAGACTGGTACTTTTCGTCTTGGGAAAGAGATGATTAAATGGGAATATGACTGAGGTCTATAAATCATGAGTCTTGCAAAGAAAGTAAAGGAATTATTAACTCCCTCTTATAACACAAGAACTAGGAGTCACCAAATGAAATTAATAGTAGCAGGTTTAAAACAAACAAAAGAGGAAGTCTGTTCATGCAGTGCACAATCTGTGGAACTCCCTCTCAGAGGATGTTGTGAAATGCACGATTTTAAAAGGGCTTAAAGAAGAACTAGATAAATTCATGGAGGATATGTTCATCAATAGCTACTTGCCAGAATGGGCAAGGATGGTGTCCATAGTCTCTATGTGTCAAGGCTGCTGATAGCCAACAGGAGATGGATTACTTGATGATTACGTGTTCTGTTCCTTCAATCCTGGCATTGGCCACTATTGGAAGATAAGATCTTGGGTTGGTGGACCTTTGGTCTGTCGCAGTATAGCCATTCTTATGCTCTTGTGGTCTTTTCATATATCAGTTTGCCCCCATTATGTGGTAACATTAAAATTCACATGTAATATTTTTATGGGCACATTGTTCCTGCATGTAAAGTATTTGCTATTATATTTTATGTCACGCCTCCCAGTGTGAGGTGATCAAGTATATAGGGCTAAAGTCATAATCAGAATGTTGTAAAACACATTTCTTTTCATGGGTTAACTAGAATCAGACTCTATCTACTTTTATTACAATAAAACGAATCTGTTGTGTGCACTCTGTGCTCAAAATTGCTGTTCAGCCCTTTCCTTTCTTTTAACAGAGAAATAAAAGCCATAGTCTTCCTTGACTTTACTATCTGGAAAATGTTTGTTCTGGCCTATTTCCATAATACTAAATCGGGAGAACTTTTCAGAAATGAATGCTCATGTGATGTAGCAGTTCTATTCATATGGAACAGACAGCGAATTTGAATGCAGTATTTGTTTTCTGCAGCCTTAAGACCAATGCAAAACATAGGCAACCAGTGTTATCATTTACATGTCTGCTGCAAAGATCCACTGAATAGTATTAAATAACCAAGTAAGGATTGGTTTCAGGAGTGTGGTATTAGATTGCTGAGTTTTAATGTGTTCTTTCTACTGATTAAAATTTCTAGCTACAAAGTAGAGTCATATTCTAGCCCATTGGAGCCCCTGAGGAATTTCAGGCAGCAGACCTGAACCAGCCCCTAAATCCTGTCATCCCATCTACAGTGAGGAATAGCACAGGTGGCATAATACAGCTGCACCAACTTTGTGCCACCCAGGCTAGAGGGAATCTTCAGCTGCCCTTTTAAGATAGGTTTTTGGCTGCTTTGATCTGCCACAGCATGCAAAGTATCCGAAGGCAGGGCTGAGGATTTAACCCTAGATGGGCAAGCACTTGAGGGCTGATTACCCCCTCTTCCCTTGGTCTTTTCAGAAATTGTGCCTGTGTGGGCAACAGAAAGTCACAACTGTCCTCTCCTCTGTGGATCTCTGTTTTAAGTTCAGCCATTAGGCTACTGGTCAGTAAAGTACTTAAGCATGTGCGTAACTTTCAGTGGGTAGATAATCTTGTTAAACTCAGTGGGATTACTCAATGGTTTAAAGTTATGCACATATTTAACTACATTGCTGGAGCCTCAATCCCCATGAGAAGCTTTCCTTCCAGTCAGAAGGACTTCATCTTGTGGAATGTGCATGGAACAGCCAAAGAAATCCAGATAAATTCATCCAAGAGGTCAGATTTTTTGTTCAGTATGTTGATCATTTTTTAAATAATTAGAAAGCATCCCCAAATAATGCAGTGTGCAAGATCTTTTATTACGCCAATATCATTTAAGTCATTAGGATATACATAGTTGAATCTTGGTTTCACTTTGATTTTTTTCTTCCTAAATTTGCAGCCACGTAGGTAAGATAAACATTGATTTTCCATGCTTGCTTCTCTCCTCTACTTAATCATAATTATATTGCTGGAACATAGTAACAACCTTGCATCATGTTGAAATATTTCAGCTATTTTTAAAGTCATAAATGTTTATGGACACTTAATTGGGTGGGAGGGGGTGCAGCCTGGAGCTGTCCTGCTCCAGATCTTGGCTGGGCACAAAAGTCAGTTACGGTGCCCTGATACTCAAGCCAGCAGTAGCTTCATTTCTGCTTATGTCTGCTGTGAGGGAGGGCGAATTCCACCGCTAGCCTAGGGCTCTTAATAGACCTTCTGCTAGTGGAGTATAAATGCAGTGCGCACCCCACTCCTCCCTCCATATCTTGGAGGTGGGAAAGTGGGTGCTGAGCCTGGATACAGCACACTTAGGCCAGAAGACAGTGCTGTAAGGCAGGGCAGCTCTCTGCTGGCCACGTGCAGCCACTTTTCCTTTAGCTGCAAGATTAAAAGGCTGGAAAGTTAGCTTAGACTCATACATTGTCATCACCCCACAGCTATACTGGGCGTAAACAGCTGAGTCTGTCCACTAATGAAACAGTCTTCAGGACTTTGTCTTCCTCTATAGAAGCTCCAAATTGGTCAGAACAAGGGCTTGACCCTAAGTCTACCACATCCCAGGTGAGCACTGTAACCAGGGCCACCAACTTGGGAGATGGGTGAAGCAAACAGCTGCCCCAGGACCAGTGTTCCCTCCTTTATTTTTTTATCTTGCATGAGCAGAATAAATTTTGTTATGCACACTCAGACACGTGGATGTGCACCACCAATAGGAACACATGCTGCTGGCTGAGGGTGCTTTGCTAATCAGTTGGGCAGCACCAGAATCTCTCCTGGTGAGAGCTTAGCTTACAAGGAAACACTGTCCAGGGCCTAGTGATTTAAAAGGGCCCAGGGCTTAGACTACCTCAGCATCACCCAGGGTGACGCATCACCTGACAGCACTGAAGGGCTGGCTGAGGGAGGCTAGCTGCCAGCCCTTTCCCTTCTGCCCAAGGACCCGCCCCTCCACGTGCCCAGAAGCAGGCTCCCTCAGGGCCCAACAAAGTCTCTCGACAGCCCTGCTTATAACAACAAAGCTATAGAATAAGTGTTTCTGTGGCCGTCTGAATATTTAATTGTTTATGCAAGTGAAATAGCTCTACCAGCTGCAACTGAGGAGAAAGACCACCCCTAAAGTGCTGGAGTGAGAACTTGAACCTGTCTCTCACATTAGTACCCTCTCTGCTTGGTGCTTCCTCTTGCTCTCTCTTTCACCCTTCTTTCTGCTAAGTCCTCCTGCCCTGTGCTGCTGTCTTCTGAACTTTGTCCTGAAAAGTGTGAATTGAATCCTAGGCATATTTTCTGCATAATCCCCCAAAAGAGACTTGCGGTTAATTTCTGTATGCGTAGGTGTGTTGCCTGTAAACATTTCCTTCCAGTCTACAATTTCAATCGCACTTCACAGTACGCTGAAAATTGGCAAGGATGTTAATTATTGGCATCTAGAACAAACCACCTACTTTGACTCAAGTGTGGTTTTTTCCAATTTTTAAGTATGTTGTTTCACCTATGCTATGGTATAATTGTAGAAAATAACTTGGTTTATGTGTTCTGTGAGTTCTGTTTGCAAAGCTGTAACCAGCACTGGGCTCAGGACTTAAACGGTTCAATTTTAACCTCATTGTGTCACGAGTTAGGGCTTGTCAGCTTCCAAGTGCTAATGCAGCTGCATTGCTACATAGCATCAGGAGTTCTAAATCTGTATTCCTGAGAGGTTAAGCATTGACATGCTTCATGTTCAAGGCTAAAAGAGTGTACTTTGTAAAACAGCCTGTGCTTGTTATTCAATTAATACCTTCTTATAATTTGTTTACGTTGCAGTAGCACCCACAAGTCCAACTGAGTTCAGGGCCTCTCTTTCATCCGAGCACTGTCCATGTAAATGGTAAAAGGTGGCTAATGTCTTGAAGAGCTATTGCCTGATACACAAAAGAAAGGTGGATGAACGGAAGTAGCATTATGACAATTTTTACAGAGGGGGAATTGAAGCACGGACAGGTTGAGTTGGTCATGATCATACAGAGTCTTGCCAACCTAGAAATTGAACCTAGATCTCTTGAGTCCCTGTCCAGTGCCCGAAGCATATCCTTCTACTCCATGCATTCATCGCTCATCTATCATATCTAGAACTTACTGAGAAAAATTTTTGTAGCCTCAGGGAATTGGTGGATGCCAGGCCAGAGGCACTGACAGAATTCACACATGGTAATGCGGTAAGGAGTCACATGCACACTTTTTGGTTTTATATCCTATTGTAATGGGATTCAGGGGTCCCCAAGCATTGCACCCCATCTGCAGCCAGAAGTGATCGTCACTCAGTGGGTAGAACAGGATGTTTATTAGTCAACAGTCACATAGCATAGTACAGAGTTTTCAGTATAGCAGGGAGAAACAGTCATTCCAATCCATCTTGGAGAGAAGAGGCCTGAAGGGTGCCCCCATCTAGGGTGTAGCCCCCTTCTTAGTCTCTCTCCTCTCAGCACAGGCCAACTGCCTTCCAGCTATCCCACACTAACTGCCAGCCTCTAATTCAAAACCAGCTGGGTTCCACCACACTCTTTGTTCATGGGCAGAGGTGTTACCTGACAACGTAGATTACAGACAGCAAGAGGTCATCCACAGCCTGTGTGAGCTGCTGAGCCTGTCACACACAAATATCCACCCACCACTACATCACACTTATGGCTTCTGGTAATTAGCTGTATAACATACAATATATGAAAAAATTATATTAAATGGGAGGGAAGCCTGCCCACTGCTCAGGCTTACACGTACAATAGAAATGCAGTGAAAGCCCAGTCTTAGTTGTAGTTAAATCAGCTAATCACCCTGTGAGATATTAAATAAATGAAGCTTGAGTGCTCCAGGGAGTCCTATATCATTAATAGTACTAGATTTTTAAATATTCAGCATGATTAACCTGTAGTGCTATAGTATATATGCATACACTTATTTCTTCTGATTTCTTCTCAGGCTATGTCTACAACGAGCTAAGAAAGTAGACCACAGATACACAATTCTAGCTATGGTAATTGCATAGCTAAAATCGATGCATCTGCACTTGGCTAACTTGGCTGTCTACACTGGGGAAGGTCGCCAGGAGAAACTCTGCCATCAATCTCTCTCACTCTTTGCTTCTCATGAGGCATACAGGGGTCTTCTGCAACCTCTGAGAGGGTGATTTCGCACATCTCTACTAGATGCACAAAATGGAACCCTAGAAGATTGACCCTGAGAGGGCTGATGGTCTGGAGTAGTGTAGACCTGCGCTTAGACAGTCACAGAACCTGGTCAATACCCTGACTTAGCTCTGTAACAGCAGTACCTTAGTTCAAGATTTAGTGTTCTGAATACCATGTAAATATATTTGTTGGCAAGCAGCTGGATAAAATGGAAGAAGGAAATTAATATGGGAACTGAAAATACAGAAAAGCAGTAGGGAAAAGTAAGAAAATTTGTTTAGTGCACTGAATGATATCTGTACTTACAAAATATTTACAATAGTATACTAAGAATGTTGTAGTACTATTACAGGGGACTAACTTTTATGTGTAATTAAGCCTACAATAGAGCTGAAATTAACAAACATAAAGGATTGTTATATTTTTTTTAACTGTGCTTAAAACAGCACAGCCTTCTTTTAAATTATTGCCACCCATCTATTTACAGGCAAGGTTGCTAGCTGTGCAGCAAGAGAGAGAGTCTGCCATTCAACGGAATGAAAAACTAGAAGAAGAAATTCAGACACTGCGTGTTTATTACAGGTAAAATTTATATTATTAATGTGGTGACTAATAGGGGAAATTTTCTGCATGCCTTTATGACTGTAAGTGAGGAAATGACGTTATTGCTTAGGTATTTGTTAAGAACACGTATAACTGGCTTAATGAATCAGGACCTTAAATTCCATAGAGTGTTAAATTAACAGATTTTTTCCCTAGATTTTCCACCTTTCTAAACTCTCAGCCCCATTCCAGAATGCAAGGTGTCATCCTCTGCTATTGTTGTTTAACAATGACCCAGTGCCATGAAGTATCTAATGTAGTTTTGTTTCAATTGTCCAGCTGTTCATTGTTTTGAGGTTTTTTTTTTCCTGTGTAGTAACTCTCATTCAGAGTTCTTGAAATTCAAAAAAGTTATGATGTGCATAACTAAAAAGTGCATTCGCTAAAATACAAACAGACGAGGGATGCTGGGGGTTCTGGTGATCCTGGCTTGAAGTAGTTTCCACCATATACAGTTTGCTTCAGTGGCTCTGAGCACCCCCATTGTACCGTTTATTCCGGAACCCCTGTGCAGAGCGTATTTCTTACTTGATTGTCCCTAGCATTTCCCTAGCTTTGTCTGCATTGATTTAAGAAACAAAGTCTGTTGAATTCTAGAGCTGTGATTTCTTTTCTAGACTTGTGCAGAATTTGTATTGCCTTATCCACTACTGTAGTTAGTAAGGGAGGACTGCTATCCTCCTGTTAATTTCAGAGTCCTGTGAAAAACTTTTCCATGGATCACTGGATTTGTTTAGTCTCTAAGGGAACTGCTGTGTGGTCCAGTGAAGGAGTTAAGTTTAAAAAAAAAGGGGGGGAACAGTTGTATTATGACTTTTCTTCATTCTAACCTCCTAGTTTATCAGCCTGCAACACTGGCAACAGGTTAGATGCAGAAGTCTTGATGTTAGTACAAAAAGGAAATCTGAAAGTTGAATGTAGAGTTATTGCAAGGGACATGGCATGTAGAAATAATGCAGTGATATATTGATGCTATGTTCATTTAACCATAAAAAGGGAAGGGTTCTGGTTTGTAGCAGTTAAAATGTAACTGCAACTACGCCACATTTTTCTTGTATGTCTTCTGTATTTCTACACAATGATTCAATTGAGATGGGGATGCCATTTGTAGGTTTCTAGTAGCCATTAATACTTCCCATGTTCCTTATGTTTATTAAACACCTGAGGAAGATTTTCAAAAGCAAGTAGTATTCCTAAATTCCAGTAGCATTTCACAGGGGAAGGGATTGCTGAGTGGTTTGAGCATTGGCCTGTGAAACACAGGGTTGTGAGCTCAGTCCTTGAGGAGGCCACTTAGGGGTCTGGGATAAGTAGATCTGGAAAAAAAAAAAAGTTGTCAGAGGGATGGTGATAGGTCCTGCTGTGAGTGGAGGGAACTGGACTCAATGATCTCTGAAGGTCCCTTCCAGCTCTATGAGAGAGGTATGTCTCTATATATTATTATTATTATTATTATTATAACTTTCCATTGGTTATTAGTCAATAGAAATGCCAAGGACTCTTAGTATTTCTTTTAACTAATTTGCTTGGTACTCCGTGTACAGATATGCTATAGTAAACTAGAAATAATGCATTTATGCAACAGCATTATTCTCTTGGAGAGGACTTGAAGAATAGTAAAAATAATTGAATTTACTTTGTCATTTCACTTCAAAAATTCCAGCTTAGAGTTGGTCTGTAAACATGAGGGCTCAGAGTACACTTTAAGATTGTGTCTATACTTGCATTCCTCTTTCGAAAGAGGCATGCATATGAGGAAAATCAAAAATGCAGATGAGGTGCAGATTTAGATATCTGGCACCTCATTTGCATATTTTTCTTTCAAAAGAGCTTCTTTCCAAAAAAGAAAAGCAGTGTAGACACAGCTCTTTAGAAAGTAAACCCTATCTTCAAAAGGACCCTTCTTCCTATTTGTTGACAAACAGCTGGATAAAATGGAAGAAGGAAATTAATAAGTGTTCTTTCGAAGATGAGGTTTACTTTCAAAAGAGCCACGTCTACACTGCTTTTCTTCTTCTGAAAGAAGCTCTTTTGAAAGAATATGCAAATGAGGTGCTAGATATGTAACTCCACCTCATTTGCATTTTTATTTCCCTCATTTGCATGCTTCTTTCGAAAGAAGAATGCAAGTGTAGACACAGCCTAAAAGTTACACTGCAACACAAATACAAATAGGCAATAGGTAGTTGTCTGTTGATGCAAATATTTAACTCCCAGTCATATGAATATTATTTACTTGCCAGCATCCATGTTTGAATATACCACATAGTTAACTAAGTTCTGACCTTTAATTTCACCTGACAACACTTTAGTACTAATTTGTTATGGTGTGTGATAATCTATGATTAATGTAGTATGATATTATTAGAATTATAAACTAAATTAAAATCATATCCTCTGACCTTAGAGTTTTTAATACCACCTAGTAACTAGAGGTATGGCTTCACTACAGGGAAGATCGACCCTGCCACATTCAATCTTCCAGAGTTTGATTCAGCTTGCCTAATAGGGACTAGTGAATGCCAGTTCTCCCTCAGTATCTTAAGTGGTTACTTTCTCTAGCACAGTAAAACCACAGTCCCACATGCATTCCTATGTATCGTCAAGAAAATCCACAATGCACCTTTTAATATTACCTTCAAAACTTTTTCGAAATCAGTATAATAATGAAAAGAAACGGGGAATTAAGTTTACTCCCCAAAGTTAAAATAAAAATTTCTGTGGTTTTACCTCTTTTAGTCATTCAGGGATAACACATCTTATAACAGCAGTAGGTAACCATAGGTCTTAGTCTGGGCCTGAACAAATTCACTGAGGAGGAGAATGAAACAGGATCAAAGTCAAGTTCAATACGTGATTTTTTTTTTTTTTTGGTCACAAACTAGCAGTACTACATTCCAAGACTCAGCCGGTGTAGTAACGATGTCGTCTTCTCTCATAAAGAGTACACTGAACTTTCTGAGCTGATTTGCCAAGCTTCCTTGTATTTTCTGTTCTGGAGAAAAGAGGAAAACCTATGCCATTAGAACAAGATTTAGGCTATGCCTGTGCTAGCCCCACCCTTTCAAAAGGGGAATGCTAATGAGATACATCAGGATATGCTAATGAGGCACTGCAATGAATATGCAGCTGTTCCTTAGCATAATGGCGGCCGTGGCACTTCGAAAGTGCCACTTTCAATTGCGTGCAGCTCGTCTACATGGAGTCCTTTTTGAAAGGACCCCACAGACCTCGAAATCCCCTTATTCCTATGTGGTTATAGGAATAAGGGGATTTCGAGGTCTGTGGGGTCCTTTCGAAAAGGACCCCATGTAGACGAGCTGCACGCAATCAAAAGTGGCACTTTCGAAGTGCTGCGGCTGCCATTATTCTAATGAGGTGCTGCATATTCATTGCAGTGCCTCATTAGCATATCCCGATGTGTCTCATTAGCATCCCCTTTTAGAAATGGAGGGGCTAGTGTAAACAAGGTCTTAGTGTGTTACATAGTAACAGTGCTCTTTAAATCTTTGTTAGAGGATGTGTTTTGTTTTCCCAGTGTACGGTATGCTACTTTTAATAGTAATCTCACATACGAAGTTTTGTGCTGACAGGTGGGGCACAAGTTCATTTGAACAGAGGATATGATAGTTTTCATTTTTGCTTCTATAGATAAGAATTTACAGACTTGATCAAACATTAAATTTCATTATTTTCATTGACTAACATGCTTATCGGGTGTACCAGTGACAAACCCTTCCTCCCTCTGCCCCACTCCATTCTTCATCATTGTCATCATCGTGATCATCATCTCCTTTTCCCCACACCAAGGTCACTAGGACAGCAGATGCCATTTGAGGGACTGCCTGGATGCTTTTATGTGTACCACTGTGTCCTTGATTGTGCATGGTCTCTCTCACCATGCTCTTTATTCCAGGGAGAATTTTTCACCAAGAAATTAAAAATTCTGCACACAGTATTTTAAAATTCTGCTTATTTTATTTGTTGATATAACTCAATACAATCATGCCAATTTATATCATTTTGGAAATTTATTTGAAAATACCTGTCAACCAGTATCTCAGTAACTATACAAACAACATCAAAACGTCAGGATTTTTTTTTTAACAAATAGATTCCTTACTAGACATTTAATAATTGAATTACATTGAATAATAATTTGTTTAAACTGAAGTACAAAACTGTATTTCTCACACCTCTCAGAAGCAGTGTAAAAGCATGGGAGAGTCAAGGGTAACAGGAGTTAAGGGAGAGGGAAGTAATTGCTGGAAAGGGAGCCTGCGAGAGAACTTAGGAAATTGTTGGGTGGAGGGTGGGAGAAGGATGGAAAAGGGGGATTTTTGGAGGGGGAAATTGTTAGGGTCTCCCCTGTGCAGACTCTGACTCCTGTCCTCTCCCGTTCAAACACATGTGCTCTGTTGCTGTGAGTCCCTGCACCATCGATCCCCATTTAGTCAAGCATATTGGCCTGTGTCCCATGTGTCCCTGCACTCCCATGGCCATTCAGCCCCTGGCTCAGTGGTGTCATCCCATTAATTCCTGTGCCCCTGCCTCGGTTAGTACTGCCACTAGCCCTTCTGAACCCCAGTGTGTGTGTCCCCAGCCCTGTGTTCCCTGTTCTGTCCATTTCCCCCTTCTCCTGCCATATTTCATGTCTCTGCACTTGGCCCTGCTGTCAGGACATTGTGAGGAAAGCATCCACTGTCCCCTCCCTCTCTGTGGCTGACTGCTCTGGTCTGCAACTCTGGCACCACATCCATTCTGAGTAAAAGAAAGGTGTAAGTGGAGATTTCCTTCACCTTCCCATTAGAATCAGTTACTTGTCGGGAGCCAGAGGGGGGAGGAAATCAGTGGAGAACATTAATTCTGTGGTTGTGCAGTGCTGCAGACTTCTTCCAGAGTCTCTCTTCCATAGAGATTAATTTAATTTTCAGCAACGTGTACGGGGTCATTCTAGCAACATGGCCAACCCATTGCAGTTGGTGCCTTTTGATGACTGTAGCAGCGCACTACACTTTGGCTCTTCTTCTGAAGTTGCCATTTCTTAGTCTGTCTAGTCTCATCATGCCTCAAATCTGACACAGGCACTTCATTTCAAATGTTTGCAGCATTTGCTCTAGAAAATTTGTAGGTACTGATGTTTCACAACCATTAGGTAATGTATCTGTTACCTGCTCATATCTGTCATGGACACTGACTTGAAGTTCCAAGCATTTATTTATTTATTATTCAAGTGCACAAACTTTCTGCTGCTGTAGGTATTCACTCAATGATATTTTCATCCCAGTGGCTGCTGTGTGTTACAATGGAACCCAAATAAGCAGGAGCTCTCTCTTTGTTCAATGTCTACCTCATAAATGACTAATTTAACCTATTTCTTGATTTTTGATAGTTCTGTTATTGCTGTCTTTTGTTCATCTAGTTCTAGCCCCCCCACTGTTTGGCTGCTGTATACAAATTGTCTGATGCTTTTTCGTTGTATTCCTCTCTAGGCATTGCTGTTAAATTTTTGGTGAAGTCAAGGTGATAGATAATTTGTCCCAATGTCATGCAGCTTCCATCAGTGTTACTTGGGGAGTTGGACAAGATGTTTACAGTGCCATGTAAACAGTTAAGTAAATGATCTCATGGTGCTCACAGAGTCAGGGCTGAATCTAGAAAGTGTTGGCATCTCTCATGCAATTAAACAGTGAGAGAAATTGACCAAATTCTGAAGATGTGCAAACACATATAATGTGTACACATACACTGAAAATAGTGTTATCAATATGAGTTTGGGATGGTCACCATACTTGCTAGTGACAGAACTACAGGTTGATTTTGCAGATCGTCCCAAATGAGTGCCAGAGTGGAAATAAAATTTTTATAGTGCTTATTTGGATGTGCACAATATTTACGAAATGTTTTGAGTTCTTAAAAAATTTACTGAGTTGAATTTTTCTCTCCCTTCACCTGTAAAGCCAAGCTCATTAACATAAATCCAGCATAAAAGGCCTCTGAGGAAGAGTAAAATATAACTAATACAATTGGTAAAACCTCTAAAATATGTCAAAAGCTTTTGTACACATAAAATGTAGTTCTTTCAGTCTCATTATCTTATGATCTAATGGGGCTACAACTAGCAAGTACTTTGTGTTTTTGTTGAAGAGCTGGAGATCTCCCCTCTCCAGTGGTCTATGTATGATAGCTATTTCTTTCATTGAAGGGTCATAAGAGATTGTATAACTAGTCTAGGGCTGAAATATTTTACAGTCTGGAAACTGGGCTTTTCTCGAGGGAAAGAGTGTAAAAGGAAACCTAAATTTCAGAACAAAATTGGAAACACACATGGTTTTATTTACATGCTAGCTGTCCAAAGCTGTTAAAGTTTGCAATGTTACATGTATCCCATGTAGAGAGGGATGAATTAGCAGGCAGAGTTCAGATGAGGCCGTCCAAGTTATGTGGCAACTCCAGGCATCAATCGTCATGAATCAGGCCTCAAAAATATCACAACATTTGTTCAGATATTTTTTTTATTATAATAAATTTTGGAATTCTTTCTGGCCAAGTGAAGCAAGGAATTTCAGCTTAATGGCAATTCTCTGACTCTGCTTCTTTTTCTTCAAACGAAATTGAATCCTGAATCAGATCAGTTTAAAATTTTCTGAAAATGTTCTAGGTATTTTAGCCAGAACCATACTGATCTTGTTGAAATTTGAAAAAACTTAAAGGTGAAAATGGGGGGCACACAGAGCCCCTGACATCTGACTAGCAGATCCAGCAGCTTTAATCAAGTCTGTCATTACCTAGAGATCAAAGATGTGCTTGATGATGGCTATTAGCAAGTTCTTCCTCACATTCCCTCATCTCAGCTGTGCCCATCCTCCGAGTACACTTAAAAATGTTGACACCCTGGAAGACTTCTTCCATACAGAAAAAGAATGAATATTAACACAAAGTGCCTGGCCTGGCGGGGAAAGAAGAGGGAATGATAAGGAGGTCTGGGGGACAGCATCCTTGTCATGTTGTGAAGGAGGTGAGGGCACATACAGCCCCTGACATGACAGAGAAAAGGAGAATTAGGGATGCAGGGGACAGAGGGGGAAGGGAAAGGGCACACAGGACACAATCATAACTGGAGAAGGTGGTGATAGAAGGGTACACAGAACTGCGGGTGGTTGCAAGAAATCCTTGAAATAGAGAGATTTGGGGAAGGGTCTCACATAGAACTTGGGTGAGCAGTGCAGTGTGGCCCTGGAGTGTTTACTACATTTGATCTATGGAAACAACCAACTGTGCAATACTCTAGTTTTTTGTGTTCAGGTTTCAGAGCCTTTAACACATACTTGGTTCATGTTTCAAGCTTTCTTCTGCAGCCGTGAAGGAAGCTTTCTTGGTTTTTTTATGAAAGATGAGACTGTCACATAATCATTTGACCTCTTATAATCTGAGGCCCTAAAGTGTAGCTTACTTAGCTTGTTCACGAATCCAGCTGTGCCTGGGAGCAGCATAAATGTATGGCTAAATTATTAACAACATGAATACCATATATAGGTTGTGTCTACACTGCAAAAATAACTTTGAAGTCTACACACACCCTACTTCGAAGTTAAACTGGGAATGGAGTAAGGACTTTGAAGTTCGGCTCCCTGGTTCAAAGTTATCTTTGAAGTAAGGGAAAATGTGTATCAACTCTCTGTTGGCTACTTTGATGTAGTGCCTAACTTAGAAGTTACAGGACTCCTTACCACAAAACCTGCAGTTTGGGATAGGTATTCTTCAGCCTATCTTCAGGGCTCGTCTCTGCCTGAGTCCAAGCACCCTTTCCCACATGAGAGAGCTAGAAGGTACAGCAGAGTGCCAACCTGTGCCCATGAAACTCACAAGGTCTCACCCTATCGCTTGAGCCCAGCATCCATCACCAAAATCCCATGTCTTTTCTTGCCGGAGACCACTCATTTTTATTCCCTTAACTGCACAGGAAACCGGCCGGGGGTGCCAACAGCTAGGCCTGCACCAAACTATGCTGCCTGCCAAATCTATGCCCTTACAAACTGAAGCCATACGTTAGTACCTCCATCTGACCAATGTGCCCCATCATACCTGGGAGCTTCCGGCTGATTCTACCAGATGTCCCAATGCCACATCGCTGAATACCCAGGTTACGGAAATACCTTGGTCACCTCCCTCTTTACTTTCTTTCTGGTCCATGTGGGATCCCAGCCCTTGCCTGTCAATGAGTGCAAAGGTGATATTTCACTGCATACCTACTCTGGATGTGAATAGCTTCAGCCCTGAAGCATGGGTGAGCCCCAGCCAATATCATAACTGTCCTCTTATGGTGGGCTCAGTACACTACAGCATGCCTTTAGGCCCAAATGTTGCATATGGTCTGGGCAGCTTATGAAATAAACACATGTGGTTAGTTATATTTCACAGTTCCCTTACCTCTTTTCCTCAGTGCGGACATAAGTTCTGTATCATCTTAATTTCCAGTGGCCTAATGCCTGCCAAAACCACGGACCTCAGCAACCACAGACCTCACTGCCCTGATCCTAAAAGGATTATCAAAGTTACCCTGGTCAAGACCTCAGAAGCACGAGGTGTTTCTCAGCAGCTCCCTTCACCATGCGTGATGTGTAACTTGTTTGTACCTGAGAATAAAAATGTACCCCAAAGAGTTGTCTTGGTCCAACCGAGGGGGCCGTGAAGGATCCCATGTCACTGACTGAGTCACATTCATTGTCATGGGCACAAATTCTTTGCCTACCTGTAGACATCAAATCCAGGGAAGGTGTTACTTTACTTCATTTACAGTAAACCTGTCCTGGTGCCTTCGATCCTCATCTGAGCTGGTGGTCCTTGGGAGGTTCTCTCAGAGTCTGCTGTGTTAGCTACATGAGTAATCAAACACAACACACAGGGGGGCCAAACACGTAGCTGTGTGAGTGACTGTCATCATTAATGGAGGACACACGTCAGGATGCCACAGCGGTGACATCTGACTAGTACAGTCCCCAGTACGGGAACTACAGGACTGCATACCATGTATAGGACAGCAGCGCGGAAGGGAGTGTAGTGGGTGTGTGGGTGCATATACACACCTACCTAGTTATGAGTGCATACATATGTGTATCCTTACTTACATATACAGCAGTCTCAACATTCGCGACTTTAACATTCGTGAATTCAGTTATTCACGAGCAGGGGGGTTGCCTGACCCACTGCAGGAGTGGCAGCTGGAGCTGAGGGCTCCCTTCCCTCCACCTTGACAGGGGGATTGCCTAAACGCTGTGGCAATAGCTGGAGCCCTCAGCTCCAGCTGCTGCAGTGGCAGTTCAGGCAATCCCTGTCAAGTTCCCTGTCTTCACGAGGGAGTAAAATGCTACTTGCAAAATTCAAGATTCGTGAGAGTTCTTAACACTGAACCCTCACAAATGGTGAGACTCTACTGTTTGATGCAAAGGGCTTGATTTTTCTCTGTATTCTCTAACTGATGAAGTACTTTCATCACAGTCATATAATCATGAGGTAAAATTGCTGTGGAAGGAGATCAGGTTTGTGTGTGCACATTCATCTATAAAGTGGGGAAGGAACTGAAGCACTTTTGAAAGCCAAACATCTGGTTTTGTTAAAGGAACAGATTGCTCCTCTCCTCTAACCTGTCAGAAGCCAAAGGATGTAGTATTAGAAGGAAAACTGTCTGATTTTTTTTCTCCTCCTCTCCACTGCTTTTCTCCCATCCCCAAATTCACAGAAGATAGGGAGTCGTGACTCATCTGTACTAGTGGACAGGGGACGGGAATGGAGAAACTTAGGGTATATTCAGAAAGGCTACATCTATAGTAGGCAAAGTAAGTCGACCACAGATATGCAGTTCTAGCTACAGAAATTGCCTAGCTAAAATTGATGTATCTGAGTTCAGCTAACTTGGCTGTCCTTACTGGGGAAGGTTGATGTGAGGGTTTCTCTGGTTGACCTTATTCCTCGTGTGTCGCGAGAAGTACAGGGGTCGACTGTGACCCCTGAGAGGTCGATTTTGTGCGTCCATACTAGACGCGCAGAATTGAACCCCAGATCAACTCTGAGTAGGTTGGTCTTCTGGGGTAGTGAAGATGTAGCCAAAGAAAACCCAGAACTCTAGCAAATCTCAGCACTCAGGTCTGCAGATGTGGATTAACACTACAGCACTAAAAATAGCTGTGTAAACATTTCACCTTGGACTGGAGCTTGGGGAGTCCAAAGAGTCGGGTGGACTTCAGAGCCTGAGCCAGAACATCTTCATGTCTCTTTTTTAGAACCGTAGCTCAAGCCGAAACATGCAGACAACATATCTGAGATTTAGTGCTGTGGTTTTCTTTGTTGTTTGTTTTTTGTTTTTTTCCCCTCAACGACAGCATATCCTTGCTGGCACAAATCCTTGTATTTTCACTAACAAGGGGGGAGGAGACAGAGGCAACTGGTCCATGTGGTATAAAGGAGAAAAGTTACTTCACCTCTCCTGGGTGTCTTTATAACCAAACTGGCACTGACCCTGGATAGAATACTGCCCCTTTCTCAAGCAGCAATATTCCCCTATACACCCCTTCTCTGTCTCCCCAATAGCAAGGCATCTGCTGCTCTCTCCCAGATCAGCTTTTTGTTTAATTTAGTGGGGAAGTATTTCTCTCCCAATTTCCCCTGATACCAAATGTGTGCAGACCCTAAATCCTATCGTCCCTCCCTTCCACGCAACTAAATATCTCAATATTTGTACCCCTAGCTGTGCTTCTTTTTCTTCTCTGTGTATGTCATGTGATCAGGTTGCTGTTGTTTAAAAACTATTATTTGTTTCTCTGCCAGACGCTACTGTTGCAGGCCATATTCCCAAGCAAATAACATGGAGAGCAGCTCCTAGAGGGAATGAGTTTCAGGAAGGAAAGAAAAGTAACTTATTGAAAGACCAACATTGATCATTTATTTCAGAATGAATTTCTGTTTTCTCAAAACTGAGGATGAGCAAAAATTGACTCCGACATAATTTAGAAGGAAAGAGAAATTACCTTTATAAATCTGTAACAGGAATCAAATTCAGTTATACAAACCAGAAGAAAGTTGGCTCAGAATGAAGTTAGGCGAGTTCTCTGACTGTTTATTTTTCTTATATTGTGACTCAGAAGCCAAATGGCAGTTTCTGATGTATAACCTGGAAATGTGAGTCTGAGCACAAAATTTGCATAACAGTTCCGAGTTAGTGTTCCCTACTGAGTTATTCTAATTCTTTCACAACTGTATCCTTTAGGCTGAGGATTAATGCAAATGATAGAAACTTCACTGACATAATGAAGAATGTGTTAGAATAATCAATTTTCCACTATGGAGAAGAGTTACATTACTGTTCATCCTCTCAGACTGTCCTTGTGTTTGAATTTAACAAATATATTTTTCTTTCATTTGCATAATTTTACTTGCATGACCTATGCCAATTTTGGGGAAGCAGTTTCTTTTAATTTTACCTTTTTTTTTAAAAGAATATAGAAATTCGCGTTTCACATTTTACTACAGGATTGTTGTCAAGACTTCCTATTTAACATCCACAAGAATACGAATGTCTGAGGATGCTAGATTTCAAGTGTTGGAATTAGGAGATATAGAGCTGGTTTTTGTTGGGGTGGCTTTTCACAGCTGAAGCTCTGCCTCTTTTTTGGCATGAATGAGGCTGCGTCTACACTTACCTGGAAGGTTGACGGCTACTACGCAATTTTTGGTGCACCAATTGTGTACCAAAAATCGACTTTGCCGCTGTCGGCTTCCATGCCTGTCTTCATGGCACGAGGTCGATGGGAGCGCTCCTCCTGTCAACCTTCCATAGTACCATGCTGCTCAAAAGAAGTTCCGGGGCCCACATAGCCAGGAGGTCCTTGATCTCAGGCCCGGTCCAGTAGGGGGCCTGACATTTTGTACACCAGTGTGGGTCCTGGAACCACTCCAGCTGTTCCCCGTAGGGCATCATGGGGTGGCTGGCTTTTGGCCATCTGTGTAGGCTGTGTCATCAGGAATGGCTGCAAGGGTGTGTGGGGAGCAGAGACGATGCCTTTGCTGCTTTCACGCTCTCAGCTTCTTGCCACAGGGTTTCCAGGGCTCCCTGTGCCTTTAAGAATGGCTGGAGGCAGGGACCATAGTGCTCTTTTCACTATGAACAGGGTGTCCTTCCAAGCAACTGGCTGGTGCCATGGAGGACTTTTCTGTTGACAGAAGCCTCACTGGAACGTCTATGCCAACTTCTGTCGAGAGAGATCTGTCGAGAGAGACGTTCTGCCTTATAGGGGGACTAGAGAACGCTGCCAACAGAAGTGCTGTATTCTATCAATTTACTATCAACGGAACTCCTTTGTAACATGGATGTTCCACAAGTTTTGTTGACAAAACTCTGCAGTGTATATGTAGCCATAGAGATGATGGCAGGCTGCTGAATGGAATAGGGGGAGCCACACAGAAAGAGCAAACATGGGGCAAGAGGAAGCCAGGTCACAGAAACTGTCATATCTTTTATTGGACCAACTTCTGTTGGTGTGATGACAGGCTTTCAAGTCACAGAGAGCTCTTCCTGAAAAGGGCGTTGTGAAAGCTTGAACATTTGTCTCTTTCATCAACAAAAGTTGATCCAATAAAAGAGACATTACCTTCCGCATTTTGTCTATCCAAAACATCTGTGGTCTCTAACTGAAATATCAAAAATGCAAAACATTTTGGCAAGCTCTAATTAACAGAAAGAAGTTTCATTTTATTGTATCAAACTGTCTGAAGAGCAGACATTCTTCAGGTAATACAACTGGTTTACAACTAACAGTCCTATCATATCTTTTTTTAAAATCTGTCACTGGCATGGAAAGAAAAGCTGAGGCAGCCATGTTTGTTGATGGCATATGGGTGGTGACTCCGGAGAGCAAGTAGCAATTGAGAGTGCAGGGATTTACATACTGCATAGTCATTAAAACCTATGTTCTATTAATAGCCAGGCAGAGAGCAGAGAAGCTAGCTTGATTCATCTGTCAGATAGTTTTCAAAAACCACATCATGATAACCTCAGTGGAAGGCCTCCTATATCTTAGCAGTTAGGGCTTGTAGTAAATAATAAAAGAATTAGTCCTGTTACTTTTAAGAGTTAAGTACAGCTAATGAGATTTATTATCATTTTAATCCAACAGCAGCTACAGGTACTATTTCCACACTTCAACAGCTTTCTTTTTGCCCTTCATTTTCTCTTGCTGTTGTATTTCCTTAACCTAATTTTGTGATGTAGTCACTCCAAGGGTATTTCCATAAAGTCAGTTTCTGATTCTTCAGTTAAGCTCGGATTCATAGGTTAAGTGGCATGAGCAAACAGTCTCAAAAACAATTAATTTTATGTAGGTTTGTATATTTCTGTGCAATCTATCTTGGATGAGCTTCCCAAAGATTAAAATTGATAGGCTTGTAAAACAAGGGTTTCAAAATTTTTGTCAGTTTCTTTAAGTGACAGAAGTAGAAGCGTAGTGTAAAGGAGACGGATGAGATTTTCATTCCAGTTGTAGAAGAGAAACAAACTATTACAGGAGAAATAACAGAAGGAAGCTGCTTTGCAGGGTAGCATTTGCACTCTTTGCAAAATTTAGACTCTCTGTACAATGATACATGTGCAATTTACTTATATTTTATAGCTTCATTGTCCAAATTATGGGTTGTTATACACAAATGAGATTTCTCTGCCCATCTTAGTTTGTGACTTCTATGCTGATTGATTACTTACAGGATTTTGTGCCCAGATACACAATTCCCTATGTACTGATTATAGGGACTCTGACAGTGTATAGTTGTATGTTTACTGAAAAATTACATACCCTGACTGGGTTTGAATTGGCTGGCAATCGTTGTATTAGACATTTGGGATTTGCATAATTAATGTACAGCTATTTCTCAGTAGTATGTGAATATGCAAAACTGTGTAACTCAGCACTGGCTGGCTCGTGTACTTAGATGTTTCTTTTCTTTTTTTTTTTGTTTGTTTGTTTGTTTGCCTGCTTCCTCAACTTCTCAGTTGTTTAAGCTGATGCGGAAAAATGTCAAAATTTAAAAATCTTAATTAAAAAAACTATTTTTAAAGATTGACTCGCTTTCCTCCTCCTTCCCAGCCTCCTGTCCTCTCTCCTCTGCCTTCTAGGCCCATCTCAACAACTTTTAGTGTGGTTGTAATAATAAAGAAATAATAAAAATACTAGGTCAATTATATCAATTCATTATATATTTATAGTTCTTATTCTTCATTCTGATTTTGTGGTATGCTTTTCAGTACCGTAAACACTTTTCTTTCACATTCTGACTACTTTTCCATGACATGTTGGCTCCAAATATTCTTCTCATATTTATAATTTCAGGGCACAAGTGAGAAAGATTCTTTTTCTGCTCTACCAGAATGAAGAGGAGGTATTTGTCTACGTGCGTTGTGCAGTGGGACACAATATTATGTGTCTTGGAGCTTTTCCCTTCATGTGAAGGAGCCTAACCCACTGCAATTTGATATAGCATAACTCATATAGAACAACGGAAGTGTAAGGAAATGCTGAGTGTTTTGTTTGTCTTTTATTATTTTTAAAAAATCCCAGGTACCACCTGTGTGGGATACTATGTGATATGTCATGGTTTATTCTCAATGACTACGGTTACACTACAATGCGCTGTCGACAGAAGTCACTGTCAGAAGAGATTTCACAATAAAACTTCTGTCAACAGAGTGCGGCTACGCACAAAAGCCAATCAGGAGAGCTCTCTACTCTGTCGACAGCGGCTCGACTGCCCAGCCACTCTCTTGACAAAACAGGCTCCCAGAAGCACAGCAGACAGGGCTGCCTGTTGTCCTGGGCACCCTGTCTGTTGAGAGAAACTCACATCTCCACCCCTGCTCCCTGGTGTCCACACAGCTTTTGTTTTGACAGAATGTGTCGACAGCAGCTTTATACCTCATGTCTTTGTGGCATAATGCCGCCGGTGAAAGTGCTGAGTTTTGTCAACACACTGTTGACAAAATGCATTTAGTGTGGATGTTCCACCAGTTTTGCGGGCAAAACTGGGGTTTTTGTCAGCAAAACTCGCTAGTGTAATTGTAGCCAATACGTAAATTCGTGTTGGTTTCAGTGGAAGTCTTGGGCAATACAAACAATGTAGATTTGTTCAAAGTACATGATTTTCATGTGTTCATTCATTAAAACATTTATAGAAATTTTGAGCAAGAGAAAGCACTCACAATTTCCTGGAAGGTTTTTTTTTTTTTTTTAAATAAGTCTCCATCTAGTTGATGGATTAAAGAATTGCCTCAGGACAACCATGTAGCAAAGGCTTTAGTCAGATGAAGGCTGTAGTCCACACCGTGGCTATCTTTGGTGCAAACTCAGTTTTTTGTTTCAATTCAATGCAGATTTTAATTATAGTTTCATGCAAATTTAATTGTTTACTGAATATTAGTATTCTAGGGATGCTACCTTTTATACCTTGTATTGTATTTATTCAGCTAATACATGTTTTAAGTTAAACCTTCTGACAAATGTCAGATCTATCAAGTCCACAAGACAGGGACTTTTATCTTCTAATCAACACCAAGGCAATGTTTAGATTGCTGAGAATTGTCAGCAAAAGATATGCAAATTGTGCAGCGCATTTGCATCTCTCCTACCAACCATTCTATCGGGAGAGGTTTTTCCGATATTTGGTCGTCCACGTGGGGCCAAATGTTAGGAAGACTCGTCCTGCTGACACATCCCTTCTTCCTTGTGGAGTGAAGAAGACCGTTATGTTGTTAGAAGGCTCCTGATGCAGCAGACTAGAGGTCTCCCAACAGAAGCCTGCAATCTAGACATAGCCTAAGGGAAAAGGCAATCTCCGCCTGTAATATGCTATCTTTCATCAGGCGGAAATATTTGAGGAAGAATGTCAGATTTTTGGTTTTATAATAAATATAACTAGAAGAATGATTTTATTTTTGCTAGTTTTGCTAATGTGGTTTCTTCTTTGAATAGGCCCCCTGGGTGCTTCACTCTGGGTGTTGGTATGTCCTTGCACCGGCATTTGGAGATTCCTCTATAACCCTGATTTCCTGCAAAGCACATGTGCAGTAGCACCTCCTCATGCTATCTGGTGTGCACTCGGCCCAGACTCCTCAGTTCCTTCTCTCCCATCCTCAGCTGTAAGACCGAGCTTTGTCCTCTTTGCAAATGAACAGTACTGTTCTGGTCTGGCTGTGGTCTGAAGAAGTGGGTCTGTCCCACGAAAGCTCACCCAATAAACTATTTTGCTACTCTTTAAAATGCTACTTGACTGCTTTTTGTTTTGATAGTGTATAGACTAGCACGGCTTCCTCTCTGTTACTATTGAACAGTATTAGACAGCTGTTAGCTAGTTGTTACCTAGTTTTCCCTTATTCCAACTTGTTCTTTCCTGCAAGTTCTTTTTTTGATGCTGTTTAAAAAATGTAGTAGTTAGTGTGGTTAGTTTTGTTGCTGTGTCACTGCAATGCCATGCTCTCTGGGGTTTAAGCAGTGTGAAACTTGCAGGGAAGCCATGCTGGCCTCCGATGGCCATGCTTCCTGCATTAAGTGCTTGGACTCGGGTCATCGGACTCAGACCTGCACGCATTGTTCTGCCTTACAGCGAGAGCTAGGAAGGACTGAGCCGACAGACTTAAAACAACAAGAAGTCGTGGGGCACCTTGTAGACTAACATATTGCAGGCATCTGAGAAAGTGGGTCTTTGTCCACAACAGCTTATGCTCCAAGAAGTCTGTTAATCTGTAAGGTGCCACAGGACTTCTTGTTGTTTTTGCAGATACAGACTAACACAGCTAGCCCTCTGATACTAAACTTAAAACGTTTCTATATGACAAGTCTCTCCAGCCGGCAGCCCCAGAGCAACCGCCCACTAATATAAGTGCTATCTTGGGTCATTAGTTGATCTGACAAAGGAATTGCTTGCAATTGGATGTTGATGTGCTGGTTCATGGTACTATTTCTCCCTCCTTATCAACCTTCTGTTATACAGCTAAAGAAATTCTATTACTTTTTATTCTCTGTGGTTTTCCAGTATTGACTTTGTTCTTAATCAGATTTTCTACTACAGACTTTTCTTTGATTTCTGAAGACTCGTCTGTGGGGTGCATTCGCCCAGTGTTTCTTAAACCATGTTTTGCAGAACACTGGTGTTCTGCGAACAACTCGCTGCGAGCATCTGACAGTTTTTTGACATCTCATATTGAGGTATATAGTTTCTGTTATTTAAACTGGATACAGTTTTACTTCTGTGATACCTGATTAAATTACTTTGTAATTTAATTCAGTTTTTTTGTTTTTTTGCTGTTGGGTTTTTTTGTTTTTTGGGTTTGTTTTTTTTTTTGGTTTGTTTTGGTTTGACAAATATTTTTGAAGAAAATTTTCTTCGATGTTCTGGGGTCTCAAAGAGTTCAAGAAACACTGCACTAGCACGCTAGAGGAGTGTACATTTTTGTGCCTATTGAGCAATTTACACACTGAGTGGCCCATGTGAACCCTGCTGTAGCTTTAGCTTTGGCATGCAACTGAAGTGAAGAAAATCTTCCGCTTCTGTTTCCTTGGTTTGTAAACACAGTGTCTCCTTGCTCACAGTCTGTGGCAGTTACAGAATGATATGGTTCATCGCATAAGTTGTTAGTTATTTGTTCCAAGTGGAAAATGTATTGAAATCAGATAAATGAGAACTTTTGCCCCATTTTTTGCCACAGTTGTCAGTGAGAAGCAAAGTTCATGAGCAGTAAAATAGCACAAAAATAGCTGAAAACTATGGTGCTATTTCTGTCAAAACTGGAAAGATTCCTTTTTTGTGATAGTCCCAAAATGGTCACAAGTCTTAGATTTCACCTTCTCCAGCTTTGATGCCACTTACAAGAGCACAGCACACCATCAACCTTACATAGCATTATCCCTTGTTAAAACTCTCTTAAATATATGAGCCTCAATTTTTGGTAATCTTAAATGACTAAACTCAGTGTATGTTGTTTTCTTTTTCTTCCCACAACACTTGGGCCTACATTTTAGGTGGGATTGTATGTCTGCACCAAAATCAATAAGGGAATTCTTACCACCCTCCTCCAAGCTACTATCCTTAAGGCTGCTGCTTTTGTGCAGGGAAGCTGGAGGTGGGGTGTTATTTTTTGTGCCTAGGAATTGAGATACTATTGTGTAATGTGTCTGATTTGGCTGTTTCCAAACTTGCAGCGGGTCAATTTATGTCCCTACCTCTCAGTAGTGCCAAACAGTGTCTGCCACACATTACACACAACAAAATCTGAAATACCAGATTATTTCTTTGTACTTTGGTTAGGAAATAACAGTGACAATTGTGTAAACTTTGTTGGCAAGTGTTGACTTCTTAGTGGCAATCATACAACTATAGCAGAGTCTCCCTCTTTAATCTGTTCGTCAAATTTGAAATCTGTGTTATTGTTGGGTTTGAGCCAGTATGCCCAAATAAGATTCAGTTAACAGCATTAGGCTAAACTGTAAATGCTATAGTTTATTTAGGATTGGAGGTTGGGGTTCTGTGTTTTTCTTGGAAAACCAGGAGAAAATATGCTGTGGAGTATTCCTAATATTTTGTTCATACTGTTTTGCTTTTGTGTTAGTATTTCAGTAGCTTGCATGAGAAAAGCTATTTTTATTTCACTAGACTATTATTTTAAGGTAGAATGGCAAGGAAGAAAAGTACTGGTTGGGGCAGATCAATTTTGAAGTCGCAATAGGATACCTACTGTTATAAGATAGGAGACAACAATAGTATCTCTTAAGCTTATCTATTTGTAATCACTAGAATCACTAAAACTAATGACTTGATAGATAATAAAAGTAATCTCTGCAGATCTCCAGGTTTTATAAGCAGGGATTCACTGACCTCCTTTTCTGAATGAGCAGTGTGTCAGTGTTCTCATGTCCATGAGGTTTCCTGTGACTTCTGGAATCAGTACAGGAGTCATAGACATCCACAGTTTGGAATGCTTTTATGCTGCCTGCAGCTTTTTAGGCAGCTAGCTACTCGCAGTCCAAAAGAATTGATGTATGTTCCAGGCAAGATTTTGAGGACTTAGCCTGTCACAAATCAACAAAAATCCACAAGTTGGAAAATTGTAACTTTGGAAGTCAGTGAGGGCGTTGGCTTGGTCAGAACAGTTTGTTTGTTTGTTTGTTTGTTTGTTTAAGATGTATTAGCACAAAGGCCATTGTATTTTAAGCTTTGTTGTTATTGGTTTGTTTTAAAAGGTCTGTTTACAAGGGGGTTCGCAGAAGATCTGACCTTAAAACCAAAATTTTCAGACTCGGATACATAAAGTTAGGCACCTGACTGTATGTAGGGACTAACACCTGGTTTACACTTAATTTAAGTAAAAAATTTGGACCCTGACACTGTGTCTACACTAGCAACTTCTTTCAACATATTTTTGAAAGAAGGGACTCTTTCAAAGTGTCCCACAGAGCGTCTACACACAAAGCATTCTTTTGAAATTAAATTGAAATAACACAGCACTCCTTTCAAAAATGCTCGTGCGCTCCCATTTCAGGAAGAGCGCCTTCTTTCAAAAGTGTCTCTTGAAAAAAAACATATGTAGATGCTCCACAGGCCCTTTTTTTAAAAGAGCAATCCTCATGGGGCCTGAGTTTTTGATCCCTGGCCCATTCTTTCAGAACAGTGGGGCCTGTGTGGATGCTGTCTTTCGAAAGAGCAGACCACTCTTTTGATCCGTTTTTTGTGAGTGGACGCACTCTTTCAAAAGAAGTTCTTTGGGAAGAGATGTTCCAGAAAGATTTCTTTCGAAAGGTCTCTGTAGTGTAGATGTAGCCTGAGATATGTAGGTAAGCTGACCAAAGCTTGGGTGTAGACTCCCCTAGGCAGCCAGAACAATTTGTCAGTCAAACGACCTACTGCCTCCTGAGGAGGTGGACTTATTACAGTGAGAGAAAAATACTTTCAGTCACTGTAGCAAGTGGCACCACAGTAGTACAGCAGTCGAGCTGTAGCTGTGCCACTCTAACAATTGTAGGATAACAATACTCTTAGTAAGTAGCCTGTGGCCTCATTTCAAAGGTGTGAGCTGCAGGTGCACCTTTGAAATGGCAGCAGCTCATTTAGGTACCGTATTAGGCACTTAAGTTTGAACGATTTGATCTCATCTTACTTTTGTTAAAAAAGCCTCATGAATTAGCACATTGTAAGCACCCAGAACTCATACTGTGGGCTTAACCCCATGATGTTGGCATGTAATGCACATAGTCCAGAACTTCTAGCAATCACTATGTTTTTCCAGAGCCCACAAATGTGCTAGATGCATGCCTTATCATCAACATACTTGGGTCAGTTTTCAAACCAACACACGGAGATTTAACTACATAACTCATAGCTTCAGGAGTCACACAGCTAAATCACGCTGCAGATTGCAAATTTAACCATAGAGCCCAGTATCCACGCTGAAGTTCTGTTACTGGCTTCAGCAGAAGTTGAATTGGGGCCATCATGCAATGTCGCAGAATGTCTCGATAATGCAAATACTGTCGAACACCAAATCTACCTGGCGCTATGCCTTGTCTCAAGATCAGTTTGATTCTGTTTACCCTTTTCTACCTGAAAGTTGCAAACCTGTTTAATGTAATATTTAAGCACCCCATTTTTTAACTTTAGTGACAGTGCTAGAGAAATTTATTCTCACAATTTTGAACAACAGAAGTTCGCAGTGCATCCGTCTCCTGGAAGATTCAGTTTTCCCCACAGTTTTTGCAGTCTGGATGCGTTTGTTTTCACAATCCTTTTTTTTTTAAAAGCCAGTTCTGGCCCGCTGCTAATGAATATAAAAATAAAGGAAACAACCTTAGAATAACATTAACGTTTTGACATAACACCACCAGAAGCAAAAAGATTCAGCGTGATCCCATTAGCTCAATGCGATCCCATTAGCTGAATTTTTCAGTCTGCCTTCTTTCATCTAAGGGATAGTTCTCACATTCCATTTGTCAATACTCGATGAGCCAGGCTGCTGAAATTCGTCTCCACACCATAGTTACTTTCAGAATTCCATACTCTGCTTCTCTTTTCGTTGATCTCCCTGTTGAGGCTTTTCAGTATCGTGCCCGAATTTATCAGCCAACCACTTTTACTTACTGTTAAGAGTAGGTGACCTATTACTCTTGTTTTAGCCAATTTACCTCCATATGACTCTACAGCCAGAATGATTGTTTAAGAGATCTGACACATTTTCATCTGCTGCATAGTATCTATGCATTGTTTCTCCCAGGTCTTTTGTATGCCATTTAAACAATCCTGTCCTCTGCTCTGCTGTGACAGATGACTCCTGAACTAGGTTACTTTTGTCCTGAAAAATGTATAGCTCTGAATACATTCGTTGGTCATTCTCTGCTCTTTGGATTCTGGCTGTGAATTATTTTCTTTTCCAAAGTTTAGATGGGGCTATGTAGTTAACTTTTTGTTTTCCCTGGAGTGGACTGAATGGGTCATAGATCAGGAGACACAGGACATGGCTAACATGCCTCCTGACTAGTGCCAGCATAGAGCCTGTCTTTGCTTCCCCTGAGATGCATACAATCATCTTAGACAATATGCAAAGATTACTGAGGTCAGCATGAGTCTTTCCACTGATTTCAATCAGCTTTGCTGTACTACAACAATTTGATGGTAGGTTAGACTGATAGGACACAGGGTAATTTGAGATAGTGGCCAGCTAATGAACATCACAATTGAAGCAAGAGGAAGAAAGTAAAGATGATTGTCACAGCATTGTCATTTTAAGACCTGATATATCATGAATAACTAAGGGTAGGGATATATAAAATAAAATAAAAGCTTTCTATTGGTGTACACTCATCCCTCATTTAACAAGTACTTTCCTAATGAGTACTCGCTAAAATGAGGAACATATATACCTACCTTTATTCACTACATGAGTAAACTTCTCCTGCTTATATGAGCGGGGTCCCTGGCCCGGGGGTGGGGAGACCCACAGCCCCACAGCTGGAGCCTTTCCCCCTCCCTTCCCTCAGACATGGAGCTGTCTGACAGCACTTAGGCTGGGGGGAAGAGAGGGAGAAGGCTCTTAGCCCAGTTCCCTCCCTTGTAATGGTGGGAATGTGAAACTGACCAGCCATGAGCTGATCAGTTTCCTGGCCCACAAGCCATGAGGAGACTGGAACCAGCCTGCCCTGGTTCCCAGCTCCTGCCGCTCTGGGAGCCAAGAAACTGACCAGCCCTGGCGGTTCCTGGCTCCCCTCCCCTTGTAGGAAAATTCAAGTTATGCAGGGGTTGCAGGAACAACCCCTAGGTAACTCGAGGGTTTACTGTATTAGACCCCCTGCCCGCCCCACAGACCTCACCCTCGTCCAGTTTTTAACTGCCCCCCCTGGTCCCAAACTGCCCCCAGCCTTAGACCCTCCCCAGCAGCCCCAAACATCCTCCAACAGCCACAAATCACCCCCAGCCTTAGAGCCCCCCAGCAGCCCCAATCCGCCCCCAGCATTAGACTCTCCCTGCAGCCCCAAACTGCCCCCAGCCTTACAACCCCCCCGCAACCCCGAATTTCCCCCAGCCTTAGACACTCTCCCTACCACAGCCTCTTCCCCAGGGCTGCTAGGCTGGGTGGCTCCCCCAGCCCTCGTGCTCCCTGCAGTTAACTCAAGTGTTAAAGTTTCAACACCTAGGCATAAGGTAATTGCTATCCCTAGTGATAGAGATAGCTGCCATCTCCAGCGGCTATCTCTATTGATTGATATCTGCCTGAGGCAGCAGTGTTAAGAAACTGCAAATGGCTTCTTTAAGAGTCACATGCAGCTGGGAACTGCCCAGCTGGCGACCTTTAACAAATCTAATGGGACCTGTGTTTGGGTCCCAACCCATAGTTTGGAAATCCCTGCTCTACATACATACGCTACATCCTATTTCTGGTGCCAAACTATTCAAATACATCAGAAAAGTACCTAAACTCAACTGGTTTATGTCAAGTTACAAACACTTGGAATGAATTGGAGACTTTTACATGTATTTTAATGGGAATTTAGTGTCGCTCTTATGAGTTTTTGTCTGCGAGCAGAAATTTGGAAACCAATTGTGCTCATATAGCAAGGGATGAGTGTATAGCATTGATTTCTCTGGTGGCTCCCAAGATAGCGTACTTTAAATTAGTCATCAGTTCCTCAAACCATTTACTAATCAGATCAGCAGCTTAAATACTGTGAACCTATTTCTGATTCCTTGAAATAGCTTTTCATTTCTCGAGAGTTTGTGTAAAGTGGTGTGTAATTTAAAAGCACCGTGAAATTCTTTGCTTTGTCTGTGCCATATAAGCAGAGCTCATTGAGGCTGATTTACTAAAACACCATTCCTAAAACTACTTTTTGCGAGGGTGTCACGTAACACTGAACTAGTGCAATAGGGTATGAGGTATCCAGAACAACCAAATAGGTCTTCAGGGATGGCATGAACCGAGAGGTGTGTGCTTCCTACCTGCCTCTACTGTGATTTGGAGCTCTCAGCTAGAGACACGTTAGGCCTGTTGTTCAGAGTTGTTGAGTAGCAGTACCCTCAGTGTGCTTAAGTATCTCGCAGTGACTTAAATTGAACTGCAGCTGCTCAGCATCTCAGAAAATCATGCCCAGGAAATCTCAGGTTGTTTTTGTTATGGTATTCTTTGTCTCTGCATCTGTCTTCCTATCCATATAATGGGAATAATGACACATTCGTCTTTGAAAAGTACTAGGAGGGCTCTGTAAATTTAAGTATTAATTTGACACTCTGCTACAATTTAGGTAGGGCTAAGAGAAGTATTCTATGGCAGCTGTTGTTTTGCATCCAGTTTTCCAAGACCAGAGAATACAAATCTGTATTTTTCAGACAACTGATGTACTGTGTAAGACCAATTACTACAAACAGTGCTTAATGACCAAGTCCACTGCGTTTCTCTAGATAACTCTCACGATGCAAATTACAGTCAAGGGAAGGGAGATGTCAGCTCACCGTCATGGATGTGGGAGGCCTATGGCTTTCATCAGCTGGAATGAGAGTTTATTCTCAGATATGTCTAACATTTTTTCTGCATGTGGAGAAGGGTTTTTGGAATAGCCTCATTTGAAATACTGTTCTGAGATAGAGAAAGAACATCTGCACTCTAAATAGGTAAACGCTATCATGGTATAAGTGCAGTTCTGGAAAAAGTTTATGGCCAGTGCATGAACACATGTAGCAAGCACATGGTTATGTCAGCAGAGCAGAGTTATTATTCTGTGCGAAGTACCGTGGTGGTTCATTACTGGGGGAAGACTGGTTGGAGGAAGGAGGGGTTGAATCTGCCAGTGTTGATGGAGGTAGATTTGAAAACCGGTTTAGCGTGGGGTGGCTCGACAAGAAGAGAGAATCTTGTAAAATGAGTAGGTTACTGCAGAGTTATGCTTGGAGGGACAAAACAGGTAAATTGTTGTTGGGTTTAAAGATCTTGAACTTATAGATTTACGTAAACATTTATAGTTTAAAAACAAAGTGCTATCAGTGTCATGGTGTTTCTTTTGGGATTTATTATAGTAACATTCATAAAAATGTAGAACTCTTTAACAATCCTTGTTTCACTGATGGCTCAATAATGGACTTTCTTCTAATACTATTGAGGTTTATTTATGGATATTTATTTGTGGAATAGATGCAGAAATAATATCATCAAGTACTTCAGGAACCAAATATAATTACTGCTAATGAAATAATGTTATACAAGTTAACAAAATTATGTCAACCATTTATGCACTGCTAAAATAAATCTTTCTTAAAGGTAAATTTGCTAAGCTTTTTCCTCTCGGGGCATCATATGCATTTCTGAGTCATTCTTTATCTTCGCAGCAACCTTTCCTCTGTAACATCTTTTAGTATAAGTTATTACAATTCTTTTTGCATAAAATAGGTCAGATGAAGTTCAGCAGTAGGTGGGGCAGCCATGGTGGATTGGGGGCAGTCTTAATAGATCCATTTCATTAATTAAGTCATGCATTTTTTTTATTAACAAAACCTGTATGTCAGGTTTAGCCAGCTGTGAACTGTTCTCGTGGTTATCTTTGGCAGAAGGAATATTGTGAAAATAAGGAATTGCTGTACATGTTTTAACTCCTGACTGAACAGAGGAATGACACCAGTTCACCCACTATCCATGAAACAATAACTTAAGGGCATATTATCAACTTGATTTCTGCGCTCTGAGCTGTGCACTTCCCAATAATGTAAGAGGCTTGCACACAGAGTTCAAAATATGCCCTCGAGGAATTGTGTCATAGCCCAGGATTTGCCAGTAGGGGGTAAATGAGGTTAATGTCAAACTCCAGGAATCAAGATTTTAGCGTTTCTTATTTGTGAAAGAACTCTTTCATATTGTCTCAGGTTTTTTTTTAATTATTATTTTTGAATACTTTTAGAAGCATCTGAATTGTTCCTTTTAGTCTGGTATCCTGGTACTAAGTGTGGCCATTCATGAAAAATAAGAGAAAGGAGTAGAGTTTTCCATAATGCTTCTAATTGTATTATACACGGAGCCCAGCAAAAAGAGATCTGCTAATAGAGATGGTAGCTTGAAGCAGGATGGGAAGCTCTCATTCCAGGAGGCAAGGAGAAAGGAGAGCTGTTGGAAAGTGCAAGCCAAGGGAAGAAAAAGAGCTTCTCGCAGTGATGGGGAGCTGTACTCTGCTTCCATCCCACTCCCTAGCTCATTCTGTTTCCCATTATTTTAGTCCATGAGCCCACAAGACTTCAAGGATTGTGATTTTATCCAAGCTTGCCTGACTTATGTGCCTGTGTGCCTTAGGAATATCCTGCAGCAGTGAGTTCCACAAGCTAAAGCAAGTTCCTCAGATCTTTATAGAGAGGATCCATATTCTTCTCTTTAAAAAGGAAGAACTATGACTCTAACCGAATGAGCCTGATGAGAAACCCCTCTTCCTTTTTCCATTGTAGATGTAATGGTAAAACGTGTGGCCGGTGGTGGTTTTATTTGTACTTCATGAGTAGTTTTATAATTGCAATAAGGAAAAAGCAAAGCTCTGATTGAAAAAGTGTATGTTTTAGCTTAGGGTTTCCAGTCATCTAATTCTGAACTGAAACACATGGGCTATGTCTACACTACAGTGATCCGTTGACAGAAGGTACTGTCAGAAGGGATCTTCCAACAAAACTTCTGTTGACAGATTGTGTCTACACATAAAAGCGAATTGCTCTGTCAATCCACTCTGTCAACAGAGGGCGGTCAGACTCCCTGGCCCTATACTGACAGAATGGCCAACTGGAAGCTCAGCAAATAGCTGCCTGGTGACTTGGAAACCCTGTCTGTCGACAGAGGCTCCCCCAGAGCATCCACATGGCTGTTTTGTCAACAGAAACTGTCAACACAGACATTATTCCTCATCTGGGAGAGGTCGAATGCTGATGGCAAAAGTGCCGAGTTTTGCTGACAGACTGTCAACAAAATGCATTTTGCATGTAGATGCTCCGAGTTTTGTTGACAAAACCCTCTAGTGTAGGTGTAGCCTTAGTCAAAAAGTGACCCTAGAGGCTCCCGTCAGCACCACTGGCCAGACCATTAAAAGTCTGGTTCACAGTGCTTCAGGGCAAAGGCAGACTGGTCCCTTCGTTTCCTGGGTCTGTACTACACCCAGAAACCACGGCCAGTGGGAGCTGTGGGGGTGGTGTGTGCAGGTGAGAACAGCTCATGAAACACCCTAGCCCTCCTATGTAGGAGCCAGACTTGCCAAGCCACTTCCTGAGCAGCGTGCAGAGCCAGGACAGGCCAGGAGCCTACCTTAGCCCCACTGTGCCTTTGACCCGGACCCACCCAAGATAAGCCTAATGCCCCAGCCATGAGGCCAACCCTGCTATCTCAGCCCTGAGCCCCTCCCAAAGCCATAGACCCCATCCTGCACCCAAATCCCTATTCTCTGGCCCCACCCCAGACCCCACAACTCCAACCCGACCCCTCTTTCCTTCCCATACCTCAGTCCTTGCCCCAGGCTGAAGATTTATCCTGCCCCCGGATGTCTCACTTCTGGCTCCACCTCAGAGCTCTCACCCCCTCCCACACCCAACTCCCTTCCCCAGGACAGTGAGAGTGAGTTGGGTTTGGGGAGGGCGAGCTACTGAAGGACGGCCTCAGGGAAGGAGCAGGGCTAAGGAGTTTGTTTTTGGTGAGTAAAAATTGGTAACCTTATTTTAGGTATAATGGTCATAATTCACTTTTTCCTTTATCCTTTCCTAAAAGAAGTGCAGTGCACACTACATTGCCTAGATTGCAGAGGGATCCAATATTCAGCTTCCTTATCATGGCGTCAGAAAATAATTAGTCATTTTGTGAATGCAATAAACATGCTTCCTTATAATTGTGGCTTACCTACAGACTATGGAGAAGTCACTACAGGTTTTCATCAGAATTCTTACCTGATTAAGTATATACAATGTGTCTTCCTCTTAACTCAGACTTACTTACAGTACCTGACGACATAGGTTTTTTCCCACATCATTTTAAATAGCTCAACTGTCAGGTGCAGCAGGAGAAAAGGAAGAGAAAAGAAATGAGAGCAACTGACTTACAGGTGCCAGGATACAAGATCTGTTTTCAGTCCCCTACCAACGCTTACTTCCTGGAGTCTGTTGCTGCTGTTTCTCTGGTTTTCTCCAGAAATGGCAGGCTGAGTTCATAACCTGTAAGCTATGTGTGAGTCACATAGGCCCTGATCCTACAGTGAATTTGTTTTTTCAAGTCTTAGTAACAAATTGTATTGTAGTGTCTACTAAAATCCACAGGCAGGGTCCCCGTATGCTAGCCGCGATACATATACACAGGAAGAGAGAGTCCTTGCCTCAGAGAATTTATGATCTACTTGAACCAAACAGATAATGTATGTGAGAGAAGTAGTATTATTCCCCACTTCAAGAAGGAAAACTCAGCCATGACGAGGCTGTGTCTTGTTCAAGGTCATCTAGAAGGCCTATGGCAGACCCAAGACTTAAACCCAAATCTCTTGAGGCCTAGTTCAGTGCTTCACCCACAAGATCATTCTCCATCCTTAAGTCTTCAGATAATGCCTTAGTGTTCAAGGCAATGGCCCAGCCAAGTCTGCTGGTCGTCTCAGTAATTGTGGATACACTGGTGCTGAGCAAATTAGATTTCCCAGCATTCCCCTATCTGTCATCATTCTGAACTGGCATTTCAGTCTTTTGTTTCATGGATCTGTATGTCCACTTAACAATGTGATTTCTATGAGCAAGAGATTGATTTGGGCAGGCACGAAGTAATTACAGAGCAGTTGATCTTTCTGGCATGCCTTTGAGCAGGTGATTCTTCCAAGGGCTTGTCTACATGACCACTTAAGGTCATGAAATTATGTCACTCGGGTGCAAAAAAGCCACCCTTGAACAACGTAAGTTACATCATAAGAACATAAGAACGGCCATACTGGGTCAGACCAAATGTCCATCTAGCCCAGTATCCCATCTGCTGACAGTAGCCAATGCTTGGTGCCCCAGAGGAAGTGAACCGAAGACAATAATCAAGTGATTTCTTTCCTGCCATCCATCTCCCGCCGTCAACAAAAGGCTAGGCACCATACCTTACCCCTTGCTAATAGCCATCTATGGACCTAATCTCCAAATATTTATCGAGCTCTTTTTTAAACTCTGTTAGAGTCCTGGCCTTCGCAGCGGCCTCTGGTAAGGAGTTCCACAGGTTGACTGTGCGCTGTGTGAAGAAAAACTTTCTTTTATTAGTTTTGAACCTGCTACCCATTAATTTCATTTGGTGTCCTCCAGTTCTTATATTATGGGAACAAGCAAATAACTTTTCTGTATTCACTTTCTCCACACCATTCATAATTTTATATACTTCTATCATATCGCCCCTCAGTCTCCTCTTTTCTAGACTGAAAAGTCCCAGTCTGTCTAGCCTCTCCTCATATGGGACCCGTTCCAAACCCTTAATCATTTTAGTTGCCCTATTCTGAACCTTTTCTAACACCAATATATCTTTTTTGAGGTGAAGAGACCACATCTGCATGTAGTACTCAAGATGTGGGCATACCATGGTTTCATATAGGGGAAGTAAGATATTCTTTGTCTTATTTTCTATCCCTTTTTTAATTATTCCTAACATCCTATTTGCTTTACTGACTGCCGCTGCACACTGCGTGGATGTTTTCAGAGAACTATCCACTATAATTCCAAGATCCCTTTCCTGATCTGTTGTAGCTAAATTTGCCCCTATCATATTGTATGTATAATTAGGGTTATTTTTCCCAATGTGCATTACCTTACACTTACCCACATTAAATTTCATTTGCCATTTTGCTGCGAAATCACTCAGTTTGCTGAGATCTTTTTGAAGTTCTTCACAGTCTGCTTTGGTTTTGACTATCCTGAACAGTTTGGTGTCATTTGCAAACTTTGCCACCTCACTGCTGACCCCTTTCTCTAGATCATTGACGAATAAGTTGAACAAGATTGGTCCCAGGACTGACCCTTGGGGAACGCAACTAGTTACCCCCTTCCATTGTGAAAATTTACCATTTATTCCTACCCTTTGTTTCCTGTCTTTTAACCAGTTCCCAGTCCATGAAAGGATCTGTCCTCCTATCCCGTGACCACCTAATTTACATCAGAGCCTTTGGTGAGGGACCATGTCAAAGGCTTTCTGGAAATCTAAGTATACTATGTCTATTGTATGCCCCCTATCCGCATGCTTGTTAACCCCTTCAAAGAACCCTAATAGATTACTAAGACGCAACTTCCCTTTACAGAAACCATGTTGACTTTTGCTCAACAAATTATGTTCTTCTACGTGTCTGACAATTTTATTCTTTACTATTGTTTCTACTATTTTGCCCGGTACTGACATTAGACTTACTGATCTATAATTGCTAGGGTCTCCTTTAGAGCCCTTTTCAAATATTGGTGTTATATTAGCTGTCTTCCAATCATTGGGTACCGAAGCTGATTTAAAGGATAGGTTACAAACATCGACTTAAAGTAGTGTCAACACCATGGTACGTCAGCAGAACACGCTTTCCTGCCAACATAGCTTCAGCCTCTTGTTGATGTGGAGTAATTATGTCAATGGGAGAGCACTCTCCCATCACCCTAGCATGTCTTAATCAGATGTATTACATCGGTGCAACTGTATCAGTGCAACATGGTAGTGAAGACAAATCCTCTGATGCAGTCCACAGAACCTGGTTAGCATCAGAACTTTTTGCATTCCTGGGACATGAGTTTACTGACAAAACTTGGTGAAAAATGCTAGGAGGAAATTGGGAAATAGTCAACCTGTGGGACTCCTTGGCAGAGGATGTGAAGATCAGGACTTTAACAGGGTTCAGAAAAGATCTAGATAAATTCAAGGAGGTTCAGTCCATCACTTGTTAACCAGGAAGGGTAGGAATGATGTCCCTAGCCTCTGTTTATCAGAGGCTGGACATGGATGACAGGGGAGGGATCACTTGATGATTACATATTCTGTTTACTCCCTCTGGGCATTAGCCATTGTCAGAAGACAGAATACTGGATTAGATGGACCTGTGGTCTTACCCAGTATGGTCATTCTTCTGTTCCAGAAGTACACCAAAATTTCAGTTATTTTTGTTATGAAAGTTTCAGAACAGACCCTTTTTGTTGGTGGGGAGGGGAGTTTTACTGATAACATCAAAATTGTTATCAAATCTCTTTGGCTGTGTCTATGCTTATCAAAAACAACGAAATGGCCGTGCCAGTGGCCAAACTGAAGAATACTAATGCGGCGTTGAACTGAATATTCACTGCTTCATTAGCATTCTCATGCTGCCGGCTGTGGCGCTTTGAAAGCGCTACTTTCGAATGCACATAGTGCGGCTACACGGGGTCATTTTGAAGGACCCCGCACATTTCAAAATCCCCTTATTCCTCTCAGCTGAGAGGCAGAAGGGGATTTCGAAATGTGTGGGGTCCTTTCAAAAGGACCCCCGTGTAGCCACGCTGAGCCTCACACATTCGAAAGCGGCACATTCGAAGTGCCGCAGCTGGCAGCGTGCAAATGCTTATAAGGCACTGAATATTCAGTTCAGCGCCTCATTAGTATTCTTCAATTCGGCCATTAGCATGGCCATTTCGATGTTTTTGAAAAGTGTAGACACAGCTTTTCTGTAAATTAAGTATTCCTATAACATCCTCAGTACACTTCCAATGAAGAGCCATGACATTAAAAAAAAAAAAAAAACCTATCCATTTTAGTGAAAAATTCCATTGTCAGACTATTTGTAATTTAAATACTTAATTTCAAAAAGTTTTGACCAAGTGTATTTATTAATGAACAAATAATAAGCTAGCATGGTTCAGTGCAAGTACTCCACCCAGACTTGGCTGCTGCTGGAGTCCCAGTTTCTGGGCTGCTCAGCCCACCCTACTGATCCTCTCTGCCTCAAATTCAGTATCTGTTTGGGCGGCCCAGCTTTGAAGTATGTTTTCATCTTTTTTCAATCTCTCCATCTGGAGAGACTCCTGCCTTCCTCTTTCCGGACTTGATATTACTCGTCGGCAGGGCTGGTCTCCACTTCAGTTCACAGCAAGCACATTAATGTCTTTCTCCTCTGTGTCAGTATCAGATTTAACTACCTCACTTACAACGCACAAAACATGACGTCCATAATTTCACTAGTGACAAATATTTTCTTATACTTTACGAATAGCAACAATAATAATGTATTCAGTGCAAGACATTTGATGACAATGTTTGTCTTTCTTCAACGGGTCATTCATTCCCTTATAATGCCCTGCACTTTGTTATTGTTTGATTGATTGTTATATATTTTAATTACTTTGTTAATATTGCTTTCTTCTTTGATTGTTACTGTTTTGGAATCTCTTAGGTGGCTGCTTTACCTGTATATATTGGAATAATTACAAAATACAATGAATCAATATTTTCAGTCTCATGAACAGCTAGGGTTCAACTGGCATACAGTTTTTGACTGGAATGTCCAGTTGAAAAAGGAACCTGGTGGCTCCAGTCAGCACCGTTGCCAGACCATTAGAAGTCAGATCAGTGGCGCAGTGGAGGTAAGGCAGGTTCCCTTCTTGCCATGGCTCTGTGCAGGTCCCAGAAGCAGCGGTGTGTCCTCCCTCCGGCTGCTATGCCTAGCCGCAGCCAGGGACTCCCCAGGCTGCCCCCATCCCAAAGCGCCAGCTCCGCAGCTCCCATTGGCTGGGGACTGCAACCAAAGAAATTTGTAGGGACATACCCTGCAGACAGGGCAGCATGCAGAGCCACCTGGCCATGCCTTCGCCTAAGAGCCAGAGGGGAACATCCTGCTACTTGCAGACAGCACCACCAAAATAGCAAGAAGAGCCATTTTTTTCAAAATCGGCTACAAAATCAATACTTGAAGAGCCACAATACATGTGAACAGAAGACAGTCCTTAATAGATCACGTCAAACTGTGCTTTTTGTCACCCCCATATGAAAAGCAGTGCACACACTGATTTGTACCAGTTGGAATGTTTGTTGCTTTCACCCCTGGGCTGGAGAGCAAAGGAGGACAAGGGAAATGCTGTGGCTGGTGGTAGGCTCTTAAACAGGAAGGAGCAATGTTTGCATCAACCCTCCATACACCTCCATTCCCACGCTCATCCCCTTGGCCCACAAGCCTGTCCCCTATTTCCAGGTTCTAACCACCTCAGACCCCAAATGTGCCCCCCATCCCCAAGCTTTACTCTCCCCACCATCCCCAGGCTTAACCCCTCTCAGCCCCAGACCACCCCCCAATCCTCAGGCTTAACCTGCCTTAGCTGACAAGCTCCTCCTTTTGCATGCACTGCCACCGCTCCTCCATGGCCACCGCTTCTTTCACTGCAGGGCTGCATGGCTCCAGCAGGGAAAGACTCAGCCGCCCTTCTCCCAGCTCTCCTGCAGGCTTAGCGCTTCCTCCACCTGCAGTGCGGGCAGCTCCCTGCCCTGACGCCACTGAAATAATGGAACTACTTTTAATTGGTTTAATGACTGGATCCCTCCTGCTGCCCGTTAAACCAGTTAAATTTAGTTCCGTTAATTCAGTGGCAGCACGGCAGGGAACCACAAGAGGAGTCAGCTGTAGCAATGCCCTGAGCTGCAACTGACTTTTTAAAGGGCCACATGCAGCTCCAGAGCCACAGGTTGCTGACCCCAACCTGGAGCCTACACTCCTGAACGCCTCCCTGCCAAAAAGCTCTGAGCTGCTGCCCCAGCCTTGATCCCTCTCCTGACCTCTGACAGCCTCATACACCCCAAACCCTTCATCCTTAGCCCACTCCAGATTCTGCACCCCAACCAGAGCCCTCTTCTCAACCTCCTGCCCAGTCTTGATCCCTCCCCCACCCCGAACCCTTCCCTCACAGCCCAGGCACCCTCTTACACCCCAGATTCCTCCCCTAGAACCTATACCTCCAGCTGGGGCCCTCGTCCTGCCCCTTTCCCCACACACCCTAACTTCCTGCCCAGAGCCCGCTCCCAAACTGTGAACCCCTCACTTCCATCCTGGAGCCCTTCCCTGAATCCCAAATCCTTCATCTCCAGCCTCACATCGGAGGCCATACCACTAGCCAAAGCCCTCACCTCCCCCAGTTCCCCATAACCCAAGCCCCTGCTCCAGCCTGGTGAACATGAGTGAATGAGTAAGGGTGGAGAGAGTGAACAACAGAGGGAGAGGTGGTGGACTGAGAGAGGGGTGAGGCCTCAGAGAAGGGACAGAGCCTCAGAGGTGGCAGGGCGAAGGTATTCAGTGGTTTGATAATAAAAATAAAAAGTATAAAACGTTAGCCCCTAGAACAGTGAAGAGGCCCTTCATAAATATAAATGTAAAAGCTTATACTTCTGTAGTGTTACCGTGTTGTAAATTTCAGAAGAGGGAGCACTTTCAAAATTACGTTCCACAGTTGTGGTCCAAGGAGGGGGCGGAACCTAGGGTTGATTTATCAGTGTCTTCAAAACACACAGGGTTACCAATAAGCAAATGTCTAAGTGCTGGATCTTGCAACACATAAGCACATTGGTGTGCCAGTGTAAACCCTTTTGAAATCAGTTGGGTACTGGGTAGGTGTAGCAATCAGTCCACATACTATATTTTGTCATATCAGGACTTAAGTGTTTATCTGTGTAAAAATTACATACATGCTGCTTATAAAGAGAGAAACAGGAGAAATGGGAGATGTCCAGTTCAGGGGGAAACATATCCACTATGTGAGATGGTTATGGGAAATAAAAATCCGCAGGTACTAAGGCAAATGTTCAAAACTGGATTTTTTTCTTTGTCTCCTGTATTGGAGAAGGGATGAGAATCCAGGACTGTTCTGATTCGAGAGCAGGGGTCAGCAAGCCCCAGCATGGGTGCCAAGAATGGCACATGAGCTGATTTTCATCGACACATGAGGCAGAACCTCAGCCCTGCCTCTCCTCCCCATGCAGCTGGGAGCTTGCTCAAAGCTGTGCAGATTAACAGAAGACCAGTCAGTGCTACCAACCACCACCTAAACAGTAAAGCTCTGCATCTTAATTTATTCATGCAGGTATTGTAAGTGAGGCTATTAGTGCCTTTAGAAAGTATCGCTGGCACTGGGACCATACACAGAGATCAGAAGGTCGAATTTCGGCTCTCTGCCTTGGAAAGGTTGCTGACCCCTGTTCTAGAGGGTCGTGGGGATTCTATAACAAGAGAGGCCTTGTCAGAGAGCTTCAAGCATGTACTTGTATAACAGGTTTTGAACAAGTCTAGTGCAGTATTTACTACTGAAGTATAAAGGGTTGGGTTGCTTGCTGTGTATTTGGAGCTGGCGTTTTACCAAGGAAGTAAACTTTTTGATTTTTCATTGTTATTTTGTGACAGCAAAGCTGTTTCCATTATTTCACCACACAAAGTGAAACTCGGTATGCTCTCTGTGAAGCATTGATTTTAAAGGCATTAATGTAAGTGCTTTTGCATCAGGCCTGGATGGTGACAGAATGAATTATTTATGCCAAGTGAAGCAAGATAAAGTTTCTCTTAAGAGTCCTTTAACATATCAGTTTGATAACAGTCAAAACACCTTTACTGCCATTAAATATTTACTAAGACTTGGCTTTTGGAAGAGGGGCAGTTCAGTGCAGTGTATCTGGCTCCATGCAGTGCTATTGATTAGCTATCAGAAGGACACAGTTAATGAATAACTTGAGGTATTACAGAACCCTCCACATTCTTGTCAATTCTTTTCTCTGAAGATGACCTAAAATAAAGTCAGTCACAACTGGCATTCACCCTGCCACAGATTGCACAAGCACATACTAGGGAATGAACAAAAGGGTCAGGAGACTCAGTTGATCAGTGCTTAAGCAATCCTTTCTAGTGGTTGTTGCCATCGCTGTTGGACTTTAGAACTGGACATGTTTACATTTAATTAGAGAGGACACGCAGTTTACATGGCACAGTAGCTGTCAATATCAAATCAGAACTGATTTCCGCTGTCTCTCCCAAATGACTATTTCCTTCAAACTAATTAAAAAAGGCACCTAACGATACTCATATAAATTTTAAAGCAAAAGTAAACAATATTCCCTGGAGAGGAAAATAAAAGTAAACAACATGGTGTGGTCATCAGGTTTAACTTGGTTTTGAGGTGATTCTGTCAATGTTATCAGACTGCTGATACATCATACTTACCACTTGGATACTTCAGTTTTCAGTGGCAGTATTCTTATTCCTTTCATCTGCATTAATTTTGCAATTTATCAAAAACAATAAAGTAATATGCTATGATAGGCAACTCTTTTGCAGGGAGGGCTTGTTCCTTTTTTTTTTTTTTTTTTTAAACCTTTAGAACAATTCGTGACTCTAGGGTTGGCTTTGTTTGTGCCCTGTAATAAGCAGCTCCTAATGAAAAGCAAACCTTATTTTCCACATATATTTTCCATTTGGTTTTCTTAGGTATGTATGCAGATGTAGAGTTAAACAACTAAGACAGAGCAGATTGTTAAAACCTCCAACCATGTATGTCATGGTGCTGGACCCTGACCCAGTAGGAAAATCAAGGTCCAGGTATGCAATTTGCTGTGTGCTCTCAACATCCAGGGAAGTCAGTAAGAATTAAGGGGGCTTTGCACCCCCAGAACATGGTCAGCACCTGTTAAGATACAGTGCTGGAGCTTGATCCTCATATGAGCTAAAAACAGTTTGCAGAATCAGGCTCATAATAAGGCTGAAGAAAGGATAGTAATATGTGCTACTTTTTAATTTTTTAACAAGTTTAATTTACATAAAGTAACTGTAATATTTTAATATATAACCAGGTTATTTTAAAATTGTGGGCTTGGTTTTTAACAAAAGTACGCTCTGATTTTGAAACTAGGAACCTCACACCCTTTGCAGATACTCTGTGTTGTTGTAAACCCTTGACATAGGCAAATTCTCAGTTGACGTGAAGCCAATGTAGTTGGCGTTACTCCATCCATTCACATAGACTTCCCTAAGTAGGAGGCAGTGCCACACTATGTTGGCATCTAACAGATCCAGTTAATAACATGACCTTCACAAGGCAGCTTGAAGTTAACTTGCACCTAAAGCTGAATTTGATCCCAGTCAGCCTAAGCTCTGGTCTGCTGTAGCTGTTAATTTAGCCTTTTATGTATGCAATAATCAGATTTGCCTGGTAGGTTTTAAACGTGAAAATACAGGCACCCTCATAAGTATCTTTTACCTCTAAGTATTGAGGTCACTTGTAATGACTTGCTAGTTCTGCCTTAGATTAATAGCTGAGGAGAAGGGGAGGGATAGCTCCATGGTTTGAGCATTGGCACGTTAAACCCAGGGTTCTGAGCTCAATCCTTGAAGAAGCCATTTAGGGATCTGGGGCAAATAGATTTACTTTTAATAGAAAAAAAAAAAAAGAGGGCAGTGCTTAGTCCTGCCAAGAGGACAGGAGACTGGGTTGATGACCTCTCAAGGACCCTTCCAGTTCAGTGAGATGTGTTACCTCTGAATTTGTAATATTACCTAAAAAATTAGATTATTGCAAATACTGTGTTAAAATTTAGTCACCAAAACAATTGGCAAGTATTTAAGCATGACCAGAATATATGAACTGACAATAAATAATAGATAAAAGGGAAAATCTTTTCCATAACTTTTAATGGTGGAACAAGAATGGCACTATTCAAAATGCAGCCACTCTGCAAATTTAAGACCAATTGTACCTAACCAGAAGAGGTGTTTCAGAGATGCAGAAACAAAGTCGGCCTCGTGGTCTTTGTTCCTTCAGCCCCAGCTCTATAAACTTATTATAGAAGTGTGCCTTCTGTAGGGTGGGCTTGCTTCCACCATCTCTGTGCAAGACTGCAACGTACCTAGATTGTGTCACATTTCAAGGATGCACATATATGATACACCCCAATGCCTATACCAAATCTTGTATGCAGCTAACCTGTTGTTGTCATAGCTGTATTGGTCCCAGGATATGAGAGAGGCAAAGATGGGTGAGTGAAAGTGTTTCATAGGACCCATTTCTGCTAGTGAAGAGCTCTGTGTAAGCTCAAAAGCTTGTCTGTTATCACCAGCAGAAGTTGGTCCAATAAATAGTATTAACTCAGCTACCTTCTCTCTATTCAAAACTCTGTATGCTTTATTTAATATGAACATTATGAGTAGCCAGTTCTATACAAAGGTCATCAGAAACATTCCGATTGCTCACAGAAAAATAGAGGTGTATAATGTCGTAAGTAACAGTGAGCACCCACAATTGCAGTTGCACTAATTCAAAAACACAAAACCTACAAATGTGGAAGCAAAGAAATATTAGAACATATGAATGGGTTGGCATTGCAAATCATGGATACGCATGTTTGGAGGTACTTTAAAAAATATATCACTAATCTAAACACGTACACACTCACACACACATGGAAATTCAGAATTAAGGCAGCAAATCCAGAATATCCTGTTCTGGTCTGTTCTGTACTGGTGTTTATATTATACTGCACTCGTCACCATAGTATCTGAGCGTCTCCAAGTAGTGCATTAAATAATGTGACTACAATCTGCCACGTGTTTGTTCTCTCATCCTGTTCCCAAGATTAGAAGTGTGTTCAGTTAAGCATTTGGCTTTGGATTGTTTTATATAATATATACCAATAGATGAGTGTGGATATATTATTTGAAGAAAGCAAAGGGCAAAGAAATGTGCCTAGTACTTAGAACAGTAAGTGGTGTGGTTTATGATCGTCCTCTGTCCTGTGTGCAGTTAGCCTCTTTGAGAAAGCTTTATCTCCTGCACAGGCAAGCTTGATTCGATAGCCTAAAGGAAGACACTGTAGGGAGCAAAGGACAGTCTGATGAGCTTGCAGGAATTTGTTGAGGAGAAGCGTTGCAGCTTTCTGGACTAGTTGGAATTTCTAGTGCTGAAGCGGTCACGTACAAATATATTGCAATGTGGTAGCCAGGCATAGTTAATGGTAGTTTTCTAGGATGGGTTGGAATCTTGTAGCCAAGTGGAGATGGCAGAAAGCATTACTAGCAAAATTGCTTGCGTGTGAAAATTCGGTGTCAGTAAGGAATCCAGATACACACCTGAATTCTGGACTGGATTTACAAGTTGTGGCTGTGTACCTTCAAACAAAGAAGACTAAACAATGGTTTGCAAACTCTTCAGATGCTTTTCTCTGCCTGTCAGCATCACCTGCATCTTGGTCAGATTCAACTTCTGTCTGATGTTCTTTACCCACAAGTGATCATTTCCAAGTAAGGGATCATCTTGGCAGTAGTTGTGTGTGGTGAAATATAGTTAGAGAAGTATCTTATCTCCATATTGCTGGCACCTGAGTCCCTTATTTCACCATTTCACCTAGTGGCTGCGTTTGGATGTTGATAAGAACCCAAGAGAGTGTTGGTCTTAGTGGAAGTCTCTGAGTGAGGATGGAGGGATAGCTCAGTGGTTTGAACATGGCCCTGCTAAACCCAGGATTGTAAATTTAATCCCTGAGGAGGTCATTTAGGGATTGGGGCAAATACATGTCAGGAATGGTGCTTGGCCCTGCCAAGAGGCTAGGGGACTGGACTAGATGACCTCCTGATGTCCCTTCCAGTTTTAGGAGATGTATATCTCCATTTATTTATTTATTTATTTATTTATTCAGTAGTGAAGGTGCGTTTTCTCATGATGACTTACTATATGCCCCCCACTAGGAAGGAATTAAATCATTTTTAATGCATTACACTGGACCCCAAGGCCCCTCTGTTGACCGTATTGAACACCAGCTCTGACAGCCACCACTGGTCCTGGGGCAAGTGGGAGTGGGGCCTGACTCCATGCCCTGGAAGGGGCAGGGCTAAGTGTAGAATGAGTGGGGCTTATGGCAGTCAGCCCTGCCCACACCCCCCCATACTCTCTCAGAGCTGAACTTCTGTAACTTTTCAAAGGGATCCAGAGCTCCTGCCACAGCCAAAGTAGCAGTGGCATGGGCTGGAGCTTAGGGCCCCTTTGAAACACTGGACCTGGGGGCAACGTCCCCCTCCCCACCCCCCATCAGCAGGCCTGGAATTGAATGCTTCAGGGATGTCCAGAAGCATGAGACTGGAGATTGGCCCTAAATCCACTGACAGCAGACCATCCTCCACTGCAACTAAAATAGTTTTGGTTCAATACCCTGACCTGAATTCAGTCACTTCATTTAGGTAAGCTTGAAAATGGCCATTGACTAACTCCATTATGAGCATCTCAGGAACAGAAGGTTTGACTCTGAAGAGCGGTTGACTAGAACCTATGCACCCACCGTACTGGTTTTTCTTCTTCAGTGTTCATCAGACTATTAATGTGATCTTAACTCATATACTTGTAGAGGAAACTGTACAATAATAGACTACAGTGCTCACCCTGTGCCAGAGGAGTCCATTTTAATGGCTGTTTAATAGCAGCCAGACTTTGAATTAAACGTGTTGACATCTAATTAATCCAAACTTGATCATTTTATCCACCGTCTTTTCCAGCAAAAATAGCTCTGGTGCGTGTGCCTTGTAGGATTCAGAGTTTCAGGCCTAAAGAAATCTGACACTAAGTTATCAGAGAGACTTACTCGTTTTGGGATACTACTCTGTCGCGCCTCACGTCCTACTTTGACTAATTATTGGTCATATTATTGAGACATTGGTTATCTCAAGGGAATCAGGACTCTCTTTACAAAGTTCAAAATGGAAAAATGTTACCAAGACTGAAGAATGAGATTTCAGGACTCATGAAGGGAGCCAAATACAACAACCAATAGGACAAAGGTAATGCATTATTGTAACAATAGGGCTAGATAGTTGGCCGTGAAACAGCAGTGCTAAAGTGCCCTAAAGCTGCCCAGTATGCGCAGTTGAGGAGTCCCCAAATCTTGTTGGTTTTGTTTTATGTTCTTTGTATTCTGTTAACACAACAGGGTTCCAGACATAGATCAGGACCCTTTTGTGCAGGGCATTCTGCAAACAAATAGGGAGGGTAACAGACATATGCTTGGTGAGTTGGGAAGGGGCATTACCAGAGCACTGCTGCACTTCAGTGTTCCCAGCCAATATAGGAACCTTTCAGAGACAGTTTTAGCTGATGTAAGTCAGAACCATCATGCTTCTGCTGTAACATCAAGGGCTGAATAATCCTCAGCACTGTAAGTGGTTGAGAAGTGCATAGGTGGCATACAACTGCCTTTAATACAGGCCTCTACCTACCTGGTCACAGTTCCGACAAGTCCTTCCTCTGAAGCCATCGCATCCAAGACCAGCCAGGTAGGTGTATGTGCAACAGCAATCTAAGAGGCAGATCAATAAGCATATGTGCAGCCGCAGCCCAAGAGGCAGAAAACTTTGAACTTGTTTTGTCCTCAAACATTTGTATTGAAAAGAATTGTTCTTCAGCTTCCACCTCCCATATATCAAGGAGCTGTAAAATCAAAATGGTTTATTTTGAGTTCATTTTCCTCCAAAATTATAAAAAATGAGTATTTTATTCAATAGATACATAATATTTAGCAAGGATGAGCAAGTGCCATTGAGTCAGGAGACAAGGTCTTAGGTGGTCAAGCCTAGCCGTCAGAGTGGAAGAAAAGCCAAGTGGTCAGTGTCCAAAAGCCAAAGCCAAGAGGCTCGTAGGAATCAACACCAGGAGCTGGGGCCAAGAGTCAGAGATGAAGTTAAAGGTTGACTGCCAGAGTTGAAGTCAAGAGTCAGAGCCAATTGTTGGGTCAGAATTAAAGGAGTCAAGGAAGGTACGGGCAGAAGTAGTTCTCAGGTAGGAGCAAGGCTGGGCCAGAATGGGAATTAGTCTGTGTGCAGAGCAGATCCTGGGCTGGAGCCATGAGAAGCAAACCAAAAATAGAGCTTACAGAGAGGTGAGCACAGGGACTCCATGGGTGTCTGCAGTGGACAACCAGCAAGCTATTGCTGCTTCTGTGCTTAGGAGCTGACCTGCTAGCTTTTTCATCAGTCAGGAAGTGTGATCCCTCAGGCAATCTAGGTGGCTTGTGAGTGTGTCAGGAGTACTGAGCAGGCACAGCTGCAGGGCCTTACTCCTGATGCATGGTCCTAAAGAGAAGAGGTTTTAATAAAACACATAGGCTGTGGCCACACTTGGCCAAACCTTCAAAATGGCCATGCTAATGGCCAAATCGAAGAACACTAATGAGGCACTGAATTGAATATTCAGCGCTTCATTAGCATCTGCACACTTCTGGCCACGGTGCTTCGAAAACATTGCTTTCAAATGCACGCGGCTCGGCGCAGCTACACAAGGGTCCTTTTCGAAAGGACTCAGATGAGAGGAATAAGGGAATTTTGAAATGCGCGGGGTCCTTTTGAAAAGCACCGCGACCAGCGGCGTGTGAATGCTAGTGAGGCGCTGAATATTCAGTTCAGCGCCTCATTAGTATTCTTCGATTTGGCCATTAGCATGGCCATTTCAAAGGTTTGGCCAAGTGTGGCCACAGCCATATAGACTAAAAGTTTGTGATCACATTCATCTGAAAGAAGCAGGCAATGAAAATAACTTACATTTACACACAATAGAGCCTTAATCTAGAAGGAGTTTAGATTGCCTTGTGGTGTATAGCATGTGTCACAATCACTTTATCTATGTCACCTCTGCAGTGAAACAGGTAACTATGAACATTGTACACAGTATCACTCAGGGCCAATATTTTCAAAGGCCCTGTCTAAAATTAGGCTCCTATGTCAATATTCAGGTATGTAAATAAATGGCTTGATTTTCATGAGTTCTGAAAAGCACATCCACTCTCATTTAAGATTATGGGGGAGGCTGGATATTTAGCACTTTCTGAAGTCAGATCGCTGGTTTAGGGATCTAAATGTTGAGATCAAGTATGTCTACAGAGCCATTAAAAACCCACAGCTGGCCTATGCCAGTGAAGGGGCTGTTTATTTGCAGAATGGATATCAAGGCTGGGGCTGGAGCCTGGGTTAGAGCCAAATGTCTACACCGTTAGCCTGAACCCCATGAACCCAAGTCACCTGTTACATGCCAGCTACAGGTGTCTAACTGCCCTGTACAAATAGGTTGAGGGGCTTAAATTTGGGCTCCCACTTTTGAAAATCTTGGCCAAGGCATATAAAAATGAGCAATAACATCCTCAATTTGCAGCTTTTAGCATTACTTCCAAACGCTGTCGTCTGCTTTTCTCTGGTAGGGCTCCATAGTTTCCCACTAAAATAAATCATCAGTCAATACATTTTATATGCAGCTACTAATATGATTTCATTTTTAATGCCTCTATTCAGTGGCTTTGTCATGTCCTTTCATGAATTATGTATGTTTTCAAACTGTCTTGATTTCATCAAATAGGTGCTTCGTGCCATTTTCAAGCAACCTCAGGTGCTAGGTGTAATGGCAGACCAACATTCTAACCTCTAACTTTTAGATTCCTATCAATTCATCCATATTTTACTTATGCATCTATATTACATTTTGATTTGTATGTGATTTCCTATACAGCTTGATCGCAGGGAGAGGGGGTGTTTTCTGTATAAATATCCTTGCAAAAGGAAAGAAAAATAATATACAGGTTGCACCTCCCTGGTCTGGCAACCTCTGGATCTCGGCTGTACCAGAGGAGGGATTTTACCTGAGTGAGGACATCAGTGCTCTCTGGTTCCCCTTCACACCATCCACTGCCAGCCCAGGCCACTGGGCTCCACTTTGAGTCCAGCAGGGCTCTCAGCCACTGGCCCTCCTGCCACCAGCTGGGCTAGAGCTTCCCAGCTCCAACCAGGCTCCCAGCCCTGGCTCCTTTCCCAGCTTCGGATGAGGTTCCCTTCCCAGCTCTGGCCACCACCAACTTCCCAGCCCTCAGTGGCACAGTGCTAGCACAACCAGTGCCAGCTTCTTGGCCTTCACAAGCCTGGCTACAGTTGCCCAGCCCTGACTGGCATTCCCAACTGTGGGGTCATAGCTGTCTGCTGCTCCCAGCCACCAGGGCTCTCTGGTCCCAGATTTTATAACTACAACCTATACCACTCCACACTAGCACCCTGCATGCAAAGTTTGACTGGAATGTCGGGTTCAGTCTGCATTTCAGATCAGAAAACAGGAAAATACACTTTGTAGAATGGTTGATTAATTGATATGGTAACTGCTTTCATCAGATTCTAGTATACATGCTGTCGTCCTGAGGTACTCTAAATTATCTGCTCATTGTAGCATTTTTGTTTCTACTGCCTTTGTTGTAAATGTGCTCCCTGAATTTCTTCTACATTTGATCCCGTTTCACCCGCAGGCAAGTGATAGAATGAAGGAAAATAGAAATGGAGCAGACCTACCATCTAGTCCAGTACCTGGTCAGTGAAGGGATGTTCCCTACTCACCATTTGAAACAGGAGTACATCAAAGCACACTATGGAACATGACTGCAGGGTTCACATGGCCAGTTGAGATTCAGCAAGCTAGGACACTGTAGGTTCATGCCCTGGCATGTAAATACCATGAGGCGAGGAGCTATAGCTATGGAATTGGCACAGTGATTGCCCTCTGATAATGATAATTAGCATATTTCTGCCTGATGTAGATAAACTTACTGGAAGTGGGTCTTACCCACAAAAGCTCATCACCTAATTAATACATTTGTTAGTCTTTGAGGTGCTACAAAACTGCTTGTTATTAATTTAAGAACAACTTATCCTTACAAAAATATTAGTGCTTTATTCATGCCAAATACCAGGAAGGGATTTGAGATTTCTGGCACTGAAAAGTTGACTGAGGTTGTGTGGAATTGGGCTAGCCTGTGCAAAATGTATTTCAGAAAAACACATTAGTTTCATGAATTTATTTTAGTCAGTTGCACTTTTATTCTCTTTGGACTATATTTTGATAGCCTTACCCACACTGAGTAGTACCTTGCTTCACAAGTAATCCCACTGAAGCCAGTGGGGCAACTTATGTTGTTCAAAATGTTCTATCCCTCTGTTTTATTCTACTCACTTATTTCAATATTTAATGACAAAACAGCTGAATCTTCCATTGCACAATCCATAATTCATGGTGATTAATTCAAAGTCTTGTAAATCACACATCCATCTTTATCATACAACATGTTGAAAAAGTAGGCTTATGTGTGGCACAGATTTTATTTATAAAGAATTAATTTGGGGATGGATTCCATTTTTCTATGAGATTTTTGTTTTCTTTTGAATTTTTTAAATCTTCTATACACTTGAAATGATGCTTTTAAAATAATAAGTAGCTTTTATTTTCAAAGTTCATTGAAATTAATATAGAAAGATTTTCCAGCTTAATGGTATGTCTCTACATTTCTGGGCTTCCTGTTCTGTTACATAATAAAGATCTTGTTCCAGAACTAGTTTATATTGCTATATGTGTAACCCTCACGTAACTCAAATTTTTGCGCAAGCTGAGGGGGAGATGGGAACCAGGCAGCAGCTACCCTGGGCTTGCAGGAGCTGGGAAATGTGGCTGGTCAGTTCCCTGGCTCCCAGACAGGTGGGGAGCCAGGAACCAGGGGACAGCCTGCTCCCTTCTCCCCGCCCCTTGCGGGACCTGGGAAACTAACCAGCCACATTTCCAGGTCCCATGAGCAGCAGGGAAACTGGAACCAAGCTGGTCAGTTTCCCGGGTCCTGCAAGTGGCGGGGAGCTGGGAACCAGGCAGCAGCTGGCTCCTGGCTCCCCTCCCCTTGCAGAGCCAGGAAACTGACCAGGGCAGCATCCTTGGTCAGTTTCCTGGCTCTAGCCAGTGGAGTGGGGGAGCTGGGAACTAGGGGCAGCCTACCTCCCCACTGCCTTCCGCTCCTTGGAGCCAGGAAACTCACCAGCGCTGCTGCCCTGGTCAGTTTCCAAGCTCTGCAAGCAAAAGGGAATTGGGAGCCAGGCTGCCCCTTGGTTCCCAGCTTCCTGCTGCTTGTGGGACCTGGGAAACTGACCAGCCTGCCAGGACTTGTCAGTTTCCTGGCTACTTCTCCCTGCTTTCCTCCAGCCACACAGCTGTCAGCCTGACAGTGGCGCCGCTGGGGGCAGGCAGGGAGAAGGGGCTCTTAGACTGCCTAGCTGCCCATAGCTGTGGGGAGCTAGGCAGGCTGACAGCCTCAGAGTGATCTCAAGTTGTGCTTAAGTCACGTTAAAGCGAGTTACACACAACTTGAAGCCCCATATTTTGAGGGTTTACTGTATCAGTGTCATTGAAGTGTGGTATTCTTACAATTCAAACTCCAAGCTTATATTGTGAGCCAATAATATAAATTTATATATTTTGTTTTCCCAGTTTACACAATTCTCTGTCACAAGAAGTGAGTCTTAAGGATCAGTTTAACTGTACTCTAAGTACATACGAAGATGCACTGAAAAGCAGAGAGGATATTGTAGCCATCATGTATCGCCAAAATGAGCAGCTAGCTACCCAGCTGCAGCAAGCAATGACAGAACGAACAAACCTGGAATTGAAGCTTCAGCAAGCTTTAGAAGCTTCACAAGCGGCCAACGAGAAAGTGCAAACGTAAGTCAGTTGTTTTTACGTGTGGATGAAACAGAATCAGATTTTATGCCTCCTGATGTTTAAAGTGTGGTTGTAGTCACAAAGTGACTGTTTAAAAGTGCCTTCTTCTTATTTAGTGAAAAAACTAAGTTTTTACAGTGTTTACTGCCTTAGCGCTCTATGACTAACCCCCTTCCCCTAACTGCACATTAAAGAGTGGGGATTGTTGTCTAGCTTGTAAAATGTGTGCCCCAGGGGTGCGACCTGGAACCATGGTACCACAACCCTGGTTCACCATCCAGGACTTCCTCCCACACAGTGATGCTGTGACAAGTGGTAGTCTGCTCCCAGTCCTTCGCTCACACAGAACTTTACTCAGGCAAGCACACACATAGCTTCAGTTACATGAATGTTTCTGCTCAACCATTCATGAACTAATAATAGAGAGACTCCTGTTAGCTCTCATCCTCCCCTCCCCACCAGTTCCACAGCCTAGAACCTCAGAGCTGTACTGTCTTATGATGATCAAATGCCTAACCCATGCAAGTTTATTTCTTGAAGGTAGTCCTCACTGCACAGTTATTTAAAATAACAGCTGTTATTCGAAATAACTTTCCTAGCATCTACGCAAAGCAAAGGCTATTTTGACATCGTTTCAAAATAGTGGCCATCTTAACTCCAAATTGGTAAACTTCATGTCACAAGGAACAGCACCTATTTTAAAATAGCTACTTCGAAATGGGTGCCCTTAAGACAAGGAATAGAGTGCATCCAATTGCTCTGTTTTGAAGTAGGCTCTGCTGTGTGTAGATGCCGTATTTTGAAATAGCTAAGTGCCAAAATTTTTGGGAATAAGGGGCCTCCGGAAGGAGGACTTCCTTCCGGAAAACCCCCCCGGGGGCCACGCTTCTACATGGCATTTTGGAGTCCGGAAGAAAGGTCTTCCGGACTCCAAATCATGTGATGTTATGCTAATGAGGCATGGGGAATTTGCATCCATGCCTCATTAGCATCTTTCGCTCCCTGTATTAGCGTGCCACTTCCAAAGGAAGTGGCCTGTGTCGAAACAGCCAATGTGTTTTTGAAATAAGCTCTGTCAGAATAGCTGTTCCAGAATAGCTTATTTCAGAATAAGGCTGCTGCATAAGTATATCCTCAGTCTGCCCCTCCCTCGATAGCTGTGTTTACACTACGGAATTCTGTCGACAGAAGTTACTGTCAACAGATATTTTCCGACAGAACCTCTGTCTACAGAACACATCCACACCACGCTGCCCAGCCCTCTGTTGACAGAACAGCCAACCAGAAGCTCTGCAAAAAGGGCTGGCTGGTGAACCACAGGCCCTCTGTGTTGACAGAGGGCCTCCTGGAGCATCGACACTGTTTTATTTTGTTGACAGATTCTTTCTGCAGAGGCACTGTGCCTCATACTTTCAAGACGGAACTGTGCCGGGAAGGAAGGTTGTGGTCTGTCAACAGATTCTAGACAGAATGCATTTATAGTGTGGATGTTCCATAGTTTTGTCGACAGAAGACCTCTTCTGTTGACAAAACTTTGTGGTGTATACACAGCTGATGTGGAGAGAACAGTGCACCAGCCCCTTGTTCCTGAGCAGGCTCCCCAGGCACTCAACCAAACCACACTGTTTTAGATAAAATTTGTAAACCAGATTTATTAGATTAGATTTTAAGGGATTTTAAGTAGTAATATACAGATCAAAATAGATCACTGTACAAAATAAAACAGGAACGGTGTAAGTTTTCTAAATTTAGGATTTGAATAGAGGACAGGATTTGAGTCAAGCAGTGTTTCACCCTGTTAGATAAAACAAACAGTCTGCCAAGCTTCCATACACAGGCAGGCTGCCTTCTTTCCTTCCTGAGACCCCAAGTCTAATCGGTATTCCTAAGGTGTTTCCAAGTGTTGCGTTGTTAGTGGGGGCCCATGCTGCTGTCACTTTCCCATTTATAGTTCCTGCCATATCCAGGGAATGTCTTGTTTTAAGCCAAGGCCTCCAGCATAGTCTGTGGAAAAATACAGATACTAAAATGGAATCCAGTGTTATCTGATCTAGTCACATGCCCGTGCATGCTTTAATGAGTGACAGCAGCCATTATTTGTATACTGACTGAAGCATCCACAGGTGAGGATAAGCCTTTCCCATGCCCCATTGTCTTTGTTGCAGGCCATTCAACTTGAAAAGGCCATTCACAGTGTGCTGGCTAGATTGGATATGTAAATCTTTGGGGGGGGTTATCAGGAGCAAGCATATTTGAAATAGTCAAAGTCAGAGTCAGAAATGTATAGTCAATATTCACTACTGCAGATACAAAAATAATGCATGCATCATATTCAGCAAATTATAACTTTTTCATTGACACCTCACATGACATTTTATACAACATGCGTCATAATTATATCATAATCCTATCACTGATGAATATGGGGATAGAGTGTTAACTCCTTTGAGAGCTAAGGAGAGACTTTCTGCAGCAGCTGTGTACCAGGTCAGCATGGGGTCACTGACCAAATCGTCCCTATGAGATAAAAAGAGAGGGGAACTATATAGGTCCACACCAGTGCAGGAAAAGCTCTCTCTTACCTGGATTGGGAAGAGCAGCATTCACTGTCCACCCATGGAAGTGGTGAAATACTAGGTTTTGTCAGGATTCTCTGTGGACACTGCAATGGTTGCTCGTTTCTTGGGAAATTGGGAATAAATTTTTCCTTCTCTATCAGACTGGGGATATTCAGATTCCCGACAATGGACTGAATTGGGGCTTATTTGGGGCAAAATGGGAATGGGAATTATGCTGTGATGTCATCTCACTATGTAGCTGTAGGACAGATGTCCACTGTAGGCACTCCACTGAGAAGAGATCAGAGATACAGAAATCAGATAAAGTGGATTAGTGAAGGTATTAAAGGAGGTATGTTTAAAGGAGCATAAATTGCAGGTTGGCAGAGAGAATTTCAGGAGTGTTGTTCCTGGTACAGTGGGATGCCAACCCATCTCTTTTATAGCCCTGTGTAATCTACATTTGAAAGCGGGACGTGATGATGTCCTGGCAGTGGGTTCACTGGGAACCAGAATGGGTAAGGGGAAGGCTTGGCAGAAGCCCCTTGGGTATATATGACTTCTCCTGTACGCTTTATCTGCCAGGAATACCCAGACATGTAAGAACAAAGTTGTGGCCTAACTGAACCACATATTTTGTCTTCTGTCCTTCCAGGGACTAGAAGCTAGGTTCTGAGTTCTTGGTTCTAGTTCCTCAACATAACTCTCCTCCATCTGTAGCATCTTTATGATGCACAAACAGGAAAGGTGAACACAACTTGACTTTCAGATCCCACGTGACTGCACAATGATTGCTTATGTCCATTCAACATAGCTGTGTGTGTGCTTGCCACATGTACTAGTGCCAGAAGATTTTCTTTTAGTAGCACCTGTAGGCCCCTAGAGTCATGAGCCACACTATAAAGGGCACCTCTGCCCCCTTCCACCCTCAGTTCCTTCTTGCTGGAAAATTCTGGTGGTGGGGAAGGAAGGAGGGTGGTATGTTGAATGGGTATGAAAAATAGATTTGCTGGATAGGGGTTGATATTTCATATCAATTTTTGATAATTTAATATAAACTATGTATATTATTTAGTGTCATTTAGTGTCAATGCTATGCTCTTTGCTATACAGAACTTGGAGGACTCATGGTCCATGTCCTGACATCTATTAAGCCTTCCCTAATATCATTTGAAAACTGTCACATTACTGGTTTTTATCTTGCTATTTGTAAATGTGGAATTTATAGGCCAGTATTTGTCCCGGTCCCTTGAAACCAGAACGGCTATGATAGAAGCACAGACACAACTTGAGCTCTAGTGGTGCCAATGCACTGCCATAATGAAAAGAATTTGTTCAATTTAACTTGCTTAACTACTTGGGAAAATTTCTGTCCAGTGAGTTTCATTATTGCTAAAATCTGTCCTCTGGCAAAATTAAACAGTTGGTTGAAGTCGTTTGATGACAATAGCATACCCTTTTTATCAGTGCGTCTTCCCAGCACCCAGTTATCCACCCCCATCTTATAATTCAACCTTCAAACAGATTAAGCAGCTGAGTTTGTGGAAAGTGTGTTTACTTTGAGCTAAGAACCCTTGTGTGACACTATAGAGATTCCACTGACACCTCTGGGAGAACTATACAGACAGTTCCTGCTCATCAGCAGGGAAACCAGGCTGAGAATTCACAATTTCTTTGTAACCTCAACTGCTTCGTTCAAATCTGTGTTTGGCAATTAGGCAGGAACTGGTTTGTTAGCTTTACTTTTTTATGATATAGGATGTTCTGCATTTCAAAAAGAAATTGGAAAGGATTTTTGCTATATTCGTATTTAATTTTTAGCATTATCCTACAGAGCTTTTTATTTGTATTGAAAATGTGAAACTAAATGCCATAGCCCAATTGAAAATTCAAAGTAGAGGGTTACCCCTTCCTCTCCATCACATCTTTTAAAAATTCCAAAACCAGGTATAATTTTGATTTGTAAGTGAAGTCTCTTCTGGAGACATGATAAGTTACTTTCTGTTTGTTTCAGTGTTATTGAATGATTATACTTCAATGGAGTTGAGTTAAAACAGGAGAACTAATTATGAGCTTGATTAAGGAAGAATAATTAAGAATGTTATTAAAAAAGTAAAAATTAGGTTTGGCAAACAAATCTTTCTTAATGTCATCAGTTCTTTGATATTATTGAAAAATATTAAAGAAATTAAGTTTTTAAAATAAAATTCTTACAATATATGTTATGTCATCAGCTTAGAATACAGTGCAGCTTTCATTTCTCCATCAAAGGTGGCACTATTGGGTTTAATCTATTTGTGTATATATTAAGTTACCTACCTGCCATTGTTGCTCTCTGGATTTAGTGTGCCTTGTAAATTAGGGTTGTCCTTTGGTATGTGGACACACAGTATCTAAAAAGTTGCTGGATTCCACCTCACAGAAGCTGTAAGCCAGAGGGCAGATACAATGGAATTTACTTATAACAAACTTGTATATCAAAAAATACTGTTTATATTTAGGTAGAAAGAAACTTTCCCACATTTTTTCAGTGCATTACAATACATAAATAGCAACACATGTACACATATATAATGGTAAATATTTAATAGATAAGATCTATTACCTAGAGAGTTGGACAGAATTTTAGATCAAAATTATTGATTTTGGCCAAAAAAGCAGATTTAGTAATACCAAAACATTTGCAAAATTTGTGTCAGTTTCTCCAAAGTGTTGCCTCTGAGGATGAAAAACCTTTCTTAAAAATTTTATTTGACTTTGATATTTTCAAAATAAAAAGTTTTACTTTTTAATTCAAACGTCTTTTCATTTCACAACATCCTTTAATTTTCTTTGAAAATGTTAAACTTTCTAAATGAAATTTTTCATTTCTGGGTAGAACTCAAATTTTTGTTTGAGCCAAAAAAAAGAAAACAAACAGCTTTTTGTTTTACCATCAATTGAAAATAATGTTTTTTGGTTCAACCTCACATGAATTTTTCCCATTTTTTTTAGAACAGACAGCAAACCAAAATATCTGTTATTTGCTCAGCTCTGCTTAGGTACCTGATATTTAAAACAATCTGCAACAGTATATGAAATTGTCAGACTATAAAAATAGATATAATTTCCATAAGTAAATATTTTTATTTAATTTTGATCAACAAAGCATTTGGGCCTGTGGTGACACAATGCAGAATGCACCTACAAATTAGCTGTGCTGGTGGGGCCAGCTGTTTCAGCCCCAAAAGGGAAGTGGGGTTGACTTAGAGGAGGTAAAATCAATCTGGAAGATGCTGTAAATCAATTAGCGCCTCTGCCAGTCTGTATCATATGAAGCCTGGGGTGGATTTTAAAGTGTCCTCTGGTGGAACTGCTGGGGATTGGCAGTGGCTGTCCAGTTCAACAAAAACAGGAGGAAGTCCTAAAAGTGCCAAACCAATGTAAATATTTATCAGTAAAGACTGATGTGGTTATGATACATTCTCTCCAGGACGATCTCCATTTCTATAGCGTTAGTTGTGAGGATAGTGTGAATTTAAGTGTATGAGATTTTAGTTATGGGTTTTAAATGGGTAATTTAACTACATTAGATTAGATCAGTAAATTTGTCTGACTCTTTGTGTTTATGTGCACCCCCAAAATATTTCTGTACATACAGGTGAAAAGACATGTATACATCTAGAACAGAGGTTCCTGTGTTGGTTGTTAGAATATAAATCTAAGAAAATAAACCCAAACTGTGATAAATGTTTGTACGTATATTTTCCAATTTACTTTTCTTAATGGGCTAAAAAAATATGAAAGTGAGAACGCCCTTAACTTTATCTGTAATTGTTTATTGAAACTCAGTTCTTTAAAAAAATGTTTCTGCTTTTCAACTGGCAAAAATGCAAGACAAAATTTAAGTATGTCCTATATAGTTCGGTGATTTCAGCAAAGGGACTTACCTCATAAAAGATATATTTAATTTTACCAGTGATACATCGAAATTTTGGTAACATTTTTAATGTATAATAAAATGACAATTCTTGCATGTTACTTGCCAGCATAACCCATACTGTTAATGGAACATACCCATTCTGCACAATCCTACATTTTTCCCATTGCATTTCCGGTGTGCAAACTCTTTGTTTTCAGGTATTTTACTAAAAACTGTTTTGTTTCTTTGCTTTGCATGGCAAATATTTCCATTAATGAGACACACAAAAATGACTAGTTTCTCTTTTCCTTTTATGCTGGCTTTTGACCCATGTGAAAAGACTGTGGAAATGAAAAGAAATAAGTACTGAACATTTAATAAACGTTAGAATCCTCTGTCTCTGAAAGTAAAACTAATCTGCCTTCTGAGTATAGGAGTTGTGTGCATTTCACATCAATGTCCAGGACATTCTCTAGTGCCCACTGGAGGGTCTAATCTTTCTCAGAATGATCTGAGTAGTGCAGTTCAAGAACAAGAATGAATCTTTGAATAATCACACCACAATGTGAGGTGACCCTCAGACAGGGGCTGACCAGATACACATATGGGTTTTGGGAAGAAGCTCTGATGCTCTTTTTTAACACAGCTGTGAGAAGAATGTAGCTAAGACCCAGTAGTCTTCCTGGAGTATAGCTGGCAAAGGAAACCATGAGGAGAGGAGAATTTAACACATGGATGTAAGAGAGTCCGCTTCATTGATGCGATCTGAGGGGAATGCCTAATGACTGGAAGAATCAAACTTGGCAATGAAAACACAAAGCTCTTTTCATCAATTCAAACGCAGACTCTAAAGCTGCAGATGGTTACCTCCAGCCTTGCCTATTCAGTGTGGGGTTTTATAAAATGGCACTTTGGTGAATACTAACAGATCAAAACAAAGGTTTAATAACATAAAGATGGGGTGTTCATTTTTAAATGAGGATACAGGTCAGTGTCTCAGAAAAGGATAAAATGGATGTCTTTTATTTGTAGGTCTAAAGTCTTCAGATTTTTTTAACTGCAAGCATGATATCTTTAATGTACAGATTATATTCTGCAGAGTACAACTTGTGTTAAACAGGAAACAGACTGCAAACTAGCCTTCAGGATTGTTATGCTGATTGAGTCTATGTAAATGCTATTAACTAGTTATCTCCCTCTTAAAATCATATCTAAATATATTTAGCTGATGTATGTGTGGTGTCATGTATACCTTCAGTCAGTCTTCAAAGATAAGGGTGGATCTAGTTAATTAAGAATTATGAGCAGAAGCACTGTACAAAAGAAACAAGTTGTACATTTGTTTTGGAGAAATCACCCAATATTAGAGAACTCATCTGTCTTTGCTTTAAATACCATAAATAGGTTTCTCTGTTTTGGGGCTTCCACAACACTTAATTTGTTCCTCTTAGGTCAGTAATATGTTTATGATTACAAGGTCAGATTATTTTATTAAATTTACATTGGATTCTGCTCATTAATTTTAAAAGAGGGATTTCAGGGATAAGAGGACCAAATTATCTAATGGAGTAAATAGGTGCAGCTCTATTCATTTTAGTGGTATTTCACCCATGTATGCCAGCAAAGAATTTGGCCCATAATGTCAGAAGTGGGCTTGATGGTAAAGAAGAGTGCTGTAATTCTGTGTCAGTGGAAGTTTATACTGAAGGTGAATAACAATAGTCTTTTAACATTCTTTTGAGAGTAATTTTAATGAGTTCTGGTGTTCTAGAACATAAAGTAAGCACTGCTGTATTCTGGAAGAATGTAAATATAGGGCCAGTTTGTGCGAATCAGCTGAGCTCTACCAAGTTGATCTATGCCAATTTACCCTAAGGATCTTGCCAACAGTTTATAGTGAAGATGGTAGTGAATACCTCCAAAAGACAACTGAATAAATGCTTATTCTGGAGAGGTTCTACAAATGTCTGTTCTTAAAGACAACAGAGTCAATGTCTGGTGTCAGTAGCATCTGTGAAAGGTCTATGAGAGATAAGATTAGCGTAACATGACAGTGATGAAAATTAACAAATGTGTACCATTTCATATCTGGATCAAAAGTTGATGCATTAGATCTGCAAGGGAGAATACGCTAGTGAGGACTGAAGAATGCAGCTGTTAAAAGCAAATTATGTATATTGTCTGGCAATGCCAAAAGGACAAGGGACATTTGACATGGGTTTCAACAGGCCAGAACTTCGTTATGAAATGTCTGGGACTATCCAACAAATAAAAGTATAGTGTAAAAGCAGGTAACCCCATGTTTATTCAGTAATTACTTTCAGAGCTTTCACCATCTCCCCTCTGTTTCCATGCAAGTCCCCTCAACAAATTTATTGCCAAGACCTTACTGTACTGGGCGTTGGGGAGTTCCTATCATCTCCCCTGTCTTTTGCCATCCAGGTTCCTCCAGCAAAACCATTTCAGTACCTTACCCTCCATCCTCCTCATAGGAGAGTTAAGGTGGTCTGTAAGAATGGGAGGGTTTACTCTTTGTCATACCAAGCATAGGGAGTGCCCTATCACCCCCACTCCCCTTTTGTTCCTTTAATGAACATCTCTTTTTAGTCCTTTTCCAAGTCATTGTATCCCTTCTCTATGGAGCAACTCCACTGGACATCCACACTATACTTAAGTAATGAGTTGCAGCATATTGCCTACTGCCCTTCATGCCATGCGTGAATAGAGCTCTTCCTGAACCAGTTCGGGGAAAGGCAGGAAAATCCATCTTCAACGAAGTCAGTACAGCGTTATGAGAAAAGTTCTTTCCCAGACCCCTTAAAAAAGGGTGCAGCTAGCTCAATCCCAACAACTGGTCTTATCCAAAACTGGTATTGTACTTTGTAGAGGGGAGGGTCCTGCTTCGGCTTGCTTGGTGTAAAAGGAAGGCTTCAAGCACAGGGCTGCCCCTTTTAAACCTGGCCTTCCTAGTGGATGATTCAGCAACCATGCTGACTCCTTTTGCAGCAGTTTTCATCTCCCCCATCCAGAACCATAAAGCATTGTTCTCTTCATTTGGCCAGCCACTGAAGTACCCAATGCCCTGTCTACAGGTGTTGGGCAGTTGTTGTATGGTCATTTTAGGTAGAACCTCCATCAATGGGTGGTGCTATATCTTAGAGATGAATTATTGTTTTGTTTTGATATGATGTTCAGGCTTTGGGAGGAATGAGAGGTTTGAGGAAGTTTTGCATCCTGCCTGCTTATGATGGCATTGTTACTTGGCCCAAATATCTATCGATTGCTACATGTGAGAATTACAATACACCATGGGCCCCATTAAGCTTACAAGGTCCACTTGCTGACTCTTACAGAGTTTGGAGGGCAACACATACCAGCATCAACATTTCCAAAGGCACAAAAGTACGAGGGATCCCAAAGGAAACTTACAAAGTGTGCCACAGCTGATGCAAGCTTTCTCAGGCCTGCCTGGAATAGATAGGTACATGAGGCAGTCTGAAGTAGAAAAACACAAATACAAAAACCTAAGCTCCGAACAGAGGGAGTGTAAACTGAATAGGTTTTATAACAGTGAGTATGGAAACTCAGTCTGCACTAGGGTTGAAGTCCTGTGAAGAATTAAGACTAACTGAACTTTATAAAAAAAGTTCAGGTATGATATAACTGAAAATAATATACAGTAGTAACAAAATTTATTTTAAAATAATCTTTGTTTTTATTCCACTCTGCAATTTTTTTTCCGTAATAGCAGTATACAGGAACTAATGTGTGCTGAAATTACAATTTAGAAAGAAAGTCAGTAAACCAACTGTCTAGGTACATCTAATTGTAGTGGTAAGAAAGCAATTGGTGATGGTATGTCTTGATCCAAGGGAACTTAATAAAGCTATAAAGTGAAAGCAATTTCCTCTTTTAGCCATTGGAGAAAGAAGTATTAAACTGGACTGGAGCTGAATATCAATTTGTGTTAGAAGCATGCAGTCCCTCGTGACAACTTGACCTGCATATGTAGAGAATATTTGGGTATAACACATTTCTTCTTTGAGTAGTATCCCTTTGGGTACTACCCTCTGGGCGATGGTGCATCCTCGAGCTGGCGCCCAGAGATTCTTCTGTAGCCATGGTTTCCTACCCCACGCATGCACAGGAGTGCCTCCTGGTACTAGCTGGTGCATGCGTGCGGCGTGGGCCCCTCAGTTCCTTTTCTGCCGTCCTCTGCTTCAGACAGAGCTTTGCTTTCTCTCTCTGAAAGACAAAAAGAGTTAGTTAGTTACTTTAGTGTTTCATACCCTTTTCTGCAAGCTATTCATCCTCAATGGTCAAGTAAAAAAAGTTCTTTTCGATAGTTTGTGGCATTAGGAATAGTTGCTGCATCATTGCCAGGGCTTTACACAATGCGCAATCTGCAGAGAAGCCAGTCTGCTCTCCAATGGCCAAGCTTCCCATATCAAGTGCTTGGGTGAGGGCCACCAAACGCTCTCCTACACCCATTGCTCCAGCCTCAGCAAGGGACAGGAGGGACTGAGCCAACAGACTCAAGACTTATCTCTGTGAAAAGTCCCTCCAACTAATGGCCCCGGAGCAGCCTCCTGCTAAGGAATCAGCACAGGACCCCAAAGGTACGGATGCTGTGCATCCCTCTGCCTTGGTTGGCGCTCCACCCACAATGGCAGACCCTTCTCCAGTGTGTTCCTGGCCTATGGTGCCCTCTTTGCGGGCTGTGCCAGTTGGAAAGATTGCTACGATGTTGCCAGCACCACTAAAGAGAGCGCATTTGGAACTGAGTTGGCAACACTCGGTACCTCCGATGCCGTCGGCACCACCTGCTTCAGCCGCTTCTATTCCTGGGCATAAGAGGTCCTCCAAAACCAAGACCACATCCTCAGTGCTGGACCCAGAGTGCAAGCAGTGCCAAGTCTCCGCACTGCTCACATGAGGCACCAGACTCAGCACCACGCAAGTCCATTCTTGTGTGGCCCTGGAGAAACGGTACCAAAGTGGCCCTGGAACACCACTTCACCAAAGCCACCAGCACCATAGAGTGGCACAGCATCGAATCAGCACTGTGAGGACTCACCACCAAGAGAGCACATGGCGCCGGCACTGATACTGCCCAGCTCGCTGCACAAAGTGTCCCTGGTGCCATCTGCATCTCTGTGTTTGTCTCAATGCTCAGGGTTTTCGCAGGGCTCAGGGGCTAAACCACTCATGCCGGGAAAGGGCAGCTCCAACCTCAGGAGTGTCTTTTTTTCACAGCGCTCCAGTCTCACACACTTCAACTAGGAGGATGCATCACTTCCCAGGGCCTATCCACAGCCGCCCCTGCCATGTTTTGCACACCACTGCCCATACACTCATGAGCCGACGCCACAGTGGTCACCTTGGCAGGAGTGGTCCCCCCATTCCCACATCTTGCCAGCACCATCCACGGTGTCCAGGTATCACCCCATGTCACCACAACCCACCATGTTGGTGATGTAGCCACCATCTCAACATTCTGGGGTTGAGGATTCCCTGTCAGAGGGTGAGGAGAGAGCCCTGCTGCACCATTCCTCATCTTCACCAAACAACACAGTGCTTTTGGTGTCAACTCCCCCTGCCCATGACTTGAGAGCACTCCAGGAGTTGTTTTCATGGGTGTCCCAGGCCCAGGAAAAGGACCTGCAGGAAGTGCCAGTTAAACAATGCAGATTCTCTGCTCCCTGCAGCCTCTTTCCTTCTCCAAGATTGAGATGCCTATGGACGAGGCCATTATGGAACCCATCACCGTCATATGGCAGACACCGGCATCCACTAACGAGGGTTGACAAGTGCTACTTTGTGGACTCCAAAGAAGCAAGGTTCTTATTTACTCACCCACAGCCAAATTCATTGGTGGTGGCCATCTGCAATAAGACCAAGTCCTTTCATTCCACCTCTCAGAACAAGTTGAGTAAGAAGTGGGACATCATGGGGCTCAGAGTCTATTTCTCCTGCATGTTGCTCCTGAGGGTGGTGAATTAAGTGGGCATGCTGGCTGACTACAACCATCTAAATTACTCCAAACTGCAGGCATTGGTCCCCACCTTACTTGAGCAGCAGCGCCTGGCCCTTGTGAACGTCATCTGCGAGGGTCACATCATTGCCCCCATTGCACTTCAGTCCCTCATGCACGTAGCAGATATGGCAGCCAGGGTCACAACTTCCACCCTGGTCATGAGGCTCACACCATGGCTTCAGCCCTCGGGGGTTCCCTAGGACCTGCAGCAAAAAGTGGAGGACCTTCCCTTCAGAAAACATCATTTGTTTGCTGAAAACATGGACAAGTTCCTTCACTCTATAAAGGATTCTTGCATGACGCTGCATACACTGGGGATATACGCCCCGCCTCCCCCATCCCTATCAGACCACAGGAGCAGTTCCTGCAGCAACTGCAGCGTTTTGAACCTCACCCGCAACACAGGTCCCAGCAGCAAAGACCCCACCAGCAACACCACCAACAGCCCACAGCCTCCTATCCTCAGCAATCAAACAGCAGGTTTGAGGCTGTGGTCAGGAGTGTGAGAGATCTTTCTATACATGCCATCGCACAGTATAGGCTCCATCTGTTCCACAGCCATCTCTGCCCCTTTTTCTCCAGCTGAGCTGCCATTACCTCAGACAAATGGACCCTGGAGCTAGTGGCCTGGGGATATTCTATCCCATTTGCCTCTTCCCCCTCCCCCACCCAATCCTTCTTCAGGGACCCCTCTCATGAGCTTTTCATCAAGCAAGAGGTTCAGCACTTCCTCCATCTCGGCACCATCGAGCCAGTTCCCGTGGAGTTTTGGGGGCAGGGGGTTTTACTCCAAGTGCTCCTTAACTCAGAAGAAAAATGGGGGGTGGAGGCCCACACTCAACCTCAGGAGACTCAACAAATACATTCTTTATCAACCTTCAAGATGGTGACTCTCACGATTGTTATTCCATCACTGGACAGAAACGATTGGCTTTTGGCTCTCAACCTACAAGATGCCTATTTCCGCATCACAATCCACTTAGCACACAGGCATTGCCTCTGGTTTACAGTGGGGTCCCACCATTATCAGTACTGGATCTTCCTGTTTGGGCTCTCCACCACACCCAGGATATTCTCCAAGTCTCGGGTAGCTGTGGCCACCCACCTGTGTCAGCATGGGGTCATCATCTTCACCTATCTGGATGATTGTCTCACAAAAGGGCTGTCATTCCCAGAAGGCCTTCACATGGTGCGGGTCACCATGCACCTCCTGTTACGTCTCAGCTTCCACGTAAACTACAAGAAGTGAACACTTCAACCTACGCAGTCCCTAAAGTTCATTGGAGCTCAGATAATGACTACCATCACTCGGGCCGCTCTGCCCTTCCAGACATTCCAGGCCCTGTGCAATCTCATCCTGGTGGTGCAGACTGTCCCCCACCCTACCAATGCACGTCCACCTCCAGCTGCTGGGGCACAAGGCTGCTACCATGTATAAGGTCAAACTGGCCAGACTTCATGTGTGGGGTCTTCAGTCATTCCTTGCTGCATGTTACACCCCAGCCAGAGACCCACTGTCCAAGACTGCGGCTGTACCGCCGTGCATTCTTGCCTCCCTCCAGAGGTGGACAAGTCCAAACAATGTTCTGAGCGGGGTGCTGTTCCACCAGCCACCCCTGTCTATCACCCTTACTACAGATGCCTCCCTTAGGGATGGGGGGCCCATTTGGATTCATGCATGGTCCAGGGCAAATGGTCTTTCACTGAGCAAGCTCTCCACATAAACTTCCTGGAACTCAGAGTGGTCCACTATGCATGCAGGCATTTCCAATGTCATCTCACATGTAAATGTGTCAACATCCTCAAAGACAACACCATCTGTATGTATTATATCAACTGTCAGTGTAGAGTTTGGTCCCCGCCCCTGAATGCAGAGGCCATAAAAATGTTGACTTGCTACCTTCGGCATCACATCACTCCCATGGCCACATATCTCTCCACAATACTGAATGTGACCACAGATGCCATCAGTCGCTCATTCAGAGATCGCTGCAAGTGGGAGATCGACATGGTAGCTCCTCAATCATGTGTTCCAGATTTGGGGCCAGCCATGTATGGCCCGGTTTGTGACTGAAATCAACAGAAAATGTCACCAGTTTTGCTCCAGAGCAGGTCTGGGGAGACACTCCCTCAGGCATGCCTTCTCCATCAAGTGGGGCTGCACCTCTTCTTTACTCATTTCCTTCCCTTCCCTTGCTTCACAAGCTTCTGGTCAAGGTCAGACTGGATCAGGCTTGCTTCATCTTGATAGCCCTGGTGTTGTCCAGGCAATCTTGGTATCCTTACCTGTAATGGATGTAACTAGCAAACCCATATGCTTTTCCCTCTTGCTGCAACCTTCTCTCTTAGGACTTCAGCTGCACCCTTCACCCCAATCCATTCAGGTTGTGCCTCCACACATGGCTCCTTCATGGTTCCAGAATGCTGAAATCACATGCTCCAAGGGGTTAAAGAGGGTTCTCCTTAACAGCAGATGGAACTCCATACACGAGTCCTATCTCTGCAAATGGAAGCAGTTCTCTCAGTGGTTGGGCGCTAACCATCCTATACCTCCTCACACCGGACCACTTCCCATCCTCCTCAACTACCTGCTGCGCCTCTGTGAGTCAGGCCTAGCCCTCAGAACTGTCCAGATGTATGCCATAGGATTGGCAGCATTCCAGCAAGCAGAGGATGGGATTTCCTTTCTCACCCATCACAGCACCAAACATTTTCTGACAAGTCTGCAAAACATGTTCCTGTCAGCCCATCCTCCGGTCCCTATTTGAGACCTTAATCATGTGCACAGCTGCTTCATGAAACTGCCCTTTGAACCCCTGGTGACATATTCCTGGCTCCATCTGTTGATGAAGGTCTCATTTTTAGTTTCCATCACATTGGCCAGGAGAGTTGAAGAGCTTGTCGCTCTCATGGCTGAACCTCCTTATACCATGTTTGCCAAGAATAGGGTCACTCTTCACCCTCATCCTAAGTGTCTTTCTAAGGCTCCCTCTCCATTTCACATCAACAAACCTATCCACTTACCTGCATTCTTCCTGGAGCCTCATTCTGATCCTGCAAAATGCAGCGTGGCACAATCTGGTTGTTTGTCAGGCATTGGCCTTCTATATCAACCGCACGAGGCCTTAGTGCAAGTCTTCTAGGTTCTTCCTCTCCTTTGCAGAGTGGTCCAAGGATCTGCCCATTTCTTCTTAATGGCTGTCTGAGTGGATCTCCAGCTGTATTCACACTTGCTATGCACTTCATTGCAGGGAGTTTCTGTGTGCTGTCACCTCCCATTCTACCCAGGCCATGTCTTCCTCCACCGCCTTTCTCAAGAATGTACCCTTACAGACACATGCAAGGGAGTGACATGGTCTTCCAGCAACACACTTGCACAGCACTGTGCTCTCTCGTCTTCCACTGCTTTCTCCATTCAAATGGGACAAGCAGTTATGTCAACAGTATGTTACTGGGCTCCATACCCACCTCCAAGGTGCAACTACTGCTTTATATTCACCCAGAGAGAAGCACCCACAGAGACTCTATTCAAAGAAGAGGAAGTTATTCACCCTGTGCAGTAATGATGGCTCTTCAAGATATGTGTCCACGTGGGTGCTCCACTTCCCTCCCTCCTACCCCTGCTTTGGAGCGACCTATTCTATTTGCTTAGGTAGAGAAGAAATGGAGGGCACATGCTGTGTGCATACCAGCTGGTACAAGGAGACACTAATGCACATGTGTGGCATGGGAAACCATGGCTATCGAAGAATCTCTGAGCACCAGCATTAGGACACATTGACACCCAGAGTGGAGCAGCCAAGGGACACACATCTCAAAAAAACATCTGTGAGTAACTTCCTTTTCCTATAAAGGTAGATATCTGTTTCTCTCAGTATATCTAGTGTACTACTCATGTTCCATAAAAAGTAAAGGTTATTCTTGCAAAATTCAATGAATATTTACTACCCCAGGCATAAAATCAAGTCACCTATCCTTTGCCATGTTGATTGAGGGTAATTTAAAAATACTTTATTTGACTGGAAAAATAAATTGATTGCCCTAGGTGTGTGTCCAGTTAGAATTTTGCAGTCTGTGTTAGGTGTAGTCGATATCACTGATGCTATTGACTTTGTGGCCCAAGAAAGGAATTGTGACAAAGAAATAGGACTTTAGGTTTGATAAATAAAGGCAAATGCTGCAAAGCCAGCAATAAGGATAAAACATTTCATAGAATCATAGAATTCTAGGGCTGGAAGGGACCTCAGGAGGTCATCTAGTCCAGCCTCCTGCCTACAGCAGGATCAACCCCAACCAAATCATCCCAGCTATGACTATGTCAAGCTGGGACTTATAAACCTCTAGAGATAGAGATTCCACTACCTGTCTCAGTAACGCATTCCAGTGCTTCACCACCCTCCTTGTGAAATAGTTTTTCCTAATATCCGACCTACAACTCTCACTCTGTAACTTCAGACCATTGTTCCTTTTTCTGCCATCTGTCACCACCGTGAACAGGGTCTCTCCATCCACTTTAGAGTCCCCTTTCAGGAAGTTGAAGGCTGTTATCAAATCACCCCTCAGTCTTTTCTTATGCAAACTGAATAAGCCAAAATCTCTCAGGCTTGCCTCATAGGTCACGTGCTCCAGCCCCTTAATCATTTTCGTTGGCCTCCACTGGACCCGCTTCAATGTGTCCACATCATTTCTATATTGTGGAGCCCAGAACTGCATACAATACTCCAGATGTGGCCTCACCAGTGCTGAGTAGAGGGGCATAGTAACTTCTGTAGGTTTGCTGGAAATCCTTCTCCTAATTTACCCCAATATGCCTTTAGCCTTTTTGGCTACAAGGGCACACTGTTGGCCCATATCCAGCCTCTCATCCACTATAATCCCCAGGTCCTTTTCTGCTCCACTGCTGCTTATCCAATCAGTCCCCAGCCTGTAACAGTGCGGGACTCTTCTCCTTGTTGAACCTCATCAAATTTCTTTTGGCCCATTCCTCCAATTTGTCTAGGTCAATCTGGACCCTATCCCTACCTTCCAATGTATCTACCTGACCCCCTAGCTTAGTATCATCCACAAATTTGCTGAGGGTGCAATCCATCCCCTCATCCAGGTCATTAATAAAGATGTTGAACAGTACTGGCCTTAGAATTGATCCTTGGGGCACTCTACTTGAAACCGACCACCAACGAGACATTGAGCCATTGACAACTACCCCTTGGGCCCATCCATCAAGTCAGCTTTCTATCCATTTTACTGTCCATGTATCCCATCCATACTTCCTTAACTTATGAGCAAGAATGTTGTGGGAGTGTATATCAAAAGCTTTGCTAAAGTCAAGGTATATAACATCTGTTGACTTTCCCATGTCCACAGAGCCAGTTACCTCATTATAGAAGTAAATCAGATTGGTCAGCAATGACTTGCCTTTGATGAATTCATGTTGACTATGCTTGATCACTTTCCCCTCTTCCAAGTGCTCCAAAATGGATTCCTTGAGGATCCCCTCCATGATTTTTCCAGGGACTGAGGTAAGGCTGACCAGTCTATAGTCCCCTGTATTGTCCTTTCCTTTTTTAAAGATGGGCACTACATTTGCCTTTTTCCAGTCATCCAGGACCTCTCCCGATCTCCACAAGTTTTCAAAGATAATCGCCAAAGGCTCTGCAGAGACATCTGCCAATTCCCTCAGTACCGTTGGATCAGTTAAATCTGGACCCATGGATTTGTGTACCACTAGCTTTTCTAGGTATCTCTTAACCTGTTCTTTCCTCACTGAGGGCTGCCCACCTCCTTCACATACTGCAATGCCTAGTGCCGTAGGCTGGGAACTGATCTTATCCGTGAAGACTGAGGCAAAAAAAAGCATTGAGTATTTCAGCTCTTCCTGCATCATCACTCACTAGATTACCTCCCTCATCCAATAATGGCCCCACAACCTCTCTGATCACCCTCTCATTGTTAACATGCCTATAGAAACCCTTCTTGTAACCCTTCGCATTCCTTGCTAGCTGCAATTCCAACTGTGCTTTCACTTTCCTGATTACTCCCCGGCATTCTCCAGTGATATAGTTATACTCCTTAGTCATCAGTCCAAGTTTCCACTTCCTTTCTGAATCCCGTTTGAGTTTGAACTTGCTGTTAAACTAAGCTGGTTGCCTACCATGTTTGCTTACTGCGCATTGGGATGGTTTGTTCCTGTGCCTTTAATAAGACTTCTTTAAAATACTGCCAGTTCTCCTGAGCTCCTTTCCCCTTCATATCTATTTCCCAAGGGACCATGCCCATCAGTTCTCTCAGGGAGTCGAAGTCTGCTCTTCTGAAATCAAGGGTCTGTATTTTACTGCTCATCTCTCTTCCTCTTATCAGGATCTAACATCTACCACATGGTCACTGCAGCCCAAGCTGCCACCCACTTCTATTTCTCCTACTAGTTCTTCCCTGACTGTGAGCAGCAGCTCAAGCTGCCCATAGCCCCTGGTCAGTTCCTTCTGCACTTGTACCAGGAAGTGTATTCCCAGCATTCTCCAAAAACTTCCTGGATGGTCTGTGTGCTGCTGTATTGGTCTCCCAACAAATGTCTAGGTGATTGAAGTCTCCCATGGGAACCGGGGCCTGTGATTTGGAAGTTTGTCTTAGTTGTCTGAAGAAATCCTCATCTACCTGATCTGGTGGTCTATAGCAGACACCAACCACAACATCACCTCTGTTGCTACCACCTCTAAGCTTAACCCAAAGACTCTCAGCTAGCTTTTCTCCCTCCTTACACTGGAGCTTTGAGCAGTCATACTGCTCTATCACGTACAGCATAACTCCTGCTCCTTTTTTCCCTTGCCTGTCCTTTCTCAACAGTTTATACCCTTCATGACTGTGCTCCAACTATGTGAGTCATCCCTCCAAGTCTCCATTATTCCAATCACCTCATACTTCTTTAACAGTGCCAGGGCCTCTAATTCTTCCTATTTGTTTTCCAGGCTTCTTGCATTTGTGTACAAACATCTTAGATAGTTAGCTGATTGGTCTACCTTCTCCTTTTGAATCAGGGGTCCTGCTTTGTTGTTCCTTCCTCCTTCCACCCTTACTTCACGGTTTGTGTCACCATCCCCCGATGAACCTAGTTTAAAGCCCTCCTCACTAGGTTTGCTAGCCTGCCGGCAAAGATGCTCTTTTCTCTCTTCGTTAGGTGGATCTTCCTTGCAATCTCTTGCAATATCTTCCTTGCAATCCTTGTTCCCAAAACAGAGTCCCATGGTCAAAGAAACCAAAGCTCTCCCTCCAACACCACCTGCGCAACCACACATTTACCTCCACAATTCAATGATCTCTACCTGGTCCACTTCCTTCAATCAGGGGAATGGACAAGAACACCACTTGCACTCCATATTCCTTGATCTTTCCATCTGTCCTAACTGGAGAAATCTTTAATCAGGGTAACACTGAAGTAGAGGCTATTACAAAACTTGTATTAACTTTAAAATAAAGAGGAATGGCAGGTTGGAATGGTTACGTACTTTCCCAAATCCTGCTACTAAGTTCCACAGAAATGCTACCACTTAAAGAATTACTAAAGAAATTTCTGTGAATAACTACAGAAATTGAAGCACACTAATATCTTGAAGAAATTGTAAAGAAAAGTCCTTATTTTGTAATATTTATATCAAAACAAGTGGACTTGCGAGTCATCATCATCATAAACCATGGGCTCAGAGCCCGTTGGTGTCTGATGCCTCCCTTACTATTTCCTTCCATATTTTCCTGTACAATGCGGAGTGGCTTAGTTGCTGTAGATTAGCTCTACACCAATCTACTATATCATCTATCCATTTTCTGTGGGGTCTGCCCCTCCTATTCGAACTGTCTGTTATGCAGGATACCAGGGTCTTGAGTTTTTGTTCATCATTCATTCCTCAGTGGATGATATTGTGATCAAGGAAGATGAAGAGAAGCTAGCGAGAATGGTGCAGGTGCTCCATTTCTCTTTGCTTCCATACCAATGATTCAAAGAGCAGCAAAAAAAGCCCCTTCCTTTAATAGGAAAAAAATACGTTGTTTTTTGGTCACAAAGATTTCATCAGTACCTTTATGGGAATGAATTCCTGGTACATACTGATCGTAATACCCCAAAGGCTTTTGTCTAAAAATATTGACTAAAGTACAGTATATGTGCTTGAGATGGCAAAGGTTGAAGTTGACCTAAACCACATGCTAAGGGACATCTTGACTATAACGTGCACTATTTATGGCGCAGTTACCAGAACTCAAATATATTATCACCTTGACCCTGGACCATAGCACAGTACAAGTTAATGCACCTCCAAGTTTCTATTAGTAGATGCAAGAAACTTGTGTGGATGCAAAACTCACTGGGTACATCTACACAAGAAGCCCCTGTTGACAGAAGTCACTGTTGGAAGGGATTTCCCAGCAAAACTTCTGTCAACAGATTAGATCTACACAGAAAAGCAGATCGAAAGAGTAATCCACTCTGTCGACAGAGAGCAGCCAGACTGCCCAGGCCTCTCTCTACAAAACAGCTGACCAGAAGCTGAGCAAATAGGGCTGTCTGGTGAATCAGAAGCCCTGTCTGTTGACAGAAGGGCCCTGGAGCATCTACATGGTTGTTTTGTCAACAGAACACTGTCGAGAGAGGTGTTATACCTGAATGGGGAGAGGTATGATGCTGCCAGCGGATGTGCTGGGTTTTGTTAACAAACTGTCGGCAAAGCACATTTTCTATAGAGTCGCTCCACAGTTTTTCCTGACAAAAGTCCAGTTTTGCCAGGAAAAGCCTCTCATGTAGACGTGGCGCTGGTGAACAGGATGATACTTGAGGCATAACTAGCGGCAAAGAGAGATGACTCATCCCTTCTTGGCTGATCTGAATGTAAAGCAGTAGCCACTTTTAATGATGTAATTTTGAGGACAAAAATAAACGATCTCCTGCAGCCTGGCAAAAGACGCTCATTGAAGAATATGTGGTTATAGAATTACATAAAAGGAACACCAGGAAAGACCATCCCTGGCAGGTATTTATACAATCTGTTTACTTAAAACCTCCAATGATGGCAATGTCATGTTTAGTAGAAACAATAAGGAGTCCTTGGCACCTTAAAGACTAATGTCTTTATTTGGGCATAAGCTTTTGTAGGCAAAAACCCACTTTGTCAGACACCTACAATTAATTATTTTCAGTATTCTGCATAAGAATGAAATCAAGAGTCTATTATCAAGGAATTTACAGAAAGGCTTTTCCTGCATTCCTTGCAAACACTAGTCTTACATAGCCTCCATGGATTTTTGATGCATGTGGGATGCAGAATCAAGCTCAGAATCTGAGGCTGGTCTAGACTGAAAAGTTACATTTGTCATAGCTGTGTATCTTGGGAGTGTGAAAAATTCACGCTCTGGGGAGATCTCGCTAAACCGTTCTAACCCCTGATGTAAACATTGCTAGGTTCGTGAAAGAATCTTCCGTCAACCTAACTACTATCTCAACAAGTGATAAATTACCCACAGTGGTGGAGCACCTCTTCCATCACTATAGTAAGTGTCTACACTGACTGTTATAGCTGCACAATTTTAAGTGTAACCATAGCCTAAGTCAGGTGTTTAGCTGTTTGTTCACATGACTTAATTCACTTGTCTTCTATGAGATATGATCTGCAACACAGATCCTCACAATTAATTGTTTTTAAACATGAAAAAGTGGGATCTAAACACAAATATTTATTGTCATTTAAGTATTTCATCTTCATGTTCAAGGCAGGCAGTGCTACAACTTATTTTTTTCTATACGGTAATATGTAGGCTATGAAAATCAAATGTTTTCAGTGTCAACATAATCATAGCATCCTTTATTTTTCTTTTAAACCTATGTGTTCATTCACAGTTTGCTTATAGCTGCTTCACTGAGCTGGAAGCTCATACATGACAACATGGTTTTATTGATTTATCAGTAACAAAATATACTAACAATACTCAGTAAATTGGAAAAACTAGCTTTAGGGCTAGTAGAATATAACATCAACTTGTTGTGGAATTCTTCAGAAAAATAAATCAGAATGTTGGCATAGTTGAGATAAATGGTATAAACCAGACTATCAAAGACTAATATTTAGTAAGACCATAATGCATTAGATCTTAGCGCTATACACTTTGTCCAGTACCAGTAAGTATATTTATATAGTATTTCAGACCATATAGTCAACTTTTCAATGACAAGCTATTAAATTTCCTTTTTGAAAACATCCTAAATAACCCTTGTAGACAAATGAGAAAACTTTTATGTGAAACTTTTTTGCAGATGAAAAAGTGTCTCAATAGTCATTAAAAATTTCTTTCCAAACAAAATATATCCATGTCATTTGTATTCTTCTTGCTAAATAATATTCAATTTCTTGCCAGAGCCATTTATAAAAAAGGTAAAAAAAAATAATTTATTTGTGACTTGTCTGTTACAAAGAAAGAATACAGGTTTTATTTTAATAACGCTGAAATTATTACCGAAAACATGTGAACGATTGAGTGCTGCAGCCAGACAAAACTGTATTTGCAAAAACCCTGCAAAAATTCAGACTTACTGGCTTATGAATTATTTATCAAGCTTCACTGAATGGTGGGGCTACTCACTCTTCTTCTTTACAATGCTAATGGAAATGACGATTGCCCCAATCCAGCAAAGCAGATCAGACCATGCTTAACTTTAAACAGATTTTAAATCAGTCGAACTACTCACTTGCTTAAAGTTAACCAGTGGTGTAAGTGCTTTGTGAAAGTAGAGCCTCCCTAATTTTATGAAGAAAAAGTAGTTGTTCAGGTTTCTAACCCAGTATTAAGTGACTAAACGAGCAGTCAACTTTTCCCACGACACCGAGCAGGTTCTAATATTTTAAACAAGGAACTCATGTGGAGGGGCAGCATGTCTGCAGCATAATTTGGGGAGAGTTCCATGCATGTGCAGATGGCACATTTTGCTGAGTAATGTTAATCCTCTAGCAATGCTTTTACAGTCCTTTTTTTTTCATATTGTGTGCAACCGATCACCTCTGCATTCTTGTCTGTGGCCGTATAGCACCCAGCACAAAGGGCTACTATTGCCATCAAAGCCACCATAATGTAAATATTCCCCAATAATAACGCCCACCAAAAGTATTTTTAAACATTAAAAAATATAATGTAGGTAGAGAAATGGTTCATAGATGGCATTTTCTGTACGTTATTGAGAGATTACAGTAAACTCTTCAATATCTGACATTCTGTCATCCAGAATTCTCAAGTAACTGTTATTTTAACCATAAATTTTAGTTACATTTCCCATAAGTACAGTTTAGTGAAAGTCAATACAGTATACCCCTGAGTTACACAGGGTTTGTGATCCTCACAACCCCTGTGTAACTCAAATTTTACACAAGTCAGGGAAGATGGGAACCAGGCAGCAGCCTGGTTCCTGGCTACTCTGGACTTGCAGGAACTGGGAAACTGACCAACCCACCAGGACTGGTCAGTTTCCTGGCTCCCATTGTGGTGGGGAGTGGGAACCAGGTGGCAGCCTGGTTCCCATCTCCCTGCCGCTTGCAGGACCTGGAAAAATGATCAGCACATGGCTGGTCAGTTTCCTGGGTCCTGCCAGTGCAGGGGAGCCAGGAACCAGGCTGCCACTTGGTTTCTGTCTCCCTGCCGCTTGCAGGACCCAGGAAACTGACCTGCCATGTGCTGGTCAGTTTCCCAGGTTCTGCAAGCGTTGTATGGTGGGGGGATCTGGGAACCAAGCGGCAGCCCTGGGGAAACCAGGAAACTGCTGCCTGGTTGCCTGCTCTCCACCACTCTGGGAGCCAGGTGACACTTCTCCCTGGCTTCTCCAGCAGCGGTGGCTGTCTGCCTGACTGGCTTCCACCAGCTGGGCTAGCCTGACGGGCAGACAGCTGCAGAGCAGCTTTGAGTTGTGCTCAACTCACATTAATACAAGTTAAGCGCAAATCAAAGTCATGTATTTTGAGAGTTTACTGTACAAATAAATACAGCAAATACAGTATAAGGTTACAATGTACAATACTACTGTTGTTGGTAAATAAAGTACTCTGCATACGTTTTTGTTTAATATCTAATCTTGTTTTTATTTAGTGTTATGCATTGCTATGTATACCGCTCTATTATCCAGAATATCTGAATATCCAGCAACCTCCCAGTCCCAGGACTGCTGGATATGAAAGTGTTTACTGTATTAATAAATAGTCTGTGGCTATTTTTTCAATAAATGGTTTGCAGGATTTGACTGCCTGTGAATACCTTCTAATCCAGAGATGCTTTAAGGTCTATGGGAAATTCAGTACAGGTTGAACTTTCTAATCCAGAACCCTCTCATCTGGCAGCATCTGTAATCCAGCATGATTTTAGTTAAGTGGACAACCATTTATCATAGGTGTGGCCAAGTTCCCTATGATCCCATAAAGTTTGTTTACATCCCCCATTCCTGGCTTTCAGTGTTGCATGCTATTATTTAGCTGTAATTTGTACCCTAAATGTCTTCTAAGAGCCCAGTAAGCAGTGGAAGTGTTGGTAATGCTGCTTCACAATATTGACCTCCCATGGTCCGGCAAGTTCTCTCGTTCAGCATAGGTCAGGTCCCAAGGGTGCCAAACGAGAGAGATTCAACCTGTATATGCCGCTGGCTTTTGCCAGAATGTTGGGCAGTTTGGGTTACTCATCTGCACCTGCCATGAGGCTGTTGTCACCAGTGAGAGCTTAAATGACTACTTTCCTTTGCCTCCAAACCCATTTTCATTGTCATTTGATCTCTCTGCAGCACCATCTCTGCCAATTCAACTTGGGCAACATCACCTCAGTGATGCCCCGCAGGAAAATCAACTAAAACACATTACAGCTGTATAAAAATGTTTTTTTCTAAAACTATATTTAAGGAGTTCTGATGGTGGTTTTGTAGAGAAAAAATTTACTCCACAGGTTCTGCATTGCTTCAGCCATAATGGTATGCCTACCTAAGAGAGGGGAGAACAAAAAATATAGCTGTCTAAAGCCAATCAGTCAATGTCAGTATTTATAAAATGTGCACAGAATCAAGAAATAACATACTCTTGTCTTCATTGTTTACAGTGTCAAGAGAGTGTTTAGTATTTTAAGCAGAGACCACCAGAACTACATCTTGATGGGCTGTGCTTGAGAAATACCTGGGCAGTGTAACAGGATTTGTAATTTTGCAAACCTCATAAGTTGATTTTAGGGTGCTTAGCTCAATTTTACAATGTGATCGTCTTCACTGCAAATACCATTAAGTTGATTTTAAGGGGGAGCTAAGGTTGACTTTCTCATACCAACCCTCCAAGGTGGCATAATGCCAAGTTTGAATCTAAAAGGTCAAACAAATCAAATTAATGCTAGTGTGGAAACAACATTTTACTTTAAATCAATTTTATTGGCCTACAGTGGTGGCCCACAGGTATCTTTTCTGGCTGCTTTCACCTCCATTGCTGTCCAGGTGTGCAAAAAGTAGGTAACAGGAAGCCCAGGAATTTGAATTCATTTTCTTTCTGACTAGCGTTGGTAGAGCACCTCAGGAGCCATCCATAACATTTTGCCGTCACATCAAGTCATCTAACCATCATGCCTACTCAGGATTCTTCTCAGGATTTTCATTGTCAGGGTCACAAAAGACCTCCAGCATGGAACAGTGAGATCCTGGATCTCATTTCAGTGTGAGTTGAAGAATCAGTGACTGTGAGTCAGCAACTTAAATGTGGGCATTTATGAGAAGATTTCATGGGGCAGAATTGTGAAAGGGTATGTTCGAGATGCTCAGCAATGCCAGGTCAAAGTAAAGGAGCTCAGACAGAGCTATCACAAAGTGAGAGAAGCCAGTGGGCGATCTGGGTCATCTCCCAAGATGTGTTGGTACTATGAGCAGCTGGATGCCATTCTTAGGAGGGACACAACCATAGTCCCCGAAGCTAACAAAGACTGTTCAGGAGACTGTCCTCAGGACTCCGGTGGGAGCAGAGAGTGGGAACAGGAAGCCAATGAAGAGGAGGACGCTGATGTTCAGCAGGTGCCCAAGGAGGCTGGTCCTGGCAGCCTAGAGCTCTTCACACTCGACCTCGAACCAATCTCCTTCTCATTAACACCTGAAGCTCTGGTGTCCAGCAATGGTGAAGTGGGCTGTTCTGGTGAATATTATTTTAGAGCGCTACAAGCAGGTTGCAATTGAGTTGAGGTAGAACATTTCTGAGTTGGCGTAGAAATGTTCTATGGAAAACATTTTTTAAACTGCTACAAATAGGTTGGGGCTCAGGCACAGTGGATCTATGTCCCTTAGAAAAGCTTGTTAATATTTCTGGGGATGGTGCACTTACCCTTTTTTGAGATCTCCATAAACATCTCAGCCAGGTACTCTTATTTTTCGCATAACGTTTTTGGGGAGGCCTGACTTACTGCAGCTTTCATGATAGGACAGCTTGCCACACCAGGCAACCAGTACTTAAACTGGTATCATGGCATCACACAGCATTCTGGCAAATTTTCCAACCTGTGCTCACAGATTATGAGCATATTGTCTTTTTCACTGTCTCTTATTCTTAGGAGGCTGATGTGTCTTTCTGCAACCTAAAAGACGCATGGGAAGTTTCATTAGAGGTTTTTGCACTGCTCCCTGGCCATTTAAATTTCCAAGGACTGCAGTGCCTCACCATATGGCTGTCAGGCTCTCCGTCTCTCCCCACCACATAGCTGGCAGGCTCTTCTGACCTTCTGCCCTGCAACCACACTGCAGGCTTTTCTCCTGCACGGGATTAATGAGGAGCCTCTGAGAAACTCTTTTTCCATGCTTTACAGTTTACAGGGATGACCCCTCTGCCCAGAGCCTGCCACGTGACTGGCAGGGTTAACCTCTCTTCTCTGCCATGTGACTGCCAGGCTCTGCAGGCCCTGCAAATGGCCATTTCGAAGTTCACTAATGAAGCGCTGAAATGCATATTCAGCGCTTCATTAGCATGCGGGCGGCAGCTGCGCTTCGAAATTGATGCGCCTCGCCGCTGCGTGGCGCGTCCAGACGGGGCTCCTTTTCGAAAGGGCCCCGCCTGCTTCGAAGTCCCCTTATTCCCATGAGCTCATGCTTCAGCAGTCAGTGTGTGTCAGGAAGACAGGGTTGCTTCCATTAGGTGACAAAAGAGATCCAAAAAGGACATCATCCTGCAGCAACTTGAAAAGGCTGATGGAGTGAGCCAAAGCTGCTGCTAATGAAAAGTGGACACAGCAGTGGCAGGAAACCGTGCTCCAGTGCAGGAACAAGGACTTGGCAGAGCTTCTGACAGCTTCCAGGGAGCAAGCCGAGACCCTGAGTTCCATGCTGAGACTACTGAGGGTTGCCTACCACAGGACTCATTATGTGGCCTGCACAGCCTGTTGCTTGGCCTCCCCTCAGTATGGCTTGACCCCCGCTTCATCAGAGTCCCTGAAAGCCCTGGGGAGGGCAAGGGCAGCCTCTTGCTCCATGCCCAGGACCTCTCTACACTGGAAAAGTCTCACATTCCACCACACAATGCCAGGATTCCCTTGTTTCGTGCCCCCCGCCTCATCTGCCCCTTCACCCTCCTCCCCCCTAAATAAAAAGAATGTTTTTTGTGAAAACCACAGTGTCATTTATTGGTTCACACAGGGTGGGGTGCAGTTGGAAGTGGTTTCAGAAAGGTCAAGCACACATTATGGGGGGTGGAGGTGGTGTCACAATAGTTAAATCTAGCAGATTCATGTGGTTGTTTGCTCATTCATAAAGCTATTTTTTCAAAGCCTCCCTGATAGCTGTTGTTTCTGCATGTGAATTGGTGAATACCCTTGTGTCTGGCTCTGCATAAGCCCTGCTCATGGCATCTTCCTCTGCAACCCAGGCTGGCACAAAATTTTCCCCCTTTGGTTCACAAATCTTATGGAGAATACAACACGCTGCGACCACGCTGGGGATGTTGATTTTGAAAAGGTCAAAATGGGTCAAAAGTCACCTGAACCTGACTTTTAAATGGCCACAGGCACATTCCACCGCCATTCTGCACTTGCTCATTCTGTAGTTGAAGCGCTCCTGGCTGTGGTCCATGGTGCCTGTGTATGGCTTCATGAGCCAAGAGAGAAGAGGGTAAGCAGGGTCACCAGTATCACTATGGGCATCACCATGTTACCAATCTTGATTTTCTGGTCTGGGAAGAAGTCCCCTCCTGGAGTTTTCTGTACAGACCTGAATTTCTAAAGATGCGCTACCATCTCATATAGATGTCAGTGAAATGACCTTAGTGATCCACCAATGCCTGCCACACCAGGAAAAGTACCTCTTGCGGTTTATGTACTCTGAGACTCGGTGGTCCAGAGCCATAATAGGGATGTTCATTTCATCTGTCACAACAGTTAGGAAACCCTATGGCAGCAAAACCATCCACTGTGTGCTGCACATTCCCCAGACTCTCAGTTTTCTGCATCAGATGGTCATGGATTGCATTGGCAACCTGGATCACTGTGGACCCCATTGTACCTTTGCCCACTCTGTATTGGTTTCCCACTGACTTCCACTGACTGAGCCAAGGGCAGGCTGGTGGAAAACAGCTTGAAAAAAGGCACAAAATCCCTTGGTCTAGCCATTTTTGTTTTCCAGTGGCAGCAGGGGTAGGTGCATTGGGGTGATATCAGACACCCACACTTACTTGCAGGACACTTTTCCCATAACACATTGGCACAAAAACCCAGAATGCAATGGGGTTATTGGTATTGTGGGATAGGTACCCACAATGCATTACTGATGCAGTCGAACTTAGATAAGGCAACAGAAACAAACTGTGTCAATTTTCTGAACATTTGTGGGCACTCATCTTTGACTTCATAAAATCTATCAGTAAAAAGTCAACTTCAGTAAGTCTGACTTTATTTCATAGTTAGATGTAGCTTAAGGCACACATAAGGGAGGCAGGGCTCACTTGGAATAGGTGAGAAGGCCGCATCTGGTTTTACAAGGAGGTGTGTCTAAACTTATAGGCCGTGTCTACACTAGCCAAAAACTTCGAAATGGCCGTGCAAATGGCCATTTCGAAGTTTACTAATGAAGCGCTGAAATACATATTCAGCCCCTCATAAGCATGCGGGCAGCTGCGGCACTTCGAACTTCGAGTTTTTGGCTAGTGTAGACGTAGCCATAGAGAGGCATTAGAATGATGGCATTAACATTTAAAGTTTAAAGTCTCTTTTTACTCACAGCTTCCTTAGAGACCTTAAAAATACAGCATTTGGCTTACTGAATAACACAAAATATGTTAAAACTGTGATTTTTATGTTTTTAGAAAAGTGCTCACAGTTCTCAGATAATCAGTTTTTGAGGTCACTTTTGATTATTTCTAAAGAGGACAAAAATCGCCAAGAGAAGACATTGTATTAATTCCAATTCTGCAGCATGTATCCTCTGATACTTACCATTCAGAGAGGTTTCAAAACTTGGAAGCATTCTTGACCACTGCATATGAAGCTGGTCCACTGGATGGGTCATGGGACTGAGAGCCAAGAAAGAGGGAGTCTCTTCACAGCTCTGTTCATACCTGATCCTGCAAAAACATACACGTGAGCTCAACTTTGCACACAGAAGCAATCCTACCCAAAGACACTACTTTTGAATAAAGTTAATGACATGCATGAAGTGTTTGTAGGATTGGGGCCTTACTGGTTTATTGTTTGAACTTGAGCAATTAATTTTCTCCACCCAACCATTTTCCCGTCTGAGAAATAGAGCCAATGTTACTCACTGGCCTTTGTGAAGCACTTGACGTATTATGGTAAAACCCACTCTAAGTGCTAAGCAGTACTCATGAGGTATTTTATTTATCGTAAGCTCTCCCCACCACTAGTAGGCAGCTACCAGGTTTCCCTGGGGGCACAGGTGGTTTGGAACAGCGGGGGCTATAGCGTACATATAATTATTCAGCTCAACAAAATTTTCAATGTCTGCTAGTGTGGCTCAGTGCAGGACATTTGCCTATTCCCTGTAAGAAGCCTGAGAGCCAGCCCTGCATGGATTGGGCAGGATTCCCTGCTCGCTATGATTGCATTCACATTCTTTTCCAGCTCTTGTGTTTGGAGGACAATGGGCCTCTAAATTGTGTCACTGTCCTTCAATTTAGCAGGCACTGATCTAAGATTAAATATAGCAACAACCAGAGACATTTCAAACCCTGCTGCTGTAATCATCCTAGAGTTTATGAATACCCTGCCTGGTAGTAAGAGGCACAGTGGACTGTGATAGTCAGTTTTGATGTTAGAAAGACAGAACTGGTTTTGGGCATTGCCCAACAGGCTAAGCAAGGGCTTACCTTTGGCTCCGCTGCAGATAAGTCCTATCTGCTCTGTTACCCGTCGAAATGCTTCAGAATACAAAGATTAATTCTTTAAAATAGCTGTTAACCCCCAACCCCCGCAAAAAAAAATCTCTCATTTGGGGCTTGTAACCACCTTTAGAGTTTGAGTTTAAATTATTAATCCGGCAATTTGCCTTTTGTCTGCATGTATATCTTATGACACTGGTCAGTGCCTGTTTTAAACACTCTTAAGAGGAATATGGGTTGTCTTGTAAAATCGATTGCATATTAAAGGACACAGCAGAAAATAAGTGACCCTATCAGAAGCATTTTTGGAACAGCTCCTCAGCTGCTGTAAGTTCTAATAGTTCTGTTGAAGTCACTGTGGTTATCCTCACTAAGCCAGCTGAGAAACTGCCCTTGAACTCCATGATGCACATAAATATCACAGCTATATACATATGCAGCGTTTCTCGGGAAAGACTGTGCTGGAGAAAAGGGTGAGGAGCCGATAGGAGAGACAGTGAGCTTTTCAAGAGTTCATGACTTTTAAATAACATCAAACAACACTACCAAAATGAAAGACTAGTATTCGTCAGTGGTTGATAGGAAGTAGTGATTTCTCCTCCCTTCAAAACAATAAATACTTTGGAACAAAGGCTTTTTGTGGTAAAGCTATCTGACCTGAAAAGCAAAACTACTAGTTTTTCCTTTTGCATGTGACAGTGAGAATTGTTCCAGTAAATATTTGGTATGTAAATCAAATAAACCCCCTGCTAATGTAAGCACAAATAATATGAAAATGTGATCACTGCAAGACACTTGTTCTAATGCCAGACTTTTTAGATGAACTCCACAAAGAAGACAACCAACTGTGGAACAAAATGATCTGAAGAAATAGTTGTCAGTGGCAAACGAATATAAAATAAATCACACATAAAGAAAGTGTTTAGAAAATGATTTTTCTAGTACATGTGGGAGCAGTAAGCCACTGATGAAGCCACTGTACAAGATATTCAATGCCATAAAGGGATAATTTGCTGAAATTCTCTGGCATGTGTTATATAGGAAGTCAGACCGCTTGATCTAATGGTCTCTTCTGGCCTTTGGATATGAGACTCTGTCACCACTTTTAAGTATCAGTGGTCTTGTTCATGCATCCAGTGAAGCGAGTCTTTGCCCTCGAAAGCTTATACTCCAATAAATCTGTTAGCTGTATGGTGCCACAGGATTATTAACACTGATATTAGTATTGTGAACAACTTGCACAGGATGGTACAATACAACAAATAGAGGCAATTCTTGCTCCAAAGAGCATGCAGACTAAAAAAGGTGTTACGGATCTAACGTACCCAGTGGTGGGTTGTGGGCTGTCAGGCACTGGGTCCCCTTGCTGCAGGGCGATCAGGTGACCTGTGGGGGTGCTAAAGGCACTGTGGACCATGCTGTGCTCTGGAAGCAGTGAGCAGCAAGTCTTGCCGCTACGTGTGGGAGCCGCAGGGCTCCACTCACTGCCCTCACCACGACTACAGGCTCCTCACTCCCATTGTCTGATTCCCATTGAACGGGAGGTGGAGGGGGGGGGGGTTGATGCTTGCAGGTGAGAGCAGTGCTCAGAGCCACATGTGTGCCTCCTCCTGGAATCCAGACCTACTGCTGGCTGCTTCTGGGGTGCAGTATGGCCCATGGTGCTAGGACAGGCAGGAAGCCACCTACTCTGCATTGCTGACCAGGAGTCACCGGAGATAAGCCTGCGTCCAAAAGCTGAGCATCAACCCTCTGCCCCAGCCCTGAGCCCCCCATTCCAAATCCAGAACCACCTTCTGCATCCCAAATACCTCATCCCCAGCTCTACACCAGAGCCTGCATGACCATGTGGATCCTGCACCACATACTCCCAGCACCCCACACTCCTGCTGAAGCTCAGAGCCACCTCCAATACTGAACCCTTCTGCCCCACCCCCCAGACAGGAACCCCGTTCTACACTTCAAACCCCTCATATTTGGCACCACCTCCCAGCCCACACCCCCACTCTCCTGTACCCCAAGCCCCTAACCCCAGATCCACCTTGCAGCCCACACTTTAGTCAAGAGATATAATTATGTGGGGTCCCAGGCAAGTGTTCCCTGTAAGCAGAGCACTTGGGCAGGGACCCAGGAGAGATTCAGATGCAGCCCCACTGATTAGCAGTGTGCCCACAGTGTTCACAGCCAGCAGCATGTGTTTTTATGGGTGGTGCACACCCACACATGCCTCTGTGCACATAACAAAATTTATTCCACATGTGGATGAAAAAAATTAGAGGGACCATTGGTTGCAGGTTTTGAGCAATTATCTTCAACTGGGCTACAAGAAAAAACAAGTTTGAAAACCACAGGTGTAAAAGATGCATAGATAGGAGGCTGGTTGTACTGAAACCCAGCTGACGTGGTAAATTAGTGGTTTCAGGGTTTTTTTCGTATTTGTAGCAAACTAATGTCTTGCGGGCAATCAATAAATGCTCTTCTTATAAGCATCCTAAAACAAGAGAACAGCCATATCCTTAGCAAGAATGTCTTAAGTCCCAAATACGTATGTGGGGTCTAATTCTCCCTTTGGAGTAACACACTATCAAAATAGAATGGTAGTGGTTTGCACTCACTTTTAATTAATGGAAGTGGTGGTAGAAGGTATGTGGTAGTGCTGATGTCAGGCTCATCTTTGAGATAGGGAAAATTATTTGGCAGGATTAACGATTGTAGGCCACATAATAATACTTAACATTTTAACCAAGGCCCATGTAAATCAGGTTTATTTTGAAAGGAGCCCAACTGGCCTCATTTACATGTAAGTTCAATCCAGTATTTATTCTTTCTGGTGGAGAAGATGCCGAAGGGGGTTTATCGGAAATCCTTGTTTTTAGGCAGCGTGTAACTGTGAGACAATAACTTTCATTGCCAACTTTAAACCTGCAACCTCATTGGAGCATACATACTAGGATGACAAAAAACAAACAGTGCTGGCCTGTTGGAGTTGGTGGCAGTTCCTGGAGCAGGTTAGTTCATCACAGTGGTGTGCTGTGGTTTGGAGTTAACTCACTTTGTAAAATCAGTCTTCTAGTTTCCTGTGCTTAAAGGCCAAAAGGGACCGTTATGTTCATCCTGTCCAACCTCCAGCCTAATGCAGGCCAAAGAATTTCACTCTGTAATTCTTGCATCCAGTTTATAACTTCTGACTGAGCCAGAGTTTTGTTCAGAAAGACTTCTAGCCGTAATGTAAAAGAGGTAGACGAATATTTATTATGTATGAGGAAAGCAGCATGATGCCTCTAAACCATATCAAGGCTTTATCCAGTAAATCTATTGTATCTACTGCTACTTGATCTATTAAACACAGACATGTCCAGCTCTGCCTTCTGCCTCCTACACATCATGGAATGTGTCAGAGCTGTTGGGCTTGGGTGAGACATTTATGTCAGCAAAACGCATTCCATGAGAAGCCAGCAAGCACCCAAGTAAAGCCATCTTCATGGTCTGAGCCTAATCTAATCTGTGGAACAGATAACCAAAGGTTAGAGTGTAGGTTTATAAGTCTTTATATAGTATTTCAAAATCCCCTGGGGTTTTGTTTTTATCGCAGCTATCATCCATCTACAAGTAGAAGCTATTGTTTTGGCCTAGTTTATGTACTGCTGTGCAGATTACGATGTAAGGCTATTTGAAGGATGCTATTCTTTGTCAGAGGTAAATTTTAGGTAGACCTGAGCTGTCATCTCCTCAGTGATCCGCTTGGAGCAGTGCAGCTGTACACAAGCCCTTACTCTAGGTTTGTGGCTCCATGTCACTAACACAAAAATGAGCAGCTCATGCTAGAAAAGGACCAGAGGTCGGGGATGAGCTGATTCAGCTCGTCTCTTAGCCTTCGTCAGGAGATCTTATAGTAAGTCCAAACACTAGCTGGAAGAGCAGGAAATAGAGCCCTAGCATTACTACTGACATGTCTATCATGGAGAATTTTTAAATGTATTTTAATATTTATTTTATATATAATTCAGAATTATTGAGAATCAGAATCAACATCAGCTTCTGAAGATCTGCTGTCCACCTTCAGTGCATGGGAGTCAAAAGGAAAATCCATAAAGCTACTAAAAATCAAAGCAATCAAGCACTGAGAACAGTCTGATCACATCCAATACTTAAATCAAACAGAGTACATAAGAGAGCACAGACCTAAAGTAACTGCATAAGCAAGCACCAGACTATGGCTTGGAAAAGTAATACCTGATTGCTTTGGCAGTGTGTGTCTATAGATGGGAACCTCTTCTCAAGGATTAAGAGCATTTCTTGGAGTATTTATTCCACTTGATAGCATCACAGTAGCAGATCCTGCCAGTACAGCTGTTTTGCTGCTACATTCAGTAACAGATTCCTCTGCTTTTGGCCTAGAATTAACTCCAAAGTCATATTTTAAAAATGAGTGTTGTTATTCTAGCACAGTGGTGTCCAATACAAATTAAAGGATTGCCACAGCCTCCCCACCGGCTCATAATAATCCCCTACCCACGGAAAAAAAAACAACCTGCCAGCAGCTCACTTGAGTTGCCGCTGCTGGAGCCGTGCTGGACCCCGCTGCTGGAACCACACTGGTAAATGCATCTGTCCTGGGGCTGGAGCCGTGCCAGGCCCTGCAGTTGGAACTGCACCAGGAGCCATGCCGGGCCCCATGACTGGAGCTGCAGCTGGAACCAAGGCGGGCCCTGCAGCTGGAACTGCACTGAGCCCCATGGCTGGAACCACACCGGGAGCTGCACCAGGCCCTGTGGTTGGAGCTGTGCAGCTGTGCAGCTCCAGCCAGAGTCATCTCCACTGCTGCCACCATGCACATATTCCACCAAGTGGTGGGGCGCGTGCATGGAACGGGCGGGTGGCACTTCCATGTGTGCGTCTCTAAGGAGACTCATTCACCAAACCGCAGCTTCCAGTTCGCCACATGGGGTGAATAGCAGTCGTATTGGACACCGCGGGTCTAGCACAATTCAAGTATCTTTAAGACAATACATCTAACGCTAAAGTAAAAGAGACTCGTGTCAGCATTGCAGATGTCTTTGCCTTTAAACTGTAGAACTGTCCTTATCATGCAGGGTTATTAGGAGGAGAACTCAATTAGATACAACAGAAATAATTTCTATAAAGAATTTTTCTCACTTTTTATGCTCTTGAAGTATGGCAAATTTTATCCAACCTTTAAGCATGGAGTGTATTGCCTTTGGAATGTGCAACTCGATGTTATGATAGGCAAAGCCATACATATCCATCTGAAGACATAATTTGGCTCAGTGGTATTTTTTTTCTATTAACACAGATCTTTGAATACTTAGATATGAAATTGCGCACCCGTAAAATGCTCTGTTAGATTTTCAAAGGCATGTATGCACCTAAAGATACAGGTAAGTGCCCACTGGAAATTCAAAAAACACCGAAGTAGGTTAGGTGCCTGCCTTATCAAAATCAATTGCTACATCTACACTAGAGAGTTTTGTCGATACAGCTAGCAGTGGCCAACTCTAAAAATGCATTCTGTCAACAGTAAATCACAGAACGCGTCACTTTTGCTGATTGTCTTTTGCCTCTTCCCCATGAGACAGAACACCTTTTTTGACAAAATCTGACAACAAAAAAGCCATGTGTCTTTTGTGCTTCCAGCTGGCCGTTCTGTCAAGAGACTGGCCAAGCAGAGAGGATCTCTTTTTCTGATCCACTTTGCTCTCTGGCTGCAATCTGTCGACAGAAGTTTTGTTGAAAGACACCTTCTGACAGTAACTGCTCTCGACAGACTGCTGTAGTGTAGATATAGCCAATGTGAATTAGATGTCTAACACAATTAGGCCTTTTGCCTTCAGGGTCCTAAATATCTTTGAACATGTGGACCTTAGCATTAGAACTGATTTATTTCTACCAGTCAGTCATTCGTGTTCAATTTTCACTAAAAGGTCAGAAGACATCTCTTCTTCCTGAGTGCACTATTTGGGTGGCTTCAAAAGGTGAAGTAAACTCGGTCATTATCGATGCTTGTTCTTTGTGATATGTATTGTCCTATACATTTTAGTTATCCTCAGAAGAATACCTCCTGTCATGGAGTGGGTGGGTGGTCACCAGGCCCTGCACCCCATCTGCAGTCAGATGTGACTCTCATTCAGCAGGTAAAACAGAACAAAAAAGCAGTCCATTAGCACTTCAAAGACTAACAAAATAATTCATTAGGTGATAAGCTTTCGTGGGACAGACCCACTTTTTCAGATCATAGCCATACCAGAACAGACTCAATAATTAAGGCATAGGGAACCAAAAATAGTAATCAAGGTTGACAAATCAGAAAAATATTATCAAGGTGAGCAAATCAGGGAGTAGAGGGGCAGTCCCACGAAAGCTCATCACCTTATAAATTATTCTATTAGTCTTTAAAGTGCTACTGGACTGCTTTTTTGTTTTGATAGTATATAGACTAGCATGGCTATCTCTCCGTTACTATTCAACAGGTAGAACAGGTTTTTTAGAAGGCAGGGTCACAGCGTAAAACAGACTTGTCAGCACAGAAACCAAAAGCAGTCAGTACAATCCATCATGGGGAGAGTGGGCCCAGAGGGGGTCCCTGAGTTGAGACCCTTGCCCTCCTTCCTCCTCTCAAGTCAGCTCAGATGATCCCACTCCAGCTGCTCAGTTCAAATTCAAATTGGCAAGGCCCCTCCTCCCACATTTGTCCTGGTTCCCAGGGAAAAGGTGTCACCTGATTGCCTAGGTTACAAAAGCGTTGGAGGGCCATTGCCTGCGTATGAGAAGTCATCACACCGAAACACCCATCTGCAAATGTGCATTAATGCTGTGCCTAGGGAAACGGAGGCACCCACATGGTGTTATTGCAGGACAGTAGGAAACACATACAACGTAACAGGGGAATAAAATTCCTACAAACCCCACTTGATCACGCTTCCTCCACAAGGTATTGGTTCATAACCTAAGACTCAACAGTAGTGAAAAGATTAATTCAACCTGTTTTGGGAGATCACAGTCAAACATAATATATGTGTTTGCAACTTAACTAAAATATATGAACACAAACCTATAAAACTGAATACATATGTACAAAATTATGAGATCTAAATTAGCTCTTATCAATCAAGACCTAAGAGTCATCGTGGATGGTTGTCTGAAAACAGGGGCTTAGTGTGCAGTGGTGGTCATAAAAGCAAACTTTGCTAGGAACTATTAAGAAACTGATAGAGAAGAAGACAAAATATCATAGTGTCACTATGTAAATCCACGGTACACCCACACTTTCAATGCTGTGTGCTGCTCTCATCACCCCATCTACAAAAAAAAAATTAAATTGGAAAAAGTACAAAAACTACAACAAAAATTATGAGGGGTATGGAACAGCCTCCATATGAGGAGAGAGCAAAAACCCTGGGACTGCTTAACTTTGAAAAGAGGTGACTAAGCAGGGATGGTAGAGAGACATATCATGAATGATGCAGAGACAATAAATAAGGAAGTGCTATTTACCCCTTCACATCACACAAAAACCAGGATTCAGCCAATGAAATTAGTGGGCAGCAGGTTTAAAAAAAAAACCAGAAGAAAGCATTTCCTCACCCAACTCATAGTCCCATTTGAAACCCATTGCCAGAGGGTGTTGTCATATATAATTGGGTTCAAAAAAGAATCGTTAGTTCAGGGAGGACTAGGTCCATCAATGGCTATTAGCCAACCTGGTCAAGGGTATGACCCCATTCTCTGAATGTCCCTCTTTCTAACTGAGACTGGATAAAAGGGGATGGATACCTCAGTAAATAGTCCTGTTTTGTCCATTCTTTCTGAAGCATATGGCACCAGCCACTGCTGGATGACAGGATACTGAGCTAGATGGACCACTGCTCTGACCCAGTACTGCCATTCTTACGTTCCTAATATTAGAATAGTGTGTGATACAGAGATGATAAAAATAATGGGTAATAAATGTTGCTTCCTATAGGTCATTGGTTTCCTACCTTTTTTATGAAAGAAACTTTACCAAAATTAAGAGCTCTGGTGCACCAGCTAGTTCCCTGCACCTTCCATTTAGCTCTGCATGCTCTCACCCTTGATGGAATTTAGGCTGCTACCTCTGTCGTGAGAATGGCATTTGGAGCAACAAGCTTCACTGTGGATTAGACAGCTCAACCCTGAAAGAGAGGTAGGGAGTCTGCAGCCACCCACCTGAGCTAACAAAAGATGCTAATCATTCGGGGTCCAGTTTTGTCACCTTTCCTCACTTTGGGTAATACCCAAATAGTCAAGTAGTCTCATTAACTTTAGTTGACTGTTCACAGAGGAAGGCGCTATTCTATGTTAATAAGGGTGGAAGAATTGGGTTATGTGATGGATAACAGTCATATAGAATTACAGTTCCCAAAAGTGAGCCCTGTGACTTGTACCAGGGGTTGTTAACCATTGGTTGAGGCCATAGCACTACTTTATGGGAATGGTAGAGGTACAAGTAGGCTTTTTTGCTGACTGTCTGCACAGAGGTGAATTTCACTTTCTATGATTTAATTCATAATTAGCTGTTACTTTTTATTTCACAGAATGTTTTAGATCCATGGTAGAGATGTGGTTTCTTAATCTCGTGCTATTAACAATATTTTTCTAATGATAAATAAATGCAAATCCGTAGAGGACTGAATTAAAAGGCACAAAAGCCCTGCATGGTTTGTCCATGGGGCCGAATACCTCATTTTGGTGATCACACTCATCATTCATCTGAAGAGCAGAAGCTAGGATTGTTAAGCCTCGTTATTTTCAATGAGGCTTGACAGTTGCAAGGTGAAACAGAAGACAGCAACTTTCATCCCACTGGTTTTGGTTTTTTTGGTTCTTTTTTTTTCTTCTGATATGGGCATCTCTTCACGAACTTGTCTAATTTGGGGTCTGTTGCCAGTGGTTGATCACAAAATTGTGATCATAGCTACATATCTAAACACACTTGTAGGACAAAGGGTTAACTGACCTCTATTTAATGTTTACCTTATGATCTTAAAGGTACATAAATAACTGAAACCATTGTAGTTTTTTCCCTCTTGCATGCAGCTGCACAGCATTATTTTTAATACAATAGTGATTTAAATAAGTGATCCTGTCAGGTCTTCCTGGTTTTCAAAAAATAGTGGCCCTTTAAATCTCAGCGTATCAGTCTGTCCGACTACTTTCTTCATTTCCCCTTGTTCCATAGCCGGGTTGTGTTTTCGTGACACATTCTGGGGATAAGTACTAGTAGGAGGGAAATCCTCAGAGGTGCTAAAAGTGTCAGAGAAGGCTGTTGTGGACTATTGAACACAATAAATAAGATGGCTGTGAAAGCCAAAGGTCCTAGCAGCTGCTGAAAGTAAAAGGAGTTGAATGGTGACATCTAAACCAGGCCTGGTCTCCTTCCCTCTTTATATTCTTGTAACACTGAGCTTTGTGGACCTGAATAGGTGTTGAGCCAGTGGCAGCACTAGCCATTTGGCCATCCAGGGCAGAAAAAGATTTCAGAGCATGCTCTCCTGCAGCAGGTGAAAGTCAGAGAAAACACAGCAAGCCAATCAAGATTAGAGGTGGGGGAAAAAAAACAAGCACAGCATTTCAGCACCCCTGGAAACTGGCTCCTTGGAAACCACCCTCCTTACTCACACCTAGAATGGGGCCTGCCTACAGCCCCCATTCGTGAAAATTAAAAATATCATCTTAATCCTTAGCCTAAAAAAGCCGTCAGAGGAAAGCTATTCTTCATGGTTATTTCCCATATCTTTTGCGGACACATTAGGCGATTCCTGGCTGGTGCAGGATAGGGAACTACTATCCATTCAGTGGAAAGCAGCACATCTCCTGCAGATGGAAAGCAAATAAAATATGGTGGGTCTGATCCTTATCTTTTGTGAATTTGTGTCACTAGAAGAATGGAATTTCCATCCTAGGGGAGAAGATTTAGAAATTTTGTTACATCCTGAATTCGGATGAAAAATAGAAAATGTGATATGTTTTTGTGAAACTAAATATTTCATTTGACTTGACTAAAACATTTCATTTCAGTAAGGTCAAACGTTTTGTTTCAGATTAACCATTTTAACTTTTAACATTTTGTCATTTTGACTATTCTGAAAGTTGAAAGATTTCATTAATAACATATTCGTTATCAAAATGATGAAGTCTGAATGGACTGCTTCAGCCCTGTAAAATGTTTCAATAATTTCTCATAAAAAATGTTGACAAAATAAATGCACTTCCATGTTTTGATCTTGACACATCAGCATTTTCCAACAGAAAAACTTTACATCATAAAATTTTCAATTGTCTCTATTCCAAATTATTTCTAAGTATTGTCCCTGAGATAGGAAATGATAAAGTATATGCATTTCTAAGTAAGAGGGAAGAAAAAATGTGGCCTATTATTTTGTTGTGAGGTAAAACCCCCTGCCTTCTATGTCCACCCACTTATCCGCGTGAAAAAATCTTTCTGGTTAAGGTAAACAGCATAAGAACTGACTTATGAGAGTGGTGTAGGCCATGGTGAGTAACTTGTTTCCTGCTTGATCCTCACTCCCAAAAGTTTGATGAACTCCTATAGATGGATGTGTTAGGGCAAATAATGGAAATTATAGAACATAAAAGACAAAAGAAAAATGATAAAAAATATATAGGAGGAGGGAAAGAGGAGGAATATTTAACTGATAACGCTAACTACGTGTGATAGTACTTCAGTTGTGAAACTACACAGACATAAAAACCTTCACCATGAAAAATACAAGTATTACCATCCAAGTGTTCCGTGTGTCATTTCCTGGTGCTTGCGGATAATCTTCCCCTCGGCTTCTTTTGGGTAGTGAGTTCCTGATCTAATTTCAGGCGTTAAGCCATCTGAATAGCACAATAAAAGGTGTAGTTTCATGGTGCTCAGAGGTTACGGGAAAATCTGAATGTTTCATTCCTGTTGTGCACATTAGTCATTATCAGATGTTATAACTTGTACCACTAAATCCAAGAAGTATGATCTAATTCTTTTGCACTGAAGTCACCAATACGTCCGTTAAGTCAAATGCATTTTTCAGCTTTGTGGGGGTGAATTACTTTTATATTGTATATATGTTCCAGTGTTGTGCAGTACATAGTTGTATATATGCATTTATGTTACCAGAAGTTGTGCAATATATATGCACATATAAGTGGTTGTTACCGGTGTTGTGTAGTATATATGTGTACATCTGTAGTGATGTTACTACTGTTGTTCAGTATATAACACATGCACACACAAACTCTTCTTGGACCAGAAAAGATGATGAGCTTCCGTGTTGTATGCAGCTAATTGGACCCAGAAACCTCAGATATTGTTAACTAGCATGAGAGTTGTGTACATGATAGCCTGGACCTGCCATTGCAAATATTCGCTTTTCCTCAATGTCCAGCTTTATGCTATGTGTTTATTTATGGGAGAACCTTTCTCGAAGGATTACATTAAAAATAGATAAACTAAGGAAATACCCAGATGCACTTTCACTGGAGCGCTTAAGAAAAATGTGTGTGACTGCAAACTGCTGGACAAATTTAGAAGCTGGGGGTTTGGCAACGTGCCATAAAGAACAAATTGGGCTCCTGATCTTGTGAGGTACTGAATATCCTCACTCCCACTGCTTTGAAGTCCATGGGAATTGATGACACTGGCCTGGTTGCAGGGTTTGAACTAAATTATTGTGTGTTGTTCTTTGTGTAATCAATTCAAAACATAGGAACGAGAGTAGCAATAACATCTTCTATATGCTCCACTCTGAAATGGGACTTATTATGTATTTTGAAAAGCGATTTAATGTAAACACAGATGAGGTTTTTAGCAGTAAACGTGCAGTATGTGCAAGGCATTTTGTACAGTTAAGCTAAGCCTGGTCCGCCCTTCAAAATTAGTTTGACTTAGCTGCAATGCTCAGGGCTGTGGAAAATTTGGCACCCTCGACACCGTAGTTAGGTCAACCTAAACCCCAGTGCAGGAGCAGCTCAGAATTCTTCTGTCAATCTAGCTGAGATGGAGAACTACATTAACCGAAAAAAAAAATCCTTCTGTCAATGTAAGACGTGTGTGCTACACCAGCACAGCTGCCAGGCTGTGGAATTGCTACTGAAACACTTGTAGTGAACACACAGATGTAGTAACAAGTGCTGGTATATGTTAAAAGAAAATAAGGCAATTGAGTATTTTGTTTACTGAAGGCAAATAGCCACAAAGTAGAGGTCCGTCTCCGGCGCCCCCCTACCCCCACCCCCGGCCACAGGATCTTAGTGTGTTGCTTGTGTATCATGCCATATCTGCAGCAATATTTAATCATACATCCCTGTGTAAAACAGTGTGTGATGGGAATCCCAGATAGCATATGTATTACCCTGAGGGAAGATGAGTTGATATACCCCTCTGATTGTGACTGGATTGGGCTGTAGGTTAAAAGTCTCTCAAAACTTGTCTGTGTTCCACCCTAGTGTCTGTCTTTTACAGTAAAGCTTTGTTTCTTAGCATGACCACCCCCAGGACAGCTTGGTTCAATGCAAACACTTGTCTCTTTCACCCAGAACATTCCTATTGATAGCTGCCTTTTTATTTTCTTCCCTCCCTCCCCCTCTTGCCCCCATCTCAGGTTGGAGAGACTGGTGGACGTCCTGAGGAAGAAGGTTGGAGCAGGGACCATTAGGACTGTGATCTGATTGAAAGCTCCAGCCTAGGGAAGTATTCACATCTGGTGACCAGGCTGCTTCATTCAGCACTGTGTAAACACTAAAGCCTTAACTTAGCAAATAGTTGTTAGAAGTGGGACACTCCAATGACATTCCAGGCTGAGATAAAATCAAATCATAAATGTTTAACCACTTTGCTGCTGAGTTGTGTTATTTGTCAGGCTGTATCACTGCAAACATGTATTTGCTTTAGGCAGCTGTTTTGTGGTATGATCAGTGAGTACTGTGGAAATAATTTGTGTGCTGTTTTAACAATAGTCTCCTCTCTCACTGGCAGGCTGTAATGTGCTGTAAGCCATAATCTGGCCATGTTCTTACATACGGCCTGCTTCAGGGGCCAGTCCTGTAAAGCACAGTCTCAGCATGTAAACCTTCTGTGCTACTTATCAGTCAGTAAACAATTGAATATTTTCATATTGAATGTATTTCTTAATTGATAACAGTGGTTCAGAGTTAATGTTCAGTCTGTGTTAATATGAGGGTGATACTTAACTTCTCTTTCACACTCATAATTCTCCCACTCCCCCTCCCCCGCAGTGATTGTAGTTGTTAATCAGAATGATGCACTGCATCATGGAGTAGGTATACCCAAGGTTTTAAAAAGAATATCTATAGTTAACACAAAATCCTACTACAGATCAGGTTCAGTTCCATATAAACACGTATGTGCCATTAGATTTCATTAAAGGAGTACAGTCATGAATTTGTAAAAATGTAGTTACGTTGATGAGTGTTGAAGCTTTACAGAAGATATTTTGATTGTTGTTTGTCACTCTTCTTCCCTCTCCTCTGTCAGAAAATCCCTGAGGAGTTAATACTCCCCCTTGCAAAGGAAGGGCCATTCACCTCCACTGTGTAAGGCATAGCCTCATCTTCTTTATATCAGTCTCCTTGCCTCTGCAAATGGAAGCCCTTAGCATCTGCTCAGCCCCCTCATCTGGTTTTTGTATGTCTATGCTGTTTTCTCTCTGGAGTGGTTGTGGCTTTTTTTTATAGATACAGTGAAAGAAGAGATTAGAAGAATGAAGCAAAGAAACCTGCAATATGCAATTTTCTTTAGCATATGGAGAGTCAGGGTCCAGCTTTCCAGTCAGACTGTGCATTTCTTTTCATCCTTTGTCTGCAGATCTAGGGTCCTCTTGATTTCAGTCCACCTACTAGGCCACTTGCAGGGGAAGCAGTAGGTCTCCCTCAAGGTGGGTTTAACTGCAGTCCATAGTATTCCTTGAGCCCCTAGGAGACCTTGGGACTGCTTCCTAACCACCCCTTCTGCCCCAAGACAAACTATGATCATTGCATCTGGACCTCCATAGTCATGGGTCTGCAACCAATGGCTCTGGAGCCACATGCTGCTCTTTAAGGACTTCTTTGTGGCTCCTGATGCTATAATTGCAAATTAAAACAATTAAAAAAAACAAAACAAAACAAAAAAAACCCTTCTGATTATTTTCACTAAACATTGAACATCTACAAGTCCCAAAATGAACAACTCAGATGTAAATAGCAAACCATATGTGATCTCAAAACATTGGATAACCCTCTCAGCATCCCCCAGAAAGAGAGAAGATTTGAGCGTGAAAGTCAGGAAGATAGTGTTGCAAACACACACCTAAAGTGTGAGGAAATAGAATATGTAAAAAGTTTGTGAAAGTCCTGCAGTAAACATGTATCTCATTACAAATCATTGTGTGTTCACTGTTCTTAAAATAGGAGTTACAAAAAGGTATGGTTTGACCTAATTTATTAAGGACCCTCTCGTATTCACATATACTGTGGCTCTTCAACTATTTAGTTTTTTACCAAATTTGAAAAAAATGGCTCTTTTTGCCATTTTAGTTGCCAACCCCTGTCCATAGCCATTGAACTATAGATGAGCCTTTACTACTTCCACACCTGGGATTTGTTAAAACCCTAGAGGAACCTATGACTGCCGCACCCAGCTCCAGTTTCTCTTATGCTCAAATTAAGCCTATAATTACTGTCTTGAGCAGTGGTGGGCAATCTGTGAACCAGGGGCCACCTGCAGCCTTCTAGGGCTCCATCTGTCCCATGGACTCCCTGTCTGACCTCCCACCCCATGCACCTCTCATGCATTGGGGTACTGGAGCCCACACTTCCTACACCTCCCCCTCCTCTCCAGCACTTTCAGAGGAGCCACAAATCACCCGATTCATGCTCAGGACCTGCCCCCACCCCCTCTTCCACAGCTGAAATGCTGCAAGTCAGCTGTTCATGGCATTCCAGCTCTACGAAGGAAGGGGAGGAGAAGGGAAGTTCAAGGCTCCAGTGCCTTGGTGCACAAGTGGGGCTGATGGATGGGGGGAAGTAGAACCCCAGTGGATCATGGGCTACTGTAGCCCACTGAGGTGAAGGAGGGCCACTAATGCAGCCCACCTATTCATAGTTGCCCATCTCGGTTCTTGAGGGTGCTACTCTCACTAGACCAGAAGCAACTACTCCCCATTTTGTAATGTTTTCACATGCCCCCAGTGGTGCAGTGAGTGGCATGCCACACACTGTGGGCACCTTAGTGCCAATTCTACGTGAGGGAAATTGCCAACTGAGAAAAGAAGATGTTATCATCTATGCTTGACTGACCTAGGTTTCACCTTTACCTAGGTGTTCCTAGGATTTTCTCCTGGATTCTCTCATAAGGGTAGTCCTAAGTGATACAGTGATCCCAGGACAAAAAAGTCAAACTGGCGTCTATTCATTGGACACCAGAAAAATACCAGAAATGGTCTCTTGTATCTGCTGACTTGTTTATCTGCAGAAATGTGGGCTGCGGAGTGTGAATTTTAAAGTACATTAATGTGTTTCACATTTATAGGTCCATGTAGAGCTTGTTGCTGTGCACAAAAGGTTCCGTAGTGCATTATGACATAGGGCTCCTTGAAACCACACTGTGTTAAAGCTCACTAGGGAATATTGTGAGGAGACAAAGTGGGTTCCATCCGACAAAAGCTTATGCCCAAATAAATACATTGTTCATTAAGATGCCACGTGATTCCTTTTTGTTTTCACTTACAGCCAGATTTTTGAGGGTATCTAGGCACCAAAAGATGTAGGTAGGTGCACAGTGGGATTTTCAAAAATGCCTAACTAATCCCATTTAAATAAATTTATTTATGTTCTTGCTCCCTTTGGCTTGAATGGCAATACCCACAGTGACTCCAGTGGTATTGGATCGGGCTTTTTCATCTTTGCAGGTGAACTCCTGAATCAGTTAAAATCAAGGGAAGTTTTGCCATTACCTTCATTGGGTGAGCGGGATTTCACTGTAAGTTTTCTCGTGTATAAAATGGGGATAATTGTACTTTGCTTTTGCTTTTCCTCACAGAGTTGCTGTGAGGACTGATTAGGTAATGTCTGAACAGCACTTTGAAGGTATAATATACTATATAACAAAAAAATAGTTTTTATCAGTCTCCTAATTTATAGGGAAAGGATGAGGCCGTATCATATTGCATCCTGGTGGAGTTATTTCCTTTGCCATCAGTTCAGAGTAAGGTTATGTGTTCTATAGGCAAGGACTAGGACAATGATAATCACTGGTGTAAGCAGTCTCACCATTACGCTGATGTCACATGAAGATGTATGTAAATTTCATATCCCTCGTGAAATTTTGTGCATTTTTCTGTCTGATGGTGCAGCAAGTGACAGCACTGGGAGCCATTCACAAGGCACATGATGATAAAATATGTAAATAGTTTCTCATTGACACTAGATAAGAATGTTATTAATGCTTTTCAGCACTATAATTATATTCAGAGTAAGCCTTCCCTAAGCCCTCGCTAATTAAAAATATTGTGACAAGTCAACTTTAACAGAAGAGAACTGTGGACTTTAGTCATTTAGTACTGTTTTTCATTCAGCCCACTACCAAAATCTGATACCATAGTCTTGTACATTGGCGTCGGGAAAGCTGCTGATAGTTGAAAAGTTCATAACCCACTCGGTCTTGTTAGTGAAACCCTATAGGTGAAATCAGTTATAACCCTCTTTAAATATATTCAGCTGATAGAAAGACTCATTAGTTAATTATTAATTTGTGAGAATTGAAGACTGCTTTTACAAATAAGCTGAAATAATACTGAAATAATGTAATAAAATCAATATGTTGTCACAGAGATATTCAAGGGTTTTTTTTTCAATAGGACATTTTGTAAAATTTTCATTCACCTAAGTTTCCATATTAAAATAGTTTTATCAATAATCTTATTAGGTGACCTTGAATTGTAATTGCTTTAATTCACACACAAAAATGAAGTTACTATCTAGATGTCAGTTTCTATATGTCCGTGTTCTCTTTGTTTAAAATAACACATAGGAAGGCTGTTTTGTGTGTGTGTGTGTGTGCGCACTATACCCCATGTGCAAAAATAAACAATTACTGTGAGGAAGAGAAAATGGTTGCAACAAGCGAATGGCAGTTTCTCTCGTATTATACTTGACAGAGTTTCAGCATTATGGGAGATACATCTGGCTATTATCATTGCACCAGTTAGCATAAGGTCTGTATACAACATTCCTTTTTTTCTTCCATTACTCTGGTAAATAAATATGTATTAGCAAATCCAAAAAATAAAGTGTTTCTCTTACTTTACCTTCATTTTAAGTTCACTGCTGGGCTTCAGTGGTCTAAACATTTCATTCTTCAGTTTTGTTGGGAGCACACGTGTTCTGTGAGGCTTTTAAACAAATACTTGGAATGGTTGAAAGATTTGCATTGCCGGTGCCTAGCTAAATGTGTTCTTTAGAAAAGATGTGGTTTATTTTGGCACTGTTTGAAAAACCCAAATATTTTAAACATTTGTTACATTCAAGCTTGCACATTTGAACCAGCAGCATACATTCCAAAGTTGCCTCTCAAGTTACCTGCCTTTGTTTTTCGTATTTGTAATCCCTTCATTAAAATAGTCTTTGTAAAGTTTTTTTTAAAAGTAACATTAAAAACTGTCAGACTAATGAGAGTCAAAATTAACTGCAATGGCAGATGTGTAGTTTCAGAAATGTCTTTTGAAATTTGAAGATTCATGTTGGTAGCCCAGATTTCTTACTCATAGAATGAATAAAATATACGAGGGGCCTGATCCTACAGACCCCTCCTCTTGGGAGTAATGCTTAATAGTTTCTATGTAAGTATTACCAATAGTAGTAGGGCTTTGCAGGATCAGGCCGTAAGCAGATTGCTTGGCAGCACTGTAAATTGAAAAAATAGGATGACTTCAGAAATTCTCTTCTTCGAGTGATTGCTCACGTCTGTTCCTAGAGTGGTGTGCGTGTACCACATGCACTGTTGTTGGAGGATTTTTCCCCTTTGCAGTACCAGTCAGATGTGGAGCTCCTTGGAGTGGTGTGGTTATGGTGCTGAATGGATACCACTGCTGACCACTCACCTGCCCAGTTCCTTCTGACCATCAGTGATGGTCACTTCCAGTTGCTCTCTACAGAGCTATAGGTCTCTCCATTTATCTCTTTTCTACTGTTAGTAACAATCACATTGGGCTGCAGGGTCTCAAAGTTGGCAGCGCTTCCATCTGAGCCCTCAGATACTGTTTTCTACAAAGACAAAGTACAGTTAAGACAACATCCAGCTTTCTTCCCCAGGGTGGTCACAGAGTTCCATACGATTCAGGACATATTTCTCCAGGTTTTCTTTCCCAAACATCACGTCTTTCATTCCCTGTGTGTAGAGGGTTTTCACTTTCTACATAGAACGTACAAAGCCTTCCTAAAGGATGGCCCAACTTCTCGTCACTATTGCAGACAGAATGGATGGGCTTCTGATTTCATCACAGCACATCTCAACGTAGCTCACTGTTTAAATTCACATGTCTCAAAGGATAACAGTTGTGGAAGGTACGTAACCATCTTTTTCTGTTTCCCACATGTAAAGGGGCGGGGGTCTTGCCCCTGTAATGTAGAGTGCAAAAAATGGAAAAAGAAAGACATCTGAATTCTCTGGTTAGTTTGGATGTGAAATTCATAGTGAAACTCAAGAGATTAAAAACTGCTGCACACTGAAAACATGTTTTATGTGGTTATGCTTAAAAGTAAAACTTAACTTTTGCTCTTAAATATTAATTAGGAAGGTTCTTTTGGTTGGCTGGGGTTTTTATTTTTTCCCCCTCTGTATGACTGTAGGTAGAAATACACATTCATTAAACCCTACCAGAACTCCAGTTCAGGAAGGCACTGAAGTTAAGCATGTGCTTCAGTGCTCCTCTGTATCGGAACCCAGATGCAGATAGATGATCAGATTGATTCTGAGGAAAGAGGTACTACACCCATTGTTGTCAAGGGCAGTCTAGCATGCTTACTCCACGGTGAAATTTGAGCCAGAGGTTCTAATCGCTTCGCATTCAGAAAAGTTAATATGTGCTCCGATTGATGTTGTACATAATATGAGTGTTTTCTTTGGCGCAGGATAAAATATCATTATATCAGCTGGAACTAGCCACTACCAGGCTCCAAGAGGTTGTGCTAAGAGGAGCATATGAATATCGAGTGTCCAAAGAAAGGAATTATTAATTGCAGGAATTATTAATTAATTCTTGTTTATTAAAGAAATATTCATTACATAAACTTTCTACAGCTGATAATTACTCAAACTAAGTTTGAACACTATATTCCCAGTTAAAACTGAAGAAATAACTCAAGGAGTGCAGATACCCTGATATGGGGCATTTGTCACAGAACAGATATTAGCTGAGCAAATTTTTGAAGCAAACATTTTCAAAAAGAATTCCATAAATTAAGATGCATGATAACATAAGTAAAAAGCCATTGCTTGGGAACTGCTCTAACTTGCAATCTGGAGATACAGAGTGTTGTTTTTCAGTATTTGACTTTCACAGCTGTAGCTTTCTTGTTTCTCAAGTTCTTTATGTGGCCCAATGGGTGTGTGCTCCAATACTTCTAAAAATCAATCTCTGTAATCTGAGGCCACATACTGATGTCTAAGAAGGATTTCAGCTCTCAACAAGTTAGAATCCCTTCCTTTCAGACAATAAAATAACTGATTTCTCAGTGTAGCATTTGTTTACATGATGAACCCTTTTTACACTTTATTAACCAACAAAGCAGCAGTGAATCAAAATGTACTTCTATCAAAATATACTGGACCAAAAAGAGAGTAATCAACAGTAGAAAAGCCACATCCACACAAATTTCACAAGACCCTTATGTTTAGTATCTTAACATGTCCAATGGTATCATTATTTTTGTTTTGTGCATGTGTTGGAGCAATTTTACTTTCACCCCCATATTCTAACATAACTGGCCCAATAAAGAAAGCAATACTATCAGTGAAGCTCACTAAAGACTAGCAACTGCACCTATGCATCTATGGAAAATGATCAAGCATAAACATAGATTGGAGCGAGATCAGCTACTGCATTGCTGTGTCACTTTGTTATAATATGAAATGGAGAGGGTAGAGGGTTTTCTGCGGTGACTCCAGTGAGTCTGAAAATAAAGGAGTAAAAGAGGAATATGTTTATGTCTGGTATTGATAGAAAACATGTCGGTGCTTAATAACCTGGAAACATTATTTGTTCATCCTTGTAAAAATATTTCTACTCTAACAGTGCCAAAATCAGTGAGTAGTTGTTATCTGGCACATGAAGTATTGGCCATGGAGGTCAGATTAACACTTCCCATGCCTGTTTTCAGAAGTTACACTTTACTTCTCATTTTTGTTAATTTGGGGTAATTTTTCTTCCTTTTTTCCATGCACTTTTCAGTTTTCTTATAGAGCAGTGTATGCCACGAGAGGCCACCTTGTAAGAAGCCTGTGCAGCCAAAGCAGCTAATAAATCCAAATTCATTTGAGCAAGAAACCAATGTTGTGATAGCATGTCTTTCAGAGTCTGAACTCTCGGTTATGTCTGGTATGAGTTCAACAATTTATAAGCCTTGCTTGATATACAGTTCATCCATTTTGAGGCTTTGTCATCTAAATAGGGCATTTCAGAGGTTTGGCCAGATCTGGGACAGGATACTTGACATCAGGTGCCCCCCCTTAGCATTTGTAAGTATCACGATTGACAAAATAGTGTGTTGAGGAACAACTTAAGCAGTTCTTTCATCAATGTCATTTTTGGGATCATTTAAAACAGACTGAAACAGGAATGCTCATTCTTTCAGTTAATCAACCGAGCTCTACTTTATTTTGTAGCCATGTGTTCTGAAATACCTGCTGGTTATGTAAATTCATTAACTCTGTTGTAAGTATGATATCTGTAGAAAAAAGATTCAAATGTGAAGTCAAATAAAGTGAGTGCAGGTGGGTAGCCAACTGAAGTTTCTATGCAAAGATAACCGTAAAGTGCTGCAGGTGAAAATGCACTCATAAAAAAACCTCACTAAAAGAGACACTTCATAACTCATGAAGATTCATGGTGCAAAGAAGTGTGCTGATATCCCAATTTACCTGCTTGTAGGAAAAAACAAAGGTTAAAGCACAGTTTCATCTTGAGGTGCAGCAGAAATTGACTACCCCAACTAGAGCTGGTGGCGCTGTGGTGCCTCAAGCAGGCAGAGTAACTCCTGGAGTTTCAAGAAGAGTGGAACTTACGCCATTAATTAATGGGGTGTATGATCTGTGCTGAGTGCTAGGCCACTAACCCCATCAGTAATCCAGATCCCAATACTCAGGGGAGAATGAGAATTGTGTTGGTTCCTTTGGACCCAGTCCTTCATGCCCTCAACAGATAGAACATCCAGTCAGTTCAGCTAGTGGGAGGAAAATGCTAGGAATTCTGTAGTTTAAAGCTTGAATCTCCAGAAGCTGATCTCATTCTTTTGGACAAGCAAAGTGCTAATCTGTGTAGCACGATTACCCCCCCTCATAATGAAATGCACCAGATACAGCAAGTACAAGGAATAAATTAAACTATGTCTGGAGAACAACCTCTCCCCTCCCACCACCACCTAACATCCCCCCACAGCATGTACATGAGTGTAAAAATTTTTCATGTTTAAAACTAAAACTGGTAGATGTTTGAGAACTTCAGTACATGTGGCCAGTCTTTCAGAACTGCCAGCATCAGCAAACCTCAGCTAGGTTCTGTGTGAGGGTATTTCCCACCCACCCTATACTATGGGCCCTCTAGACCTTCTCATCAGGCCTCTTCCCTGTGAGGCTCCCTGACATCCCACCCACATACAGCAAACCAACTGTATGACTTGCAGCTGGTTTGCTCCTGGACCATGGACCTACTCATGCTCCACACTCTCCATTTTTTCAACCTTGTGTCTCCCCCTGACATGAAATGGCGGGAACTATAGCCACCTCTTGAGTCTAAGGAACCCCAGTATGCCAGCCTATATTCCATCCTTGTTCTGGAGCCAGCTGGAGATATCATTTGATGTTTCCTCCATGGAGCCAGGAATGTGGGCAAGTACTTTGTTGGCATGGTTCATCCCATCCCCAACACCTGCCCCTGTTGCAGCATGAGGGAGTCCCTAGCCCACATATATCTTGAGTGTGCCAGGTTGCAGACCCTATTACAGCTCCTCCTCAACATCCTTTTGCATTTTTGGCTAAGTTTCTCCCCTCACCTTATAGATGCACTCCCTATCAGTAGCTCCAAAAAGTCATGGGGACTCCTTATCAACCTCTTAGCACTGGCCAAAGTGGCCATCTAGAAGACTAGGGCAAGGATGTTGGCTTGAAGGTGAGGGGATCTCCTGCAACTGTGGGGCCTGTTTTTGATCCTCCCTCTGTTCATGCCTCCATGCAGAGTTCCTCTGGGCAGTGTCTGCTGGCTCGCTGGAGACCTTCAAGGAGCAGTAGATGCTGTCTGGGGCACTCTGCTTGGTGTCCCCTTCAAGTGCTCTTGTTCCAAACCTTTGACCATCATGCCTGTCCTTGTTATATTCTTGGTTGTCCTCCATAATTAGTTGAATTCCTGAGCCTTGTAGATCCTCCTCAAAGGCTTAGCTTGGTTAATGCCTGCTCATTTCTCAGAACCCAGATTAAACTGGCAAAACCCACTGAAATCAAAGGGTGGCACAGCAGGTGCTTCACCTTTTGAAAATGAAATATTTTACTTATATACGTGGTTGTTGGAGTCTATTTTCAAGCACTCAGGTTGGCTAGCTGTGTTCGTTTTCTTAATTTATTTCTCAATTGATGAGACAGGCAAACCCAGTTCCATATATATAGTGGAGTAGTACCTTGGTAATTTACATTCAAGCATTTCATAATTGTCACGAAAAGCTGTCAGTATCTCCTCAGCTTCTCAAAAATTGGTTAGTCACAGTTTCAGTGAGTCACCATCTTATTAAGTGAACACTTATAGTGCATTGTTATGTGTTATCATATGTAATTAACACTGAATAATAATTAAAAATAATAGCTATTTCTTACAGACTATTTTCTTCAATAGATTTGAAAGTGCTTTACAAGGTATAGTAAGTGGCGTTATCCCCAAATTAGCAAAATAAATCCTAAAAGTGCAGTTGATAATCTATTTGCCTACTAGTTAGTATATTTATACAGATACGACCTTAACTGGAACTTATTAAAATCTATGGGAGTCTTTCCAATGAGAATTGGGTCATTAGAGCCATATTTTATTGTCTTTCTTGATGTTGAGTAATACCATACTCCAGGAGTAGCCCCACTTAGACTGATCGTGGGGAAGGGTGGTAGAATCTGCTCATTTACTAGTTTGCAAGCTTCATTCATTCACATTTAGCTTCTGTGATGAGGTAACTAGCTCTTTGGACATGGGGAAGTCAATGGATGTGATATATCTTGCCTTTAGCAAAGCTTTTGATACAGTTCCCCACAATGTTCTTGCTCATAAGTTAAGAAAGTATGGATTGGATAAATGGACTGTAAGGTGGATAGAAAGCTGGCTAGATGGTCAGGCCTGACAGGTATTGATCAATGGCTCAATGTCTGGTTGGCAGTCTGTTTCAAGTGGAGTACACCAAGGATCAGTTCTGGGCCCAGTATTGTTCAATATCTTTATCAATGACCTGCATGAGGGGATGGATTGCACCCTCAGCAAATTTGCAGATGACACTAAGCTAGGGGGACAGGTCAATACGTTGGAGGGTAGTAGGGTCCAGGCTGAGCTAGATAAACTGGAGGATTGGTCCAAAAGAAGTCTGATAAGGTTCAAGAAAGACAAGTTCAGAGTCCATTGTTACATGCTGGGGATTGACTGGCTAAGTAGCAGTGCAGCAGAAAAGGACCTGGAAATTACACTAGATGAGAGGCTGGATATAAGTCAACAGTGTGCCCTTGTAGCCAAGAAGGCTAATGGAATATTGGGGTGCATTAGCAGGAGCATTTCTAGCTCATCTAGAGATGTTTTTATTCCCCTCTATTCAGCGCTGGTTGGGCCACATCTTGAGTATTGAATCCAGTTCTGCCCCCCACCCCAGTACAGAAAGAATGTGAATGCATTGGAGTGGATCCAACAGAGAGCAACAAAAATTATTAGGGGGCTGGAGCACATGACCTATGGCGAGAGGCTGAGGGATTTGGACTCATTTAGTTTGCAGAGGAGACGAGTGAGGGGTGATTTGACAGCAACCTTCAACTTTCTGAAGGGGGCTCTAAAGAGGAGGAAGAGAGGCTGTTCTCAGTAGTGACTGATGGCAAAACAAGGAGCAATAGTCTCAAGTTACAGAGGGGGAGGTGTAAATTGGATATTAGGAAAAACTGTTCCACCAGGAGAGGAGAGTGGTGACACACTGGAATGCTTTATCTAGAGAGCTAGTGGAGTCTCCATCCTTAGTGTTTTTTAAGTCCTGGCTTGACAAAGTCCTGGGTGGGATGATTTAGTTAGGGTTGATCCTGCTTTGGGCAGGGTGCAGGACTCGATGACCTCGTGAGGTACCTTCCAGCCCTAGGAGTCTATGATTTACCTCACTCCATCATTAATGTTAGTAAAGAAATACTGTATTAATAAAAAGCTCTATACATTTTAATTTTGGCACTGTTGATTATCTATTGCATGCTATACTGTGTTTATTTGCTAAGCAATTAACACACCCTCTACTTCTGTTATTGCTCAAGCCATATAATTGGATTAACATATATACATCAAAAGTTGGTGAGGGCAAGAAAAATGGTCTTATTTTTATTTGAATTCATTATAGACTAGTGTTTCCCAATTTTATTTGGCCATGGAACCCTTTTAAACTCAAAAGAATTTTGTGGAACCCCATTCTCAGGCTCTACCCACCTCAAATCCAAAACCTGCTCCCCATCTCCAGGCTTCACCCATATCAGCCCCTAAATCTGCCCCTCAGTCACCAAGCTTTACCCCTCTTCCTGCAAACCTACCTCCCCATCCCCAGGCTTAACCCTTCTCAGCCCCAAACCTAGCCCCCAGCTCCAGGCTTTATCTCTTTCAGCCACAAAACCCGCATCCCCATCCCCTGGATTAATCTGCCTCAGCTCCAAAACTGGCCCTGGGGACTAAGCCATCCATGGCCAGCAGAAGGAAGGCTGGGGTAGAGGTGTTCTGCTAGTGGAGGTGAGCTGAGCCATGCCTGCCAGAAGGGTGTGGACCCACGTATAGTGAGGTGAGTGAGAGGCTCTGTGGGGCTCCCTGCCCTGCCACCACTGAAAAAATGGAACTAAATTCAGTTGACTTAATGACTGGATCCCTACAGCTGCCCTGCCAGATGTTAAACCAATTAAATGTAGTTTTATTGTTTCAGTGGTGGCAGTGGAGGGATATACAGAGGAGTCAGGCGATGTAATGGAATTTTCTTACAGAACCTTTATTTTCACTTTGTGGAACCCCAGGGTTCCTAAGAACGCTATTTGGGAAACATTATTATAGACTAATCATTGGGACACAATAGATGACTCAGCCTAACAAGTCTGTGCATAATGTCCTACAAGAATTTGACCTTTGAGCATACTCCAGGTTTTTGCGCCTCCTTACTAGTGTGAATAATACATTTAGTGTTCCACATTATCAAACATTTATTAAGTGCCAGAGACAGTCATTATAAAGTTCTTTGGAAAAAGTCCAGAAAGCTTTCGAACTACCCTGTTCTTTGATCACACACCTCAGAAATTTGTAGCAATTTTATCTTTTAGAAAGTCCAAGTTACTAACACCAGTCTTCTCTCCTGTAAATCTGTGTTGGCTTTGTCTCATTAAATATGCTTTTTGTCTACAAGTTTTCATGAATCTCACAGAATAGTTTCCAATGCATGCATGACTGCCTTTTTTTAAAAAATGGTGTAATGTTTGTAGTTATCCAGTCACAGAGATACTGAAAAGTGCTGCTAATGTTATCAGTGAAGATATTTCTCATTTAAGAATTCACTCATAGGTATTTCCTTTAAAAGTGTCTGTTATCATGTGGACATCCTATTTTGTCCCGTTATGTGTGTAGTAGTTTCACGGGCATTTACACTTTTATGCTTATTATCTAAATCCTCTGTTGATCACAGAATATCAACTTTTTTAGTGCTCTTTTGCTATATAGAAGTATTTATTATGATTGATTATTAATTGTTGCGTGTGTATGCATTAAAAGGATCTTTGCTTTTAGAGCTATTCCTCATTTTAAGTTTAAGGAATGTTTATCTGATAGGATATTTCAAGGTGAATAAATACTTGTGAAGTGCATCTATTTCCTTTATACTGAAGTGGATTTTTTTTTAATTCACTCACAAATCCAGACACCAAATAAAACTTCAGTGAGGCTTTCAATAACCACAGCCTCCTTGCAGCTTTATCTAGATTGCAGATGGAAAGGCAGTCTTCAAAATAGCTAGGCCTAGCACACTAGGGCTGCGTCTACACGTGCACGCTACTTCGAAGTAGCGGCACCAACTTCGAAATAGCGCCCGTCGCGTCTACATGCGTCGGGCACTATTTCGAAGTTAACTTCGACTTTAGGCGGCGAGACGTCGAAGTCGCTAACCTCATGAGGAGATAGGAATAGCGCCCTACTTCGACATTCAACGTCGAGGTAGGGACTGTGTAGACGATCCGCGTCCCGCAACGTCGAAATTGCTGGGTCCTCCATGGTGGCCATCAGCTGGGGGGTTGAGAGATGCTCTCTCTCCAGCCCTCGCGGGGCTCTATGGTCACCGTGGGCAGCAGCCCTTAGCCCAGGGCTTCTGGCTGCTTCTGCGGCAGCTGGGGATCTATGCTGCAGGCACAGGGTCTGCAACCAGTTGTCAGCTCTGTGTATCTTGTGTTGTTTAGTGCAACTGTGTCTGGGAGGGGCCCTTTAAGGGAGCGGCTGGCTGTTGAGTCCACCCTGTGACCCTGTCTGCAGCTGTGCCTGGCATCCCTATTTCGATGTGTGCTACTTTGACGTGTAGACGTTCCCTCGCTGCGCCTATTTCGATGTTGGGCTGAGCAACGTCGAAGTTGAACATCGACGTTGCTGGCCCTGGAGGACGTGTAGACGTTATTCATCAAAATAAGCTATTTCGATGTTGGCTGCACGTGTAGACGTAGCCTAGGGCTACATCTACACGTGCCCCAAACTTCGAAATGGCCATGTAAATGGCCATTTCGAAGTTTACTAATGAAGCGCTGAAATGCATATTCAGCGCTTCATTAGCATGCGGGCGGCAGCCGCGCTTCGAAACTGATGCTCCTCGCCGCCGCGCGGCGTGTCCAGGCGGGGCTCCTTTTCGAAAGGACACCGCCTACTTCGAAGTCCCCTTATTCCCATGAGCTCATGAGAATAAGGGGACTTCGAAGTAGGCGGCGTCCTTTCAAAAAGGAGCCCCGTCTGGACGCGCCGCGCGGCAGCAAGGAGCGTCAGTTTCGAAGCGCGGCTGCCGCCCTCATACTAATGAAGCGCTGAATATGCATTTCAGCGCTTCATTAGTAAACTTCGAAATGGCCATTTCGAAGTTTGGGGCACGTGTAGACACGGCCTAGGAACTTCAAAGACAGTGTGGCCCTAGAATTAAGGGGAGAGACAGTGGAGAATGAACTGTTCTGGTGTGATGTCCTCTTGTTGGTCTTAAAGGTAGGTTGATGCATTGCACAAATTAAGGCTTCTTTGTGACACTCTCGGTTGTCATCAGATGTAGTGTGTTGCAGTTTTTTGGCTGGAATGTCCAGATAACAATGGCTAGTTTCTAATCAGAGCGGAATGGATACAAGGCAGACTAAATGTTGATGTTGCAAAACTGGACAGGACTGAGCCCAGCCAGGAAGCACATCTGCTCCTCTCCATCCCTCCGGCAACTGACTGTGCTCCTGCTCCAATATACATCCACCTGCAACAGTCTTAACCGACAGATGGTTCTGTGGCTGTATCTAGGGCCACCAAGTGATTCTGAAGAGCTCCTTGTCCCCTCCAGTATTATTGTGATGTCAGCAACTTGCCTAGGATTATCAGGGAGCAGATTGCCTTGTTTCCTAACTGAAATGAAGCCTACAAGAAAAGATGTGTTTCACTACCATACTCACTATCTCCAGGGGCTAGCAGAACCCTCTCGCCACCCTATAAACACTGCTGGGGGAGCAGAGAGAGAATGGGTGGCAGAAGGAGAGAGAAAGAGGGGGAAAACAAACCTGATGGAAAAAAAAGGCGGGAGAACCTTTTGCTTCTTAAGCAGGAAAGGCGTTTACAGGAAGAAGGGCTGCAGAGGAAAGAGGGAGTCCACTGACCAAGAAGAGTATCTTCATGCACTGACCCACCAACTTAATGAGGTCTTTTAAATTAGGCTTAAAGGAGGCAGGTTATAAACGCCCACAGGTAGGTATAAAAGTGACTTTAACAGATGATGGGGAGGAAGGCTGGAAAACTACAAGCCAACCATGTATACCATAGAGGTTTCCAAACCTGTGTTGACACAGCAGCACATCTACAAGTAGACTTGCCTGATAACCTATAATGGATAGCCTTGGAAGAATGCCTTTCCCCCAAAATGTAGCTACCTATCTGGAGTTTGGAGTGCTGGAGAAGCTTGCAGATATTAGCAGCTGGGATAGACTCAGAATTCAGAGTGGAATCAACAAGATGCTGCATTAACGTTCACATGGATTATTGCATCCCTGTGCCTCCACTCGACTCCCATGGTATGCTGCCCTGAGTGCAGAATGTCCAGAGACTATGTGAAAATATGTGTGATAATGACTCTACAAAAGCTAACCAACCATCTGCCTGCCCCCCAGCACCTTACTGGATTGCATTCAACCTCTCAGCCACAGGCTGGACATTGATTTAATCTCCAAGGAACTACATTTAATCTTCACTCACAGCCCTGGACAGTTTGTTTTTTTTTTATTTATAGGTGGCTCCTTATGCTATAGTCTCATTTGTATAGCTAGGGGCATCAAGAAAAGGGTATTGCTGTATACACAGAGGCCAAAATTGTATTGTGAATGCTTCTTTCTTGTCAACTCTTCTTTCCACTCTCCATTTTGATTGCATGTGATGGTGGTGGCAAAAGCAAAGCCCAGTTCCTGTGGCCTCATCAATGCTATATACAGAAATACTGTCAACTGCCTTTTCCCATTCGAGTTTTCCCTGATTATCTATCCAACAATTGCATTAGCTTTCTTGCCATAGCATCACACTTGAAGGTCATATTTGGCTGATTGTCCACTATAACCTCTAATTCCTTTTCAGTGAAACTACTTTCCAGGATACAGTTCCCCATCTATAAATGTGACAAAGGGTCTTTCTTCCCAGATGTCTACATTTGAATTTGTTTCTCTAGGCCACACATTCACATGATTCCCTTTGCTAAATTCTCCATGTTGCTTTGCAGACTTGATGAAGTAAAACTAATTTGGGGCCTGAGAGAGGAAGGTAGAGATTCTTGGCAAGAGATGATTGGAAGGAGAAAAAGATAAGGAAGACTTTTTGGAAAAGAAGCGAGAGGCACAGTTACCAGTCGATTAACAGAATCAGAAGGCAAGTGGGACAAAAAAAAAACACAAGGGAATAAGAGAGGGAATTTAAAAGAGTTAAAGGAGAGTGCAAACGAGCCAAACACAACAGGCTACAACGAAAAGGAGAGAAAGCAGGTGATGGGTAGCATGTAAAGGGAGACACTGTATAATGCGTATCAGAAAGCTTGGAAAAGGAGAGAGAAGGAAAGAGATGACTGCATTACGTAGAAAAGAAAGAAAAAATGGAAATGCAGGTAACTAGTGAAAGACTAAAATGGGAGCTGGATTGGCAAAATAGGAATGAAGCAGCCACAAGCTAACAAACTTTGTATTATTTAGCCATAATAAATACCACACAATTTATTTTTTAATTTCTGTAGCACTGCTGCTGTGGCGTGGGGCTTTGTGAGCATGTAAGAATCGCAAAGATCCTACAGTTTAAATAGCCAGTGAGAGAGCTGGACAGAAAGGATGTTACAGAAAAGCTAAGTGATTGAGCAGTTAATCTTGTTAGCTCGGTTTTGTATTATGTTGATTTTAATTATACTGTAATCTGAGCTAAAGCAAAGGATTATTGGGTGACGTATTGTAAAATCAGTGGGTGGGCACTTGCTGCTGGAAGGCAAGCCGGAAGAAGTGATTTTCTGGAGACATCTGAAGGAGGACAGTGATGTTTGAGTGGCATTTGCGGGAGCGGGAGAGGCTATTGGCATAGAGAACAGGGTGAAATTAGTGAGCAGCTGAAAGCTGCTGAGAGACGGGCAGAACTGGGAGGTCATAATACATCTTGGGAGTGTAGGAAGAGAGGGGAGCACAGGTGCAGTCAAGGACAGCACTGCACAGAGCACTGGAGGTGAGGTCAAGAAGCATGAAATTGAGGTTGGATGTAGTTAGGGAAGCCAGTGGAGAAACGCATAAGGGCAGGGGAGGGACATAATGGGAGTGCCAGTGAAGTAATGTAATGGCAGCGTGTTGAATGGGCTGGGTTGGGGAGAGATCAGAGGCAGGGGGTGTATTTACGCTGCAGCGGAAGCCTGGGCTTACACTGAGGCTCAACTCAGCCCCCTTTGGTCTATACGCAATTCTGTCTGTGTATAGGGCAGGTAGAGCACTGCATGGATACAAAAGTATGGATCTGCTGCTGCCGGATTTGATGTGCATCAGACCCGCAAGCTGGTAGCCATCGTTGATGGTTGTCCTCATCCGTACCTGCAGCCACAAGTCATCTCACCAGGGCTGGCAATGGTGGGGGGAGGTGGCCAGGGCAGAGGAAGCAGATATGAGCAAGCAGGGAGTGGGGTCTCAAGGAGAGGAAGTGGGAGCTGGGACAGAGGGCATTGCATTGCATGCTGCTCCAGGTGCTTGTGAGCAATAGCAGCATCACTGTGTTGCATCACAGTAGGGTGGCAGGGTGGGGCACAGAGCACCGCCTGCTGCAATCCCTGAGGCCAGGGCAGGCCCTGCTGCCTAGGAGCCAGCGGGTGGAGAGCACAATCAGTGCTGCCAGGCCAGGCTGGGGTACCTGAGGACCTGTGTTGCTGGACAGAAAGGAAAGTGGCAAGCAGAAGTCGAGCAGTTCCAACTCCATCCTGCTGCCCAGCCCCAGGGTTGTCTTTGCCAGATGCCACAGGCCAGCACCACAAGTGAGTACAACCCTGCAAGGTAGTATCTGCATTTGATGCACTAGCTGCAAAAATCTCTGGGGGGATTTGAGTCAGAGTCCTGTGCAGTATGAATGCAGCTGAGGCCCAGGCCCAGACAATCCCATGGGACATTGCCCTTTGTCCCATCTAGACCACGACTGGCTAGTAGACTTTCAGGAAATGGAAGCAATGCCCCTCCCTTGGTTCAAGAACAACTGCTAGGCATTCAAGCCTTCCATTTTGTTCTGACTACTGAGCTGCAAGCAGAGTGAACTGACTCCTGCATTTGCAATGGCCGCTGATATGAAGACATCCTTTACTGAACATGGTGCTCACAGGTCCTGGGAGCACAGCCAGATTTTGGTTAATCTGTGGTACAAAGCCAGCAAGCAGTTCAACTTTAGCAAGAGTTCCAGGAAAACAGTGTGGACCAGCTTATAGCAAAGAAGTTGGCAATACTGGGAATTCACCAGACCAGTGAAAGATGCAAGAAGAGGATTTAGTGGCTCAAGACTGCCACCTGAAATCCAGGAATAAGAACCACCCTTCTGGACACAAGCCACCACCATCACAATTTTATGAGGTGTTTACTGGGGTACCAAGCCAAGCGATAAGCCACCAGCACTTCATCACCACTCAGTCAGTTGAGATGGTCATTCAACCTCTGCTGGTCTGTAGACACTAACTTGAGCACCCATGGGGGAAAAATGGTACGTGCTCAGCTCCTTACCAGGGCCTCCTGCCTGCCTGGCCACCCCACCAAGGAGTGCTTCCCCGTCCCTCCCGGCAGCTCCTGCCCACCGCAATCAGATGTTTCACCACATTCATGAGGCTCTGAGGGGAGAAGCGGGGAGTGAGGATGCAACACGCTTGGGAGAAGAGCCAAAAGGGGTGCATGGTAGTGGGGTGGGATGGAGCAGAGCTGTGAAGAGGCAGGGCAGCAGTGGGGCCTTGGCGGGGAGGAGTGACGAAGAGACAGGGCCTGAGGCAGAGCTGGGACCTAGTATGACCAGCACTCTGGAAAGTTGGCACATATGTGCTGGTCCTTCCACCTCAGGAGCACGGCCCCACTCCAATAGGTCCCTGGGGATCGGCTGTCAGTGATGGGCCCAAGTGGCAGTGTTTCCATGAGGTGATTATGGTGGCCATTCTGGACAGAGCCAAGAAGTGGAGGGAGAAGGTTGGAAGGGAAGTGGAGAGGCACAGAGAGGCTGCAGCGTCTCAGCACGCAGTGAGTGAGAGGCTCACTTTGCCAAGTGGGAATGTTGGCTGAGGGAAGAAGATAGAGGCTTTCAGAAAGACCTGTTTGAAAGGCTGCTTTCACTTAACAACCATCAGTAGATAGGCTCCTGGTGCACACATACTCTGCCCTGAGCAAGGCTGTCTCAAGGGAAAGGTGGGGGCCGGGGCATGCCCCAATACCACATGCCTGCCCCTTCCCTGCTCCGCTCCCACCCTGGCCCCGAGCCATCTCCCCAGCCAGCCTAGCTGGGGATTACCTGGGGCTGTAGATGGGCAGAGGACTGCAGCAACAGCCACAGGGTCTGCCCCTCCACAGCTTTCCCACCCCCCTGTCCACACTCACCACGTGGCACACCATCCACCTTCTCAGCCTGCTGTTCCCTGCTTCTCTGCAGGTGACTTGGAGCAGAGGCCTCCCAACAGCTTGTGGACAAGTGTGGCTCAGTGGGCCAGGAGGCCATGGCAGAGCAGAGCAGAGCACAGCAGGCTACTGCTCACTCTGCATGGTGAGTGCAGGGTGGGGAGTAAAGGCCAAGGGGAGCGAATCCCTGCAGCTGTTGCTGTCACTGCTGGCCCCTGCCTATGCCCTGCCCCAAATAATTCTCCCCCTCCCGTCCATAGGACAGCTAGGTGGCCTCCATAGGGCCCCCAAAAGCATCGAGCCTTAGGCAGCCACCCCACCTTGTCCTATGGACTGGACAATTCTGGTCCTGAGTCCGTAGTACCATGTGTCGCAGACCAAGAACGCTCTTCAGCCCATGATTTTGTGAGCCTAGCAAAGTTATGGATTTAAGCTCCCAGGCTTGGCTTTTGAACAGGAATTTCAAAAGAGTCTGAAGAGAACACTGGATTTATGGCTTATAAAAAACAATCTATGACCCACTAAACCCCATCTCCCAGCTGCTCCTCCTCCATTCTTTCCCCACCCATGTCAGGAGGGAAGTTTACGAAGCTGGCAGCTTGAACAGTTCCTTAAACTATGTGTTAACTATGCAGTCTGTTCCTGGTGACGCTGTGGGTTTGTCGACACTGGGGTCTTTTTGTTGAGGGAAAAAAAAACTTTTTCCAAAGAAACCCCCCCCCCCCCCCCCAAAACGTTCACACAGCCCAGTAGGATAATGGGAGATAAGAGGACTTTTTCCTCAAACTAATTACTCCAGCTCTGCAAATGACTTTTGCTGAGCCCTCCTCCTCCCTCCACCTTAGAGGTAGAAAAGAAATATGTGTGAACAAAGCACAGCTATTATTGGCTCATGTGAAGGCTCCTTTTGCAGTATTGCGGTTGTAAGCGGTTGGCTGTAAATGAGAATGCTCTCTTTCACAATGCTGTGGCTGTGTGCGGCTGTATCTAGTTCTTGAAATATTTACACAATTGCGTGATGCAAATTGCATACATTATTTCAAAATAGCTTATTCCAAAGGTGGTGCCATTTTTAGAATAAGGGGCTATTTTTAATGCTCCATTATTCCTTGTACAAGGAGGTGTACTGGAACCAGAATGGCACGCCTGAAATAGCAGAGCTATTTTGGATGCTGTGAAAAGCTGCAGCGTTGCTCTTTGGCATACCTTTGTATCCCGAAATAGCACCTACTGTGCAGAAATCGCCTAAATGCAATTTTCCAACGTTACTTATTTAGATATTAAAATGTCAAAATAAATAACATCCAAAAAAAAAATCTGCGGTGTAGACATACCCTGCGTGACCAGGTCTAAACTATAGAGCCATATTGGTATACCTATGTCCCTTGTATTATGAAAAATCCACACCCTTGATCTACATAGCCACGCCCACCTAATTACCTGTACAGACAGTGCTGTGTCAGTCGGAGAGCTTCTTCCACTGGTATAGCTACTGTCTCTCAGGGAGATGGAGTTATTATGCCAAGGGAGAAGCTCCTGTCAGTGTAGCAGCGTCTTCATTAAAGTGCTGTATAGGGAGCAGGCCTGCCTACAGGGGGAAAGTGCATAGTTACCCCCTGGAACTTGGCATTTCAAAGAGGCCTGGAGATCCAGCCACTACAGCTGCTACTTTGGCAACAGTGGCAGCCAGAGCTCTGGGCACTTTGAAGTGTCAGCGGTGCTGCTCTGCCACTCCGCAGGGCTCTGAGGGAAGGGGTGGAGCAACACAGCAATCTGAGCAGTGCTAAGGGCTGACTGCCTTAGGCCCTGTCCCTTCTGCCCTTGGCCCTGCCCCATCCAGAGGCATGGAGCTCTGCCGCCCTTCCATCTTGTCTCGAGGCCCACAGTGGCTGTTGTCCCTGCTGATAGGGAGAGAAGCACTAAGTTTCCCATACCCGGAGAAGAATTCTGTGTAAGTTCAAAAGAAGATCTTTTACACCTGCAGTGGAAGGCCAACAAACGAGAGTGCCTCGCAGCCCACTTGGTCTCTTCTCACAATTATCGATCAATCAGATTGTAATGGGCTCCAAAGTTTCAGGATCCATAAGGTAACAAGTCCCTTGAAAACTTGTTGTGATACTTTGGACCCCTCAGGTATTCTGTGACAGTAATAATGACCCGGTTTGTAACGTTTTCCCCAAAACGCTGACCTTTTTTGTGGGGGATATTTTTCACAAAATTATAAAATATTTGACATATGTGTTTATACCACAAACTGGGATTATTGTGGTGGGTACTTGACTGCAGATGTTTGCATTTGCCTATGTCACATATACATGTTGTGTCAAGGGCCCTTCTTATGCAGACCACGGTTCAGGTGAGTCTCTTTGGTCTTCCCAGTCGCTCAGTCCTTTTCCCCCCTGGGGGTGAGGTTTGCAATAGGTCTCCAGGGCAGGGAGCCCAGCCACTACTTCAGGGGTTCCCCCCTCTGTTGTCCTGGCCCCAAAGCTGGTCTGCCTTGCTTTCAGTTCAGGTTCTCTAGCTTCTGTCTTTCCTACCACTCTCGTCCTCTCCTTCCCCCTGTGGAGGGTTTTATAGGCCTCTTAACAAGCCAGTAATGGAGTCAGGTGGTCCCAGTTTAGCTGACCTATATCCCACCCAGCTGCTTGTAATTGCCGTGCTTGCACTTAGCTGGCCCTTCTGCCTGTTTGGGCTGCCTTTCTTTGCCTTTGAAGGAGCCCTCTGACCTGGCCCTGCCACACATCCCCTCACCCGCTCAATACCCTGCGGTTGGGCTACCTGGGTCAGGTAACAGTGCACCATTGACAAGCCGTCTGCATTCCCATTTTGGCTTCCCAATCTATGTTGCACCTGGAAATGGAAGGGCTGAAGGGATTGGAACCACCTGGTGACCCTTGCATTTTTGTCTTTGTTGTGGTGCATCTGTTGTAGGGGTGCATGATCGGTGACCAGAGTGAACTTCCACCCAAGGAAGTAGTAGCATAGGCCATCCATGGCCCATTTCACCTTGAGGCATTCTGTCTCCACTATGGCATATCTTTGTTCCTGCAACAGGAGCTTCCTGCTAAAGTACAGGACTGGGTGTTCCTCTTCCCCAGCTATTTGTGACAACACTGCCTCTAACCCGATTTCCAATAAATAGGTTTGTAGGATAGATTTCTTTTTAAAATCGGGGCTACAAGGATGGCGGGCACTGCAGGGGGCAGTTATAAGGTCTGTAAAAGCTTCCTCGGCTTCCAAGGTCCATTTTATGATGTCAGGGCCACAGGGTCTGGTCAAGTTGGTCTACAGGTACGCCCTTGAAGCAAAATGGTGGATGAACCATTGGTAATACCCAACCAGTCCTAGAAAGGCTCTGACCTGCTGCTTTCTGGTCAGGCAGGGCCAATTTTGTATCGCCTCTACTTTATTAAGTTGAGGCCTCGCCATGCCCCTTCCTACAATATACCCAAGGTATTTAGCTTCAGCTAGCCCAACCACACACTTGGTGGGATTTGCCATAAGGCCAGCTTTCCTCAGGATCTCCAGCACAACTTCCACCTTCTCAAGGTGTGTCCCCCAATCCAGGCTGTGGACAATGACTTCATCTAAGTAGGTCATTGCATACTTGACATGTGGACCTAATAGCTTGTCCATAAGCTTTTGGAATATTGCAGGTGCCCCATGCAGGCCGAAGGGAAGGACGGTGTACTGGAAGAGCCTGTTTGAGGTCAAGAAGGCCATCTTCTCTTTGGCCCCTGGGTTCTGAAGGATCTGCCAGTAGCCCTTGGTTAAATTGAGGGTGGACAGAAATTGGGCCTTTCCCAGCTGGTTGATGAGTTCATCTACCTGTGGCATGGGGTAGGCATCAAATTTGGACACCCCAATCAAACTTCAGCAGTCATTGCAAAATCGTAGGCTTCCATTGGGCTTGGTTACCAACACAATAGGACTAGACTACTGGCTATGTGACTCCTCAATGACTCCAAGTTCCAACATTTTCTTAACTTCAGTTTGGATCTCCCCGCGCTTTGCCTCGGGTATCCAGTAGGGCTTGATGCTCACCTTGGCTCCTGGATCGGTGACAAAGTCATTGTACATCTCTGTTGTTCTCCTGGGCTTAGCCAAAAAACACAAAACGATTCCTCTCTATCATGTTAGCTACTTCTGTGTGTTGATGCGGGGTCAACTCAGGGGATATCTCCACCTGTTTCTGGGGAGCCCCCCACTTGGGCTGGCACTCCCAGAACAACCAGATGCATTTCTCTGTCCTGCCACTGTTTTAGCAAGTTGGCATGGTGTATTTGCTCTGACTTCCATCAATCAAGCTGATGCAACTTGTAGTCTTCCTCACCAACAACTTCCATCACCTCATATGGCCCCCTCCACCTGGCGAGGAGTTTACTCTTGGCCATTGGCACCAACACCATCGCCTGGTCTCCCACCAGGAATTTCCAGGGTGTCGCATGATGGTTGTAGTGGTCTTGCTGGGCTTTCTGCACCCTCTCTAAATGTTTCCACACTATTGGGGTGACCCTGGCAATTTGGTCCCTCATCTGGAGCATGAGGTCAATGATGTTCTCCCCAGCTAGGGCTGATCTTCCCATACCTCTTTGGCAGGGTCCAGAATTCTCCAGGGGTTACACCTGTACAAGAGCTCAAACGGGGAGAACCCAGTAGAAATCTGAGGGACTTCCCTTACAGCAAACATGAAATACAGCTGCAGCATGTCCCTACTTCCATGGTTTCTCTCTTAGTAGTCACATGGGGTTTGCCCCCCCCTGCAAGCACCTGCTTCAGATTGTGGCCAATATCCTTGTTTCCAGCCTCTTAGTGGTGCTTCTCTCCCTCCTTATTTTATGAGCTTTCCCTGGCACAGAGAATAGGTTGTGGGAAAATTCACCAAAGATTGGGACTGAACTGCCCCTTTCAGTCCCATCCCACTGTAGTAGGTCATTGAATCTGGGGAAGACCTGTCCTACGACCACTGGATAGAGGAGCCTGGGAACCACCCCTGCAGTTACGGGAGTGACACTTCCTTGTACCTCTATCTTTACCAGGATGTCAGGGTAATAATTAACATCTCCATGAACACAAGAGAGCCCCACACACTTGGCTTGGGTCAATTGGTTCTGTCCCACTAACATCCCCGATACTAAATTAACCATGCTCCCTGAGTCTACTAACACAGCCATTCTATCCTATTCATTTTCACCAAATGGGTGCACTGATGGGAGGCTGTTGCAATGTCTGCCAGGTGAATCAGGGCACAGGGATCCTGCAGGTACCCCACATCACATTGCATGGGCTCTTCTTGATTGGGGCATTGTGTGGCTATGTGGCCAAGTTCCCCACAGGCTTAACACCTATACCCTGTATGGGGCATGCCCCTTCTCTTTGGGCTGTTGGGTCTGACCCCCTGGCCCCCTTTGCCCCTCCCCCCAAGTCTCCTCACACCCTCAAGCTGTTCCCCTTCTTCCTTCCTCTCTGTCCGTGCCCATTCCAGGGCTTCAGGAACATTGGCCCTGGGAACGAGGCTGGGCTCCTTGTTCCGCCATACCCTCTCCACGAGGGGTTGAAAAAGTCAAACAACTGGGTTTGGGGTTTTTTTTCCTCCCAGTATTTCCTCTCATGGAACCTTTGAGCCCTCACCGCTGCTGTGACACCTGCCCAGGCTTGGATTTCTGCTTTCAGCTGGGGGGTAGTCAGAACCTGCTTCTTCTCTCATGTAGAAATATACCTTCTGGGCCTCTGCACTCAGGAATGGGGCTAAAATACTGGCCCTGGGGCCAGGCCTTCTGCACTGGAGGGTGGCCAAATGGTAGGCCTCCATATCATCTTCCCCAGTCATCTTCTATAGGTAGCAGCTGGCGTGTACCAACCAGATCCTGTCTTGATTTGGCACCTGGAGAGCCAGGGACTTCACCTGATCCACAACCTCCTGCAGGGTGGCTCAGTCCTGAGCTGCCTGGCTCATCAGCAACAAGTTCGTCTCCTGCTGGACTCGGATATCCTCCTGCTGGGCTGCCAGGTCATGCAGCAATGCCTTCATCACATCCTCCATGGGTACTTCTCCTTTAAGAGGGGTCCAGTTAACCGGTTTTGGGGTCGCTGTGAAGCACCACAGCACTCACATCCCACTTCTGGCACCATGTATGGCAAGAGCCCCTTTTACCCAGGCCATGGTTCAGGTTAGTCTCTTTGGTCTTTCCAGTCTCTCTGTCCTTTTCCCCCTGGGGCTGGGGTTTGCAATAGGTCTCCAGGGCAGGGAGCCCGGCCTCCACTCCAGGGGCTCCCTCCTCTGCTGTCCTGGCCCCAAAGTTGGTCTGCCTTGCTTTCAGTTTAGGTTCTCTAATGCTGTCTTACCTACTGCTCCCCTCCCATTCTCCCTCCCTCTCTCCTCCTCTCCTTCCCCCTGTGGAGGATTTTTAAGGCCTCTTAAGAAGCCAGTAGCAGAGTTGGCTGGCCTCGGTTTAGCTGAACCAGCTCCCACCCAGCTGCCTGTAATTGCATTGCTTGTATTTAGTGAGACTTTCTACCTGTCCGGGCTGCCTTTCTCTCCCTCTGAAGGAGCCCTCTGACCTGGCCCTGCCACAGTGTATATTTTTTTCCTTATGGGACAAGTTTAATCACATACCCACAGACTCCCCTGAATGTAGTGGAACCAAGATAGTTCCATTGCGTAGTGGAAAGTATGTGGGGCTTTACCCTGTAATGTTTTCATTGCTTTTACTGCTGCTGAAAGTTGAGACTGCACAAGACCTTACAGGACTGGTTGTCACCATCAGGACCAGAGCTCCACTGATGTCTGTGAGATACATTTACACCAAAAAGGGTGCAGGATCAGACCTATTCCTGCCAAAGGCTGAGTTTATTCAACCTGCTTTGACTATATTGGGATCTGAGGGTGCCCAAAACTGATAGGAGCTACCGTTAATAAGGAAGAAGACTGGTTTCTTCCACAGTTGAATGCTTCATTTTGTATTAATGGACATAGGTTTGTTTTGGTTTTGGTGGATTTTTTAAAGTATAAATGTTGCACTGTAAATCCTCTTCCTGGAAAAAAAAAAAAAAAAGAAAAGGACACTCCCCTTGGAATGTAACCTTAATTTGAACCAAGATCAGTGAAAGAAAAGCACTTCGAAGTTCATTGTTCACTTGCTCCACCCATCCAGCCCCTTATCTAACCTGACTCTGTGTTACTAAGAGCTTTGTAACTTTTGCAGTAGTAAACTTTGCAAACTCTTATATGCTTTAAAATGGACTTCTAGAGAAGAACATGCTTATATCATATTTGGAAATAGCCTGTTATCCTTGCTTTTATTAAATTATTCCTTAATTTCTGAAGTCCTTCGAGCAGTGAGTTGCTATTTGGAAAATGCTTTGAACACAGGGAGCACTATTGTAAGGAAAATATGAAGAACAATAATAATTCCTGACTTGCAGTAAAGGTGATATTTTACAAGTACAGTTTTGTCAACAAGTGCTCAACAATTATGAACAGGGGTTGGCAACCAAAATAGCAAGAAGAGCCATTTTTTTTCCAATTTGGTTAAAAACTCAATAATAATAATTCAAGAGCTGCAAGGCAAATGAATATGTAGTAGTAGGCATCCTTCGATCCTGAGGGATCATGAGTTTGTGCCCCAGTTGGACTGATTCGAGCAGCGTCTTCTGTGGCTGTGCAATACAATCTGGGAGTGGCAGTCCTTTCCGCACTGTGCGCAGCAGTAGGTGGATGTTGCCCTGGTATCTGAATATGAATCTGGTAATCTGGTATCTGGTAAATGAATATGAGTCGGTCCTTAATAAATAACACCAAACCATATTTTTTGTAATTCCTATTTGAAGAACAGCGCGCATACAATGATTTGCAATGTGATACATGTTTACTGCAGGACATTCACAAACTTTTTACATATTCTATTTCCTCACACTTTATGTGTGTGTTGTACCACTGTCTTCCTGGCTTTCACTCCTGAACTGTCTCTCTCGCGCTCTCTGCAGGACTTTATTGGGAGTTATCCAACGTTTCAAGATCACATTGTTTGCGATTTAGATATGAGTTGTTCATTGTTGGGCTTTTTGATGTTCACTGTTTATTGAAAATAATCAGGAGGGTTTTTTTTTTTTTTTTAACTTTCCAATTATAGTGTTGGGAGCCACAAAGAAGCTCTTGAAGAGCCACATGCAGCTCCGGGGCTGCAGGTTGCAGACCCTGACCATGAATTAGAGGCCCCATATCATGAGATAATTAATACATCACATTTTGGGCAGACTTCTGTTTTTTGTTTTGTTTTGTTTTTTCATCTTGAGCAGAGACAGCTAACCTCCAATATACGTGCATTCATCCCAGAGTCAAAATGTAACCTTCTGTGCACGCTCAAAAAGCGAGCTTCTCCTCACTGGGAGGTCCACTGAACTACCTCTGTCCTCTGGAGCATTGAGGTCTGCCCTTTGCTCACTGTCCCATCTTTTCCCCTTCCTGGAAAGGACAAGCAGAATGTAAATGAGCCTGCTTTCTGCATGCTCCCCTCACTCTCTTGTCAATCACCTATGCCCTACATGCATTTTTCCGCTGTATTTCCTTCCTTTTTCCCTCCCAGTTTACTACCCATTTCAGTCTGCCAGGACACATTGCCCTGTGTATCTCTTCAGTCTGCCTCTTTCTGCACATATTTAGCCCTCTCACTTTACTTCTTGCTCCTCATGCCTCACTGTTTATTTGTTCAGTTTCCTAACATATTCTTGAATAGACCTTGTCAGCTCTGACCCTCTCTGTTACTGTGACCCCACTCTTTAAATACCCCTCTGAAACCACTCCCACTCATGCATCTGATGAAGTGGGTCTTTGCCCACAAAAGCTTATGCTCCAAAATATCTGTTAGTCTATAAGGTGCCACAAGACTTCTTGTTGTTCCTCCCTACTGTCCTGGTAAACTCATTCCTAACACCTTCACATTCTCCTGTCTTTCCTATGCACCTCTGAATCCCGAACCCCTCATACCAGGGCCACCATATTCTGTGAGAGCGGCCTGGGTTCAGTCCCATTGACAACAATGGGAGGTGGTGGCCATCTTTTCTGAGGGGGTGGCTTCCTCAGCTCCACCTGGAAAGGTTAAAGTGATGTGGTGGGCATGTTGCTGAGGGAAACCTGGGCTGTCAGTCAGTGCTGTGATTTTAGAAAGGGTCAAAACTGATGGCAGAAACCAAAAATTTGTCAGAATGCTTAAAATAAAAGCAAAATTTTGTGAATTTTGACAAATATGAGTGACAATGTTAAAATGCTGTGATAATTGTAACATATATCAGGTTTTTTAACATGTACCTGACTGTGTTTGTTTTATAAATAGTAATGCCAAAATACTTCTGTATTTTAAAAAACCCAAGCAGTCCTGTAGCTCCTTAAAACTAGCCATTTTTTTTATTATGTCGTGAGGTTTTATGGACAATAACCACTTCTTCAGATTTGTTGATGAAGTGGGTCTTACCCAGGAAAGCTCATGACCTAGTAACTAAAACTGTTAGGTTTAAGATGCTATAGGGCTGTTTGGAATTTTTTTATTCTGTTTTGTTCGTTGTTTGTTTGTTTGTTTTTTGTAAAGCTACAGACTAACACAGCTACCCCTCTGAGACTTGTGTATTTGAATGTAAAAAAATTACCAATACTAAAATTCTTTAAGGAAATACTACTGCATAGTGAGTAGTTGATACACTAAGCAGTACTTGGAACTGTTAATCACAAGGATATTGAAAGGAGGAAGCAGGAGAAAGACCAAGTAAGAAATGTCAAGAAGACACTGCCAAGCATGAAGTATTTGGGGCTTTTAGCTGAACTAGAAGCAAGATCAATTTTCACAACCAATCCCTTCCCAGACTTGATTGGCTGTGTTCAGGCACACTCAAAAAGTTGGTTCAGTAGGTTTTATGGTTGTTTCAAGCATTAGTAGTTTAAATTTGGCCTAAAAGTTTTAGTAAAAATACTTTTGACAAAAATTAAAGATCAATAGAAAAATGTTGTGTGATTTAAAAAAAAACTTTAATCATAATAACAGTGTTTTTTAAACCCTATCTAAAACAATGGAATATTTTCTTGTAGAGCTTGCAGTTCAGACATTTGGGCAGTGAGGACCAGAAAGTGAAACTGACTGCAAACACCTGTGAAACTGACTTCAGTGATTTTCTTTGAGTGACAGGAAATGCAGAAAGTGACTACAGAGAAATGTAAGAAGAGTTTAACATGCTTTCAGTTCTAATCAGGTAGAGCGTTATTAGCAGAGATGAGAAGTGTGTGTGTGCTTACTATATACTGTTTTGGGTTTTTTTTTGGATTTGATTTTTTCAGGAGCCCTTTAATAGCAGTACAGTAAATAAATACCTCAGTGTGAGTACTGTGACCCAGTTGGGAACCCCCTTCCTCTCCTCGCTCCTTTGTCCTGCAACTGAGCAGGCTGCCGCCTCCAGGAACAGCAGAAATGAGACAGACCTGCCTTAGCCTCCAGAGGCTGAGTGGGGAGGACAGTGGAGAGCAGGGCAAGTCCCCCTGTTGCAGATGGAAACACTTGACCTAAGGAAATGGTGGCAAAGAGGTGGCTGGAGAAGTGAAATGCCACTGAAGGAGATGGCATCATAGTACATTCCAATGTGTGACAGGGTGAGAGGCGCCTCCTCCCCTCCCATTATTTCACATCCGTGGCTGTATCTCTAGGGCCCTAGTCTCCAAAACCTAGGGGCCAGTCCCCGCACCCATTTTTCTAGGACAGATTATCCCTGCTGCCGTAGCTTGAAGCCCCCCGACCCCACACACACTGGAGTTGAGGGAATCCCTTTGGTGTTAAAGGCACAGGCTGCTTAATGTCTTTTCTGTATTTCAGGGAGAGCAACACACCCACAGCATTGAGGAGCACAAGGTGCACAAAGCTCATGTGTGGTGTTAATAAATAACTAAGGGCCCAACCCTTCAGTCCTTCCTCCAGTCAGTGTGATAGTGTCACCCTCTCCGTCAGTCTGATTGAGAGATAACTCTCTCAGCAGCAGTTTCAGCCAGCCTCTCTGTGGCCTACGCCTCTCTGAGCATCAAAAGGAGATGAAGCCTGATTAACCATTTTGAAACCAATCGGCTGAGGAGCAGTCCGTACAAAACAACTTTTTATACGCTTTAATTAAAAACGTGTTCTGGCAGCCCGAGCTGAAAAGGGTTTAGAGGGGAGGGGGAGTGGACAGGGCTGAGCCGGTTGCTATAACTACGCCAAATCTTTTCACTCCTTGTCTTCCCCAGCACACTCCATCTCGCCCTCTCCAGCCATTAATTCACATGTGCTTCTGTCTATTAACCCTTCAGTCTGCCCATCCAGCCATCCACTCTTGAGCCCACACCTGCTACTGCTAAGCTAACTCCTCTCTCTCTTTTTTCTTACCAGCCTTTTCTAAAAGACCCATCCTGTGAGAAGTTGAGCAGCTCCGGCTCCTATTGAGATAAGTAGGATTTGGTGACACTTGGCACCACCCAGGAGCCAGGCCTATACTATGTGTTCTCTTCCCACACCCCTCTCTTTCCAAGCTTCAACTTCATATTTTGACAGGGATGTAATATTGAATATTTATTTTATCCCTTAAGAAAAATTACTCTTCAAATGTGATTTGTTTTCTCATGGAATAATTTTGAAGCCCTGGTGTTCAATAAGCTTAAAATAAGGTTGCAATTAAAATGAGGATAGCATTTTAAAAACTTCTTTTTTTCAGTATTGGCTTTTCATTTTCAAAGTTCATTGTTAAACTGATATTGTCTCAGGTGTGTTATATGAATGCATAGTCTGCACAGTCCATAAATGACAGGCTGTCATAGATGAATATATGTATGTTAATATAGCTATGTATAATACTGTGCATATATATTTACACACTTTTATAGGCTATCCAGTGCAATTTAATGCTGAATATATTGGGAAATATATTTTTAAAAGCTAATTACATTATCTGTATTTTCTGAGTGTTTTTTCTTTTCCATTTTTATTTATCGCTAAAGATATTTGCATGAAAACACAATTGTTTTACTTTATGAATTGTTAATCTACTCCTGCTGCTTATTCATTGCATAGGACTACAATCCACAGTTTATGACCTATACCATTTCCACAATAACTAAAGGTAAGAAATATTTAGTCTGAAATAGGAGTAGTCTATTTGGTTTAAAGTGTTTTGTTTTGTTTTATTTACCCTATTAATTAGAATGACCCTCTTCTTTTTCAAAATTAAAATCGACTGCAAAGCACCCTAGCACATATCTAATAACTACTTTCCCCAAAGATTATTTTCCTCATTGTTGTAGCCCATCTCTTTTGTTCTAGATAAGCGTTTCCATGAAAAGGAGTACAAATGTATCTTTTAGAAAATATATTAATGCGTATTTAAGTGTGCCAAGCTATCCAGGACAGATGAGTTATTGTAAAAACTGCCTACATACATATTTACACTCAATAGACCAAACTGTAAATGCTTTGGTTTATCAGATAAATATGTATTTGCCAAGGAGTTCCGGACTCTTGAGCAAATAATTTCCATTTTACAACCTCTCATGAAAGAGAGAGTCTTCTGTGTTTCTCTCTTTTTTTTTTTTTAAATCTTGTATGCTATGTACAAAACTGAACTTTTATGATTTGCATATCAAGATAAAACTTCAGCAATCTATACAATACACAACAGAAGTGATTAAGATAGTAAAAGAGTCCATGAAGTTGTTACATATTATGGATATGTGACTCTGACAGCAACATATATAGGGGTCCATCCTGCAAGGCACTCAACACCTAGAGGCGCTTAGCAGTATTGTCTATTTATTTATTTAATGTTATATTTTTTATTGTGGTAGTACTGGTTGGAGCTCCCAGATCCAGCACTCTCAAGACATAAGAAGCCCGGAACAAGGGAGTTTGCTGGATCAGGGGAGGTCAAGTCCAGTACCCCTGCTTTAAGGCACTTTTTGGCTACTTTAGCCCTAGAGAGGTAAGAATATTCCTCTAGGGTTACCATACAAAAAAGAGGGCACCTCTGAGAGAGTATCTGTATCAGTATCTACCAACTCATGTAGTATTAATGTGTTATAGTATATATAGTACGTTAATACAAAGTGAGTTGGTAGCTACTGATACAGATACACTCTAAGGGGTGTCCTCTTTTTTGAAAGGTCAGATATGGTAACCCTAATTCCTCCCACGAATTGCTTTTCTCCCCATACCGATCTAAAGGATAGAGGAAAATATTTTAAAACTTCTGAACCAGGAGACAGAGGCAGAAAGATACTGTGTTTTCATTCACTGATGATTTTGCTCTCTGTGTGTAGCTTATCTGTGCAGCTTATCCCTTACTTAGCTAGGTCCAGAAATGGTGCCTATCCACAGGCGGCAGGTTATATGGGACCAAGATGCCCTGGCATCAGGAATGTTCCTGGCTCAAGGGCTCAGCTTCACTGGAGCTTGCTGCCTTCTGGCCAGGGGAGATTTAAAATTCCGTAGGGCCCCCCCTTTGGGACTCCATCATCACAACCAGCAGTGGGGCTAAAGCAGCTTCCTGGTGCTTGCTCCCTGTGGCTGTCACCATTTACACCTCTGCAGCCCGGAGGAGGCGGATCTACATGCGCTGCTCCCAGCAACTGGAGCAGCACATGGCAGAGAGACACCTCCAGGGGAGCATGTTTTAAACCACCTGGGGTGGCAGGTGAGGCCAGGGAAAATACAGGGGGTGGGGGTGGGCATGCAAGGGCAGCAGCAGGCAGCAGCGCCCAGAGACCTTCACCCTGTCCAGGAGCCACTGTCGGAGGGGGTGCCCAGGTAAGTGCATTGCCCACCACCACCTCTACCACAACCCTTTGTGAACCCCAGTCCCTCCAGAGCCTGCATCCTCTCCCTCCAACCTCATGGTCATTTCACCAAACTCCCTCCCAGAGCCTGCACCCTGGACACCCATCTCCCACCCCAGGCCAGAGCCTTCACCCCTCCCCCTCTCCTGCATCCATATTCCCTCCCAGAGCCTGCACCCCAAATCCCTTCCTGCACACAAACTCCCTCCCAGAGCCTGCATCGTGCACCTATCCTGCACCCCAGTCACCTGACATCACCCCACCCCCAGACCCCCATCCCTCACCACTCCTAAACACAAACTCCCTCTCAGAGTCTGCCTCCTTCCTGCCCTGCCCCATCTCCTGCTCCAGCCCAGAGGCTGCATCCAGTGCATTAACTCCCTGAGCCAAACTCCCTCTCAGAGCACTAAGCATGTGCAGTGGGTGAGGAGGGAGTTAAAGTGGGAGGAGGGTTGCAGGTTCTGGGAATTGTGGGCACCACCAAAATTTCTGCAAATCTGCTTCCCCTGTGTTCATCATAGTAGTATCTGAACACCTCCCAGAATTATGCACAGTAATACACGTGATTTTTTCCCTATTTTTCTCTTTCCCCAACCCTGCTCCAGTTAGCAAGAACTGAGCTTTGGTGACTTTAAATGCCAGAAGAACCATCATCCATCTTGAACAGTACCATGACAACAAAAAACACCAAAAGCAAAGAAATTCCATATTAAGAGGGGAAAGTGTGAGGGATGTAACGATGATGGTGGAAAATCTATTCTGTACGTACCACGTCCACAGGTATTTCCTGTAACGTTCCAGAAGAGGAAATTACACCTTACTGGATGTGTTGATGGTTTTATTCATTTCTCTAAATAAACCATATCAAAAAGGTAATGTGAACCTTATTTTAGAATTGTCTGGCTTTCGTCTGTTTGTCACAAACAGTCTTAGTGGTAATTTAAATACAGGTAGGCCAGGCAGGTTATTTTTCAAAAATGGAAAATGCATTCATACATACTGCATTTGATGGTTATACCTTCTGATGAAAGTATTTTGGGCACTAGTATGCAGGCAAACTACGAGATGTGATTTATCAATGTCAATTTCTATATTTAACAGTCAACAGTATGTGAAGCCTACAGAGTAAAGGCATCAGCCCAATGACTTTTATTAACATGGATAAGCCCCCTGAAATGGACTACTCACATGTATTGGCATGACTGGGGCCTTAACAATATCCTGTTGATTGGTAGGTATTATTTTGCAAGCTTCTGGAGTATGAAGGAACTTCTTATTTTAAACATTATGATTTAATAAAAGTTGGTATGTACTGGTGAGTGCAAAATTCAGCTTCCAATAAAAATGGGAAGAATATTTTAAATACCAATCACCTTTTTGAATTAGCAGAAAATTACAAGCACAGCTTCATTAATTCTTTGCTGATTCATGATTTTCTTAAATAGCAGTGATGTTTAATTTAATAGATTTCCCTCTTTCTGCAGGCCTATGTTATTTATTTTTCACTTATCACTGCATAGTGTTCTGTGTAACTTGTAGTAATATGGAAAAACAGGGCCAGTTTAGAACAAAAACAGGGCTATCGGTGCCTTATTTTTACTTTCAGATATCCAGGAAGCAAGAACGGTGTCACAGACTGCTTTTTATTGGTACAAACTGTTGCATGAAAACAGATCTATGTTGCCTAGGAGTTAACTTGTCCTATTTCTTATTCCTCACCTGAAAAGCATAATCCTCTGTTTGTGCTTTGACATAAGACAAATTATTTCTCACAGTCCAAAGAGCTCCCCTGTCGCAATTAAGGTGTAATGTGTAAATGCCTATTTAGAAAATGTGTAGTGGAATATTGACATTCAGGGTAACTAGCCTTGTAAGAGACCATTCTTGCACATGAAGTTTGTTGATCATTAAATATATTTTGGAGGAATCATTATACATAATAAGGTAAATCATATGCTTGATAAAATATGTATTTAATCAGATTAAATGTATTCATCTTGGCCCACATATACTTTCCTCAGTATTAAGAATGTGAAGTCTTCCTACAGAGGACAAGGGGAGTTTTACCATGGCCCTCAAAGGGAGAAAGATGAGGCTCCTATTTATCTTGTTTTTTTTGTTTGTTTTTAATATTTAAGCAACCTAAAGCATTTGACACACTATGGGAAAGATACTGAACTCCCTGAATACCCTGAACCTCCTTTGAAGTCAATGCTGGTGTGGTTGCACACTCACATTTGGGCTAAAAACTCAATAAATAAAATCTGTGCAGGGCACACACAGAATGGGAATTCACATAAAATAATCCTGTCAAGGTCAGCCCTATCTCATCAAAGGAATGATGACAGGGTCAGTTTTATTGCACATGGGGAAATCCCCACGGGTTTGGAAGAAGCTCTCTCTCTTTGACCCTGACCGTTTCCCACCCAGCCTCGTAACCTAAACCACTCTTAACTCAGGTAAAACTCCCACAAAAGTCAATGGGAGCTGGAGGGCTTTTAGGGGGCAGGGGTGATTTATTTTCCTAGAAGGAATGCAGAATCTGGTCTTAGTTTGAAGTAGGGGCTGAAGAACAATTCTCTCATATTCAACTGGAACAGCAGGGCGGGTTAAGAAGTTCTTGGTTACCTAAGCTGGAATTTGGCCAGGGACCTTGTGAAACGTGTCATGGGGTTATTAGCTGACTGCAAGTGGTCAGGACCTTGGTTCTTATGTCTCATCTAAAGGACAAATTAGCTTAAAGAGATAAGTATCAGAGAGGTAACCCTGGTAATCTGTATCTTCGAGAACAACAAGAAGTCCTGTGGCACCTTAGAGACTAACAGATATTTTGGAGCATAAGCTTTCTTGGGCAAAGACCGTCTTCATCTGATGCATCTGATGAAGCGGGTCTTTGCCCGTGAAAGCTTATGCTCCAAAATATTTGTTAGTCTCTAAGGTGCCACAGGACTTCTTGTTGTGCTTAAAGAGACAGTCTCCTCTTTAGTTAATGTTTTATAAGCTGCCATGAAAGATTGTAAATATAAAAAAACCCCTCCCCTCATGAACGTGAATAATTTTTAAAAGGCTGACTCATATGCTGAAGCCAGAAGATTGGCAACTAGGCCTTAGCAGCAGTTGACTTTCCCTCCTGTATCAGTGAGGTCCCCCTATTCACACAACTACATAGGACTGCTGCAGTCCATCTTCTGGGGGTTCAGTTTACTGTGCCTAGTAGGAATGCACTACAACAGACTCCAAGGGTGCCCCCATTCACTGTAGTAGTCCTTGCTGTCTTGAAGAGTAAAAGAAGTTGATAGGAGAGTTTCTCCTGTCAACGACCTGCTGGTGGAAGTTCCACTTGAGGTATATGCACTCCAGCTACACAATTCTCATAAATGGAGTTACGTATCTTAGGTTGATACAAAGGTATGTATCTTTGTAGTGCAGACCTGCCTTAAGCCTAAAGTCAGAGGGGTGTAGTCTCCTTTCTCTGGGAACCCTTTCTGAATGTAAACGCCCCATAATACTAGAGAGAATTGCTCACACACTCATAAAATCATTGAAGTGTTAACTTTCAAGGCACTGGTACTTTAGCAATGATCTGTCCCTTCCCACCACCCCAAGCCCCTCACCTCCATTTCGAACTTGTTTTTGAAATGTATAACAGTGTCCCTTAAAGGTTGTGAGGCTTTGCTTCTTAGGTTCTGTCCTCCAGCACCCATATCACTCCCCAGATCTCATGGCAGTTAATGGGCTTGACTTCCATGAGGGCTGGATTACTTCCCAAGGGTGTGCAGCTCCCTGGGGAAAGCACTTAGCACCTTTTGAGGTCCAATGCTCAGTTCTTTCCTCCCTCCATTCATGGCGTTGAGATTGCACTGGGGGTGCCTGATGGTTCTTCACAGGAACCTTGCTCCAAATACTGCCACAAGGGGTGCTAAAGAGCTGTGGAATGAAGGGACTTCGGTGCAGTAAAACAAGTCACAGGGCTAATGAGAGGGTCTTATTGTACCATCCATATTTAAGGGAGGAGTGGAAGGGGAGAAAATGCAGAACTCTCCATTGATTCCAGTCAGGAGTTCTGCTTAGAAAGCAATAACACCATAAAGCTCTGAGTGTGTCTTGAACTCTGAACTCTTCCTTATCCTACCCACTATCTGCTAAGTGCCTGTCTCCCTGACTTACTCCTCAAAGATTTTAATTGCATATTTACCTTATACAAAGTCATAATCTTATTTAAACAGATTGACGAATCTGTGGGGGTTGGCAATGTGATTTTATATCATCTGTTCACACCTGCAAACCCATCTCAAATATATAAATACATATCTATACACACATACAATATTTATTTAAACATTCATCTGTCTACTGCTTGGCTTTGCAAGGAAACTCGCTTGGATAACATCCGATAGAAAACAACCATGCTGTAAACAAAGAAGCAGGGAACTCTTTTAATCCCTTGTCTTAATCTAGTCTTTACCCTTGCCATGCCCAAGTGGTCTGGCAGCTGAATTTGAGCAGAATAAGGGCTGGCCGTTCCTGTTTTCCCTGGACAAGTTAACGTGTGATTGGGTGTGTTTACAGTCATTTGCCTCAAACTGTGAGGCATTTAACAGTCTGTAATGTTTGATGTCAGGCTCTGTGCTCAGGGGCATTCCCACTGCCCTGATCTCCCCTGGGCACACTCCCTAGCCATGCTCTGCTCAGTGGAGCAGCAATTTTTATAGAGTCTGATTTAATGCTGCTAGCGCTCTGCTATAAGGTTGGCCTGTGGGCCAGCCAATGCAGAGAGCTGTAGGTACCTACACTCATGAGGGTCTTTGCCAAGGAAAGCTTATGCTCCAAAATAGCTGTTAGTCTATAAGGACTTCTGGTTGTTTTTGAAGGTACAGACTACCTCAGCTATGCCTCTGTTCTATTCATGTTACATCTCCAGAAACAGTTAGCAATGGCACTTTTCCCACCTCCAACCATGCTGGGGGCCTCATTTTAGGTCTGACACAGGCTCCCTTTGCACAGGATGGGCTGTAAAGTTAGACCAGGAGGGTAGACAGCCAGATCCCAGATGTGGCCTGCCCCTCCCAGCACTACCTACCTAGAGCTAGGAGAGAACTGTCAGCCCCCCAACCTGTTTCTTAGGCAGGAATGGCTAGGCAGACCACCAACGCGCCTTGAGCCTCCCTCTGCCCCACTTCATACCCTTCTGCAATTTAAACTCCCCCTTCCAAGCCGATTTTCCATATAGGTGTTGTCTCCCCCCCACCCTTTTTTTTTTTTTTTGCCTTTGAAATAGCCCCACGTCCCCCCCCTTTCTTCTGAGCTCCCGTCTCCAATTCTGGAGGAGTATTACTTTGCTCTTTTCGTTGGCCAAGCACAATTGTGTTATTGGAGATAATGAATTCAATCCCCATCAAAGCGTATTAGGAGCGCCTGGGCCCTGTAGTGGCTTTTTCAAGCTCGGAATGAAAGGCCGGGAGGGAGTTCTCTGGCCGCCTCCCTGATAGCGGCTTTTGAAGTGAAGGGGGTCGAGCATTGTCGGTCACATTTTTGTCCATAAGGCTGAAGAAAGCCCGGCGGCTTTTGATGAGCTGATGAGAACCGCCTCGCCAGTGGAGCAACAAGTTGGCTGGCGGTGTCTTACCGCTGCCTGCTGCCTGCGGCTAACATATGTCCCGCATTAATAGGGGCTCAGGGGGAACAATGGGGCAGGAGGAGAGGAGCCCGGCCTCCACCAGCCAAAGGTTTTTCCTCTGCACCGCCCTGCCCCTGAGCACGGCGAGCGGCGGGGAGAGCGGAGCAGCTCCTGCCCCGCACGATCTTTCCCAATCCAGCGTCCTCGCGGGGGCGGCTGGACGGGCGAAACGCTCCTCAGGCAGGCGGGACTCGGGGGTGTCTTACAGATCCCCCCCCCCTCCCCGGGCGGCTGCAGCGCTGCCAGGACCCCCCCCTCCCCGCTGGCGGGGGTGGGCGGTTGTCATGGGGGGATCTGCCCTTTTTCGCTGTGCGGGGTGGGCTTTGCGCCCTGAAACTGACCAGCGAGATAGCGCGGTGCCTCCCCTTTGCAGGGTCCGTACACGGCCCCAGCCCGAGCCGGGACTGGAGGAAGGCGGCTTGGCCGCTGCGGGTGTGGAAAACTTGGCGGAAAACCCCCGTGCTTCCCCGCCGCCTTGTGAATCCCCCGGGGACTGTCGGCTGGGGTCGGGGCGACCAGTAGCTGTGGAGACACCCGAGGTCTCCTCCAGAGGAGCCCCGCCCCCCGCAGCCCCCAATAGGTCCCCCTGCTTCGCCTCTCCCGAGCAGGCGGGGGTGTGGATTGGCGATCGGTGCGCGGCGGGGCTGGGAGCAGGGTCCATGAATGGGACGGTGTGTGCCAGCTACTGTACTGAGCTGTGGTGCTCGGTTCGGGTCACGCTTAGATGATGACCTGGCAGCATCTAAGCGCCCAGGCGCTGTTTGCAGGGCCAGAGCGCTGGGCCAGATCCTGCCTCTGCCGAAGCCCCGAGGGAGCTGGGCAGTTGACTGCCAGGGGGACAGGATGTGCCCCAGGGCGAGCCGGGCGCCCCGCTGCGCTCTTGTAATCCCGTTGGCGGGGCAGCCGGGCTTTGCTGCGCGGGGACACGCGGATTCCCAAGCCCCGGAGTACGTGCCAGCCACCGACCGCTCTGCTTCGCTGCAGTGGTGGGGTGTAGCAACCGTGTAAACGGAGCCAGCGCTCCGAGAGCGCGAGGCGCCCAAGTCAACGCTCGGGGGACGTTGTAAATATCACTTTACAGTCCACAAGAGACAAGGGAGCCCGCTTGGGCGTATCTGCCCTGCCTTCCGCCTAGGCGGGCGATTTCCTTGCAGCTGGCGACCCATTCTGCTGTCCTTGCTCGGGCTGAAGCAGCTGATCCAGGACAGGCTCCGCCAGCAGCAACGAGTTCAATAGGGTCACCTGCAGGTGTTCTCAGGCGGTCCCCGGGGAGCCCTGGGCGCTCTTTCCTCTCCCACGACCCGCCGCTTCGTAGGCGCTGTAAAGTACAGCGCTAATGGGATTAATGTGGGGGAGGGGGAACCGGCCGTTTTCAACCTGGTGCTAAATCCCATCGGTTCAATTAGCGGGCTTGACTCCGATAGGCGCGTCCCTCTGGGTTTGCTCCTGAATGAGCTCGGAACGCATTCGGAGCGCGCTGCCCGTTCGATTCGGATTACAGCCGCTGTAGCGCGGGATAGCTGCAGGGCATTATTGCAAGGCAGCTGTTTTCCAGGCGCTGATATTCTTGCATGTCCAGCTAGCTGCCCCCCCCTTCCCCCACCGCATCGTGCTCTCAGGGCTCCGGGGGAGAGTGCATAGTACAAGGCTGAGCTCGGGGACTGTTAACTATTTCAAATGTATTCCCCCCGCTGCGGGGACGTGTGTTTGGGGGGTAGGGGAGACGCTTTTTTTTTTTCTTTTGCTTCGTCGGAGCCATGCGAAGATTTGAGAAGGACGCGAGGCTTTCACGTGGGAGATTAAAAAAATAATTGTACGGTTCCCAAATGGCACCGAGCTTCGCTGACCTTGGCAAAGCCCATCTGACAAGTGAAATTGACCCAGTCGTGCCATAATAAGAAATATTTATTTAATTTTAATTTCAGCTGTTGGGGGTAAACGGTGCGAGAGGCTTGCAGGTTTCAATTCTTTATTTTTAACCTCCAACACAACTGGATTTTGCCTGTGTTTTAAATCCTGGTGACTGAAAACAAAGGTGAGGGCTGGTAGTTTGAGCCGTCCAAAGTTCAAAGATGTTAAATCTCAATGAGTTTCTATCTGAGAAACACAAACAGCATGGAATGAGTGTCTTGGGCTAGAAAGTTGCACTATAGTGGGAATGAAACGGGCGGTTATTTGGACTAATCTGATTTTAACTGTTACTCTGTCACAATGGGTAGAATAATTAGTGGGAAACAACCAGACAAAACAAAGGAAGGTTTCCCCCCCTTATCATTCTTCGTTTTTAAGTCATTTTTAAATCTTTCCCCTCCTGAAAATTGACCTTAGACCTTGGACATTATAGACAATAGTCATTCTCTCGGTATTAGCAACTGTCTGGTTGGGAACTGAGACGCCTATCTTTTAACTAAGGAGAAATGAGCCCTTACAGCATCACATATAAATTTAGTCACCCAGTTAACTGATTTTTCAACTTATTGGTGGGAATCCAACATTCTATACCACAAAACTCCCAGTTACTTTCCTTGGAGCTTGTGCCTTAGGAATGGAAAATCTAGCTCTATATGACACCACAATCGGTATCTATGAGCTATAGACATGTGGTGCCACTGGGTTTATTAGTGTATGTTTCCTCTGCGTGTGTTTTTCTGTGGAAACAAATTCATATATGCAATGCATGCATATCATTTCTGCAGCCCCGAAGAACATTCCACCCTCAGTATAGAAAACGGTAATTTTGGCTCAACATTAAGTGAAAATTAACAACCGAACTTGCGCTAACAATCGTGTCTTAACAAATGCATTTCTCCCTCGCGTGTGTTTCTAAAAAAACATTTCCAAACCGAGTATTCGAAAAAAGCCCTAGAACTATTGTTTCACAGGAAAGAGGAATAGGTACTATGTACATTGCCACTACAATCAAGCGTTTCTATATATAATATTGCTGCCAAATCAACTCTCATTCAATCGATTATTTAAAGGCTGCTTATAGTTACAGCGGGGATAGTTCACTGAGTTCAGGATGCATTGGTTTGTACAGACTGATCATTGACCAAACTGAAAAAAAAATTAACCCCTCCCTCCTCAGTCATTTAAAAACAAAGCATGGGAATATGCTCAAGTGAGATGTCTTTTAAATACAGATTCTTCTGGGATATGACCATATTTGCAGGGAAAAAACCCAGAAAATGCTATTTCTCTCATGATTCCATATAGCGGCTTTAACTAATTTATTTTATTAGATAACCCGTACAGTGCTTTTGCTGTTACACGTACCAATATTGACCTTATAGATCAAACAAAACCAAGAGGACACTGTTATTTCTTTCCTAATGTCGATGTGTCTTTCTTCCTGCCCTTTCGTTGATACTCACGATTTCTTTCCCCTTCCAAGAGAAAAAAGGGGGGTTCTCCGTTTTAAAAAGGGAGAAAAATGTAGGGCTTGTTCCTGATTTCGCTGCTGTTCGTAACACGGTCCACTTCCGTGGGTGCAGGATTGGGCCCTAATTGCTTGGGGGAGGGGGTTCTTTGTAGACCTATGACAATCTGGGTGTGTATTTCTTCTCATTACTTATAAAACTTGCCAAAAGTGCGATTCACCTAGCTTTTCAAAATGACGCGGGCGCGAGGTGGGGAGGACTGGCAAGGCTGATTTTGTGCCACAAGACCCGAACCCGTGCCCGTGTTCCCTGCAAACCCAAAAAATTCCGTGCAAGGAAAGCGTGCTCGATTTCCGAAAGGTGGATGGTTCAAACCGTCTAAAATCCATTTAGACCGTTAAAAAAGTCCCTTAAAGCACTGAATCACGCCCTGCTCGCATTGAATTAGGTTCAATGGACCTGATGGATGCCAATAGCTTTAGCTTTCTAGCATGTTGTTGTTTAAAGAAAATTGCATTTTAAAAGGCGAAAATTCCCAGATAAACCGAAGTGCGAAATTCATTCACCTGTTTCCTTGGTTGGCGTCCCTATAAGGCAACAGGACTAAGAGAGCAGGGCACTGAAATATAGGAAAACCATGCTCCCTATAAGTGTTTTGATCCCGACAGTAGAATAGAACTGGCTGACAGTAATATGACGTTTTTCCTCCTATGAATATTATGAACTCGTGTATTGCTCGCCTTCCTATGTACTCCTGGCTCGAGTTTCTTTTTCTACTGTAACTGAAGGTTTCTTGCTCAGAGGCGTTAAGAGCAGAAACACCAGCAACAACAGATCAATACAGTTGAACACGGAGCGAAAAATACGCGAATGCCGTTCCTTTTGGTGACTCTGTCTTGAACTAAGCATAAAATCTGTAATCGCTGTATTTTTTTAAATTTCATAGTGCCAATGGCTATTCCTCTCTATTTCTTTTATAGGCTTTCCCCAGGCTTCGTCAGCGTTGCTCCATTATGAAAGCGAGAAATTCTAACGTTTATAATATTTTACGATTTAATGCATTTCCTGGAAATAAGTATTATTTGCAGACTAGAAAGAACTATACCCAGGTAGCTCATTTTAAATCAAGATGGTCTGGTTAATAATACATATTACTTCACATCCCCATAATATATTTCCATGTCAATTACACCCTCTTAGAATTCCACAGCTGCGGGTTGGAACCGGAGGTTCCAGCACTGTGAGTCAATTCATATTTTCTGCGCAAAGACGCCCCAGAGCTTTACATTAACACAGTCACTGTGAAGTAAGTAACCTATTCTCTGTAGCACTAGTCTATGGGCCAACAGAAAAGTTCAGCTTAAAATAGGTTTGACTGTGCAGTCAGTCACGGTGGCAGAACTCACTTTGACAGCCGTGGCCTGCCTTGGAACGGTGCTGAGTAGCCTGCAGCTCTAGGCTGCATAGAGTGTTATGCGAAGGAGCTGCAAATAAGGCCATACATACACAGGGCTAAACATCTCCTGTTGTCCACCTGACGGAGATTTGCATTTCAGCGTGCTCTAGCATACAGGATGTGTAATTTCGAAAGCTCGTGTTGTAAATCTATAGTTGATCAAATACAGGTACCAAAATGTCAGAACCTATTTCAGTGAGAGCCTGTGTCTGCGTCCTTACAGACAATGGGCTTCAGTGCATGGTCAACCTAGTTTGAAAAGCCCAAGAGCGACTTGCCTTTTATAGCTTTCCTTTCCTTTTTGGCCTGGCCGCAGGATCCGAAGGATTGGTTTTGCTGAGCGATTTCTGTGGCACCCTCCCCACCCCCGCCAGAAAAATTAGTTTGTCTCCACTTTCCCTGGAGGTTTTAGGGGGCAATTATGTGATAATTGAGAGAATTACACAGTTCTTTTATCTTGTGTTCTTGTATGAAGTGGGCTGATCAAAGTAAAATCTGTTCAAGTTCATACCCCTTCCGAGGATGCAGTGCAAAACAAGAGCTGCTTGCCGGGGATCAGCGTTTGCCAGAGCTGTTGTTGTTGTTATTGATGTCAATCTGAGCAAAGACTACAAAGAAGTAGGTGGACTGGAAACTGAGCCTACTATCTTAAGGAGATTAATGATTTTTTGTGACTTAGGGCAGCTTTTTGGTGTGAAGTTGCATTTAAGAGCTTTTCTTTGAGTGTAACAATGGCCAAAGGTTTAATTCCTGGCAACTGCCTCTTTGGAAGAATTGGTACAAAATGTGTTTATACAAAACCACAGCTGTTTTGCATTCTGTGCTGTAAATAGTTCTCCTGCATTTCAATACAGAGAGGAAGGCACCCTGGCATACATAACAGTTATCAGCTATGACCAGTTAATATCTAAGAACAGCGGTAAGAAGGACATCGACATTTTGTTAAATTAAGTTATCCACACCTGCAGGCAGAAACATCTGAATAATTTGCAATAACACAAATTAAATATACGGTAGAATCCATCTAATTGCATATAAAATAAAAGCATAATTTGGTGCAGTTTTATCATTTACTTTCCTAGCAAACAGAAGACACACTAAGATATACTTTCAGTTTCTTTCCCGCCTTAAAAATGAGGAAAGATTCATTGGCACGGGTTAAGACAAGACTACAGCCTTTGGAAATTAAAACTCCCAAGAAAAAGGATATTACATTTTCATCAAAATGCACTTTTTCATAGTGAGTAATTTTTAAATTTGAGGGGAATGTTTATGCATGGATATATTTACTATATAGAGAGCATGTTTGATCTATCTCTTTTCTTAAGAAGGCCTACATTCCCACTTTAGTTTACAATGCTAGAGTTCTTAAACATTTAATCAACAGTCTTCCGTGTAAAAAACCTATGCCTTCAAATCCACCCTCTATTTTATGTTCCATATGTATATTTCATCTTTCACAGGTACGCAACTGAAAGAAAATAGCAGAAATCGTTCATTGTTAACATTTGATTTATTTAAAGTCCTTAACTGCAAATGATCAAAAACATACTTCACGGCTTAAATTCTCAGGTATCATTTTAAATCAAAATATTGTTTTCAATTACAATCACATTTATAAAATTAACATTTTTAAAAAAAAATTCATGTGTAATTTTACTGTTATTTAAAGCAATTTCCGCTGTAAAGAAAGAAAATATAAACCATGCAATAAATTAAGAACATTGAGAAGGCGAAAAGGAATAATAATAAGACCCGTCTGTCTATGCTAACACCTTGTAAAACTGTGGAAAGTGCATTAACACTGGATGAAACAAGCTAACAATGGCAATAATTAAACGGTCATAATGAATTCTGGAGGTGTTATTCTGAAACAGAAAGGAGAGAGCACCCTTTCTTTCTGTCTCCCGCTCTCCTTTCCTGGCCTGGGGCTAAGAGTCAATATTTTTCTGGGGAAAATAATGTCGTTATACAGATATAGGGCTACACAATGGGGAGCCTCAAATTAAATAATCATGTCATCCGCGTGTTGAAGAGAGTTCCTGACAGAGAGAATCTTCAGTAACAGGTTGGGAGAACAGAAATCCAACTGCCTGTGACCTCTGTAACTTGATTTCACATGCCAAGGCAGGTAACGCTTGGAAATATCTGGGCCAAATTCTGCGCTCCAAAAATTCCCACTGACATCCAGGAGCGGGCAGGATCCGGCCCACGGCACCTGTTCTACTAACCGAAGGGCGTTTTGCCCGTATCACAGGGAGAAGCTGAGGAAGTGAATAGCTTCCTGGTTGCTTAGAGCTTAGTGTTTTGCTGCTTCACAGCGGCCGTGTCCTTCGGACCTTCTGAACTCAAACGGGAAAAGAGACCCTTAGGTGTCTGCTCGCTTCCTTCTTCGTCGCCGCCCGGTTAAAAGTATTGCCACAGGCCTGTAAACTTGCAAGAGATTCTACAGCACGGAAGGGGGGCGTGGGTGGGGCTGGAACGTACAAACAAATAGTTTACAAGCTCAACAATCCCCCCGCCCCCCCGGCAAAGGCGAGCGCGATCTCTGGGTGGGGGGGGGGGCAGAGGAGAGGGAGCGGGGAGTTATGTACAAAGGGGGTTCGCTCAGCTTCGCAGGAGGTCCTGGCTGGGACCAACATCCAGAGGAGTTGGAGCCCAACCAGCCAGTAACAGTCCAGACACGGGAGAGCTTCCTTGGGGGGGGGGGGGCTGGGGGCGGGGGGAGATCGGCCGGGCCCCGCGGGCTGGCCGGGAGCGGAGCTAAGACGTGTTCAGCACGGGTCTGGAATATACCCCTTGGTAGTAGGAAGGCTCCAGGGCCGAGGGTTCGATGCTCCCCCGCCCGGCCATGGAGGCGTTGCTCAGGGGCAGCCCCCCGGGGATGCCCGCCCCGTAGGAGGAATATTGCAGCGCCTGCTCGTATGCTTTGAAGTCCAGCTTGTGCTGCTGCTCCGAGGAGGACATGAGGTTGTTGATGGAAAAGGGGTGGTTGAAGGAGTAGTGGGGGTCGCCTTTCAGGTGCAGCGGCGGCTCGTGGGCGAGGGAGTGAGGGGGGTGCGGGACCGACGCCAAGGGGGGCCCCGAGCTGAGGGTGGAGGCCGCCGAGGTCTTCAGCTCCGCGCCGGCGGCCCCGCTGTGCTCCAGGGCGGGCGGGCTGGCGGCGGGCTCCAGGGGGGCGGCTTTGGGGGGCGCTCGGTGCAAGGGGGAGTCGGCGCTGGTATTGGAGGCGCCCGAGGGCTCCTTCCTGCCCTCGGCCGCCGCCCCCGCCGCCTTGGCCCCCGCCTGCTTCTCGCACTTGAAGCGCTTCTGGCGGCGCAGGTAGCAGCCGTTCTCGAACATGTTGCCCGAGTCGGGGTGCAGCGTCCAGTAGGAGCCCTTGCCGGGCTTGTCGGGCGAGCGGGCCACCTTGACGAAGCAGTCGTTGAAGGAGAGCGAGTGGCGGATGGAATTCTGCCAGCGCTGCTGGTTCTGCCGGTAGTAGGGGAAGAGGTCCATGATCCACTGGTAGATCTCGCTCAGCGTCAGCATCTTGCTGGGCGCCTGCTGGATGGCCATGGTGATGAGGGAGATGTAGGAGTAGGGGGGCTTGGCGTGCGGGTAGCTGCGCTTAAAGCTCTTGGCCTCCCGGCTGCGGCTGAGGTTGGACTGGGCGTAGGCCATGGGGCTCATGCAGGGGTTCATGCCGCCGTAGGGGCTCAGGCCGTTCATGGAGGCCTGCGGGGCGGGCATGGCGTTCATGCCGCCGGGGCTCAGCGCCGTGCCCATGCCCGTCACCCCCGCCGGCATGCTGTTCATGCTGTTCATGGCGCCGGTGGAGCCCGCCGACATGCCTGCCATGGCGCCGGGGCTCAGGCCTGCCCCCAGCCCCGGGTTGGCGTAGGACATGTTGAAGGAGCCGGAGGTCATGTTGCCGCTGGTGGTCATGGGGTTCATGGTCATGTAGGTGTTCATGGAGCCCAGGCCGGAGGTCATGTTGCTGACGGGCACCGAGGAATAGGCCTGCGGCGGGGACACAAGGGGGAGAGAGGGGTGAGCGCGAGAGACGGGCGGGAGCCACCTTCCGGAAAGCGAAGCCCCCGCACCCGGGGGAAAGGCCTCCCCGCCCCAAGCAAAGCAGTGACACCGCCGAGCCGCTGGGAAGTCCCCGCGGCGGATCGAGGGGCGAGCTGGCTGGCCGGGCAAGGCCAGACCGGCTCCTTCCTACGCCTCCAGCCGATGGCCAGACCCACAATGGTCACCTCTCCCTCCCTAGGTGTTAGCGGGGACATCTCGCCAGCATGCAACCCCGCCCCCACCCCATCGGCAGCTCTTTCCCGCAGAACGCAGCGGGGCGAGAAGGCGAAATCTTCTTACTCCGCGCTTCTCTGGGAAAAGCGCTTGGACGCGCAACCCCAGCGGCCGAGGCAGCCGCCTGTAAAAGTTACTCTGAAAGCACAACCGCTGGCCGAAACAAGCCCCCTCCCGCCCTACTTGCAAAGCCGGGGAAAGCAACGAGCTGCTAGATTTCACTCTTCCATTTTTCCCGTGTTCTTATGTAGCTTAGTTAATAGAAATTAATAACCGTGAGCAAATTGGTGCGCTGCCCGATTAAATCATAGCCAGGGCTGAGTTACAGTGTCTAGGTTTTGCTCCGAAGAATTATACGCACCACGGTCATGTCTTTGAATGCGTATTAAACAAGCTAATAATATACCATCCGGAGAGTTCAGCAGCTCCTAGTCAGGGCGTATTATTTTATTATTCCCTTTCTGCAAGACAACGCGTGCACCCCTTTTGTTTGCTCTCCGTGTCACCTTATTGAACCTAACATCAAAAAGCTTCCCAAAGTATAAATTCTCTGCATTCTGTATTATGTTTCCTTATGATTTTTCTCTGCTCAGCTCATGTGCAACACCAGTACGACTCGGGCACATTTCAGAACTAGGATAAAACCCACCAAACTCAGACGGGCTGGAACTCGGGGTGCGGGGGCTGCTGGAGTGCCCCCGAGCTTGAAGTGGTTTCTGTTACAGACAGGGGCCCCGGTTTGCTTCAGTGGTTCTCAGCACCCCGGCTAGCAAAACTGTTCCAGCCACTCTGCCAAAATTACTGCAAAGGTCTATAAACCGGCAGTCCAGCTCACTGAAGAGAAGGGAGGTAGGTGAAGGCCTTTCTTTTTCATTTACAATGTCGAGTGCACCAATGGAACTTTGCTAAGCAAAAGTCCTCGCGAATTATTGGCGACGGCCTGTAGAATTTGCGACGACTTAGTATAAGCAAACATGTCGCTTGTGTCTTCTCTGCCTGATTTTAATTTATATTGAGCTAATTATTTCACGGGAACAGTTTCCACCAGGAAAGTGTTTCCCTTATGAAAAAGAATCGGTGCGGTGTATTTATTGCACTAGCAAATGTCGCTCACGGAGTAATAAGGAGCCCCCCTCCCCGCCCCTGAACTTTATGGTAGTGAATGTTAAATACAGTGAAGCTAAACAGGACTCCTCTGTGCCCTTTGAGCATTAAAAGCGCGCGTGGGGATAGATATGCACTCATATGTGTGTGCAAAGGACACAAGGCTCTGCGTTTTAGCCCTGCGCCTATACAATTCCCCTGTGAAGTGGCTCTCCTTTTCCCGGGCTGTTGTCTGCGTGATTTTAGCTAGGCTGCCGCTTGTCTGCTGTACAGAGTGGCGTTTCTCACAAAAAAAAAAAAAAAAAATTAATGGGAGCCGCCAGGCTAAAGCCACACAAGTGCGACCCGCCACCGCTGTTGTGTTTGACCCCATATTGCAAAGGGAGGCAATTCACTCCCTCCCGGTGCTGTATGTGCCCTCCAGCATTGTTCGTGGGTTTAAGTTTGATCTTCTCTTTCGGTTGCTTCGGAGCATATTGCAAAACCGGGAAGAACATGCGACTGCAAAGGGGATGGAGACCGAGACAGGTTCCCCGGGGCCCGCCTGAGCCGCCTCTCAGCAGCGCCACCCGCCGGTCCCAGGCAGAAGCGCACCCACGTTTCCGAAGGCGCGTTGCAAAGGCCACCCGGCTGGTTATTTTGCCCAGTAACCACCGGCGTTAACAGGTGAGGCGGCTGCAAACTGCGGGTAGAGGAGGCCTGGGAAGACAAGCTCGTCCGCGGTGGCGGCAGGCGCTAGTGTGGGCCAGGGACTGGAGCGACTGAGGGCCCTCCCCCTGCCCCAGCTACGGAGTCCAGGGCTGCGAGAGCTCCGGCGCAGTCCGATGCGCCCAGCCAAGCTGACGGGGCGCTTTTGTGCGTGCAAAAGTACCTCTTGCAGGAGCCCGATCGCCCCCACCCCTGCCCGCCCGGAAGCGCCAGCGGGCTGGGGGAACCCGGCCCAGCTCTTTGCGGCTCGGCCGGCTGCAGAGCAAAAGACGCCTTTGCGCGGGCAGGCTCGGGCGCGCAAACCGCTTCCCCACGTTTGTCCCCCCCACTCCCTCCCCCAGTCCGCCCTCCTCGCCCCCTCCAAGCAGCGGAGCGCGGGGGCTCCACTCACCTCCTGAGTGTCGGTGTAGTAGCTGCTCCAGTCGCTGGTTTCGTGCCCTTCCATTTTCACCGTCCCTAACATCCTGGAGCCAACCTGCCCGGTGTAATCATCCAGCCTCTCGGCGAGCCCCAGGCAGCCGGAAAGGGAACCGGACAGCCCCAAAGGAGCAGGAAGCCAAATCGTGGAGGAGGGTGGGGGGGAGCTGCGGTCTCCAATCAGCCCCAAAAGAGGCCGGGAGCGGTGCGGGGCGAGACACTTGAGAAAGTGAGGAAGTGCCGGCTGGGATGTGCGCGGAGTTGAGCTGATGTGGATCTTACGTCGCAGCAGGGCCCACCTCCTCCTCCTCCGCTCCCCATTTGTCCGCCGCACAAAGACGTTCGCACCTACAAAGCCGGAGATGCACCTGCAAACAAGGCAGTTCCACTCGCTCGCAACTCCCCCGGGGCGGCACTCTATTTGCAAAGCCGTGTAATTGGTTTAAGCTACGGGGAAGGAAGGAGAGACGGAGGGGGGAGGAGAAAGGGGGGAGGAGGAAAGGAAAATACCCTCCTTTCAAACGGCCAGTAGGAATGCTAGTAGGGAGCGCTGGAAGTCACACGGAGCGGCTCAGGAAGGGCAGCCCCCGCTGTTCGAACAGAGTGCGAAAGGCCACCCGCTCGCCGGGCTCGGGGGTTTGGGGGCCCTGTTTACTAAAGAGCAGTAGATGCTCCTTTAACTTGGCCACCGGCGTTTCAAAGTAGTGAAAGTAGCCAACATCCAGCCAAGCAATAGGAACTAGGCTCCTGATCGTACAATACTTTTTTTCCTCTCTCTCTCTCCCGCTCACACACACACACAGTCTTCTGATCACACAATACTTTTCTCTCTCTTACACACACAGTCTTCTGATCACACAATACTTTTCACACACACACACGGAGTCTTCTGATTACACAATACTTTCTCACACACAGTCTTCGGATCACAATAGTTTTCACACACACACACACACGGTCTTCTGATCGCACAATATTTTTCAGACACACACAATCTTCTGATCACACAATACTTTTCACACACAGTCTTCTGATCACACAATACTTTTCACACGGACACACACAGACACAGACCCCCCCCCCCCACTGCACTCTCCAATGCAAAGAACTTCAGCGCTTCCAATTTCCCTCCATGTTCTGGGCCGTATGTTTCCAAAAGTTTGTTGACACGGTCCCGGGCTAAATCCGGTCTGTTCCTTCCTACCGGGCTTCTCCGCAGTTGCACTTTCATTAGTCTCTTTTGCTCTTTCCTGCGTTTAGAAATCATGCCACGTGAGTCACAGCGGTGAGGCATGACGTTAAGCCACCCAATAAACACCACCGGCGGCTTGAATGCGGATCCACTGACATTAACCTATATTTGACAAACATCAGGTGAGTCATTGAAACCATTTGATCTCTTTGTTATAGAGAGCATTCAGCCCAGAAAAGCTGGCTTGGAAATAGTCACCTAGTCACAGGGCTAATAATAAGCGGAGGGTGCCTGATGAGTCGCTTACATTGTGCATTATTGTGATTTCTCACAAGAAACGGGGCCGCCTCACAGCGGGCTTGCTTGGCTGAAAGGCGAAATAGGCAGTAAGAACCCCCACAACTACACTGGACAAAGTACTCGAGCGACCCACCCAGCCCTTGCAGGAGAGGTGAACTAAGATATCATTTGCAAGTCCCATCTTTTGTGATGCCCTCATCTGATGTCAAGCTCGCAGAAGCCTCCTTAGGTTCCTTAGCAACATCCGTTGCGTTTGTCCCGATGACAGAACTTGTGTGACTTGGTAGTAAAAAGCTTTGGGGGGAAAGGGGGAGGCTGGCGGTGGGCGGAATAAGCCGCCTTACATTTCCTGAACGTTTGAAAATCGTTATATATATTGAAATCGTAACAACCCTTTAAAATCCACGAGTGTTTTAAGTTTCTTTACAGGCTGTTTACCAGCCGGAACACACACAAAGGCTTAGACTTGCTTCCACATTTAACTGGCCTTTGGGGTTTTCTTTTTCTAGTGTTGTACTAGAATTCTCGCCCATCACTAATTAAACAAGTTTCATATTAAAATACCGAAGACTACATTGCGGTCTCATACATAACTCATCTGCACTGAGAAATATGCTTTAACTTGCCTAGCACAGGCGGTTTTTGTTAGTCAGCTCGTTGCGCTACTTCTTTCCCTTTTTCCCTTTAAACCCGGCAACGTCTTTAAGTTAACTCTTCCAAACCAACAAGCACTAGACAATCGGCAAGCGACGGCAAGGGGTGGAAAGGTGCCGCTTAAGAACGAAAAAAGATAAAAGCGCTGGATGACAACCCGCTTTTTAGAAAATGGCCGCACTGGAAATAAAACATTGAACTGGAAACAAAGTTCATATAAGCGTAGGAAGAGACAATGGCATCGAGAAAGAAGGCAACACCTATCTGTCTATCTCTGTCACCATCTATCTATCGAGACGGCATCGTTCTGTACGAATTAGTACTTTTTGGAGTCATTTGTTTGTTTCAAGGATCAGAGCGGTAGCGGTGTTAGTCCTGTAGCTTCAGAAACAACAAGAAGTCCTGTGGCCCCTTAAAGATATTTTGGAGCATAAGCTTTCGTGGGCGGTAAACCGCCCACGAAAGCTTATGCTCCAAAATATCTATAAGGGGCCACAGGACTCCTTGTTGCTTTTGTTTATTTCAGTGGTTTTGGCTCTGTTGGGCTACCCTTCAGGTCCCCACACAAACGCCCTATGAAACTGCTGCGGGGTTCTCAGCAGCAAAGGGGCCTCTCATTTTTCGGACGATTGTGCCCCCAGCTATTCCTCCTTTGCGCGAGACCAGCAAGGGAGCCCCCCATGTTTTCCCGCGCAGTGTAAGCCTACGGAACAGCCGCCAAAATAGAATAGCTCCCGGAAGGGAGCAGAAGCTGCCCCCATACATGTTTGCTCCATATATTGGAACCAATCCTATCGAAACGTCGCAGCGGGAATAGCAGCCAGCTGAAAATTCACCCTGTTTAAAGGGGCAGTCTTTGTCCTCCCCGAAATCCCAAGCAATGTTATCAAAACACAAAACCCCGATGAAAGAGCCCCCCCGCGGCCCCTTTAAATAGCAGGTTCCCCCTGCTAAAAACTCCAGTCCTCGTCAGCCCGTTCTGTTGCAGTGCATCGCTAGGTGTGCGGGAGCAGGGCTTGGACAAAGTCACAGCGCCTCCTGTTGGCCGGCTGAGGCCTCCGCGCTCGCCTACCTGTTTCAAACCCAGCTACTGGGTGCAATGCCACACCGCAGCGTCTCGCGGCCGTTCTCACTGCCTTGGGCGAGTCACGCGGCCCGAGGCAAAGAACCGGCGGCGCTGCTCACTCCGCTGCTCCGCGCTGCAGCCTGCTGTTTGGGTGACTGGCTTCCAGGGGTTTAGTGCCGGAGCTCCCCTGGAGGATCGGGGAGGTGATCTTTTGCAGGGGCCTAAAAGGGGTGCGGTGCGTGCCAGCCGATCGCGCTAGCCAGCCAGCTGCGGACTTTCTAGGGAATCTCCTGCCCCAGGCTCGGGACCTCAGCTGCAGGTTGCCACACTCTTAAGTCACTCGGGGCCGGAAGCAAAGGAGACTCTTAACATCCGAGCTGGTGTCTCCAGATACAACCCCCGGGGACGGGTCTAGTTGCCCCAGGGTGTTGCGAGGATCCCGGTCCTTTCCCTGCATTGCACTGGCGCTGACTGCCCCTCTTTATAACGACCCCTGCAGTCATTCTCCTGCAAGAGCGTTTGTTTCGCAGTGTTGAGACACCACGGGGCGCGGGGGCTGCTGTCAGATGGCTGGAGGGGGTCAGAGTCTCGGTCCCTTTCAGTGACACCGGAGGATGATGCAGATGTGTGTGTGTGGGGAGGATAAGATTAAAATGAAACCGACGTTAAGGGCGCTGTGAAAGCGCGGCGCAACGCGTCCTGCCTGTTTGATGGGAAACACACAACTTTTTGAAGCCAGTCTGGGCAGTATTTCGGTGCAAGGGTATTCCTCGGGCAGAGGAACAACTACAGTGAACAAGGCGAACTGGGGCATAGATTTGATCGCTTTGTCCTCTCATTTACTGAAGAACACAGTGGCGGGACTTAGTGGTTCTTATTCATGCTAACTTGCAACATTTAAAAGTCGATTCAGCTCGATCGTCCAACCTCTTCAGGGCTCCCGTTTCTTACCTACACTGCAACAAGCGCCGAAACTAAACTGCAAATGGGTAGAAATTATCTTAAAAAGACTAAAAAAAAAACCAAGCCCCAAACCCCTAGGTCGAAATCACTTTGCCGCTTCATTTAGAGGATTTGCGTTTGAAATGGGCGGGGCTGGCTTGTAATTCTTCAGGTTTCATTTGAAGAGGCTATGCTTAGTTTTAGCCAAGTGAGATGTTCTGGACAGGGACAAAGCGATAACACGGGAAGCTGTTCCAGTCCTCTGGGGCTTTGCATGAAGCTAAAGATATTTTTTTCTATGTTAATGTATAGACACAGTTTCATTTTGGCTAAGAGCAACAGATCAATTAACTGCGGAGATGTTTTGGCCACATGATCAGGATCAGAAAAGATGTTTGTATTCTTAGAGCAATAGGGGGATGTTAAGGTGGTTTGGTCTAAACTTGGCGATGCTGTCTGTCTGTCTGTCTGGAAAAAAGCAGCTTACTTTTTTCCTACGGAAAAGAAGCAGCAGAAACAGAAAACTCCTGTTACTCCCATTTCATACAAAACGCGCGCAGGAGTGGCAATAATCCAAGAACCCAACGAAAACCCTGCCGTTGCCAGATCGCAGAGGTAAGCGAGTGTTTCTTTTAAATACAGGACAGAGACAACACAAATCGTGAAACCTCGAATCCTCCCTGTTCACTCCCAGCATGTGCTTCGATTCATGTAAAGAGCACCTGAATTTCATGAGCAATCCGGTAAATACCAAGACAAAATGCAATGTCACGGGAGGATCTAGACGGAATATAACCGCTTCGGCAGTTGGCAGCACTGATGGAAATGTAAACAGTGATGAAAGGGTTCAGTTTAACAATTTTGGGGCAAAATACAGTCTCGTGCATGTTAACACCTCCCAGGCCAGCCCGCCAACTGAAACCTCTTTGTTTTAAAAACGTGTTTCAGACTCAGGGGATGGATACCCATGGTCGGACCTGTCTTTTATTGAAGGGTTGAACTCCGAGTCGCTCAGCAGGAGGAGTTCACGAACGGGTGAGATTTGAGCAGGTGGCATTTACTTTCCTCTCGTTTGGGATCAGTTTACCTGCCTAGACAGGTAAGAACACCTTTTGGATCAACCTTTGCTTTTAGTCTTTTCCACGTGAGCTTTTCTGGCCTAGGATTTTGTCAGTTAAATAGTTTCCCCTTAACTAATGCTCTGCCTTGAAGTGACGTGTCTCTTCTCCTAACTGCTGCTGGTCTTGGTTATCAGACTGAGCTGTAACAAGAAGCTTCCCCCCTGCGAGTAGATTTTAAACGTCTGATGAATCTCTTGCAAACTAGTGGCGTTTAACTACACTATTTCCCCCCACCCCCATCCTACTCACCCGGACAGCACCTCTTTTCCCTTCCGAATTAACTCCTTTATCTCCTTTGGTGTCTACAAGCAAAAGCCCATTGCCAATACTGCGATGCGTTTGATTCTCTCCTCAGCAAGTCAGATGAAGCGATTTTTCCACCTTTAATTCTCAATCTCATGCAAATACAGAGGCCTGACTGCAAGATGCAGGACGAATGCAGAGCTATTGTCCACCGCCAGGCATTATTGCTATGTCCTTAGTGCATCTCATCCACCTGGAATGGGGGCTTCGGAACGCGGGGGATATGTAATATGACACGTGCATTCTACTCGCCCCTTTGAAGAGGAACTATAGAAAAGTCTCAAGAGGACAAACTATAGGAGAAGTTCTCCACAATCATGACTATACAGGAAACCGAGTGTTATTTATAGCGGGTAATTAACTATCACCCAGATCAGGAATCTGGAGAATCGCCAGGGGAGTCTGCCCAATGAAATTAACACGAATGTCCCCTGGGGACTATGTTTCGCCTCCTCCTTTCTCTCCTCTCCTCATTTTAGTCGCGCTGGATGGGTCGCTGGCGGATTGTCCGAGCATAGTTGGCAATATCTCCACGCGGGTTTCTTGCGTTCCCTCTTTCTCTCACACCCCTGCCTGGAGAGCGCGTTTTGCTGATAGAGAAAGCAAAGAACCCGTAGCGAAGCTGTAGGCGAATTCTTTCCCCCCCCAGGCAGTACTAGGGGCTCCCGAGATCTTTAGTGGGACTGAAACGGAGAACTTTGCAAGCTGTACCTTCACCGGGAAGTTATACTCCCGCACTGGGCTCGAGCCTTCTACCATCGCAGGCAGTTGGAACAGGATCGGGCCCATTAGATTCAGGGAGTGTTGAGGGGAAAGACGAGAGAAAAGAAGACACTTTTTTAGACACCCCGTCACTTCTGGTCCAGATTCGGACTGGCGCCGAGCAACTCCTGACAGATGCTGGACATCCGCCACAACACCGCTCGGAAGGCGCTCAGGATCGGGCCCTAATAACTCCGGATTCTTTAATTGCCCCATGCTGAGCGGACGTGCTTTTAGAACAATCGTGGACAAGACCACGCTGCACATTGGAGGATGCTGTACTGCCGGGAATGTTTGTTTTCGGTTCTTTTATCCTTGGATTTGCACGGATGTTTTAGCATCCATTCCTTTTCTAGATTTAATGGGGTTTAGGCAGGTGTCATTTATGCATCGGAAGGCATTTAGCTCCTCTTTCACATGCCTGAAAATATCCCGCACTAAACCAGTTTAAGAGGGGACATTTTTTAAAATGAAAACCACAAATAAAAGGCTGTCCAGTCATTACCATTGGCCACAAAGGCCAATGCATAACAAGGAAAGGTATGTCTTCTTTGTTCAAATCATCACACTTGTAGTTCAATAGTTTACAATCCAATTAAGCTGCGTAATACCTAACATACGTTAATTTTTGTGATTGCTACTAGAAGAATATGTGCTGTTTGGATAGTTCCAATTGTCAGGATGCCTACTTGCATTTAAATATGCTCTGGAGTGTATGGATTAAGCACGGACACAGACCTGTTAAAATACTTCATTTTTTTTCCCACCAGAGTGAAAAATAAACTGTATTTGAAATGTTGAGTATGATTTCTGAAATCTGCTAAAATAAACATTTAGCTTTTATATTGAGTGGCCTAGACTCATTCTCAGAAATCCAATTTTCAAAACATATTATTGATTTTGAACAGTGCTAGAGTCATAACTGCTGTGTTGCTGTAGGTGTGATTGTATCAGGACCTTAGAGCCAGGGTGGGTGAGGTAATCACTTTTATTGGACTACCTGCTGCTGGTGAGAGAGACAAGCTTTCACCAAGGAGCTTGGTGTGTTTCACCAACAGAAGCTGGTCCAGTGAAAGGTATTATTCTCTCACTCATCTTGTCTCTAGAGTCATAGCAACATACTAGCCATAGCTAAGGAGTGAATTTAGGTAAAACATACACAAATTCCTATAGTTCCCTATTTGTGGAATCCAACGCATACAACAAATAAAACCTTTCTGGGTTCAGGGGGAGCTTTCAATGTAGAAATAAGTAAGACAAAAAAAATTATTGAACTTGACCTTTAGCCCTAACAGAGAACCTATTAAAAAGGTGCCGTATGTGGTTTTTCCAATCAAAATTTTGAATCCTAGAATTGCAGCAGGTTGGCCTTTCCTGGAGAAAGGTTGGCTGAACTTTAAAGGCCATAATAAATCAAATAATTCCATGACAGTCTGACCACAAGCAGTACAACTGACTGGGGGTGCTTATGGAAAAGTGCTAATGCTAGGTTGAAATGGCTCTCCTTGAAGGAAGGGTGCATTGGTAGCTGACATTTTAAGTGCTGGAGATTGTAGAGGGTTCTTCCCTTTCCTCCCACCTGACAAGTTTCCCACCCCACAGGACTGTATTTGCACCTTTCTTCTTTGGTTGATGGGGTTTATTCCTAAATTAGCTATGGAGATAAATTTAATTGAGCTGTGTGCCTCTAGCTTTCCATTAGCATTAGAGGGGTGTGTTGTAGAGACCAAAGACTGTTATAAAAGTTGGTACTGGTGTAATCTCAGTTTTGATTTGACAATATTGGAAGAGCTGAATATATTAAAAAACAAACAAACCCAGGAAGATTTACTTAACGTTTCTTCCTGTGTGATGCTACCAGAACTTCATGCATTGCTTCATGCAACTTCAGTTCATCGAACACAAGACCTTCTGCCACAAAAAATTCAGGGCCTAATCACAAATTAGATTAATCTGAATCTCCCTGAGCTGAGTTAGCAATGCTCATGCTCTGGAGGTCATGGCACAGTACAGTCACATATGCAGGAGCAGGTGTGACATTTCCTCTGTCAGAAGAACACACACCACTGCTAACCTCTGCAACAGAAAGTCTGTAGCCCACTTTGAGCATGTCTAGTGGAGTCCATGGAATAAAGGACTTTACTAAGGGGGAGAGACTGTCATGGATATCTCCTTAGAACAGATGTCCCAATGAGAATCCATGGAACTGTTCCCTGTAATTTTTTCCATCAGCCTGTGGAATAAATTTTGTTGTGTGTTCCAAGGCATGTGCGGAGGTGCACCTACATTAGAAACACACGCTACCAGCTGTGAGTTCATGGGCTCTTCAAATCAGCTAGGCAACATGTGATTTTCTCCTGGGTGGCTGCCCAAGTGCACAGCTTACCAGGAACACTGTTCCGTGGCATAGTATGCAAAGGCCCATTTTGATTTGCTTAGGATTTGATCCAGCTCAATATTGCCCTGGTGACTGCAGGGCTCACTGAAGTTCTGTGAACTTCCTGAGTGCCACAGCCCTGTTAGCTGTTCCCTCTTCTGAAGGTCAGTTCCCCCCATAGCTGGCTGCATTTAGCAGACCTTTGCTTCCCTGAAACTATTACACAGCTGCCCCAAACTATTACCTTCAGAGGGGTGAGTCTTCCCATGATGCTCAGCAGCTAGGAAATCTCATCAGAAAAGGCACTTGCCACACTAAGTGCCTTCCCTTATTTCCTTATGTGGCATCATTTCTTCCCCGGGGTTAAAAGGCTATCAGGCTGGCAGCATGAGCCCCTCCACCAGGCTGACAGATCTAAAAGGGAGCGCTCTTTAAAGAGAGATTCTGAAATCTACCCACCTTCAGATTTCTTCCTCTTTAAACAATGAGTGGGAGAAAGCCCCCCAAAACTGTGATGGTATGCACAGGAGGGAACCTAAGCTTCTCAAACAGAATTCTTTCCCATTGCAGCCATTAGGGAGTGTGTCCTCCACACTATTTTCAGGATCTGGGGCTAAATTTTTATTATCATCTACGAGGTTGGGGCAAGAAGCCCTTTGCCTGCTCCCTTTTGCAGGATCACTATCAGGGAGTTGCTCTCTTACCAAATCTCAGCTTCTGCAGGCCCACAAGCAGAATCCCCACAATTCTTTTTAGTAACTTTGGCCCTGGACTCCTCAGTGTCTCTTTACTGCTGGAGCCACGGCAGATTCAAATCCCTCTGTGCATAGAGTTGACCTTTTAATGGCATAAGCCGCACATATGGGGTTGCAAAGACTGAGCTTTTCCACTGTGAAGACAATAACGACACTCACACATATATCCAAGATCAAAATGTGACCCTTTAAGGAGCATGTGAAATAGACATAAATTGAAGTCTGCGGAACTTGCCAGGACAACTCAAAGAAAGTGGAGAACAGCCAGTAACAAGATCAATCTGGAAAAGCTAAATTAAAAGTTCTGACCATATCCAGCAAAGATTTCTGCAAAGGCTTAACCATATACTCCTGAGTAGTCTCATTGAATTGGTGCATGATTGGAGCCTTCAGTAGATATATAGGATAGCACATTACCTAATTGGAAATGTTTTATTTTTACTTGTTGCTATTGGCCTCTATCAAAATAGGAGAGGCTCTGTCCTTCTTACAGTAAAGAATGTAAAAGTAAATCAAGTATTTTCTCTTTGGGTACATAATGACACTTAGATTATGAATGATACAGTTAAAACATGCCAAACATAAACTTTTGGGTTGTGTTCACTAAAAATTGTCATGCTGTCTCATTAAAAAGATTTCTTGAAAATGAAGGTAATCATCAATTTTTGAACTTCTTAATCTACTCTGCTGCTGTGAAGGACTTGTCAATGTTTAATAACATGTTTAAATTGGCAAACAAATAAAGGAAAGCCTAAACATTTAGGAAGAAGAAATACTGATTTACAAAACTCTGTCTGTTCTTGCTATTGGCAAGCACAATTATCATGCAATAACAGAGGTGCTTATTGAAGCAGAGTGTGAATATTTGTTGAGGATCAGAGATATGCTGTAATGATTAGAAGAATTACAATTGTCTAAGTATCATAACTCTCAGAAGGTGATGGACTGAGCTATTTAAGGTATTGATTCTGTAGACACTTACTACCTCTCATTAGCACTATAAGTAAGCCCAGTAGAGTTGATCGAATACCCATACACTGAGAACGAAAAAGCTGCCAATGCCTTAGGACTGCACCATAAATCAGGTAATTTAAATATGACTCTGTATTTTTGCCCTCAGTACGAAATACGTTTTTTACAGCCTACCTACTTGTAAGTCATCAGTGATTAAAAACGGTAATGTTGTTGTAGCTATACACAAATGACAATGACTTTGTTTCCCCAGGATAGGTTATTTACCATAGTAATTACTATAGGCCAAATATTGATTATGAACTTGCAATTCTCGTTAATGTAATGTAGAGAAGACATCATTTAATTCCAAATCAGGCAATTTACAGGATTTACTTATGCTTGAACTCATGGAAAATATATAATGCTGTGTCAGAATAAATCCCCTTTCAGGTGAGAAATGAGTTTGAGACTGAGCAGATGTAATTGCAGGACAGATGCTTTGTTCAGCCTCTCTTTCCAGTGCCATAGTTCTTCTTGAATACCACAAATGACTTTCTAAAACACTGTAGATGAGGTAGCTCTAAATTATACCAACTAGGAACTGACCAGTTTCCTCAGGTTAAACTGGAAAATGGTTAGTTTTGTAGTTTTATTTAGCTAACTACCACACATGGATTATGGTATTTCAAGTATTAATACTCACTGTATTTATTTATTAATAAGCTCTCTTTGGAATTCTTGTGCTTATTTTGTTTGTATGCATGGGAAAACCGAAGTATTTAAACAAAATACTGGTTTCTTTAAACAGCAAATATAGGATTACAAGCAGAATAATTTTATACAGGTTTTCCATTTATCTGGGATACAGAAGGCAATCTGCTAGAAGTGAGGGGATATAGATTCAATTTTTGAGACTGACAGTTATTCTTTTTGTGGCCTTAGGAAAGTCTTGCAAACATTTTGTACCTCAGTTTCCCAATCTTTACTATGGGGATAATGTTACTTAGCCCTTTTACAAAACAAAAGAAGCAGTCATGTAGCACTTTAAAGACTAACAAAATAATTTATTAGGTGAGGAGATTTCATGGGACAGACCCACTTCTTCAGATCTACAGCCTTACCAGAACAGACTCAGTATATGAAGTACGGAGGTCCAAAAACTGTTATCAAGGTTGACAAATCAGAAAATTTGTTATCATTGTGGCAAATCAGATAGAAGAGCAGAAGGTGGGGGTGGGAGACGGGCGTGAGGGTGGGGAAGTAAGTGTTGGGTCAAACATCAAAGTATGTGAGAGAGTCCTTATAATGGGTCAGGTAATTGCTGTCCCTGTTCAAACCATGTGTTAATGTGTCGAATTTGAATATGAATTTTAGTTCCGAACATTCTCTGTGTAGGTGGTTGTTAGAGTCTCTTTTCTGCAGAACATAAAATCTCAGGTCTTTAACAGAATGGCCCACTCCATTAAAGTGCTGGCTGATGGGTTTGCGTATTTGGAGATTTTTGACATCTGCTCCATGTCCATTCATTCTTTGGTGAAGAGTGTTTGCAGTCTGCCTTATATACAAAGAGTGTGGGCATTATTGGCACATGATGGTATATATGCTGTTATCTGAGGAACAGGAGAATGAGCCAATGATTCTGTAATTAATGTGGTTAGGTCCAGTGATGGCATCTCCAGAATAGCTATGTGGACAAAGTTGGCAACGAGGCTTGTTGCAAGGAAAAGTTCCAGGATTAGTATTATTGTGGTATAGCCTGTGGTTGTTAGTGAGAATCCTCATAAGATTAGGAGATTGTCTACAGAAGAGAAAAAGCCTGTCACCTAGGGCCTTCTGGAGTGTGGCATCATGATTTAGGATAGCCTGTAGGTCTTTAATGACACATTGTAGTGGTTTGAGGTGGGGGCTGTAGATAATAATGTGATGTTCTGTTACTGTGTTTTTTGGGTCTGTCTTGGAGTACTTGGTTTCTGGATATTCATCCATCTCTGTCAATTTATTTTTTTACTTCTCCCAGTGGGTCATTAAGGTTTATGAATGTTTGGTAGAGATCTTGTAGTTGTCAGTCTCTGTCAGCAGGATCAGATCAGATATGATTGTATCTCAGGGCTTGACTGTAAACAATGGATCGTGTGGTGTGTGCAAGATGGAAGCTAAAAGCATGCAGGTAGGTGCAGTGGTCAGTAGTTTTCGGGTAGAGAGTGGTATTGATCTGGCCATCAGTAATTTGTACTGCAGTGTCCAGGAAATACACCTCTCATGTGGAATGGTCAATTACCTGACCTATTATAAGGACACTTCCACATACTTTGATGTTTGACCTAACACTTACTTTCCCACCCCTCACCCTCCTCTTTCTGCTCTTCTATCTGATTTGCCAACAACAATAACAATTTTTCTGATCTGTCAACCTTGATAACAATGTTTGGACCTCTGAGCTTTATACATTGAGTCTGTTCTGGTAAGGCTATAGATCTGAAGAAGTGGGTTTGTCCCATGAAAACTCATCACCTAATAAATTATTTCATTAGTCTTTAAAGTGCTACATGACTGCTTTTTGTTTTGTTAGAATACAGACTAACATGGTTATTTCTCTGTTACTTAGCCCTCTTTGTGATTCTTAGTGAAAAATAATAAACAAGTGGTAAATATTATTTATTATTTTAATAGATGGATAGATAGATGGTTCCATGCAAACAACTTACTGCTTTGTGCTACAAAGCAGAATTAATTTCTTTCCTTTAAAATTATTACTTTCTAGCTTTCCAAGGAATGATTCTCTAAAGAGTTTCTATTAATTAATAACAAAGGAAACTGGTTTGCACTTTCTCTCCTGCCAACTGAACACATTTTAAAAGTCACTTTTCTAAAAAAAATCCTTCTTTGTAATAGTAATAGCCTGCTAACCTAGAAGGTACAATTTATATAAAGTTCGAAAGCTTAGTGATATGGTGAAGCATAATTTAGAAAAATAATAGTGTGTACCTAAGGACTAAACTATGCAAGGTTTCCCAGATCTAGAGCCATTTATATGTATCAAGTTTCATCTGCTGATTAAATCCTTGGTCTAAGCAGGTTACAGGGATGAGGGTTAAACCCTTCAACTACATGACTTACACTAAAAAAGCCCCTCTTCTATGCTTTCAGTCCGACTGTGATGGATAACAGAGGTTCATAATTCACACACTAGCAGCTGGGAAGAGGGGCTATCCCCCTCCCAGTGTCCATGGGTAGAGGAAATTCCCCCTGCACAAAACTGCAATGAAGGGGTGAGGCAGAGGGTGCATGCTGCCTCCATGACACCACCTCCTCTGTCATAGACCCCATGTGGGGTGGCAGATCTGTGAGTCAAGCGTAGGCAGAAGCAAGAGGTATTATATCATATTTCAAGTCGTGCTAGGTGGGCTGGGGAAAGCAGGTGTTCCAGAAGCTGTATTTTCTGGCAGACAGGGCCTAAGAGTCAGGCTTTTGTGTGTAGAGGGCCTGGGCTCCTGAGAGTTATATGGGTCTTGAGAGCAAACAGTGACATAGGAGCAATATCCCATCTAATCTTTTCCATCCGTGTGTGGAATACATTTGTGTGCACCGAGGCATGCATGAACGCGCACCACAAATAGAAACAAAAAGCCCAGCTGTGGGCTCTCTGCTAATCAGCTGGGTGGCATTTGAAAATGTTCTGAGAGGCTGCCCAAGTGTACATCTTATAGGGAACACCAGTTAGGATGTAAACACCATCTATTCCCTCTCTTTTCCAGAATTCTCTCTTCTGTGAATTTTCTGCTGAAAGGAAAATTAGATTCTTTCCAAGTCCTAAGTGTCCTGCTGTGCCCATTTAAATCATTATGACTCATGTCATTAATTTAATTGGGAATAGGATTGGGTATTTTAGTGCCTATTGCGGCCTAACTAGAACAAATTACTTTTGTCCTGTTGCCCAAAATGAAGGCTAAGCTTACACTATTAACTAAATCACCTTTTTCTAGACAGAGTGTGAAACAAGTATGCAGCATGTCACAGAACGTCATTAAGTACCCTCGGGTATAGTTTATAGAGTACCTAATGGGAGCAATAAGTCTTGTTTCGCATAGGAAGGATTCAGTCCTGAAGTCAAGTCCTCATGCAGGAAAAACTCACTGACTCCAGTGGAAGTTCTGCTTGGTTTATGTATTTGGGCCAAAAATTATGCTTTCATATAATTTTTGGAATGAAAATTGTAACAATGATTACTACGTACTGTTCTACAACTGTTCATCTGGGCCAGGAAATTCAGATCAATATGTGTATGTCAGACTTTTCCTACAAAGATACCCACCATTTTTGATGTGATTGTCCTTACGATGAGCGCAAGGGAGCCAATTCACTTCAATATCTTCAGCAGCTATAGTCATCCAAGGCACAGAGAGATCTATTTGTAGCATTATTTTACTTCTCTCTGTCTCAATGTGACTCACACATGTTAATATTATATATATTCTTATTTCAACAAACCTGTACTTTTGGTCGGCTTTTCTCTTTATTCCCTTTAAAATAAATCAATGGATCAGTTCAGTCACCAGATGCAGTCATCCATAAGAAAAATGTCGGCCTTCTCAATACTCTTACATGATGAACCTCTCTCATCCTGCTCCCTCGGGACCTGATTGGTGCTGGAAGAGAGAATTTGCCGGATGACAGGAGGTCAGTATTTTCTAGCACATGACCAACACTTCCACTGCTTACTGGGCTCTTAGAAGACATATGGGAGTAAATTACAGTAAATAACAGAACAGAACACTGAGAGCCAGGGCTGGTGGCTGTAAACAAACTTATGGGACCACAGGAAACTTGGCCACATCCATGATAAGCGGTCATCTGGCTAACTAAAATTATGCCAGATTGCAGAGTTTGCTGGACGAGGGTGTTCTGGATTAGAGAGGTTCAACCCGTACTACCATTTCTGATTTTTTTTTTCCAGTATGTCTCTGACTTTTGCCGGGCTTTTAATCCAGGGACATTTGTTTTGAAATTTCTTACAGCTGTTCCTAGACTCTGTCACATGAAGCATTTCGCCATCGTTTGTATCTGCTGCTCAGTGCATTGGGTTATTTTTCAAATTTCTGCTCCTTAGGTAAAACACCTCCTTTTCAGCTGAAAGTCAAAAGCTGAAAAATCTTATTTGTCTCATTGTGTCTAAATTTCTGAGGCTGTTCCTGACAGAGTTAGTCTCCTGCGAGTCGTTTCCGTTATTTTTATATGGCCTTATTTTTATTAACTTTTTTGTGTCTATGAACATATATTTTTTCAGTTTGAGTTGTGTCAGTGATCATTTTGTTGGGATTGCAATGCAAGATAATCTCAGATGGGCAAACAGCCAAGGTAGAATAGCAGCCCATAAGCAGATGAAAATAGGCAAAGTACCCTCAGAAATGAAAGCGTGAGGAAACACCTGGAACTGATGAGATCACAGTCAACATCTGAGAGCCAACTGTTCATATTTTTGCTAAACTGCTCACAGTAGGCCAGATTCTAGCCTTGTCATTCCATATGCAGAACTCCCACTGTTACCCATTAGTTCTAACAGTTTTACATCATGGTCTATGTTTTCCATGTGCTGCAAATTTACTTCTCTTGACATTTTATTTTAATCATAGTTTTTTTTCCCCACTTTTATCTATGTCACATATAAGTGATCCTTCCCAGACCCAATCTCCTTTGGATGCTTTCGACCAGCTTCAGTGGGCCTATATACAGATCTTAAATTTAGGCTGAGGTCTAGGTTTAGACACTGGATTGACTTTATAGACAGAATCTGTTGATACTATCAAAATCACTGGTTTAAAAAAACAGCTTAGAAGAGATCCAAGGCCGGGTTGTGCCCCCACTTCTGCTTTTCACCTTTGTAATGGCATTATTAGCTTAAACGATAAGGAACAACCCTAATATAACTGAAACAGCAGTGTAGAAAAAGCCAATATATGGATGAGCTCGTGCTGATGACCACTGTTCCCTCTAATTTCTTCCAGCTTTGTGTGGAATACATTTTGTTATGTGCACCAAAACATGTGTAGATGTGCACCACCATACAAACACCTGCTGCTGGCTGTGGGCGTCTGTGGGTGCTCAGATACTCAGCTGGACAGCACCTGCATCTCTTCTGGGTGGCTCCCCAAGTGCCCAGCTTGGAGGGAACACTGCTGATGACATTCCAAACAACCCTCTCTCTTTTGGAGTTAGCCCACGAAATGCAGACATGGTAGTCTCTGGAATTCCAGTAAATCACTAGGGCTACATCTACACCAGAAGCATCCGTTGACATAAGTGACTGTCGGAAGGGAGGGCCCAGCAAAACTTCTGTCAACAGATTGCATCTACACATAAAAGCAGATTGAAAAAGCGATATGCTCAGTTGACAGAGAGCAGCCAGCCTGCCCAGTCCTCTCTCCATAGAACGGCTGACCGGACACTCTGCAAACAGGGCTGCCCAGTGAACTGGAAACCCTGTTTCTTGATAAAAGGGCCCCAGAGCGTTTACACATCTATTTTGTGGACAGGACACTGTCGAAAAAGGCATTATACCTGAATGTGGAGAGGTATGATGCTGCCTGTGGATGTATTGAGTTCTGTGTCAACAAAGCCCATTCTGGTGTAGATGCTCTGCGGGGTTTTCCAACAAAAGCCTGGTTTTGCTGGGGAAAGCCCCTCATGTACACATAGCTTGGCAGTGCTGCCTGTTGGACTAACCTCTGAGAACAGACCTACTCACAAAGGTAACTAAATGATGTTTGGTATTTAACTTGACGTGATCCTCAAAAATGTTTTGTAGTGCTAGTTTTCATTTTTCCATCCTCTGGGCTGTAGATGCTGACCCCAGTTAGCTTGCATGGCACAGAGGCCAGGTGGAATGAGGGAAAAACATATGCAAGTAAATCTTGGGCCTTTCTTGAAGCCCAATTGAATACTTTGAAGAGGATCCCAGTTTTGATTGAATCAATCCAGAGAACAGAACAAATTCAGGATGTGCAGCACAGAATGCTAATTTTCCTGCAGTGCTCCTCCATTGTATCACAGCCCTGATCGGGAAGAAGCAATCTTTAAGGTTCTTTCCTTCTTCCTGCAGCTTCCTGATGCAAATACCTCTTTCTATTCAGTGTCCTCTTCCTAAAGCTTCCTGATGCAAATACCTCTTCATGGTCAGTGCCCTCTCTTGCATCCCCCACAGTGACTCCTGCAGAGAAGAAATGTCAAAGATAAAGTGAGATGCTGATTTCTCATTTACCATTAGCAGTTTGAGACTGAGCTGATCCGTAGAATCTTACATCAGCTAATGATTCCTACCTCAATGAAGAAAGTAATCACTGTCAACTTTTGCGTGCATTCCTGTTGTGCAGAATAGTAACATGATGGCTTGAATGATTAACCAGGTAACTGCAACATAAAAGAAATACAATAAACTCTTTCATATCTGGCAGCCCCAGGACCAAAAGGTTGCTAGATATTCAAATATTCTGGATAATACAGAGGTATACCTAGCAATGCATAACACTACAGAAAAACCAGATTAAATATTAAGAAACAAACAAAAATATATGCAGAGTACATATTTTTACCAACCACAATAGTATTGTACACTGTAAACTTATACTGTATTTGTTGTATTTATTTGTATTTACTTTCACTATACTGTACTTATGGAAAACATACCTTATATTTGCTTATGTTTAACATGCTGGTTATTTGAGAGTTCTGGATGATAGAATGCTGGATATGAAAGAGTTTACTGTAGCTATGTATTGATGAGTATATTGGGTAAAAGGGGAAACAAAAATACTTGGCTGCAGAGGGCTCCTACATTGATAGACTAGTCCATGCTGACATCATGTTCCCCAGTGCAAGAAGTTCTTGGACTTTTAATCACTTACCTTGCTAGTAGAAGGAACCCTTCCAAGTAGCTCTGGGTATAATGTGAAAGGCTCATGTTCTCTGTGCTTTCATGTGTCCCTTGTGGCCCGAAAAAGCTTATTCTAGCTTCTAGCTTATTCTAACCTTCACTATTTGAGCTACAGAAATATAAATATGTAGAAAATTCTTCACAAGGCTGTACAGTCAGAAGCAGATTAATTAGAAAAGATAATTACCATATAAAACTACCATGATACTGGTTCTGTGTTCTTCACTGCCTTTCCACCCCTTGGGTCACTCATTTGAAGCTGGGCAACTAACTTGTCACAAAGGTTCATAATGATCAGATAACTATTTGGAGACTATGAATGGTGAAATAAAAGCATCCATTTGTAGCAACAACCCACAAACATGACTAGATTATATAAACAGGTATGCATATTTGTTGCAGACACAAGGTTCCTGGCAAGTTGCAACCATGACTGCATGTCATGAAAGTGAGATTCATCCCTGCTTATATGTTGATGTTGTAGAGCGCCAGGAGGCCATGGATAAGTGGACTGTGGCATGTCCCACCCTCCTCCCATCCTGGGTATTACCTGGTATAGTGAATGTTTGATATAATGAATTTGGTTAAAAAGGAGAAAATCATAAAGGACTATGGAATAGAAGCTGCGTCTACACGTGCACGCTACTTCGAAGTAGCGGCACCAACTTCGAAATAGCGCCCGTCGCATCTACATGCGTCGGGCGCTATTTCGAAGTTAACTTCGACGTTAGGCGGCGAGACGTCGAAGTCGCTAACCTCATGAGGAGATAGGAATAGCGCCCTACTTCGACGTTCAACGTCGAAGTAGGGACCGTGTAGACGATCCGCGTCCCGCAACGTCGAAATTGCCGGGTCCTCCATGGCAGCCATCAGCTGGGGGGGTTGAGAGATGCTTTCTCTCCAGCCCCTGCGGGGCTCTATGGTCACCGTGGGCAGCAGCCCTTAGCCCAGGGCTTCTGGCTGCTTCTGCGGCAGCTGGGGATCTATGCTGCAGGCACAGGGTCTGCAACCAGTTGTCAGCTCTGTGTATCTTGTGTTGTTTAGTGCAACTGTGTCTGGGAGGGGCCCTTTAAGGGAGCGGCTGGCTGTTGAGTCCGCCCTGTGACCCTGTCTGCAGCTGTGCCTGGCATCCCTATTTCGATGTGTGCTACTTTGACGTGTAGACGTTCCCTCGCTGCGCCTATTTCGATGTTGGGCTGAGCAACGTCGAAGTTGAACATCGACGTTGCCGGCCCTGGAGGACGTGTAGACGTTATTCATCGAAATAGACTATTTTGATGTTGGCTGCACGTGTAGACGTAGCCAGAAGGTGCAGTGTGTAAAAGCCAGCTGAACCTCAGAATTTTGGTGCTTGCAGAAACACAGTAACATAGAGGTCAGGTAAATAGAATTAGAGCGCTGCCCCTCAAGGGAATGAAGAGCATTAAACTCTTCAACTAAATTCAGATTAAGGTAAATGATGTGGGGCTTTGCTTGGTATATTTTTCTAATGCTTTTGTGATGGCCAATACTAGAGATTTAACTGGATGTGTAAATCTCTAGGGATGAGCTTTTAAAGAGCTCTGTAGCTGAGGCATTAAGAGAGTCAAATCCTCTGTTGATCCAGTACTGAGTGGGAACCATAACACACGCTGACCTTCACTATTGGGTTACCCAGAAAACTGGTTTGTTTTGTACATAAATATTAATGGAAACAAGCTCTGAGGTACCTAGTGAAACCACTTCAATAGCAGGACACCATAACTGAGGCTGAGAACTTCCCAAAAAGTTTGCACATTAAGTGACAATAGAAAGAAAGAGCATAGAACCAGACACTCAGGGATTCTGTTATATAATTGTCACTTGAGTTTGAGTGTCTCTGGATTCACCACCAAACACAGGATACCTGCCTCCTGGGTGTTAGGAACCAAAATGTTTCATCTATAATTCTTTTACCCTGAAAGATACAGCACTTGCTGAGACAGTTTCTTTGACACTTATTGGTTCTTTACACTCTTCCACATTAAAGCTAAATGCAGTGGGTGGTGAAAAATGCTATATGACTGCGGCCACATTAGCCCCCTCCTTTCATAAGAGGCATGGTAATGAGGGATTTTGGCAGATGCTAATTTGGCAATTCCATAAATATGCAGCATCTCATTAGCATAATGGCGGGTGCATGCAATTCAAAAGCGCCACTTTCAAAACACACGTTGCCCATGTTGCTGGGTGCCTTTTGAAAGGACACCTGGACTTCAAAAGCCCCTTCTTCCCAAAACCAAACGGCAAGAATGGGCTTTCGAAATCAGGAGTTCCTTTCGACAGGCTGCCGGCAACACTGGCGGCATGCATGTCAAAAGCAACACTGTCAAAGCGTGTGTGGCAGCCGTTATGCTAACGAGGTGCTGCATGTTCTGCTGAAATCCCTCATTACCATGCCCCTTTCAAAAGGAGGGAGCTAGTGTGGCCACAGCCTTAGAGAGGAGAGGATCATTTCTCATTTCTGGAGAAAACATTTTGCTGAGAATGAAGTAGGCAATTTATGGGCTTAGATGAACTAGCATAAGGAACAATGGAAGGCCATAAATGTTTAAATTTATTCATCTCTTTCTCTGTTCACCTTCTGGGTTGTCTTGTGAGAAATATTGGCCCTCTTTCATTTTGAATGATATATAAAATTTGGTGGTAAAGACCATTTACTCCAGTGATACGCTAGCCCCTGAGATACTTATGCGAATTGAACCTGGGCATCTAAAATGTTTTGTTATTGAATTGGTGGTGATTAGTTAATTGAAGGATCCCCATCCTCTCATAGCATAAATCTCCAACAGGATTAGGGAAACTCTCAGAACTTAGCTCTATTACGTATAGTGGATATTGTACAGCTATGGTGTCCAACCAGTTACCAAGCAATAGCCACTGCTGTAGTGAACTAACCACTTTATTCTGAAAATGTGTTTATTGCTCAAGGCAAGCGAGCCCAACTAATCACATGTGGCTAGTGTGTTAGTCACCAGAGGTCTATGGAGAGGAAACAGAGGCAGGCTCTGTGCACAACTGTTTTCTCTACTTTTCACTCCCATGAGCACTGGGAGTCCTGCCTGGATTCCTAATCCATTGCTGCTGGCAAACGAGCCAAGTCTAGCCTTCAGTTCCAGGCTGAGTTTGCAGAGTTAGCACTTTGAAAGACAGATTTGGACTTTATCTGGAAGTGTCTGAGAAGGGATAATTATGAAACCCTCTTGATGGTCAATCTCAGAGTAGCATGGTCATGGAATCAGAACCTCCCTGGCACTGGAGAATGTAGGCATCAACCTCACTGCCCCTCCCATGCCAAACAAGGGGCTCTGCCACTTGAGCTAATTCCCCCGGCAATGCCCTGGGGACAGAGCACACCTCATCCACCAGCAGGCCACAGAGTTTGCTTTGCACAGAGAAGGAGGGCCGAAGGCAAGGCAGCGTTCAGTGGAGTGCTCCTTGCTCCCGATGGTGGCTGGGAGACATTCGACCCCGGGGGCCGCCCTCAGCCTGCGGGTAGCACGCGCTGAAGCTGGTTCCCACCGCTGTAGCGCAGCTCTAGGCTTCCCACTCGGGGACGAGACACAGCTCGCCCAGCTCGCTCCGCCCGCCCGCCTCGGATGCCAAGTGCCTCCCGCCCCTATTTGCAGAGCGGGGACCAAGGTGGCGGTGGCTTAAGCGGGCGCAGCTGCCCCGCGCTGCTTGATGAAGCCTGACTCTCCTCTGCCCCGCGCAGACCAGCCCGGCAGCCGGCTGCCGCGGGACGTCAATGAGGACTGAGCTGGAGCATCCTCCCCTCCGCCTTTCATTGCCTCCGTGGAGCGCGCGGTGCTAGGCCCTCCCCGGCTGCAGGGGGCGATCTCGAGAAGCGGGAGCCCTGCGGGGCCCTTCTTCTCCCGCCGGCGGCAGGAGCAAGCACAGCTGGCTTGTTGCTAGGCTCCCGAGCGCGTCCCCCCGCCCCTGCCGCCCTCCAGCGGGTGGGGCTGTGACTGCGCCTCTCCCCGCCTCTGTCCCAGGGCCGCCTGCTGCGTCCAGCTGGGTCTCCCGGGGCCCGGACTGTCTCCCCGAGAGCAGGTGAGAGAGCTCGGACTGGGGCCCTACTGAGCTTTCAGCGCCCGGCTGGGGACTGGCCTGTCGCTGGGGGCGCGTTATTTGCGGGGAAGGAATAGCGGTTGGGGGTGGGCCGGGGTATCTGGGGGTGCTGGGTGGGTGCATAGGCGGGGTTCCATTTGCAGGGTGGTCAGGGTGGGTCACTTTTGGGCGGTAGCTGGTCTCCCTGTTCAGGACGGTGAATCTCTTTTCCAGCTACTCTTTGAAAGGGAAGTTTCTTTGGGGAGGCATTTTGTCTTTGATAGTAAGAGTAACATAGTTTTGGAGGGGGGAGGAATCATTTGTTATTGCAGGTGGAGGCTCCCTCTGTGGTCGTTTTGCACGGCGGGCTCTCGTTTTTAGATTTTCCTTACACTAATTCCCCCAACTAATCAACCAAACAAAACCCCAAACCCTTCCTGCGATTGCTAGCAGAGGTAGTAATGGCTGGAGCTGCTGTACATAAAGTGCTAGTGGCTATCAGACATGCTTAACAGTACCTACTCTGAGTAAAACAAAAAAGGAACAATATAGCACTTTGAAGACTAACAAAATAATTTGTGAGGTAATGAGCTTTGGTGGACAGACCTACTTCCTTAGTTCTGGAAATTCTGAGTAGTCCTGTGGAAATCAACGGATCTACTTCCAGTGCATAAAGTTAATGATGTGCACAAATTTTTGCAGGATTGGGGGTCTATGTTTGTATATAGCATACATAAACATATCTCTTTTTTACTTCACAGGCCACATAAATTAAGAGGAAATGGCTAGAAAACATGAGCACTTTGGACTAAGTTATCTAGAAGAACTAAGTATGATTAAAGAGCGAGAGGTTATATGCAAGGAATCTCGGCGGGATTTTCTTAAATTCAAACAAGCAGTAGCTACTGCTCATACAAATGTGAGCAATCAACCCTTACTGGAAGATTTAACACCAGATAAATCATGTGAGTTGGAGCGGTATCATCTTCAGAGGTCAGAAAGTCCACATGAACGTATCATTAATATAAATAAAAATGTCCCTAATGAATTCTTTGGCAGTTCTGAAATTCCCAGAAAAATAAGGATCTCTCTTGAAGTAAGAGACATGAAAAAACAAACTCATGATCCCAGAATGATGGCTCAAAGAAATAAGTCTCCTGTAAAACAGGATAGTCTTGACAAAAATCAGAAAAGTACCTCTGAAAAACTAGCAGTGGAAAATAGTCATGGTGGTCATGGAAGTACAAGTGTAAAAATGCCAGTAATAGCCTCTTTAGCAGGTACCACTAAAAAAATCACTATGTTAAAACAACCAGCCCCACCTCAGAAGCTTAAATATCGCAAACTTATTCTTCGTCCAAGAGTAGTACCTTATAACCCTCCCATTCTGTTACAGACGGTCAAAGATAGTAGAAAAGATCCAGATCGAGCCTACTTTCTAAAGACAAACATTAAGCCTGTAAAAATAAACAGAAGTAAAGAAATTAGCAATGACAGTAAAGAAAGTGATGATGAATCTAGTTCTACAGCTTCAGATTCAAGTGAAAATGCTTCTCAAAAGAAAAAAGTAATTAGGAAAAAAGATAAAGTATGCAAAGAACTTTCAAAAGCAAGTCAACAAGGTTCAGTTACTGAGCTGGGAAGAGCACTGAGTAAAAGAAGCAGTGTTCCCTGCAGCCATCCAAGTGTGAGGTCTACTTCAGAGCGGTTGGAGGAGGCTAGAGACGTAACTAGACCAGACACTTCAAAAATATACGAGGAGAACTTCCAGCAGAGCAAACCAGAAGAGCTTACTTCCACACCAAAGTTGCCTGTGCGAGTGGTTGCAAGGTCTATTGATGAAATAATTGCTTCTCTGCAGTCTCCTTTTCAGTCTCCCTCAGACCAGATGATCAAAGAACTCCTGGAGAGTGTTCTTGGCCAAAACTACAACATAAAAATGGAAGTAGGTGAACCAGAACGAGAGCAATATTTTCTTTTGGGTAAATGTTGCTCTTAGAAAAGTTGTATATTTGTTTTCATAGCCTACAAGGTGTTATAGCACAGAGGCCAGACAAAACAAATAGATAAAACCACTGATGGGTCATAGAACTTCCTTCATTTTTTTACTGTCAATTTGCAGCATCCTTTAAAAGTTAAAGCCAAGCCAATATTAAAAGATAACTTCATTTAAGGGCCTCTTTTTTGCATGCGAGTCACATTACTTTGCTTATAATCTAGGCAAGTTTTCTATTTCTTATTTAAAGGGATGTGTTTGATATGAAGAGATTAACAGTAGCGTTAATTATAGTTAGAAAGATAATATAAAGGATGTCAGTTTTGAGTTATTGCTTAGCACTGTGAAGTCACAGTAAAACTGTTAATATGTTCCTGTTATATTTGTTAATGTAAATGCTACTGAAGACTGTTGATTAGACAGAGAGTTTTTTACTTAGCTATTACCGATTTAGTTCCTAAGCAGGACAATAGGTTTTACTGTCAGATGGTTCTTTGACCGGTGTGAAATAAGTTGGTGAATGAAGATCTTGCTCCATTTCCAAGCTGTCTGTTATTCACACAGAATCATAGAAATGAAGGACTGGAAGGAACCTCCAGAGTTCACCAAAGCCAGCTCCCTCACTAAAACCATTATTACAGCTGGCAGTCATGTTGGTAGTCCCTAAGATATCGCGGAATAAATGGGTGTGGAGACTGAACTACTCTTCCATGTGAGGGTGGGTGCTTTAGAAGAAGGCAAGGCAAATTGGTGGAAGTGTGAGACCTTATGTATTTTATGGGTAGACAGAAAACTTCATTTTCTGTAACTGTCAATGCAGTTATGATCATTAAAGTCAATTGAGATAACCAACATTGTGTAGTTTGATTAAATGCAAAAGTCAGATGAAGACAAATAGTAGTTATGTAAATTAACTGAACTTCTGTTTTAAACAGGAGCATATGTGAGTACATCCCACTGTAATTTCTTGTTCAATTTGCATTAAAAATTATGAGTTTTATGCAACATTATTTCTGTCAACTATTTATAAGAACTACACCTGTCTTATGCCTGATTTTCAGTGTGGCCCAACATCCTCTAGATCCTTAAATAAGTGGCTTAGTTTTTAAAAATGCTCAGTTCACAGTTTGAGGTGGGCAGGAGAGATTCTCTATTGTTTTCTTTGTGAGTTGCTGGGCACAGAACATTTTTTAAAATCTATATAGTTGTATTTCGTTTCTGTTACCTAAAACTTTTCATTGACCAGGTTCAGGTTAAAAAAATCTAAAATGGAGAAATCTTGGCTGGTTTGTTTATTCATTAGCATTTTTATCATCTAAAAGAAACCTTAATGAGGGAGAATGCAGCTTTAACAATTGTTTTTTAAGTTGTATAAAGTTGAAGGCAGTTGCTGCATGTATTTTCACAAGAGAAATGATTTTTTAAATAGTATAAAGAGTCCTGCAATTATTTTAATCTGTTGTGTACATCTTCTCTAATATATGTTGCTGAGTTCAGTCCTTGCCTTTACAAACAAGTTAGAAATTTGTTCTTTTTTGGTGAAATGGAATATCCGTGAAATACATTTATTGAAATGAAAACAAGCTGTTGTAATTTACTGAGATTTTATTTACTTACGTACTTTCCCCTTATCTCATTCTTGATTGGTATTGACTACATAATGCTAATATGTTGTTTTATTGTTACAAGTTTGACTACAATTTACCCAGCCTTTGAAAGACTGTTGTGATACAGGGACAGGTATGCCAACCTGGTGGCAGGACATGACCCCCCAACCATGTTTTCCTTGGAGTCCTGAGAGAGAGCTAGTTATGAATAATAGTTTTCACCATGTTTTGTTGTGGATAAGAATTTTAATAATAATTTTAATATGCTTGTCAGTACTTGCTAACTCTAAATATACTGAATTACCTAGTCACTAGTTGACTTTATTAGCCATAAGGGGGAGTGTATATTCATTGCAGAAACATACACCTAACCCTCGATTTACGAACTCCTGATTTTTGAATTTTCACTACAACAAATGAGGTGAATTTGTCTTTTTTTTCAATTTACAAACACTGTTTTCTCTACAATGAAGAGCCAACCTTTGTCTGAGTGTCACGGAGGAATACGGTACAGCCATGCTCCACCTGCGGCTCCAGTTTGATTTACAAATATTCACCTTATGAACAATTTTCATTGAAAGAATTATGTTCATAAATCGAGGGATAGTTAAAAACAGCAAGGTGGATGTTTGCCCATGAAAGCTTATGCTCCAATAAATCTGTTAGTCTATAAGGTGCCAGAGGACTTCTTGTTCTTTTTGTGGATACAGACTAACATGGCTACCCCTCTGATACAGGGACTAGAGGTATTTCTTTTGTTTAGCATTAAATAGCCTGCAGTTAATCACCTTTATTTTTTACAGCGCAATAACTCCTTGGCAGTCGAAATAACATTGGCTGCATCTATACTAGAAGCATCTGTCTACAGACGTAACTGCGACAAAACTTCCGTCGACAGATCATGTCTGCACATAAAAGTGGACCTATATTTTGATCCACTCTGTTGACAAAGGGCCCCCAGAGCAGCTTTTTTATTGACAACATGCATTTTGTGTGCAGATGTCCTGCGAGTTTTGTTGACAAAACCCTAGGTGTGTCCACAAACCTCTCTAGTGTAGACAAAGCCATTTTGGGTTCTATGGGTAGAAGAGAAACAGTTTTGTTAGTAAAATAAATATCTGGGCAAAATGACCAAAAAAACTTGAGCATACAAATATTGTTACTAAACAAGAACTATGTAATGGTAAAAGAAAACAAACTAACACCAAATATAATTTTATTTTTAAAATTTTTGCATCTATCTGTCTGTCTCTGGGTACTACAAGTCCATGTCCAAATGAAGGGCCATTGAAATTGTCTCCATTATGTTTAAAGGTTTAGCTTATCACTTTACTGTGCATCAGAGGTCTCTTGGTAAGGGTTGGTCGGTGTTCAACTGTTTTCCTTTGACACTTACAGCTATTCATGATATTTATGTCATTTTAATGTTTTCTGTTTATGTTCTATCTGAAGTTTAAATTGTGGTTCTGACATAACCACTTCTTGGATAGATCTACTTATAGTGCACCATTAATTGAGAAGGCAATAGCAATAGCTGACAACTTAAGCAGCAATGCTGAAACTGACTGAACATGCATTTTCCACCAATTAACCAACACTTCAATATTGCTTGCTGGTAAAGTGAGAACAGTTTCATATATACAGAGATTATATACAGATATTTCAAACTTTGCCTTTTGCACTTTTTTCTTGAGGCCCAATCCATCTCCTGTTGAAGATGAAGGGAGTCTTTTAATTGATTTGAATAGGATTTGGACTAGGCTTTTAAGCAGGAAGGCCAGACTCTTCTCATTTGCTTTATTTTCTGGTTAAAGCTAACTTGTGAATGAAGCTCCTGCCTGGCTCTTCACTGTTCCTCTGTGAAAGAAACATGATGCATTTTTCATTGCAAGCGTGATTACCAGGGCTATTGATTGTTGTAGAACTGATGTTCATCCTTTTATTAATTTTTCTACTGCTTCTGCTTTTTTTGCTTAATTGGTACAGGAACGGTAATGTTATTCTGGAATGCTGATATAAGCATCCATTTCAAATTGTGTCCAAGTATTGCTTCTCCTTCCACTAAAGCATCTCTAAGAGTCAGTCTTTTCACTGTTTTGTAGGCTCCTGTACCTATCCATCCTGACAATTGCAACTCTCTCTCTCTGGTCTTCCTGACACTCACCCTCACTTCCAAAGAATATTCAAAATACTGCTAAGATCATCTTCTGGGCCCATTTGTTTGAACACACCACCCTACTCTTTTGAGTCCTTCCACTGGCTTCCTGCAGAAACTTGTTGCAGATTTGTTCAGGTCAATCTTAGTTTAGAGTCTTCTTTCTTATTTGTACTTGTACTTTATTGTGTCAACACCCCAACTCCTCTGCTCTGCTAATGCTATTTTCTGCATAACACTGCCAAATTATTTACTTGCTTCACAAGCACTGTCACATGTTCTTCTATGCAACCCTTATGTCAGTTAAGTCACTACATTTTCCTCCAAAATACACACTTCTGAAATTGTCTGGTGACGGTGGCATGGAGCTAGAGACCTCTGATGTTTAATTTATTTGCTTATATCATATAAAACACCCTCATCAGCTCAAAATAGTATAATTGCAGAAAGAGATTCTATATAAACATGTTCTTATTAATGCTGTTGCTGACCTGTGATATATAGGCCAGACTAGATGATGTAGTGGGTCCCACTGGCCTTAAACTCTGACTCCTTCTTCACTGTTTCTGATTTTATAGTCACTTATATCTTATGTTAGACTGCAAGTTTTTCAGACCAACTTGTACCTCAGTATCCAACAAAGCATGTCCGGGACTGACAGATGCTGGTGTAATAAGATAAATACATTTTAAATTATGATTATTAATTAACTTCCTGAGAAGTGAGACCTTTATCATACCTGGTACCTGTATATCACATGTTTATCCATGATGCTGTACAAATAATATTTATACAGAAATGCTTTAAAATCTTGGCATGTTCTCAGATCCAAACCTTTGACTTCTTTGTATTATTTGTGACTTCCTTTGTTTTGTCACGTTGGTGATGAAGACTATCATCAAAATTACAGTGAAAACTGTGTTTTGTTGGAATGTATATCAGTTAAAAATGAAGTAAAAATACCTGGTTAAAAATACTTGAATGTGAAGTTCTAGTATAATTAATAATGTAAAAATGTCTTATTTTCTTTAACGTCAGTACTTATAATACTCTTCGGCAACACAGATTGTTTTAAGAATACAAGATTTGTCCTATGCTGACTAAATTAGTTTCTCATAAAATAATATACCAGATTCAATGCTTTGGTCCTTATCTGCAAGGAAGTGAGCAGTTTGGTTCCAGGATACCTCAGTGGTCATCTACAGAGGACTGATTGGCTGCTCTGCTTCGTGGTGCAATGGAACTTTCCATTGCAAGCTTAAAGTTCTTCTGTGCAGAAAAGTTTTCCATAGAGTCAGCTGAACATTGTTGAACAAACTACACCATCTTCCATTCCAAATGTAAAGTGCATTTGTTTGCCATTGCCTTCTGTAATATAAACACATGGAATATATACAATCATCCCTTGTTTAATGTGTAATCTACTTACGAGTACTCGCTAAAACGAGGGACACATATACTTACAATTGTTCACTATGTGAGTGAACTTCCCCATTTACACAAGCTGGCTATGAGGTCCCTGGCTGGGTCATGGGGAGACCCACAGTCCTGTGGCTAGAGTGGAGCTGGCTGCAGGGTCCCTGGCCAGGGCATGGGGTCCCTGGCGAGGGTGTGGGGAGACCCACAGGGCCCACTCCCAACATTCCTCCATGGCAATTCCCCGTGCAACCCCCCGCCCGCCTGCCCACCCAGTCCCAACATTCCCATAGCTCCTCATGCAACTCCCCCAGCCCACTCCCAACACCTACCCCATCCTGTTCTGACCCCCCTGCTCCCTCTACCCCCCCCAGGTATCTCTGCTGCAGCCAGGAGGAACAAGTCCCACCTCCTCCACCTGAGCTGCCTGCAGGATTTAACCCTTCCTCCCTCTCATGGCCCCAAACTGCCCCCCTTTCAAAAGCAGTGCCGCCTGCTGCTACTCCAAGCACTTAGAACCAATCATAGACTTTTACACGTATTTTAATAGGAATTTAGTATCCCTCTTACAAGTTTTCACCTGTGAGCAAAAAGTTAGGAACCAATTGTGCTTGTACAGCAAGGGATGAGTGTAATCTATTTTGATAAATAGTGTTGCATCATATCCACAATTCTTATGGGGAGAAGATGAGAGCTGCTGTCTGGAAGACAGAAATTGGTCAGCTATAGTTCTTAACTTTGACAGAGCAGCAAAAGTAATTGATGTAGTGGAAATATGCAAGTATAAATTCCATTGTACTTTAGAGGATGAGTTGATGTGCTTAAATAAGCGCCTGCATAACTAGTACTTTGTTTTTTGAATTAGATTATGTAAATTTGTTGGAGCAATGACTGTGTCTTGGTAAATATTTGTATGCTAGTGAGCATACTGATGGTGGCCAGTGTGATGGTCCCTTATTGACTATACTTGAAAAATGTACAGATGTGGGAAAAGGAGATTGATTGTTCTAGCTTGGGAAAGTCATGTTGAACGTGCCCTTCCTGTTCTTGTATGTCAGGAGCCATTACCTCATTGCATTGCTTTAAGATACACTTTTTGATCGTTAATAGGAAGAACAGCAACCTCTTTGTATTCTTTTAATAGAAATCTGTATGTCTGAGCATAGCTATCACACAAAATGTAAGTGTTATTGGAATCTTCATACTGTATATGTTACGACTCTCACAAAATGCAAACATGTTTTGGGTCAGCTCTTCAGCAAATGGTAATCACCAGTGTTATTTTTATTTAGCACAGCTTAAGTGCTGGTCTTTGGGTTTTCAGGGCATGACTATATAGCATGTATACAGAGAATATAGATTAAACATAAATATAGATCCTTCAACATACTTTAACATTTTTTTTACCTTTATTGAAGAACAACTTCTATATCTTGGGTAAAATAAAACTGTTAGATAAAATATAAAGTTTTCATACATAGATACATTTATTAAAGATAACCAGCATGAGTTTGAGAAGGAAAAATAGAACTATGAGGTTAAATAGAGAAAACTTTTGTTAAAATGAATGATCTGCACAGCTCAGTTCATTGCCTCTGAAACAGAGAAAAACTATCTAATGCCTTGAAAAATATAGTTTTTTCTTTGTTGTGACAAGTCAGTGGTGAATTATAAAGGTTACTCTAATAAGCATATGTCAGGGTCCCTTCAGAACAGTGTATAGCTTTTCATTGCTTTTTAGATTAAATTTGTGGGCAAGGAGCAGATGCAGTTCTCTTTTTTTATGGCCTCTAGGCAGTTTCTTAAAAACATAGTTGATGAGTCACAGTGTCAAAATACACTGTCCCTGATGCTTATTTTTAAGGTACTCTCAATTAAAAGCTACTCAGCAGATTAAAATTAAATTGAGTATTACTTGCAAAAAGCTGTTTCTTTGTAACTTTTAAAATCTCCACTATCCTAGACTGAAAATGTACCCAATGTGTGTGGGGGGGGGACATGGGGGGGAAGGAAGAATCTGCAAAATGTTGTACATTTAACTCGAAAATAAGTAGTCTCAATTACAGTAGGAGTTTTGTTGCTGAACCATTTTTTTTGTTTCTTCTATTTTTGTTCTTTTTATTCTGTTGAAAGCTTTGAGATTTTGCACTTATTTGAGGTTATGAGTTGTTTAATTTATAAATGTTTCTAATTTCTTTGTGATTTTAAAGCATTTTTAAGAACCATTCTGAAATAAAATATAACTGTGGCTATAAGAGCCATACTAGCTAATGCTGACTTCAGGACTTGACCTCCTAAGCCCTTATATATCACAAAGGGCTCATCTACACCAGCCCCCTCCTTCGAAGGGGGCATGTAAATGAGCCTGAGTGGTGAATAGCAACTTAAGTGCTACGCTGCATATGCAGCACCTTATTAGCTTAATTTTCGCTGTGCGAACTTTGAGGTTGCTAGCTTCGAAGTGCTGGCAAGCAGCCTAGCTGTGGGCATTTCAAATTACCTGTCCTACTTTGAAGTTCCCTTACTCCCAAAATATTATGGTAGTAATGGAACTTTGAAGTAGTGCGGGTACTTTGAAGTGCCTTCTGCTGCTGGCTGCTTGCTGTTTGCTGGCTGTTCGAAGTTAGCAACTTCAGAGGTCACCAGGCAAGAATTATGCTAATGAGGTACTGCAAATGCAGCACAGCACCTTATTGTTATTCACTGCTGAGTCTCGCTTACATGTCCACTTTGAAGGAGGGGGCTAGTGTAGATGAGCCCAAAGCGTAATATGTACTTGCTGAGTTGTCCACACATACTCAGCAGATGCATATGATGCAACCATGTGGAGTAAGAAATGCACAGTATACTTAATATGGCAAGTTGGTATACCAGAACCAAAATGGCACACACCGAGTACAAATGTGGCATGGCTCCACACGCCAAGTTCACAAGAAGAGTAGTTCTGCAAGGAGCTGAGCACTGTTCTAAGCCCTATATTAACTCTTCCACTGGCTCCGTCTGCAGAATTCTGTGTGTGAGGTGATAAGTCAAAAATTTACTCAACATCTGCTCTATTGGGCTCCTATTCTGCAAACACTTTTGAATGTGTTTAACTTTACTACTGTATGTAAGTACATTGAGGGTCTATTTCTGGTAGTAAAATTAAGCATGTGAAAAAGTGTTTTTGTAGGATAGGGGCCTAAGGTAATTTGTCCATAAATATGTTTACTAGTTTCAAATTGCTTTATCAATATTTTCAGTGAAAAAACACATGCTTATGAAAATAGATCACTTTCTTGGTGTTTTTGTTCTGTAGGATAAAAATATAAATCATAAGTTTGAAAAGCAGGCATCAGCTGAACCTCAGGAGAAGAAGACTGAATCTCAAGCTTACGAAGAAATAGTGACAGACTTTCAGGAACCAAACCTGGTAAAGTTCAGTGTTGGCTAGGAATGTTATACTGAGTTATTGTGCTTGTGTTTACTTGCTGAGTTGCTTAGATAGGTAGTTAATATTTCAAACTGTTAAAAGTGAATGGAATCTAAATAGTGTTTATAATACTTCATAAAAGTCAAATATGCAATTCTCTTTCTGTCTGTCTTTCTTTCTGTCTTGTTTCTCTGTCTCTCCCTGGATTTGATTCTTCCACTCTCACATGTGCAAAATCCCACTGAAATGAATGGTAAGTACTTTTGAGGGTTAAGACAGTACACTGCTCTGTTTCTACAATGCTAAGCATAAGGAGGACCTGTTCTTGCTTGATCCCTAAGCACTACAAATAATAAACTTTATTAATCAGTTATTTATGATAAGTGTTTGTATTGAGTCTGCCCTTGAGTAAATAAAAATCCTCAGTCTGACATTATACACAAACAATGCCAAATGAGACACAATCTCAACTATGCTGAACGCTATGCTGTCCAGAGTGTCAAAAATAACCAAGACATCATAATCAAACCAGCTGACAAAGGGGGTGCTGTTGTCATCCTGAATAAGTCAGACTATGAACAGGAGGCAGCCAGACAACTCTCCAACACCACATTTTACAGACCTCTCTCTGCTGATCCCACTTTGGAATTCCAAAGGAAATTACAACAACTACTGAAGGAACTCCCTGCTGCTACTCGGGACCTCATTAACCCAGACACACCATCTGAGCAGCAGCCTGGATTATTCTATTTACTTCCCAAAATCCACAAACCGGGAAACCCTGGACGCCCTATCATTTCAGGTATTGGCACCCTTACCACTGGACTATCCAGTTATGTGGACTCCCTCCTCAAACCCTATGCCACCAACACTCCCAGCTATATCCGAGATACCACCGACTTCCTGAGGAAATTACAAAACATCGGAAAAGTTCCTGATAATGCCATTCTTGCCACAATGGATGTAGAGGCTCTGTATGCTAATATTCCACATAAAGACAGATTACAAGCAATCAGGAACACCATCCCTGATGCCACCACAGCCAATCTGGTGTCTGACCTCTGTTACTTTGTTCTCACACACAATCATTTCCGTTTTGGGGACAATTTATACCTCCAGATTAGTGGAACTGCTATGGGCACCCGCATGGCCCCACAGTACGCTAATATATTTATGGCTGACCTGGAATAACGATTCCTCAGCTCTCGTCCCCTATTACCACTCCTCCTACTTGAGATACATTGATGACATCTTTATGATTTGGACCCATGGTACAGAGGCTCTAGAAGAATTCCACAGAGACCTTAACAATCTACACCCCACCATCAACTTATGCCTCAATTACAACATGCAAGAGACACATTTCCTGGACACTACAGTACTAATCAAGGATGGCCTGATTAGTACCACACTGTACCGAAAACCTACTGATCGCTGTACTTATCTACACCCTTCTAGTTTCCATCCTGCACATGTGACTAGATCCATTGTTTACAGTCAAGCTCTTAGGTATAATTGCATTTGCTCTGATCCAACTGACAGAGACCAAAAACTACAAGAACTTTAACAAATATTCATAAACCTGAATTACCCACCAGGAGAAGTAAAAAAAACAAATCAACAGGGCCAGACGCATATCCAGAAACCAGCTACTCCAAGATCAGCCCAAAAAAGCCAAGAACAGAACACCACTGGTCATCACTTTCAGCCCCCAACTCAGACCACTGCAATGAATTATTAAAGACCTACAACCTATTCTTAATCAGGATGCTACACTCCAGAAGGCCCTGGGTGACATGCCTGTTCTCTCCTACAGACAACCTCCCAACCTCATGAGGATCCTTACTAACAGCCACAGTCTATACCCCAGGAACACCAGTCCTGGAACCTTTCCCTGCAACAAAGCCCGCTGCCAGCTTTGTCCACATATCTTCTCTGGAAATACCATCACTGGACCTAACCAGGTTACTCACAGAATCACGGGCACTTTCTCATGCTCCTCTACTAACATCATATATGCCATCATGTGCCAACAATGCCCAGATGCTTTGTATATTGGACAGACTTCTAACTCCCTTAGACAAAGGGTCAACGGGCACAAAACAGACATCAAAACACTCCAGATCCACAAACCAGTTAGTCAACATTTTAATAGAATGGGCCATTCTGTCAATGACCTCAAGGTATGTGTGTTACTGAAAAGAAATTATCGCTCCTTTGTAGAAAGGGAAGTGGACAAATTGACATTTATATTCAAATTCGGAACATTAACACATGGTTTAAATCGTGATGTGAACTTTCTGAGTCACTATAGGGGCTCGTCTGCATACTTAACTCAATCTAATTCTTGATCTTCCCCCCCACCCCTCCACTCTCTGATTTGCTCACCTTGATTATCTTTTTCTGATTTGTCCTCCTTGCGTACTGTTTTTGGTTCTCTGTGTCTTATATATTGAGTCTGTTCTGGTCTGGCTATGGTCTGAAGAAGTGGGTCTGTCCCATGAAAGCTCACCTAATAAACTATTTTGCTAGTCTTTAAAGTGCTACTTGACTGCTTTTTGTTTTGATAGTGTATAGACTAGCACGGCTTACTCTCTGTTACTTATGTGTTTGTGTGTATTTTATTTTTCTGTAACATACATTCTCGCTTTGTATGGTTGCACATCTAAGTGTAGACAAGTTTTTAATGTGGCTTATGTTTGTAAATTGACAGCTGGGAGATGTATAATGTTTTTGGGTAGTACATGTCTTTGTTGCATATCTGTTTTCAGGGCCCACTTTGTAGGAACCATAGATCAGATCATGTCACCAGTTTTTGAGGAGAAATCCCCATTAATATTAATATCTAGTGAAACTGATTGTAGTTCCTCAGAATACTTTTTATTTGCTCACCAGCATCAACTGTGTCTTGCTTCTGCCAGCTGTTCTTCATTTGTGAATTGATCTTGTTCAAACACTGGGCTGTCTTGATGGCAATGGTGTCATGTGGCGAAGGTAGAGGTATATGTAATCTGCTTATTGCTGGTATTTGGGTCCATATTGTTTGATCAGTTCTTCTAGTGGCTGCATGTCAATAATTAAAAGGTCTAGAAGGAAACTCAATCCTTGTAGATTTCCACACAAAAAGTCTAGAGGTGAAGGTGCAGTTTGTTAACCTTACTTGTGTGCATCCTTCTGTAGGAATAACTCAAACTATTTTAGTGCATTACCCTGTATCTCCACCACCCCGCAAGGTGATAAAGCAGTATTTCCTGGTAAACAATGTTGTATGCTTCAGATATGTCCAGGAAGATGAGAATGGTCTGCCTTCTGTCCATTGCCATCACATCAAACATCAGTACCACCAAAGTGATTTCAGTTCCATGTCATGGCCTGAATTCAGAGTGTGCTATGTCCACAATATCAGTTTCAATCAGATGAGTTTGTGATTGTCCTTTTGTTAGCTTCTCTATGAGCTTGCACAGGAGTGGGAAGTTTGACAATGGATGGTAGTTGGCTAGGACTGAAGTATTTAAGGTATTTAATATTGGTCATACTATCTGGTGATTGAAAGAAGAAGGGAAATCTCTAAAGCTGAATGTAAAGCGTTACAAAGGGATCTCTCAGAATTGTGTGACTGGGTTACAAAATGGCATATAAAATTTAATTTTGATAAATGCAACATATTGCAAATTGAAGACCATAATTCAAACTAAGCATATAAAATGATGATGGTCTAAATTAGCTTTTACCACTTAAGAACAAGATCTGGTAGTAACTGTGGCGACTTCTCTGAAAACATTTGCTCGATGTGCAGTGTCACACAAAAATGTCAGCAGAATGAAAATGCTTAAGGGTATCGAACAGCTTTCATCTGAGAGGACATTAAAAAGACTGGGACTGTTCTGCTTATAAAAAGAGACAGCTATGGGGAGATATGCTAGAGGGGCCTAAATCATGAATAGTGTGTAGAAAGTGAACAGGGAAGAAGAGTTATTTACTCCTTCCCAAAACACAAGATCCAGGTGGTCAGCAAAATAAATGAATAGGCAGCAGGTTTACAAGTAAAGTAAGGAAGTATTTTTTTAGAACTTGCTGCCAGGGGATGTTGTGAAAGACAAAGGTATAACTGGGTTCAAAAGAAGCATTGGAGAAATTCCTGGAGGATAGGTCCATCAATGACTTATAGCCAAGAAGTTCAAGGATGCAACATTATGTTCTAGTGTCCCTAAACCTTCAGCTGCTAGAAGCTGCGATTTGATGAAGGGTTGGATCACTTGATAAATTTCCTGGTGTTTTTTTGCTCATTCTCTGTGAAACATCTAGCCACTGTTGGAAGACAGGATATGGGACTAGATGGACTGTTTTAGACCCAGTATGTCCATTCTTGTATTCTTCTTTGAATGAAATACTGTTTATTTTGATCAGGAATGTCAAAAGTTGCTCACGATTCTCTTTCATAAGCCAGAAAGGGCCTGGATTAAATTCAAGAGTCTTGGGGTGAGACTTCATTAGTCAAGGGTTGCAACTCTTCCATGATATTAATGGAGGAGGTGCAGGGTCTAGGATGGAGGTTGGGTGCAGAAGGGAGCCTGGGGATAGGGACGGGGTGCAGAGGTTTGGGTTGTCACTTGAGGCAAGGACTGTGGTGCAGGGTCTGGGTTCAGTGGGGGACAGAGGGTCTGAGCGTAGGAGAGGTCAGAGGCTTAGGGTTGTTGGACTGAGGAGCCAGCAGATGAAATAATGAGATGACTTCAACTATCCTCAGTGCAGAGAGATTGAATTTCGAACCCCCCCACTCTGTATCTAATCACCAGTAGTCAATTAGCATCCACACAAATTTAGGGCCAAACCATATATTTTGCATATAATTTTAGGAACAAAGCAAGGAGTTTAAACAAACATTTGAACCTTTGGAGGCATTAAGTTCAACCTTACAGTTCTCAAAACTTATACATCGCAGTTTACAATTGACGCTCACGACCTTCTACTCTGTGGCTCCTTGGAGCCTTGGCGGAGGAACAGTGAGGAGATCCCTCGAGGCTGATGTCTGCGGTGATGACTTGCAGTTGCTGGGCAAGGTAGTGAATGAGCGGTTGAGATGTCGGTTTTGCCTTCCTGGTGGAGTAGGTGATGATGGCAGCTTTCATGGTTCCACTAAACCTGAAACTGAATAGTCTTGGAGAAGTGGTTCAGCTCAGTGGTTTGCTCAGAGATTCAGCTCAGTGATTTAGCTCAGCTCTTATGACTGCACCTTCATGCTAGTCATATATGCCAAAGGGATGCCCATATGTGTTTGTCAGGCCCTGGTTAGCACTGACAGTGGCAACAGCGCTTATACGTGCAGGCAGCTCTGGCTTAGCTCAGTCACATCCAGCTCTGCTTCCAGAGGTGGCTTTCTCCTGAACTTGCTTTTCTTCTGATCCTTTCTCTGCTGTCTTCTTGGTTCCTCTTCCCTGTATGTGGAGAGCCCATGCTTTATATGGGCTCTTGGATGGCTGAGTGCCGTGTGCATAGACTTTAGTGACGTGTGTAAAATTGCAGTTCTCAGTTAGGTCCATTTGTCCACTGCTTCCATTAGCCATCAACAGGTGGCGCTAAAGCAGTCTCTTTCCCAAGCTTACAGTTTTAGCCTGAGGTGACATTTACAATACAACCCCGAAGTCATTTGAGAACAACATTCATAACTCAACATATTAAATCATCTTTTACCTAAGAGGGTTATGCAAGGATGTGGGGTAAAGTGGTAGGGCGATGGAGGGGTCTCAGTGGCAGAGGCAGACTCTGACTTGGAAACTTACTCGGCAGCTCCCAGCCAGCAGTCCAACTGATTTCACAAGCAGACTGCCTGCCTTCCCAGCCATGGCAAGGGCCATGTGCTTCTATGAATAGCTATGTGCCTGAGGTATGGGAAAGGGATAGTTTAAACAGGAAGCTCCCATTGGCCAGAAACCAGCCAATGAGATTGTGAAGCCTCTCCATCTGAGACACACAGATATTGAAAAACAAACAGGGGCCCACAGCTGCTTTTCTGAGTGGTGTGCGGGCAGGGGAGGGAGGAGAGAGCAAGCAGGCAGGGCCCTGTCTGAGGCTCCTTGCTGCTGCTGTGGGCTGGATCCGGTAGTTTGGTGGGCTGGATCCATCCCACGGGCTGTATTTTGCCCAGCCCTGCTTAAGAGTGCCCAGAACTGCTTGAGGAATGAGTGATCTGAATTCTGGTGGACGGTTGGGCCATAGGTATAGGCAGTGCTTCTTTTGTAAAAGAAAAAATACAAAAGAGCAGCACTGAGCTGGCTCCATGCCCCCAGCCAGTCCCACTGTTGGGGCTGCTGAGGTGCCAATACTCAGTACCAGCAAATACTGACACAGAGAAGTGCTGGATATAGGCACTGTGGATCCATGTTGTTTGAGAAGGCTTCCTGAGTGTGTCTGATCTTTTCAGAGAAGCAAGATGATAATTCTTTGTGTGGTAATTGGTGCTCAGCTATAATGCAGTTTGTGGGCATTCAGGATCAACAAACAGTTTGCCACTCTTCAGAACTCCTTAGGGTGGGGTTTGGCAGCCTCAGTGGAGTCTAAAAGGTTATTTTGGGTTGTTATGCAGCCTCAGCATAGGCACTGAGGAATTATTATGTTCTCTCTATCAGAATCAAGCTTTATTTTTCTTGGCAGTTTAGTTTCTGCTCTTGCCTCTTCAGGTGGTGCAGGATGTCACTGGAAGATCTGACCACTACTTTAATGAGGTGATGGTCTGTCTAAGACAGTGTCTGGGTTATGTCCTCTATCTTGACATTTAGGCCAAAGATTAGGTACAGGGGGTGGCTGGCTGTGTGGATTGAACTGAAGATGACATGTGAAAAGTCTGAGGGGTGTAAGTAAGGAGATGACTTTTTGGCTCTATAGTAAATTCTCCTCCTCCTCTTCCATTTTGATGTTGTTCCTCTGGTCCATTAGCTACATCTTTCCTTTCATTCTTCAGTTTCTTGACTGAACTATGTCTTTACCCTTTCCTTGGTTACATGGGCAAGCATTTAAGTGAAGCTCAGTAGAATCCTGATGGTCTGTAGTACCATTGATCAGTGCTTTAGTAAGGACTTTAGCAACTTTTCTCTGCAGTCAGCAAATGCTGAGGGACATTGTGGGAAAACAGCATAATAACATAGATTCTTAAAATAGTTATTCTGAAGGATTTCTTTCTCTAAAAGACGACTTCTGAGAAATTCTGAACTTGTGGCCTAAACTTGCAACTCCCCTCTTGTGTACACAAAAAATCATCATGATTTCATAGGTATATTAATGGATAAAATACCTCGAACTATTTATTTTAGCATTTTAAAATTTTGTGATGATTTTGTGTTAACATTATATATTTCAGAAATGTCATAGAAGTATGAATATGTCATGTTTAGAAACATAACATTTTAACTGTTTTCCCCCCTTAGACAAAAGAATCGCTTGGTGAAACAGTTCCGTGTCAGGCACCAGAAACTTCACATCCATTCTCAGAGGATATGTCCTACTCTGAGGAAACTGAAAATTTTAATTTATATTCTTCCGACATTCCACTCTTACAAGAACCAGCTTTTCCAGTGCCTAAAATTTCAGAAGATGTAGAGAGAAAACAAGAATCACAAACAACTGTAAAGTCACCTTTAAACGTAATATTTATATGTCTGATTTAATTACATCTTAGGGGTGGATCGTGTTGTGCCTCTCTGAGTTGGTCTACATGGCTGCTGGGAGCATACTTCCCACATGGATGGACAGGCATATGCTAGCTCTGCTTGAGCTAGTGCACTGAAAATGGTAATGTAGCCAGCATAGCTGAGGCAGCTTGGGTCAGACTCCAGAGTACAAACCTATCTGGACCCTTTGGGCCCATATTCGATGTAATCCCCAGACATTCCGCTGTTTTTAGTGCACTAGTTCAGGGATGTCCATCAGGCAGCCTGTGGGATAGAATCTGGCCCACGGACCCTGTTTATCTGGGGCCAGATGCTGCAGAGCCGCGGTAGCCAGAATGCCAAGCTGCCACTGCTCCCAGAGGGCAGAGCCCCAGCTGGGGCACAGGGCTGGTGACAGAGCAGTTTGGGGCTGGGAGGGGGGTTAAGCCTGGGTGTGGACAGGGGACAATTTGTGGCTGGGGCCAGTTTGGGGCTGCATGGGGGGGCCTTGGGCTGGGAACAGTTTGGGGCTGCAGGGTGTTTAAGGTTGGGGGTGGGGAGGGGTTTGAAGTTGTAGGGGGCAGTTTAGGGCTAAGGGGGGTTTAAGGCTGGGGCCTGGGGTGGAAGAGCAGTTTGGGATGTGGTTGGTCTAAGCCGATGGGGGGCACAGTTGGATGCTGCGAGAGGTTTAAGTCTAGGGGTGGTGTTTTGGGGCTATTTTGTGTTCAGCTGCCACCGGAACACGTAAAAAATTGCTGTGTGGCTCCCGATGAAAACAGGTTGGACACCTCTGCACTATCTCAAGCAGAGCTAGCATGCTGGGACGTACACTTCCAATCTCAGAGTATGTCTGTGCTACAAACTTAAGTCAGCCTATATTTGGTTGAGAGTGTAAATACTGCAATGGTGCACATTCACGCTACCTTCCTTGGTGCATGACCCCTCTTCCCGACTCTGGAACACTTCAACCTATGTAAGACGGGGCTGCATGGGGATCTGAGAGGCTGGTCTCTCAGCTGTGCTTGCAGTTCCTTGACACAAGCCTACCTGTCCCACAGGCTCTTGGGATCCTGGTGGGCTGTCCCACCCACTCCCTGTTCCCAGTAGGGAGAATGGGAATGTACTAACAACTTCTTGCCCCTCTGTTCCCTGGAGCAGGAGGGAAGGTGGGAGGAAGCTGCCTTCAGTTTCTCTCCTCCCTGTTCTCCATCATGAAATTGACAAGAAAGCCAATATATGGGATGCAGTGCCTACACAGACAATGCATTACCCTAGCTACACCAGCCTAAGATTTATGCCTTTCACAGAGGTGTAGTCATTGTGTCGGTGTAGTCGGGCAGTTGCATCAGTGGGAGCACAGTTCTAGTGTAGATATGATATGGGTTGCTCTGAAGTACAAAAGTGCCAGAGTTCAGAATATTTTAACATGGATAAAAACATTCCATATAGTATTTAGTTTTCATAACATTGGTTTTTTACCCTTCAGTTTTATTGCATTTTAGGCTGCATCCTCAGACCTGCTACAAGTGAAAGGAGAAGCAATCATAAAAACTAAACCATCTGAAGTTCAGCAAAAATTATCAGAGGATCTCCAGCTACAGCAATTACTGTTTTCACCATACACATTGACTCCAGAGATCAAGTAACTTCTAGAACATTTCATTGTTTTGCAGTGAATTTTATGCAAAATATTTTTACAGTTATTTTAAACATTGTTGAAGATGTTAATATGGTACATGGTTAAAGTATGCAAAAGGCCATTTTCAAAATCCTGGATCTGAACACCCAGATCTTTGGGAAATTCAGATCCAAACTTTGTACAGTAAAACCTTGATTTACGTGATTTCGACTTATGCGTTACTTGGACTAACACAAGTTGAAATCAGCAAGTGAATGTTAAAGGGAAACCTTAGATGTGCATCATTCACATCTATATGTGAACACGCGGTTCTGGGGTTCCCAGCAGCAACGGTGGCTGGCTGGAGCGCAGCTCCGTTATCAGTGCCACCCCCGGGGAGTCCCCTGGCTGGTGGGCAAATGCCTGGAAGCAATGGGCACTGGGAGCTGGCTGGAGTACAGTGCTCCACCCCTGCTCCAGTCCCAAGGAGCCACCATGGTTAGGGTGAATCCTTTGCAGCAAAGCAACTGAGTCAGCTGGGTGGTGAAGTGCTCTGCCCACTGGCTCCAGCCCCAGGCTCCCCCATCTGGGGGAAGCCAAGGAGTAGCCGTGCCACTGTGCGAGTCTGCCCTCCCCGCGCCCACCAGTCTGCCACTCATGGGAGCCAGGAAACTGACCAGCACTGTTGCACCTGGCTTTGGGCTCCCTGCTGCTCACAGGAGCAGGGAGCCAGGCGCAGCACGGGCCAGGGGGAACCCATCCTAAGTTACGCGAAATTTGACTTACGTGTGGTTGCTCAGGAATGCAACCTACGAGTAAGTCGGGTTCTGCTATAGTTCAGAACCAACTATGGTTTGACTTTGCTGTTTATCTCCTTAAATAGTTTTCATTTACCATTTTTTAAACATATAGGGCCAATCTCAGTTGGGCATTGACTCAGGAGGAGTTGGAGGCACTTATGCTGGGGTAGAGTTTGGTCCATATAATCCCAAACATAGTCAAAATACAGATTGTACCTCCCTGGTCTGGCATGTTTGGGACCTGATTGGACCCGAACAAGAGAATTTGCCAGACCAGGAGTGGTTTCCTGCCACTGGCCCCCAAGCTACCAACCCTCCTCTCCCTGCCCCACGGGGCTGCTCACCCATCTGGTGTGTGGGTGCTCTGGCCTATGCTGCTGGTGGAATTGTTGGGGAATATCAGCTCCGGCCCAACAGGGCTGCTGTGGATGCAGCTTCAGCCCTGTGTGGCTGCTTGCAGCCCCACAGGACTGTCAGGAGAAGCTGGCTCTGGCCCTGGCCCTGGCCCTGTGGGGCTGCCGGGGAAAGTTGGCCCCAGCCCTACAGCTCCAGCCCCACTAGGGATGTGGCTCCAGCCCTGCATGGCTGCCCCAGTCCTGGAGGCTGTAAAGAGAAGCCAGCTCTGCCTTCAGCCCAAGCTCCAGCGCCATGTGGCTGCACAGGACATGGCTCCAGCCCTGCATAGCTGCCCCTGGCCCCACAGCACTGCCTGGGACATGGATCTCACCCCACAGGACTTCCAAGGGATGCTGGTCTGGGTCTTGCTTGGTTAGCCCCCATCCATGGGGCTGCTGGGGCATTTGGGCTCCTGTTCACACAGCCTGTCTGAAGACATGGACTGCAATTTACCCTCCTGCCCAGCCCTGGTCCAGGAACATCCCTGGTTCTGCCAGATGAGGGATGTTGCCGGACTAGAACGCCGGTTTTAGGAGGTGCAACCTGTATTTAAAAACAAACAATGGAAAATATCATGTAAACAATTCCAGATCTAAGGCATCTTAATTTTATTTCTTTACCAAGAATTCATTGACTTGTATTTTTATTGTAGTCAGGGTTTATTATTTCAGATTCAGCAGTAGAGGAGGGTGACTTTTCTTGAATGAAATCCTTTTTAGCTAAAAAGTGCAGATTCAGATTGACACTTTCTTGAGTTCATGTCAAATTTGACATTAAACAAAAACTCAGAAAAATTCTAAATGCTTTGTTTCAACATTTTAAAATGAACTATCTTCATATTTCGATTTGAAAATTATTTTTCATTTCAGATTTTACTTACATTTTAATTATTTTAAAAAAGACAGCTCCCTATCCTCAACCAAAATTAAATGGTTTATTTTTGGTCATATTGAAATGTCACATTTCATTCAACCCAAAACTAATATTTTTAGACTTTGTTTCATCAGTTTTTTGTTTCAAGGTGACACAAAACAAATTTTTTGTTTTTCTTTTTTAGTTCAGCTACCAACCCGACCCCCAAATCTTCTGATATTTGCACAGCTCTATTCAGCAGTTCTTAGCTGAAGAGGTATAATTTGACTACAGATTCTACTTTTCCTGCAGTCATAGGGTGGCATATGTTGTTCTGTAACATATATGCATAAATGGGGGAAGTACAGTGTAGACATGAATTTGCAGATCCTGTCACTTCGTGACAAGTGGTTTTACAGTCTTCCGTGTCAATTAGATCTTTATGGTCAGGTTTGTTTTGGTGTACCTTAAGGTGCTCCTCCATTTCACTCTTTATTGAGGTTTAAAAAAAAAGAGCTTTAATTATTAGCTTTTGTTGGGCTTAGGGCCCTGAAAGGTTTGCTGGACCCAGAAGAGAGCCCTTTTATAGCAGGCCTAAAGTTTGTAAATGGATATTACTTTCAATTAAGTAGCTGAGACTACACTCATGGGAAAAGAATGCCTAAGTTTATGAAACGGTCAAATTGGCATTTAAGTGACCCTCTGAATGCCATTGCTTATCTACATGGCTTAAAGATCATTTGGTTAGCAAGATTATATATTAAAACAAATAGTGACTGCAGAGAATGAGTATTTTACGTTCAATAAATAGTTATTGTCAGATTATCAATGGTGCAGAAACTGCCTGATTTTCTAACCCCCATCCCCCGAACTTTATTCAATGCATTAGGTGAAGGTAATGTAGACCACACACACACTATTGTTTTTTCATGTCCTCTTTTTCAAAGAATGATAAATAGTCTTCCTAAGGGACAGTGTGTGCTATAAAAACACACCTTTACCTGGAACGTGCCCCAAATATTTTAGTTTTTATTGCTTATACTTCTAGCTTGTCCATCTAGTGAAATGGTAAACTTCTGTACTAGAAGAGTAAGAATATGACCCAATCAAATGTATACTCTATCTCTTTTTATCTATTTTAAATTTGTAAATAAGAACTTCTGATAAGTACTCTAGGACAAACTTTCAGCTATTTCACTTTATTTACAGAAATTGCTGGAACTTTAAGAAAATTTAAGAAATTGTTTGTCCAGAGAAGTCTTGTTTTATTCTCTTTTTTAATTTGCAGATGAATTGTACTGTAGGGAAAATGTAGTTTTTAGTGCATGGATTTCAATAAGCCAGGCTAATGCTTACATTTATGGCATACATACAGTGTTTCCTCCTTTTAGACACAGTATGTGACATCTATCTTTTCTCTAAATAAACCAATGTGTGTAAGCTGCCCACTAAATTATTGGTCTGCAATTTCAGTCTTCTGAATCAAAGCTGACTATCCTTTCAACCCTACTATATGGCAAAACTTACGAAATTTTGTCCTGAAAATATCTCCTCCACTGCTTGGGATTCCAGGGGGTATCCTTTAATCCTGACTAGCCCATTCATCTCATGTGTGCCATGCCTGTGAATCCCTTTCTTTCATAGACACTCCTTTCTCTTGTAGCCTTTTAAATTTTATCCCAAAGGCTTGATCCTGTACTCTTTATGCAAGAAAAGGTCTCACTCAGTTCATTGAGCTTTAGCTTGGGTTGTAGGATCCAGTGAAATTTTGCATTGTTGAGGGAGCTAAGGCCTTGTCTACACCATAAAAGTTGCACTGGTTTAACTAAATTTTTTTTTTCAAATTACTTTAAACTAGTCCAAACACCTTTCTGAGTGTTGGCTAGAAATTATTTATATTTGTTTAATTTGTTCCTGTCTGTAAATTTATTGACACATGCTAAATAAATATGAACTAGGTTTAAAATGATAAATGTCCACACAGGTTTTTTATTAATTTAGCTAAATCATTTTTAGAAAAACTTATTTAGTTAAATCTACATAGGCATAATTTGTTTTCCCCCCAGAATGGTTTCTCTTTCATATAAAAATTAATTAAAACATATTGAAGCATATTCCAAAATAAAAATTAAACTGTAGCCTAAGGTTTTTCAGATATTGACAGATTAATCGGGTGTTAGTTTTCTTTAAAATCTGTGTATGTCATAGCAAGACTGTACGATGATAATTTTTTGGCTTATGAGTTGTATTATTTTCTTCTGACTGGTGGTATGTGGTCCCCTTTGAATTATTGGGCCTGGTGGTAACTGCTCCATTTAGCATGCCCCTCTTGGTGGGCCTGGGTGGAAGGAATCTCATTGACTTCAGCAGCTTTTGGATCATGATTTTAAATGGTGGAATTAAGTAATTTTAACTTTCCAAAGTTAGTCAGAGACATTAGATATTACAAAGCCTACAGATAAAAACAAATATGTGGCTTATGAGCCAGACTATTTTGGAATTATGAACTGAAAGAAGTCAGGAAAATGTTCAAATGAAGGTACCACTTCATGAATATGATTTACTCCAAAACTTTATAAACATTACTTTCACGAAACTCTGCCATGATATTTAGGGTACATCTACCGTGTGGTTGGGAGCATGCTTCTCAGCTTAGGTACGCAGATATGTGCTCGCTTTGCTAAAGTTAGTGTGCAAAAAGGCAGTGAGGTTGAGGGTAACCTGGGTAGCAGCTTTGGCTAGCTGTCTGAGGACAAACCCAGCTGGAGTCCTTGGTTACATATTTGGGTGGCTAACCCAAGTTGTTGCGCAGGCTATTCCCAGTTACACAGCTACTTTTAGCACTTTAGCTCCAGCGGAATGAGCATTGTGTTTGTCTGGTCCATCTGGGGAGCATACTCCCAGTTGCAGTGTAGACACACCTGAAATCAAACTGATTGAATTTTGTAATGTTTCATTATATTTACATATGTATATAGTACTCGGAGTACTTACACAAGTGAAACTCTCAATGAAATTGATGAATATTGTGCTTGAATCAGGAGAATAGGCCATTGTAATTTGGGGGACCATATCTCACTGTTCCAAATACGGGATGGGACAGCTGCTGGCAGAAAAGGTCAGTGGGGAAGGGCTCAAATACGGGACAATTAGTCCCTTTTAAAAAATAAGTAGGGATGCCTTTTTGGCATCCCAAATATGGGACCATCCTGCCTAATACAGGGTGGATGGTCACCCTAATTGTAATTAATTTCTACTTCAAAGCTACTGGCAGAGATTTTAGCATCTTTTCTTTTTCTTTTTGTTGTACAATACTTTCTACTAATTAAATATATTAAAACTCTTAATACAATCTGTGATTCTGATGGAGAAGCAAAGTAATCTGTGTATATGAAATCTAGACGTAAGAAGAGAGTGAAAATGCTAACATAGTAGGTTTTTTTTGTTTTGTATTTTTGTTTCCCTAGAGGTCAACATAATCCAGTTATTCATCACCTGTGTACTGCTTCTCCTAATTTTGCATTGCCTGCCGATCTGCAGCTGGCTTCAAGAGTGTATCATACTTCCAACAGAAAAGGGCATTATCTTTTATTTACAGAGGATCTGGACCACCAGGAAGAAGCATCACTTTGCTCAGAAAATATTTATTTTGAAGAGCAGATTGAAAGAAATAGGTATGAACCTATGATCTGCTTTCAGTTTAGCTTTGCAAACACAAGAGTTAGTATTGCTCAGAACATTAAAGATACCGTCGTTTTGCATCTGATTTATTAAAAGAAATAATTTTTAGTCTGTAAAAACAGTGACTATTTCACAGCTTTCACCTCATCTCGCGCATGCTTAAATTTACACACATGAATATCTGCATTATTGTCAATAGTACTTCTTAAGATAATCAATTTATGCACACCTATACAAATTTGGACTATAAAGCTTAGTCCTTCAAACTTTTACTGATCTTACTATCACAGGTATAGATTCTGAAGCATGTACACTTCTGTCTACCTTTAACCATATGAGTAGTTCCATTCACGTCAATGCAAAATTCACATACGTAAAGTTAAGCACAAATTGTGTGTTAATATGATTACTTGCATGAGCAAGGGCTACTCAAGGGAAAAGGTTTGCAAGATTGCTAGTCTTTAATTTTTGAATAATTTGTTTAAAATGAAGCAAGTATTATGTAAAATAATTAAAATATTCCAATATAACAACATTAGTGCAACATACCAAACAGCAGGATGATCTGTCAACAGGTACTTTGTTTTATAAGGAACAGTGATCAAACCTTACCAGTACTCAGCTTTGTTGTCTGCCCAGTCATGTTTTATAGTGTTGTCACATCACTAATTTATGTCTTTCTTTTATCATTCAAGTTGGTTCCTAGATCTCTTTCTGATATTTCATATTGGTTTTCTGCAGTTCTTTTCTCTTAATTGAAAAAATTTAAATATAAAGAAGAATGATCTTTCACCTTCATTGTGTAGTGATTACATTGTGCTATATTTTTTGTGACTTAGGCTGTGTCTGCACTAGCCAAAAACTTCGAAATGGCCATGCAAATGGCCATTTTGAAGTTTACTAATGAAGTGCTGAAATATAAATTCAGCACCTCATTAGCACGCGGGCGGCCGCGCCACTTCGAAATTGACGTGGCTTGCCGCTGTGCGGCTTGTTCAGATGGGGCTCCTTTTCAAAAGGACCTCGGCTACTTCGAAGTCCCCTTATTCCCATGCGCAGATAGGGAATGAAAAATGAAGGAAGCTTAGTCTATTCAGGTGATCCAGGAGAGAAATTAGGAGGTGGCTTGATGATGATCTACATGCACTTGCAAAGGAAGAAGGTTTCTCTTAGTATAGAGCCTTTTAATTTAGCAAATAAAGGAACGTGGGATTCTCTGTCACTTAAGGGCTGCGTCTACACGTGCACACTACTTCGAAGTAGCGGCAGTAACTTCGAAATAGCGCCCGTCACGTCTACACGTGTTGGGCGCTATTTCGAAGTTGAAATCGACGTTAGGCGGCGAGACGTCGAAGTCGCTAACCCCATGAGCGGATGGGAATAGCGCCCTACTTCGACGTTCAACATCGAAGTAGGGACGTGTAGACGATCCGCGTCCCGCAACATCGAAATAGCGGGGTCCTCCATGGCGGCCATCAGCTGGGGGGTTGAGAGATACTCTCTCTCCAGCCCTTGCGGGGCTCTGTGGTCACCGTGGGCAGCAGCCCTTAGCCCAGGGCTCCTGGCTGCTGCTGCTGCAGCTGGGGGTCCGTGCTGCATATACAGGGTCTGCAACTAGTTGTTGGCTCTGTGTATCTTGCACTGTTTAATGAAAGTGTGTCTGGGAGGGGCCCTTTAAGGGAGCGACTTGCTGTTGAGTCCGCCCCGTGACCCTGTCTGCAGCTGTGCCTGGCTCCCTTATTTCGATGTGTGCTACTTTGGCGTGTAGACGTTCCCTCGCTGTGCCTATTTCGATGTTGGGCTGAGCAACGTCGAAGTTGAACATCGACGTTGCCAGCCCTGGAGGACGTGTAGACGTTATTCGTCGAAATAGCCTATTTCGATGTCGCAACATCGAAATAAGCTATTTCGAAGTTGGGTGCACGTGTAGACGTAGCCAAGGTGTTTAAATCAAGATGAATAGCTTATTGGTTAGGTCACTAGTCTTAGAAACTGGGATGGCGAGTATGATCTTCGTTGGGGTCTCAGATGTGTTTCATGATAACAACTTTCAAGAGCCTTGGGGCAGGTTACATAAACATATGTCAGGGATGATGTAAGGGTACTAGGTATTGCTGTGAGTGCAGGGGACTGGCCTTTAGGTCCTTTCCTGTTCTATGAATCTATCTGTAAAATAAAGGCTAGAGCTCAGCTAGAAATTATGGACTTAATGCAAAAGTCAATTGGTGATATTTTAAGGCCTGCATTATGCCACAGGCCAGAGTTGATGATCGTAATATTCTCTTACAGCCTTAAAATCTATGATTCTATGAAAACTGTTGGGTAAAGATTTCACATGAGCTATGAAGATGACCTAGTTGTATTTCTTGAATAGTTTGGTCAGGCTACTGTATTAGGCCCTGTTCTCAGATTTTTATCCATGCAGACTTCTTTTCCTCCCAGTAGACTAATACAGCTCCTTTCAATTTGGATATTCACAAGCGCTGAAGCTGCCTTTGAACTTCAATGAGTAAAATCAGCAAAATAGTGAAGATTTTATCTCCTGAGATATGGATCTGCCCAATGAATGTGGTCATCCCCTTCCAAATCTAATGTGTCATTTCCATAAAGCTGACAAAAATTTCCTAGCAGCATAAAATATCTGATGCTATTTTTGATTGGTGACAGCTAGGATTTATCAAGCTGTTGGCTGTCTGGTAATATGCCACTGGATGAAACTTTGTGCACTAAATGGTGAAGGAAGAAAAGCCTTCTGTAAAGTAAGTTCTCTAACGCACGACAGGTGAAACTTCCCAAGCCCATAAAGGCTTTTGAACACTAAGGGACAGCATGTCATGCCTCTTACCATTACTGCTGTTATGCAGCCAGACTAAAATCACTCCTTGGAACCCTTCCATCCATTCCTTTTAGACAATAAGCAGAGGGCCTTCTCCAATTAATGGCTTAATTGATGCATGGAGCAAGAGATGTTTTAGGGGGCTTGCGCTGCCCCACATGCCTGTTGCTCCTGCTGGGTAGCAGGGTTGGGGTGCAGGGTCTTCCTCTGCTCTTCACTAGGAGCACTAGGCAGGTGGAGTGAGAAGAGCACATGTGTCCTGTCACTACTCCTCAGCAGGAGTGCTGGGTGGGTGGAAAGGGGCACAAGGCTGTTTATTTTTCTGAGACCTCCCAATTGGTAGAGACTCTTAGGCTCAGGTCCTGTTGGCTCTTTGGCTAATCTGCCACTGCATGGAACATTGGCCTTGTCATGAGTGCTGAAGTAACCTTGTGTACTGAAGACTTCATTTCTTCTAGATCTTCCATTACTGCATCATAATCAGAACCAAAATTGGAGTAGAGTGACAACAAGGACAGTGATGGTTGTTACTTTATTCAAATTGACTGTTGATTTAATCTGTTGCCAAATACAGTCCTGCTGCAGGGAAGACAGAGGATAGCAATTCTTCCGGAGATGGTCTGACCTTCCCCCAGTTTTTTAAAAAGCTGGCAGTGTTGTTGGGCCCAGTTAGCAGTGGGCCAGGAATCTACAAGGGTTGTAGCCGGGTGATTACAAAGTCACAACAACTGTATAGTATGAATTAGTTGAGTATATTGGACCAGCTGTGAAGCATTTATGGTTGCCATCTTGTATTGTCTCCAAGGCTCTTTTCTGAGCAAGCTGTCAGCTATGAGTGTTACTTTCTGCATGAAAGGATAGTGGTTGAAATGGTGGCAAGAAAAGGAAAGGCCAGCCAAGCATGTGGTAGTACACCTCAGAACTCTGAGCTTGAATCATAGGATTCATCTGGAGTAAGGGGGTTACCATTCCATAGCTGCAGCCTATCCTGTTGTGGTCTGTTTTGCCTTTGTGATGAAAGGGCAGATTAAGGTTCCTGAGAATGAGCACCAGGAGCTTAAAAAGCTATTTTATGAAGGTTTGGATCTGGCCTGACACCAGGCATGGCCACTCCTTGATGGGGTGATACAGTACAGCAAATTATTGATTTAAGCTGATGCCAGTAGGTGCATTCATCTGCAAAACTCTGAGGTTCAGAAAAATCTCAACAACCTATTCTTGTTCATAGAGAACTTTTCTGGGTAACAGGTGGAGGCCTCTGTGTGGACATCAAAGGGTTGAAAGCGCATAATGTAGAAAGGCTTTCACATCAGTGGTTTGTTTCAGAAGAGTCTGTCCTAGTGCATGTGGCATGCAGCTTCAAAAGCAGAAGTCAGAATGTCATAAGCCCTTCTTTATAATTCCTCTTCCTCACTCTCATTTTCTTTTTAAGTGACTTTTGGAAAGAACCGAACAGTTTAAGATTTGTGAATCATAGCACATTAAGTAAAAATATTTATCAATATATGATGATATATGATGCTCTTGTATTTGGATTCAAAAATCTAGAACAATTTTTAATTATTTTAATATTTGCTAGTTTTCTAGACTTCATGCTACTCAGTTTGTGTTATGGCCTTAGTTTTCCACTTTTATATTTACTAGACATAGATGTTAACATTATGTTGTATGTTTGTTTTTATTTGTGTCACTGACTTTGATGGAACTACTCATATGCTTAAATATATAAACATATCCCTGACCTTGCTGAATTGGAGAAGTATAGAAAACTGAATCCTCTGGAGCACTGCCATCTTGTGGCATGACATAGTACTTTGAAATTGGTTTTAAATCTTTTAAAATCTATATGCCACATGAACCTACAAGGTCATACTTATTGTTTGTACTACACCAGATTAGACTTCTTTCACAATATACACACTAAACTACTAAGATATGTTTGCCAAATTCTGCAAATACAAAGAATCAAACTAGAGTGTGTGCATTTTTCTATGTGGTGGATAGGGACATTCAAATTGTACTGATGTCTGCAGTTGCAGTAACAGTTTTGTTATCTTCATGCCTTGATGGTAGTTTCAAGTACTTAAATTGACATTTGTTTGCTTGCAACAAAGACCATGGAAGCCTGCAGTAGTCTGTTATAGTATTTTTAGTGGAACTGGTCAAGAAATTGATAGATTCTAGTTTTTCTAAGGTAGTAATGCTCATTTCATTCTTCCGTTTATCTTATGCAACAATATAGTCAATTTGAACATTAAAATAGGCATTTTTTAATCTCATTTCCAGCAAAAATATTCTACAAGATTGCAAAAAATGTTATAGATATAGGGTTGTATTTTATAAAACTCCTTTCAGCAGGAATTCCTGTACGTCTCTGGGTGTGCAGATTTCACTTTTCTTTTTAAACCGGCAGATGAAACAGAACAGGGTTTTTTTTTGTCTCCAGAAGGTCAATAATCTGTAAAGCATTTCAGGCTATCTGGGTTTTTTTTTTTATTGTTTGATATAGACTTCTTAATGTGAAAACTACTTTGATCAAAAGTGCAATTTAAATAGTGATAATCACTTTTGTTGCTCATTTCAATTGATTTTTAACTCAGGCATTAAAAGTGTGTTTTACTCAGGAGTGTTTTATATCTTTTATCGTTTTAATCTATACTTACACTATACAAACTCTCAGCAGGAGACAGGACGTCTTAAAAATAAAAAGAAAACTCAAACAGATGAAAGGCCAGACATTTGCCAGAAGCTAGTTTCCCCCTCATCAAGTAAGACTTCTACTTGAAGAAATCTAAGCTGTATTTCAGAGACTATTCAAGATCATATTACTTTCAGGTCCAAGGCCTTCCTCTCTGAAACTCTCAGTAAAGATTACAGGTTCTTTTGTCTCAAGGTTACTTTTTAGGACTCCTTTCAAAAATTAATCACAGTCCAAATTAGAAGGCACTTTCTTTTAAAATGATGGTCAGCAATACAAAGGCCTTCTGGTAGTGTAAAGAGGTCTTAAAAAGGAAGTAAATTACGTATAGTATAAATGAGAATCAGGCCAACTGTATTGGATTTGTGTGTCGGATTACAAAGAAATGTGAGATGAAATCACAGAAAAGTAACTGTATGAATTCAAAGAGAAACAGGGTGTAGCCCTGATATTAGGGTGACAAGATGGATGAGGCAATATCTTTTATTGGACCAACTTCTGTTGTTCAGACACCAGCTTTCAAGCTACATACCGCTCTTCTTCAGGTTTGAGAAAGATATTCATAGTGGCACAGCTAAATACATGGTGGAAGAGGTTGTTCAGCATAATAGTTAACATAAATATAACCTCATTCATCTAATCTCTACAAAGAGAAATGTCATTATTAGTTTAATCCAGTGGTTTTCAATCTGTGGTTCAAGGACCCCTGAGAGTCAGCAGACTATATCTAAGAGGTCCATGAAAGGTTGTCATTCCCATAGAATAATGGTTTTCAGCATGTGGTTCATGGACTTCTGGGGGTCTGCAGGCTATGTTTAAGATTTCCAAAGGGTTCCACATCACCATTCAAAGCTTTTAGAGGTCTGAAAATGAAAAAAGATTGAAACCCACTGGTTTAGTTTTTTCAAAAAACAAAACTGTATAAGACCAGCAGATGTCACTCTGAGCATGTACTAACAAGGTTAGATATTTAGCAGTAAGTTTCTCTCCTGTATATAAGAGCTATGTTTCATCATTTCCATTTAGTTATATATTTGTATAATTATATTATTTTCATAAAGACCAATTATAACTAAAAGGTTGAGTATTCAATATGTTATGAAATCAAGAGAAAATATATATTAAAATATAAATATAGTTCTTTGTACTAAGTTAATCTATGTAAAATATGATATAGAGATTGTCAGCATAAACTATCATTTATCAAGCCAAATGCTTTTTAAAATAGCTACTGAGCTGATAAATGTCAATCAAACCTGGAAGGATGGAAATATTTGTGTTTTTGGGTAATCCTCTCATTCCCACTCAAAATCTTTTAGTGGCAAGGTACCAGGCGCAAGGTAAATAAAGGTAGAGAATGGCAAATATGGTATTCAACCAGATGGTTTTATATACAATTAGTAAATTTTAATCTGAAATATTATAGAAGATGCAACATGTATCAAGAGGCATGTATTTTAACTTAAATACTTCAGAATGTCTCTTGCTAAAGTGAGGTATTCTATTTGGCTGTGTCTACGCTAGCAAGTTCTTTCAAAAACTAGCAAGTTCCTTCAAAAAAGCCAGTCCTTTATTGAAAGAATCCTCGGAGCGTCTACACACAATTTTTCTTTTGAAAGCAAATTGAAAGAACGTGGCACTTCTTTTGGAGGCACTCTTCCATTCTTGGATCAGGAAGAGCACCTTCTTTTGAAAGAATCTTTGAGAAAAAAGCACGTGTAGACTCTCCACGAGCCCTTCTTTTGAAAGAGTGGTCTTCCATGGTGCAGGACAGCTGGAGTATGGAGACAACCTGGCCAGCACACTCAGAGCTCTATGCTCCCTGCTTCTGGCTGCCTTAAAGGCGTAGGGAGCTGTGGAGAGCCTGTGGCAGGAGGCTGAGCATGTGGAGGCAGCAGGGAGATGATCCTTCACCACCATGCCCTCACTACTACCCCTTGCAATGCTGAATCGCTTGATGGCTGACAGCCAGCCATCCTGCGACTCCCAGGGGCCCCTCAGGGAGCCAGCTGAGGGATCCCATGAGCCTGCACTGGCCCCGTCTTAGACCGAGCCTGAGCTCCAGGATTTCCTGGGCCTCTGGCAAGTGGAGGAGGTTCTGCAGACTACACCTGGGAAGAGGCGGAACACCCCTGCCTATGAACAGCTGGCCACTGGCCTCGATTCCCAAGGCCACTCCTCCCAGACTTTGGAGCAGGTTCTCTCCAAGGTAAAAGAACTACGGCAGGGGTATGTCCAGGCCAGGGACTCCGCCAGACACTTGGGGACATGGCCAGCTACCTGTCCCTTCTATAGGGAGCTGCACAGTCTCCTTGCTGATGAGGACAGCTCCTCAACTTGTCATCCTCGACGTGGCAGCCAAGGAGCCCCCTGTGGCAATGGAGGGGAGCCAGGCCCAGAAGGGGATTAGCCTGGGCCGTCTAGCCAGGCAATGGAGCCAGAGCCAGAGTCCAAGGCTCCATCTGAGGAAGAATTCCTGGATGGGACTCTTGTAATTGCTGTGGCATTTCCTGGCTTGTTTTTTGAAAAGAGTGGCCAAAGAGCAGATTGCTCTTTAATCTGCTATTGGTGTGTGGACATGATCTTTTGAAAGAAGATTTTCCAGAAGACATCTTTCGGTCACTGTAGTGTAGATGTAGCCTTTGTGTGCAGGTGATTTTATAAAAAAAAAAAATACAAAAAATCCTCCCCAAATCAGAATCCATCTGACAGCGTAATCGCTTAGGTTATAACCCAAAACTCACTGAGGTAAATGGGAACCCATCCCTTCACTTTACTGCACTTTACTGCATTGACTTCAGTGGGACTCCTCTTTGGCTTTGTCTACACTAGAGAGTTTGTTGGCAAAACTTACAGAACATCCACATTACAAATGCATTCTGTTGACAGTAAATCAACAGAACTTTGCTCTTCCGTTGGCTGCATTCTGCCATTCCCCCAGGAGACAGAATGTCTTTCTGGACAGAATCTGTTGACAGAAGCCAGAGTGTATGCTTTGGGGGCCCCTCTGTTGACAGACAGGGCTTCTGGGACACTGGGGCAGCCATGTCTGCTATACTTTTGGTTGGCCATTTTGTTGAGAGAATGGCCAGGCAGCCTGGCTGCTGTCTATCGACAGAGCTGATCAACAGAGTGATACACTTTCATGTGTGGCCATGATCTGTTGATAGAAGTTTTGTTGGAAGATACCTTCCAACAGTAACTTCTGTCAACATATCTCTGTAGTGTAGATATAGCCTTAATGTTTAAAGTTATGCATACAGCTTTCTTGGGCTTGCTACTTCACTTGGGAGATTGGTGCTGAAGCTGCTAAAGCCATATCCCCAGAGCATGCTTGTGTTAGCCTCATACTGTACTGTCTTATATATCTAAAACATTAGAGTTTGGAGATTAGCTCTGCAAGAGTACATCTCAGCCTTTCACACATAGGTGTGTAACACATCCCTTTTCACTGACCCATTCTTACCAGACTGCTAAAGGTTATGATTAACCTGTACCCACATGAGCAAGAACCTATCACTCCTTGGGTTCTGAATTTGCTTCTGGTGAAATAGATAGGACTGCCATTTGAATCCCTTGAACCTTGCTCTTGACTTCACCTCTCTATAAAGTAGCATTTTTACTTTCCAGTACACCCATCCCTCGTTTAAAGAGTACTTTACTTATGAGTACTTGCTAAAATGAGGGACATGTACACCCACCTATGTTCACTAAATGAGTGAACTTGCCCCACTAATATGAGCAAGCCACAGGGTCCCTGGCTGGGAAGTGGGGAGACCTGCACCCTCCCCCCCGCAGCCCCAAACTTCCCCCAGTCTTAGACCCCCCCCACATCCCGATTCCACCCCCAGTGCCCCACTGCAGCCCTAAATGGTCCCAACCTTAGACATTCCTCCTCCTCCTCCCCTCGCAGCCTCTTCACTGGGGCTGCTAGGCTGGGTGGCTCCCCCAGCCCTCCTGCTCCCAGAAAGTAACAGTAATAAAAACCAATTAACTCAAGAGTTAAGCTTTCAGCACCTTGTCACAGGGTAATTGCTATCTCTAGTGACAGATACTTGCCTGAGGTAGGAGTGTTAAGAAACTGCAAATGGCTTCTTTAAGAGCCACATGCAGCTTGGAACTGCCCAGCTGGCAACCTTTAACAAATCTAATGGTGACCCATGTTTGGGTCCTAACCCATAGGCTGGGAATCCCAGCTCTACCTACATACAGAACATCCTATTTCTGGTGCCAAACTATTCAAATACATCAGAAAAGTACCTAAACTCAACTGGTTTATGTCAAGTTACAAACACTTGGAACAAATCAGAGACTTTTACATGTATTTTAATGGGAATTTAGTGTTGCTCTTATGAGTTTTTGCCTACAAGCAGAAATTTGGGAACCAATTGTGCTCCTATAACAAGGGATGAGTGTATGGTAGGCAGAAGGGTGGGCAAGGTGAGTTCCAGAGTCGGAGCTTCTTTATTCAATTTTCCATAAGGATAAAGTTTAGCTCTGCCTTCACCAAAAATTTACCAGCAAGGTAGTTTTTAATTTTCATGTTACCCAGGCAATCTTTTAACCTTCATTTTACCTGATACCTCATATGAATACTTATGAGAAGAGACTTCTGTGGTTCAATGTGAGAAGGCTTTAGTTTTTTTACCTGGAGAGGATAAAGTCCTTTAGAATTTCCACACATCTGTGTGTTACAGTTGTGGACAGGGTTAAGTTTTCACTTGGAGAATCTTATTCTGGATCTATTTGTGCATATGTTTGTGCTACCGTTTGGCTAATATGGTCTCACCAGTTAGGCTTTGTCTAGATTGCAAGCTTCTGTCAGTAAATGTTCTGTCCAGCAGCAGTTTTGTCAACAGAAGCTTGCAGTCTAGACTGCAGATCTGTCGGCAGAGATATGTCCGTCAGGAGTGTTCTATTGACATCTCTCTCCTCCTCGTTCCATGAGGAAGAAGGGGTGCCTTGACACAGGGGGATTTTCTGATATTTGGCCCCAGGTGGACAGGTCAAATGTCAGAAAAGCCTCCCCCAGTTTGCGTATCTTTTTCTGACAGTTCTTGGCAATCTAGACACAGTCTTAGAGCACTGGGGCATTCTACTAAAGCACAAGCAATTCTGCTGGCTTTCTTGACACAAGTGCTGATCACAGCTCTTTGTAAAGCAGAAACTTGTTCATTAGTTTACATTTTTACTTTTCATTATGCCATTTTCTATCAGTGCAGGGACAATACCAATTTTTGGACAGGTTGTCCTTCAATCACTATCCGGGTAGGTTAAAGGGGGGCAAACTACAGCCTGTGGGCCACATTTGACCTGTCTGAACTTTCAGTCCAATACCCCAGCATTCACTAGGGAGTGGAGTTAGGACAGCCTTGCCAGGTAGAGCAAGCCCAACTCCTGAGCAGCATGGCAAACTTGGGTGGCTAGTCCCCATCCCCTTTCCTTCAGTCCTTCTGGGTGGTGTGATTGTCATGGTGTGTGTGGCATGGTTGCAGCTCTAGCTGGATAACACAGCTACAGCACCACCATCCCCAGTGCTCTTGATGGCACAGTAGGGATAGAAAGCAGTGGAAGTTGGGTAGGGTGTGGGAGATCCCAGTGGAGGTAGTCAAGGGGCAGCGAGTGGAGCAGGGGTGTTGGATAGGTGGTCCTGGAGGGTCAGTGGTGGGTAGGTTAGATAGAAGTGAGGGGCAGGCCATGCCTAACTCTTCAGGGAGTCATAGCTTCCCCCACCCTTCCCTACCTTGCCCTCCATACAATTGCTCTCCCTAATGTGGCCTTTAGGCCAAAATGCTTGTCCACCCCTCAGGTTGACTCTGAGCTCACCTCCATGTTCATTTGCTTATGATTCACCTGCAGTGGAATCTACATGTGCAAGCACTTGAAGAAAAAAAATGTTACCTTTCTGTAACTTGTTCTTCAGGATGTTTTATACATATCCATTCCACAACTTGCCCCTCTTCATCAGACTCTTCTGGTATGATGAGGGCTATTAGGTGGCGCTCCATTCACTTACACCAGTGGTATGTGGCAACAGAGCAAGCTCAAGTGACCTCAACAGCTACCAATGAAGAAAAAGATTTTTTGACAAATGTGTGTAAAGCTCTCAAACACCGAGGCTATGTCTACACTAGAAGCATCTGTTGACAGGGAAATCTCAACAGAACTTCTGCCAACAGATTGCGTCTACACACAACTTGCTCTGTTGACAGAGAACTGACAGACTGCCCTCTGGTGCCAGAAAGCAGAATGGCAGCTCTGCAAAGGGGACTGCCCAGGAACTGGAAGTCCCCTCTGTGGACAGAAATGTCTACACTGCACTTCTGTCGACAGCACTCTGTCAAGAGATTGTTATGCCTCAAATTTTTGAGGGATAATACTGTTGAGAAAAATGCAGAATTCTGTGGCGGCTCTGTTAACAGAATGCTTTAAGTGTGTAGACACTCCCTGAATTATGTCGACAGAAGGCCCCTTCTGTCGACAAAACTCTTTAGTGTAGACCCAGCCCTACAGTTTAACAGACATGTACAACTCATCTTGAAAAAGAGCAGTTTCCCAAAGGTAGGTAACCATTTTATTCCTGACTTCTCCCTATCTAAGTAAAGAACTTGAAAATTTTTGTGTGTTTTATTTATTCTTTCATCTTTGGTTTAATGATGAGGTAAATTAATTTAACATTTGAATGACATAAATTACACTTTTTTTTAGTATTTCAAATATCTGACATTTGAGTAGTTTGTTTGTTTTATTCCACTTTAGAATTTGTTATGAAGGTGTTCCTGTTTCAGAACTATACCAGGATAATCAGAAAGATGGAATTAATGTTTTGCCTCCACATACATCAGGAAGTCTAACTGAATGGCAAAAAATAGCGGAATATTATGTTGAAAAGCCACGACTGGAACTGTTAGGAGAGAAAGTAAGAACTAAGTTTGATAAAAATATACACTGTGCACAAATAATTACACTGAACCGGAATACAAATTGCGAAATCTTTTCGTTAACATGTGTCATTCAGGAATTAAAGGTAACAATCAGCAGATTTTCCCTAAATATTTATCAATAATTATTTTTATCACACCTAGTCTTAAAATCAGAAGCAAGTACAATCTTTTACGTGCTGTAGTAACTCCCTCCCATCCTCAGTTCATGTGAAATATTATTACATGGGAGCATAGGAATTGCCCTACTTGATCAACAGGTGGTTTCAGGATTCGCAGTCAGTGGCTAATACTCAGCAGGGCCAACAGCCACTGTGGGCCTTGGGGCAAGTTGTGATGGGGGAGGTGGCTTCAGGTCCCTGGAAGGGGTGGGGCCAAGGTGACAAAGGGCAGGGCATAGTGCAGTTAGCCCTCAGAGCCACTCAGATTGAAATGCTGACCTCTCCCCAGGCTCACAGAACTCCCTTGGAGCAGCGCAGCTGCAGCACTTCAAAAGGGCCTGGAGCTCTAACTGCCACTGCCAAAGTAACAGTGACAGCAGCCAGAGTTCCAGGCAGCTTTGAAATGCTGGGACCTGGGGCATCTGTCCCCCTTACCCTCTCCATTGGCAGGCCTGCTGATGCCAGATGCTTGATAGGAACGTGCGAGAATCCTTACAGTAGCTGGTTTTGGGATGACCTTCCCTCTCTTAACCCCCCCGGTAATTACAGGTTAGCTTGTATTTGGATGTAAATTCTTATATCCCTTCCAAGACTTATTTTTAAAAATTCATATCCTAATATAACTCTGGATATTATTGTTGTTCATACATTTTTCCAAATCTCTTTTTGAATCTTCCTATGCTCTTGGTCTCAAATTTATATCATGTGGCAATGACTTCCACAAGCTATTTGTGCATTATATTAAAGAGTAGTTCTTTATATCTGTTTTAAATTTGCAAACTTTTTATTTAAGAGAGAATGCCACTGTTTTTGGTTACACAGAAAAACAAAACTTTAAAATGGTAAAATAAAATTGAGGCCATAAATAAACCAAATTGTTTGGTTTAAAGTTTTGTAAAGCTAATTTTTTAAGTAAAGTGATCATATTTGAGCCAAATGCCAAAACCTTCTATCTTCTGAAAAAGTGATATTGATAATATTGTCAGTTTGTGAGCCATAAAAGTCTGCTAGTTGGTTCTTATCTGTTTTAGTGGTGATTTAGCAACAAGAAGGAAAATTTTAATATTTACAGTTGAAAATATTTGTTTTGAATATTAGGGTGTCTTTTAACTGTTATATGATTAGTAAAAACAATTAGAAACATGTAACTTCTTGATGTTAATAAAACCAAAAAGGCCTCACTTTTCTGAGTTGATAGCCAATGATTGTGTTATCATGAAAAATGCCAATTAACAACGAATTAAAAATGTAGAGGGCTACACTGGGTAACATGCTTTGGCTCAGAAGTCTGTTTTGTCTTTTTCCTCAAAAAAGCATATTGAGTGGACTTCAGAATTTTTTCACATTCAGATCATACTGATATAAAGACACATAATGCTTGGCTTGATTTTAGTAGATAACTGTAGTTTGTTGGTTTTGAAGGTTTCTGTTTACCCAGGAACTCTGAAAATGTTTTGGGCTCCAGCTCCACCAAAGTTTTCTGCTCCACTATCTTTCATGAAGGAAACCTTATTTCCTACTTATGAGGTAAATGTTTTAAATGTTTTCTTTGTGTTGCTACCTTTTGAAGACTCTCATTGTAAAACCACATTTAGTCACTTTTGCAGTTGTAATTTATACTACTATTTTTGTTATTTTCTGTAGTAATATCCATCTACTATATACTTTGAATAGTTTTGTCTGTTTGATCAAGAACTCCTAAATGGTAACTGCTAGGACCACCAAATTTGATCTACAGCTTCCTCTTATTATAACTTTAATCAATGTAAGGGTTTGGTTGTGCCAGGAAAATGGGATGTGCTTGGAATGGTATTGTCTCATAAAAGCAAACAGAAACGAGACAGAATCACCAAATCAAATGCAGTCCTCAAAACTGACATAACTGAGCAAATGTTGAAAGACACGGGATGAAGATGAGCCAGAAAAATAAGATGGACCCAGAATATGATTGCTTCTCAATAAACTTTGCAGAAAAGAGAGAAAATGGAGAAATTTGGAGTCCTGCTTTGTTTTGCCACAGCTAAATCAATGCTAAAGGTTTGAAAACAAGAAGAAAATGTTATTGGAAATGAATTGACTTTAGCCCTTTTTCTTAGAAACAGCAAATTATAAGAGTCTATAGGGATGATGAGAAAATACACTTGCTGGAATTTCCATTTAAAAATTACTAATAATAATTAAATGGACAAATTTAAACAATCTCCCTCTTTAAGATATACAAAATAAAAATTAATAAATAACACTGTATTTTTGAAAAAAAAATAGTCATTTAAATAAAGCATATATATTTTTCTTTTGTTTAAAAAAAATTAGTTAAGAACCTGATTAATGCCAGGGAAATCTGCTAGTAGATTATAATATGGGGACAGCAACCCTTCTGAGGCGGAGTGCTGCAATTTGGCCTCTGTGTATGGTCCGAGTACCAGTGATACTTTTTAAAATCACTAAGACTACATCTAGACAGCACTCTAACCTCAAAATAAGCTACCCAATTTGCGCTATGCAAATTGCATAGCTTATTTCGAATAGATTTCAAAATAGGCTATTTTGGAATGTGGCGGTGTCTAAACAGCACCACTTGTTGAAATAAAGCCCTATTTTAAGGCATCCCTATAGTCCTCATGTGATGAGGTTTACAGGGATGCTGAAATAGTGCACCCATTATCTCGAAAACAGTTTTGAGACAACAGGCGTGTTGCATAGATGAGGGCTGCTATTTTGGGATACCTTTGCATTCTGAAATAGCACCCACCACATAGACATAACCTAATAGTCCTACTTTATAACAGCTTCATTAATAAATAAAGATGCAAAACTTTAATGTTCTGGTGGTGATTGGTGGCATTGGCTAATCCACAGGCAGCCTGGCTTTCAGCAAGCTCTTGGCTGCATGGGGGAGGAGGGAAGGGACTGAGCTCCTGCCTTGTGTGCTGATGAAAACCTGCTTGTGTGCCACTCTTGGCACCCGTGCTGAGGGTTGCTGACCCCTGATATACTGCACAAGTAATTTTTGGTTTTAAGTTCAGCTTCTGGAATAATAGAACCACCAGTAGTAATTTACTCTTCATGTTATTGTGGCCACCTTTGATGCAGTATTGTGTTTATTTTAATTGCATTTTAATAAATACTATGTTTCCCACTTAATGCTTGTATATTCTAGTAGGTTGTTTTTAAATGTATGTTCTTTCTTTTAGAAAAGCTTAGTTACTTTGTATGAAGTCTCTTCTATGGTATCCTATCATGGGTTCCTATTAAAATGTGGTAACCCCTCCTGCCCACACCTCAGCATTTTAGACAGAAAACAATTTTAGAAAGTGTCAGAATGCTTTTAAAGTTTGTAATGTTGGTATACGATAAAATTTTTATAGTGCAAATGTCTGGTAGCCAATAGACCATCCAAGGTAGTGGGCATGTCTAGTGCCTGGTGGTGGTACTTAAAGTCGTTACTCTGCATCTTTGCGAGGACTGGTAATTATGGAGAAGTCAGAAATTTGTATACAATACTCTAGTGCAAAATATTCAGTAAAAAAAAGATTCTTGCCTCTGCATAGGGAAGTTTACAGCAGGAATACATATGGTATAGTTAGTTCTTATGCCATCCACTCTCAATCTGATCATGAGGGGGTACAGCCAGAGTGAGTTGTGCTCTGGCTACCTCTAACTGTTAGATGGTTCACAGAGGACCGTTGCCTCCTGTCAGAAATTAGCAAGGCCAGAGATCAGCTGTTTAGAAAATCAGGGAGCATTGTCAGCTTAGTGGTGACCTTACTCGCTGTCACACCAAACATATCTTTGACCATAACAGAGAATCTCCCTGCAGTGTCTGCACATCTCAAATGTGAACTACATAGTAGTTCTATAAAAACATTAGATTACTTATAGTTTGTGCTTTACTAATTGGTATGTTGCTATATTTCCTGTATCTGACTAAAACTTTAATAGTAATGCAAAATTAATAATAATTTTGTTAATATTATAGAGCAATGTTATGGAGGGTGTTGTAGTTGTAGACTTTTCAGCTGACCTTCAAGATGAAGAAGACTCTGAGTCTGAGGACCTTGACATCTGCAGTTACATGGTGGTATGTATATATTTCAGTAAGTTAGCTTCCAATTTAAATTACTCTCAGTTGCCTAACAAAGAAATTCATAATGTTTGTATGAATTTGTTATACTCAGAAGATATTTTGTGTCATTTTGTGTTTCTGGTAGTCTTATGTTAAAAGGATTTTTATTGAGTAATTGGAAGACAATATTTAAGTTTGCTTTATTTGTGAATAGACAAAAAATGTTGTAGCTGTTCTTCAATATCGAGAATGTTCTTGACTCAGAATATTGGGTGTTTCAGTATAGTAGTCCAGTGAGATCAACCATGAGTTGAATTGTTCCTTGAGATCTGGCAAATTATATGTAGAGATCCATCACATCTTTTAAAGATGCTTCTCTCTTTACACTTTGTCTGTTTGTGATGGAGGACACTTACCTCTTGTAAGTGCTTCCTGTCTGCATAGGGTGATCCTGTGCTCCTCATTCCTGATGCCCCAGGTGGGCTGGTGCCAAACTCTGTAAGCGGGTCTTCAGCTGCTCAGCACAGTGGCTAAGTTATTTAATAGGTGAATGGATGAACCCTTTTTATGATAACAGTTTCAGCCAGACCTATCATTGTGCCCTTGTTGATGTCTGTAGCCCTGTGTCTGGGCTTAGTTCTCATCCTCTTCTGGCTTTAAATTCAACTACTTCTGGGCTTTTTCTGTGGAGACTGTTGTCCACTGTTCTCATGGCTTCAGCTCTCCAGCCAGGTCACTTCTTAATCTCAGTCCTCTTCCTGATGTGTTTAACCAAGAGTTCATCAGATGGTCTGTTTGCTCTTACTAATATCTTCAGCCCTGTCCTTGAGCACTTTCAATTCCAGCCCTGTGATTAGGCTTCTAAACCCACCTTATCCCTATCTCAGGGCTAATTTCCAAGCTTTACAGATTTAAGAAGGATAGGTATGTCCTCATGCAACCTTAGCTGTGAAATGAACCAATTATTTTTGTTTTAGTAATATTTATGTATGTATTTAATAATATAACTAGACCTATATTAAGCTCCATATCTAACAAGAAAACCAAGACTTGGTATTAAGAAATATATATATCATGGCCACTTAACATTTTTCTGCTTTTGTTTTAATTTTAACTTTGTAATCCTAGTGTTTGTGTTAACAGTTTCTGTATAAATTCATAGCATAAAACACTAAAACAGAAAATTTGTCAGGAAGAACTGTCTTTCTTATTTTAAAGTGTGTAATTGAGAATGGAGGGAATGAAGGCTCCACTTTTATTGGGCATGGACTATCATAGATTTACTATCATTTCATTTTATTTGTAGGCAAGAAGCACATTAAGAAGATGCCATTCTTGCCCAAATTGTGATGTCAGTGAAAATTTAAAGGTACTGTTATTTAGTCACTCTTATTTTTCCCTTTACATTTTATAGTCCAGTCTTAATCCTTTTGATGCTTGATAGTTTTAATCTGCATAAATTTTAAGAAAGAACAACTTCTAGAATAATAATATTGTATAAGGTATGTTTAAAGTTAAATGTTTTTCTATTGTTTTCCAGTCTTCTTAATTTAAAAAAAATAGATTAAATCAAAGTTCTTTTTCAAGTGGATTGCATGGAATCTTTCAGCCTCAAAACAGAAGGCTATATTGTGAGTCTTCTGTTGAATTCAGAGGGAGTTGGTTAGGGTCTTTATTAATGGGAATAATCTTTACCTTGTTAATCACATATAAGTAGGACAAGACTGATGAGTAAAGTTTCACCTCTTATATTCTAAACACACTAGCATAGCAACATAGTGTTTTTCCCAGATCTAAAACACCATGCACATTTAAGGTACTATAGAAATAAATATTTCTGAAGACTTCTTAAGTTGCTTAATACAGCCATAAAGTCTATGTAACATGGTGCCCAGAAAGTGGTTGCATGTATGGCGAAGAGACGACTGCGAAACCAACTGGCAAGAGGTAGGGCTTCCCATTGCCTTGGGAAGTCAGCTCCCAAGTTGACCTGCGGAATCTCGGTTGTCGGGGGTACCCAACACTGGGGCAGGGAGCGTCTGCAGTTGCTGACTGAAATTCACATTCTTGTCAGTTTTACTGCTGCACTGCTGTTGGTCCTGGAAATATATTCAATTTCAAAACACGGTTGTTATTGTTTCTGAAACAGTTTTAGAATTTCTGATTTGCAGGAAATTTTGAAAAAATTTGTTCTGTTATTCAGAATTAAACCAAATTTTGGAAAGCTAAAATTTAGCTCAAACTCAGGGAGCCAGTGGGAGGAGTAGGACTGGGACCTCGTGGGGGAAGAGGCAAGGTGGCAGTGGAACCCCATGGCTGGGGCTATGAGTGAAGCCCCATGGAAGCTCATTGAACCCTGCAGCTTTGGGGCTGAGCTGCTGGTCCCCATCTCTGGCTTGTCAATGTCCCCAGTCCCTGCTTGTCAATGTCAGAGTGGGGGTTTCCACTGTGGCAGCAGCAAAGGGGCAGGCAGTGACTTACCCTGGTCCAGCAAATTCCTTAATGACCAGTCTCCAGGGTGCTGGACCAGTGAGGTACAACCTGTACTCCTCTCAAAGAACATTCAGTTTCCTGAGAAATCAAAGTTGGAAGTGCATTTAGCAGAAGGCAATCACAGTTCAGGGTAATTTAATTGTACCTATATTCGTCCTCAGTGTTCTCTTAAAAAGACATCCCACCTAAGCTCCTGGCTCCTTAGCCAACTTCTCTTTTGTGAGAGACCCACATCATTCTTCCTCCTGAGCAGGGTTTTTAGAGGCTATCCAGTTCTTTGCCTATATTGTGGCATCTCCGGCAAGCCAGATTGTCTTAACAAATCAGTGTCTGGGCTTTGTTTTCTTTCCGGAGGTTATAAATGGTATAACAGCCTGCAAGTATACATTACCACATAGTTTTTTCTAAGGAAGCTTATTTAATTTTAAAGTGAAAGCATTACAGAGAAGGCATATTAAAACAACAAAAAAAACCCCATGGGCTTGCATATGTTTACCAGAGATTACCCTCAACTGCAGCAAGGGCTCTTATAGGAGCCAGGATAGGTGCTGACTTCTGCTGTAGCAGCAGGGTGCTTGACATCCCCTCATTCCACCCGTTTGCTCAGATCTATATCTCTATCTCTCTTTCCATTCCCTCTCCTGAACACACTGCATCCATGCTCCTCTTGGAGCCACCAAATGCTGTGAAACAGCTGTTTTATGACACGTGGGAGGCACTGGGAAGGTGAGGAAAGAAGAGATCAGTGGGGCCACTAGTGGGCAGGAGGCACTGGGGAGAAGAAAGAAGAGGGGGGATCTTGGCTGCTAGTGGGTGGTCTGCACCCACTAATTTATCCCTGTGGGTGCTCTAGCCTCAGAGCTCCCATGTAGCTGGCACCTATGGGAGCCTATCCATCAAAGAGATTTTTCTGTGGTTACAAGTTCATACCAGCCTTTGTTCAGAACGAGAATAGCTATGAATAGTGCAGTCTTTTCTTGATGCAGCGTACTTTAATTTTGGCCTCATTTGACAGGTGATCAGTGGACAAAGGTGCCCTCAGGAGTTCACTTATGCAAATATCCAACCTTTTGAAGCTAAGGTGGGGAACTTATATTCATCTCCTACTAAATACTTCCCAGAAAATCCACTTCATATGCCCTGTAGTTTATTTTTAGCTGCTACGCTTTTCTGATCATTCATAGAATCATAGGGTTGGAAGAGCCCTCAGGAGGTCATCGAGTCCAGCCCCCTGCTGAAAGCAGGACCAATCCTAAGTAAATCATCTCAGCCAGGGCTTTTTCAAGCTGGGACTTAAAGACCTCCATGGAAGGAGATTCTACCACTTATCTAGGCAACCCAATCCGGTGCTTCACCACTTTCCTGGTGAAAGAGTTTTTCCTAATATCCAACTTAGAACTCTCTGACCACGACTTGACACCCTTGCTCTTAGTTTCTTCATGTGTCACCAATGAGAACAACCTCTGTCCATTCTCTTGGGAACCCCCTTCAGGCAGTTGAAGGCAGCTATCAAATCCACCTTCGCTCTTCTCTTGTGTAGACTAAATAAGCCCAAATCCCTTAGCTTCTCCTCATAAGTCATGTGCTCCAGCCCCCTAATCATTTTTGTTGCTGTTCACTGGACTCTGTCTAGTTCATCCACATCCTTTCTGTAATTGCGATGGGGCACCTGGAATTGATGTAATACTCTAGATGTGGTCTCACCAGTGCTGAATAAAGGGGAATAATCAGTTAACTAGATCTACTGGCAATGCTCCTACTAATGTACCCTAGTATGCTGTGAGCCTTCTTGACTACAGGGGCACACTGGTGGCTCATATCCAGCTTCTCATGCACTATAATCCTTAGGTTCTTTTCTGCAGAACTGCTGCTTAGCCAGCCAGTTCTCATCCTGTAGCAGTGCTTGGGATTACTCTGTCCTACATGCAGGGATCTGCATTTGTCTTTGTTGAACCTCATTAGATTTCTTTTGCTCAATCATCAAATTAATCTAGGTCTCCCTTAACCCTATCCTTACCCTCCAGTTTATCAACCTCTCCTCCTAATTTAGTGTCACTGGCAAATTTGCTGAGGGTGCAATCCATTCCCTTATCGGATAAAGATGATGAACATAAGCAGCCCTGGAACTGACCCTTGAGACACTCCACTTGATACCGTCTCCAACCAGACCTAGAGCCATTGATCACTACCCATTGAGCCTCAATCTAGCCACCTTACAGTCCATTTATCCAATCCATACTACTTTGACTGGCTGGCAAGAGGCTGTATCAAAAGCTTTGCTAACGTTAAGGTATGTTACATCCAATGCCTTGCCCATATCCAGACATAAAAGATACATTGACTTGTATTAATTGCAAAGTACGCCAAAGATACATACATTCAATTAAGTAGGGTTTCTCAGGGATAGTATTGGAAATTGCCATATATTTTACAAACACATTCACTAAAGAAGCTGGGGAAGGCATTGAGACTCCATCTACATCTCTGGTTCCTTGTAATAAATACTTTGGTCTGAAGATTAACCTCTCCTGTCAGCTTCAGATAATGACATATTACTGAAGAGGCTTGAATACTTTCAAAAACCACGTCACATGTGGATATAGTGTAGTTGTTTTAGATTAAATACTATTTAAATTTTTTTGAATAGTATAACTTCTATGGAATTATGTATCTTTTTCATTATTTTAAAATTAAATACTAAAATCTAGTCTATTACATTGTGTGAATTTGAATATACAATTCTTGTTTCAAATGAACATGAAATAAATTCAGCTTTCTTTTTTCCTAGACAATCAGTTCTGTTAAAAGATCAGCCTCTGCACCTGACATTTCTTCTTTCAAAGGCAAAACAGTGTTAAAGATTTCTACTAATTTCAAAACCAGCATGAAAGAGTTGAAGGTTATGAAGGAACAGATAACAGAGCCAGAGGTTGAGACAGAGATTGAGGAAAGCTCCCCTACTAAGCATCTATTGACTGAAAACTATGATGAGCCTCTACCAAAACTGGTAGACATACCAGTGGAAAGAACACCTATTTTGAACAGACAAGAGGATAGTGAAGATTACACTGTTCTGGCTGAGAAAGCTCGAAAAGCTGGGATTAAGTACATTATTTTCCCCAAAAGAAAGAAAACAAAGAAATCAAAGAAAATGATAGACTGTGGAAAATTAGAAGCTGTGGCTGAGGAATTAAAACAACCCTCGAAGATTCTTAAAAGGTTTTCTTTAATTAATACATAATGGTTTTGTAAAGCATTTATTTAAATTTGTGGTCATATTTTTGATTTTTGTATTTAATCTTTTTGAATGTGAGGTGTTACTCTGGAATATAAAATTTATGTTCAGATAGTTAAAAAGGGAGTCCTGTACTTTAATTTATTTATGGAACAGTAGTCGATGAATATTAAGTTTGAAAAGTAGTGTGACCAAATGCTTAATTTAGTTATTCTAACAGCACATCTTAAACTGAGATTGGTTTCTTTTGGTGGAGTAGAAATAAATCCTGAGGTTACAGGAAGCTGGAAATCCTAGGCTGGATTAACCTCTTGCGTTCTGTGAGGCGACACAATTTGCATCTTAGGGAAGGAGTTCTCTTTTTACTCTTCAGACTTTGTTTATATAATAATGTATATTATATAATAATATTATATATTATATACACGGTCTGAAGAGTAAAAAGAGAACTCCTTCCCTTACATGCAAATTGTGCAGCCTCACAGAATGCAAGAGGTTGATCCAGCCTATCATTTCACTTTCCTGTAACGTCACGATTTCTCTCTCTCTGTTTATATGTGATGTAGAAGAGATATGACTTTAGGTGGTGATCAAAGATTTAAAAGGTGTCAGATACTGTAAAAGAAGACTAATGCTCTTAAAAGTTTAGTGTTAGTATATGAAATAGACAACAAAATAATCCTGACGTCTGATACATATGTCTTCACTTTTGGATTAAATGGTGTGTGGAGGCTTGAGAGATACTGAAAAAATGTAAACTACTTGCTTGAACACTGCCATGAAAAATGGGCACACACTATGTAAATGGGTCCTCAGTATTGGCCTTTCAGTTTAATTTCTTCTACCAGTTATTTTTCTCTTTAGCTATCCTTCCTGGGGTATTATGAGTGACAGCGTACCTTTTCCCCTTCATGTTTAGCTCTTAGATTTTCCTCTGGTAGCATTTACTGTGATGGTACATTGAAGTGGTGGTGGGGAGAGAGAGAGAGAGAGTGTGTGTGTTTAAAAAAACTTATAAACAGAGGTTCTCTCTGCTTTTTGTTGAGATTGACATTTTTATAACCCTTTTATTGAAAAACAGGGCTTTCTGCCTTTTTCTGAGGTGCTGCATGTCCTTTACCCTGGAGACTACATTTCAGTGGTTTTGTATATATTTAGTTTTTTTTTAATTTGGGATTTTTAAGATGAAAGAGTTTGGCTAAATATAAAATATTATCTCTACTTCCGTTTTAGCACAATGTATTTTGGTGGCAGAGATAATATTACAGCTGCAGATAAAGACATCTATTTCTTTTTCATAGGTGATTGAAATAGGTTTTCAGTCTGACGCAATCAGCATATTTTGATGTTGAACATTGTCATGGTTCTCAGCTTGAATCCTGTGTATTGACTTTACAAAGAAATTATCAGTCTCGTCTGGGTTTTGGCACCCTCCTTAGTGATTAGCATGTTCCATCCGTTACAATTTGGATGATGCACTTAGATGTTCATTCTCTGGCGGTCTCAGAATCCTTTTAGTGTTTCTCATGCATCTGTTTAATCTGATCTTTTAGCTTATTATGCAGCTGTTGAATTTGGTCCTTTTCTCGGGTTTAGCTTTGTCTATCTGTACCACTGATGAGACCCTTCTGGGGACGTGTGCTTGGAAATGAGCAACAAATGCTGATTTGTTTTGGGGTGTGTCTGTCATTTAGCACACGTGTACTCACTTGTGACTAATTGGATTGTTATAAATGGCTCTTAGGCTAAAATATTACAGTTATTAAACTAGTTATGTGGTTAGTTGAATAGTTATTGATAACCAAATTCTCTGTGTCACAAATATATCTATGAACCTGTACTTAACACTATCATTTTTCCCCAACTCAGCTCTGTCTCCCTTGGAAGACTGCATATAGAGAATAAATTCAGAATCAGAGTATCTCCAGCAGTCCGACATTATCGTAGCCCCAGTCTCCCTTGTTTGTTAGATTTTGAGATATTTGCACAAAGTAAAGGTGGAATTCCAAAAGACCTCGGTGTTCATGAGTGGATCAGAGGAATCTGGAATAGCTGGTTTGATGAAACTTTCCCTCCGAGTAGGACTTCTACTGAGGAAAAAGATGCTAAAGTACTAACAGACATTAAGAAGGTGGACTCTGCAGAACAAGGAAAACCAAAGCTAGAAATAGAACTAAGAGACTCAGTGAATCCTGTTTTGAGAGAAGATATTGCTGACATTGAAGATTTGGAAACAGAAATCAACAGATTAACACTGTTAATTGAAAAGGAAGGAAATTCCTCAGCATTTCACTATTGTAGACGTGGTGCAATAAACAGAAAGATAGGCAAGTTAAAGTCAGCCATGGATGATTTGGAAAAAGTAAGTTTAATACAAAGTTTATCTGCTATCACAAACTAGGTGTTTTTGTTTTGCTTTGTTTTGTTTTTTTTTTACTCCATTGTGCATCTCAGTTCTGAAAAGCCTGGTAAAAAGCTGATCACCATCTTCTTAGCTTTTTGCCCAGAATGGGATGGTACCAAGTACATATTGGGAGAATTGAGCCCCAATTCTCAATTGGGAGAATTGCCAGCTTGAAGCTAGGCAGGTTGCAGTGGCATCTGCATGGATACTCAGTGAAAAAGGGCAAGAAAACACTTTTTGATGTTGCTTTCCAGACAGTGGGGGAGAAGAGAAGTGCACTATGGGAGGCTGATGACATACACTCAGAACCATCTATGGCACTTTTTTATCCCTTCAGACACTGGGAGCTTAATATACAGTGCAAATGGGCAGCAGAAGCTGTGGGATGGATAGCCACAGTGCGTTGCTGACAAAGTCAAAACTGCCCACCCTAAAGGAGACACGCTCAATTGATGTCATGTGCCAGTGTGGACATGCACCCTTGATTTGACAAAATCAGATGCTAAAAAATCAACCGTAACAAAATTCGACCTAATCTCCTGGTGTAGATGTACCTACAGTTTATCCTCTCAGTTCCCTATCTTTATAATCCTCCAAAGTCTTCGAAAATAGAGAGCCTTGCAGTGCGTCTGGAAGACTTACAAATCCAGAATGTAGCAGACCAGTGGCAGATATGTATACTCAAGGAAATTATCCCTATGCTTATATTAGATGAATATTACTGCACAGTGAATAAAATACATAAGAAATTATTTGCTTGGTGAGATCTCAATGTGGTAAGATCACAGTCAAGTGGTTATGTAAAGGAATCAATAATATTTCCCATAGCAATAACAATAATACAGATCATGTATTTCAACACCGGTATTTTCTTATGAACAGGGAAATGCCAATTATTTATCACCTTCAGACAAGTCAGCAATTGCAAGGTACCTTTTTGTGTTTATCCCCTATAATTCAACTAGGCTTTACTCTTTAAAAAGTAATAGACTGTGATGCCTTCCCAAGCTATCAGAGGCATAGCCTCTTAGTCTGTGTCTGCAAAAACAACAAGAAGTTTTGTGGCACCTTATAGACTAACAGATATTTTGGAGCATAAGCTTTCGTGGGCAAAGGCCTGGTTTGTCAGATACTTTGCATTGCATCTGATGAAGTTGGCCTTTGGCCACAAAAGCTTAGTCTCCAAAATACCTCTTAGATTATAAGGTGTGACAGGACTTCTCATTGTTTTTCTCAAGCTAATCATATTTCAGATTGCATATTTTTGAAATTCAGGACAATCCTGCCTACGCTTAAACACATTCTTAGTTTGAAATATGAGTGACTTCAGTAGAGCTTCTCATGTTCTTAAACACATCCATAAGTGTTTGCAATATGGGGACTTCACATTTTATGTGCATAATAGCTGTATTTCAAATATGTAGAACTTTATTCTCTACAGTACAGAGTCCTTGACATCCTCTGTATTCAGGAACTTCTAGCTCATTTAAAAAACTCCTACCACTACCTAAATAATAAATCATTTGCTTCACATTTTCTTTTGCAGGCCATAAGTTTAGAACCACTTCTACTTAATGCTTATTGGCACAGGCATTTGATTTTCCTTATTCAAGAAAAAAATCAAGCTGCTTTGGATGATCTGAATTTTATAATAAAATGGAACAAAAATAATGCAGGTAAGTATCTATTGATATATGACTGAATTTTTTTAAAAGAGATCTTTTTCTCACAAATGCTGTTTCTTCAGTTGTATTAGGCCCCTGTATTGCAAAGACTAATGGACACACCTAACTTTATGCACCAAGTAGTCTCATTTCTTCTGTACACTTACTTGTAGTTTATGAAGTTTTGTGTTAGTGTAAATATTTGAAAGATTGGGGCCCAAATCAGTATTTCTAAAGCAATAACTAACGCTGGGTCTGCACAGCACAGCTTTCCCAGTAGGTCCATGTTAATGAGCAGCCTCCAAATTGCAAATGGCTGCTTATTAGCAAGATCCTCTGGCTCATTAGCATTGCTGTGAGAGAGCTTGGTCTTGGCAGAGTGGGGTGCCAGCAGTAAAGAGGCCATGTGCATGTGCCCCTGCCGGCAAAAAGCCCCTCTTGTCGCCAGACCCTTATGTCTGAATTTTGCCCTCAGGATAGGAAGGGGAAGGAAGCTTAACATCAGTACGGCTTGGGCTTGGGCTTTGGCTCTGGGCTGCAGCAACTCTAATACTGGCCTTGGTGATTCCATTAAAATGGGTTCATGACTCACTTTGGGTTCCACACACACATACAAGTAAAGAACCTCTGGGCTAGGGCTTTTCCTTGTTCCAGGAAATTCTGTTCAGATCATTCTGAGATAGCTATTGTTAACAATTGCTATTTTCTTTTTCTCTCTTCTGTTCCTTGGGAAAATTTTGGCAGCATGCCAAGATAATAAACATTTCAAATTGATATGTTCTCACTGCTGCCAAAGGAGCTGCAGCAGGTGCTACTCGCTGTGCCTGGGAGTTCCCAGAGCAGCTATAGCAGCATGGGTGAGGCTCAGTATTCTACCTCTCAGATCCCTCTAGATCCAGGCACTACAAGCAATTGCAGATCCTTCAACTCTTAGGCTACGTCTACACGTGCACCCAACATCGAAATAGCTTATTTCGATGTTGCGACATCGAAATAGTCTATTTCGACGAATAACGTCTACACGTCCTCCAGGGCTGGCAACGTCGATGTTCAACTTCGACGTTGCGCAGCCCGACATCGAAATAGGCGCAGCGAGGGAACGTCTACACGTCAAAGTAGCACACATCGAAATAAGGGAGCCAGGCACAGCTGCAGACAGGGTCACGGGGCGGACTCAACAGCAAGCCGCTCCCTTAAAGGGCCCCTCCCAGACACACTTTCATTAAACAGTGCAAGATACACAGAGCCAACAACTAGTTGCAGACCCTGTATATGCAGCACGGACCCCCAGCTGCAGCAGCAGCAGCCAGAAGCCCTGGGCTAAGGGCTGCTGCCCACGGTGACCACAGAGCCCCGCAAGGGCTGGAGAGAGAGTATCTCTCAACCCCCCAGCTGATGGCCGCCATGGAGGACCCCGCTATTTCGATGTTGCGGGACGCGGATCGTCTACACGTCCCTACTTCGATGTTGAACGTCGAAGTAGGGCGCTATTCCCATCCGCTCATGGGGTTAGCGACTTCGACGTCTCGCCGCCTAACGTTGATTTCAACTTCGAAATAGCGCCCAACACGTGTAGACGTGACGGGCGCTATTTCGAAGTTACTGCCGCTACTTCGAAGTAGCGTGCACGTGTAGACGCAGCCTTAGAGTGACAAACAGAGAAACACGGGCTTCTGCAACTAGCCAGCTGAATCCAGCATGTGGCCCCAACCTCTGTCCTCCCCGGGCACTATATGGGGCAGTAAATTTCTCACCTCCGGGGTAAGAGAGACAAACCAGGCTTCCCTAGTCATTGTCTGGACCAACAAATAGCCCCAGAAACCCATTCTCTGTTGTGGAGGCTCCATATGGGGCAGGAGCTCCCCAGTTCCCAGGTAGGATGGGGGGGAGAGGGAGAGAGGAAGGTGGACCAGACTCCCCACAACCACCTCCTGTCCCAGTGGTCTGTTTCCTCCCACAAACTGCAATATCTCAAAACTGGACACTGTAGGTCCCAGGGTTCCTGAACCTAACCCCCTGCTCTGGACTCCCAACCTTGTCCCACCCACTCCATCCTCTCTCCCAGCATCCCAGGCCATCCTGAGCCCCCTCTCCAAGCTCATTACATCTTCTCACCCCAGAAACACCCCACATGAGAGTTCTGACTGTCCCTAGTACTCACCCACCCACCATCCTGGCTGCAACCGGCCACCCTTGTCTCCATGGCCCATGAACCAGTCAGTGCACATCTTGCCACCAACAGCCAATAAACTCTCTTACCAAGTGGGTTCCTAACTCCTAGCTGGAGTGAGAGGGTGTGGGCTAGCTAGGAAAGGGCCCAGTTACAGTGGCCAGCTATGCTCCTTGCATTTGCAGGGCCCTGTCTTGTGCAACTGTAGCTTGGGAGAGGACTACAGGCTGTCAGCATGAGTTCTACACCCTGACTGGGCACTGCACAGCCAGAGAGGAGCAAGACAGGCCAGGGACACTCACCATCCCTCAGGTGGCTTAGCTTATGTCCACCACTTGCTGCACCCTGACCCACAGTGATGATCGCTGAACCTGCTGGGGAGTTTACCTCTTGGGCACTACTGTCTTCTAGTCATTGGACTGTTGGGGTCTGGCCAATACTTCTGACTGGAGACTGTACAGGTGCCCTAAACACCAGATTTCTGGTTGAAAACCAGACACTTGGCGACCGTAGGTGATACTGTTACATTTTTTTTTAAATCTTCCATTGCCAACTAACCAACCAACAGAAACCTAAGGGATTGCATACAATAAAACCTACATGAAAAGAACGTTATTTAAGTTGCACTTGAGTGTTAAGAAATAACAAATTTACAGTTGTCCATGCATCCTGAGTTTTGTCCCCTGGTATACAGTTCTTTTGTTATAGGACCATGTCCTATTTGCGCCCAAAGTTCTATGTTGAAAGCATGAGGGGACAAAACTAAGGGTGCAGAGGCAACAGTAAACACTATCATTGCCCAGATTTTGAGTCCTGTCTTTTCAGTGGTCTTTTAATGTACATTTAGTGTACTATTAAATTTTGGGGTGGAGGTGTATACACACAGACACGTACGTTTTTCTTCCTTTGGGGTTCCTTTGCAGAAAAATGTGTACCTTCCACTTTCTTCTCTTAGCTGTCCTCCTTCTAGTCTATGTGTTTCTGCCAGGGAGTGATATCAATGTTGAATCGTTGCAGCTTGTGGGAGATAATGTTGTGTTTCTTCCAGGTTGCTAATTGTCTGGGTTGTCCATTGGAGTCCGAATAGTACATGTTCCAAAATTAACTGTTCGATTTCGACCACATGGAGGTGAACCCACTGGACTCAGTTTTCCCGTCAGGGGGATTGAGGTCTACTGTGTTTAGGGCACCTTTTCTAGCCCCCTCCCCATGTGGGGCGAGCAGGATGGATCCTAAATAGGGCTGCTCTGTCATGGGTGCAGCAGCCAGACTGTTGTACCACCTCAGTCCTTGAAAATAGAACACCTAATACATAAATGCACCAGCTACATGCTGGTTCATGACTAAAAGCTTCCAGATTTCACAATCCTGCTCCCATCGCCATTCACTAGTTGCTGTAGGGCTTACGTTTAGGAGAGTAGTACACAGAGGAAGACACCTGTGCATGGTTTCTTTTAACATGGGGGGACTGTTGCACTGATGCCACCACATGGTACTCGTGGGATAGAAAACGCAGGTCCAATGGCATGGAATCCATGACAATTGGAAGTCTCCTGTCTGCTGCAGCCTTCATCTGCCTTCACAGCCATTGAAGCATTACCTTTGCTATCTTCCACCTGTTCTGCCATTGAGGACTTTTAAGGTTCTTCTTTGTCTGGACCTCCCCCTTGATCTTACCACCATGGGTGACCCTGTTGGGAGCATGACACTCCCTGCAACATCACTCTCAGGTTCATGGGAACACACAAGCCCATATGTACGTGCACACACATAAAATAAACTTCACATGTGTACTCTTGGTAAGCTTTTTTCTCGACAACAATGTTGTCTTTAAAATGATTTGGACCACTTTGAAGTGCTTCATGTTAATTTGAGTTTCCAAAGACTTTCAATAACTGAGAAATTTTACGCAACCTGTTAGCCAAGACTATGGGGTTATGAGGACTGGGAGCAAAGCTGAAGTTCTAGACTTCTGTAGTGTATCACGCAGAGTGAAAAAGAATTGGTTATGCTTTATTTTCATGCTTGTGGTTTTTTTTGAAACTGACAGAAGAATTATCAATATTTTGTTCTGCTAAATGTTGTATTTTATATTTTATTGGTTCTAGATGCATATCTGTCGAAAGCTGAAATTTATAGGAATCAAGGCAATAATGCATTGGCCATCATAAATTTCACTTTAGCTGTGAAATGCAACCCTACAGATGATGACATTTATTTCAGGAGAGCTGAGTTGTTAGAAGAAGAAGGGGAATTATTATTGGCAATGGATGATTATGCAAAAGTAGGTTTTCTTTTTTGTAGTGTAACATTATTGCAGTAACATCACTGAGTATCAAGTATGTGGAATGCTCTGGCATGTAGCTTGTATCCTTTTAAAGAAAGAAACAAATACACATTCAGTGTGAGTGGAGTTAGTACAGAATTTCTGTAATTTATCTTAGAGAATGACACATAGTTAAATTAAGAGTCAGTTTATAAGATTAACTAGCTGATTATGTTCACTTTTAAAGTAACGGCAAAAGAATGGCAAAAGAAATTAAAGGATAAAGAATTTTTTAAAAGAATCGAAGGCCGTTTATATTTAAAAATAGTGTGTGTTCTTTGGTACCTTTTCATTTCAGATTTTTAAATGATTGGAAAATAACCATTATGCAAATATTATGTGTATCTTATTTTTTCAATGTAGTGTTTTCAATATAACCCAAAAAGAACAGATGCACTTATGAAACATGGAGTACATTTCTTTGAGAAATCAATTTGGACTATAGCTCTTCAGGATTTTACAGCTTTGATTAAGGAAGACCCCAGCAATGTTCAAGCAAGGTAAAATATATAGTCTGCAATTATTAATTAATTATTAACATAGGTTTATTAAAAATATACTAAAAATTAAACTATTCAGGTGGCCAACAGAGACCTGTCTCTCCTTCAGACCTGCCTCTGTCAGTCTAAGCAAAAATTTCAGCCTGTTTCACTGACATCTCCTTGTGAATGTCTAGCCATCAGTTTATGCTCAACATGGCTGAAACAAAGATCTTAATCTCTTACCCCATAATCTTTCCCATTACCTTCTTATTTTGACCATGGTTGTTAGCCGAATGGCCAGGTAATGCGTGGTGTGTGTGTGTGTTATCACATCTGAGTCTTTAACTGCTAGGAGAGCTTGTCCCTTTGCAGCGAGCAGCCAAAACTGACTGATGGATGCCCCAGAGATCCACCCGAGACTTTAACTGCTAGGTCAGACTGTCCCTTCGCAGTGGGCAGCCAGGGAGGCTGATGGGTGCCCTGGGAATCAGCTCCGTGGAGGCAGCATGATTCAGCGCCCAGCTTTTACTGCACCTTACCACTGACCAGGCTGAATATAGCCAAACCGGCTAAGGTTCTTTGTTTGTATTTGGCCGAGTTACAGCAACTAGAAGGAGTCAGGCTGAAGCTTAAACATGGTTACTATTTATTACAAAGCAGAAATGAAAATATTATTGGTAACAGAATTATATAAAGTCTTAATGGTTACAGCTGCAGGAAAAGTTAGATAAAATCTTAATGGTTACACTGTTATTGCTCTATTTACTTAACTACTAGTAGGATGATACAAATGACATATCAGTCAGAAGAGTTACCCATGTGAGGACCAGACTCCTCAGCCTAAAGAGCTCTTACTATTAAATGTGCACAAAATACATTGCAGGTATAATTCTCACCCCTGCGTCCTTTGACTCCGGCATAGCCAACATCGTTCACTGTGTCCCTTGGGAAGAACAAATACAAGGAGAGCGTTCCCTGGATCCTCGGGAGGCAAAGACCTTACCCGACTGGCAGGTGTAGGTAATTGGAGTTCGGTTACAGTAGGCTGCCGGGCCCCTCTTTTATACCCCCTTGGGGCATGTATAGTCTTCCTTATCTATAAGGTACCAATTGTACTGGTTCATCTTTGTGACACCAGTGCTTACAAGGCAGTTACACTTGTAAGGCAGAGATAACTAGATTTATAGAAATGGGGCAAACTTTCACACGGGCAGTAAAATTCCCCTCCTGGGACAAAAGTGAGGGTGAATCAATTATCAATACCAGCCAAGGGCAGCTTGAAGCCCTGAGACCGTTGGCTAGACCGTTAGCCCTCTTATTGGTATTCTCCAGTCCGGGTCATGCTGACATAGCACATCTGTGTTTGTGAGGCACCAGCAGATAGTGTTTGAGATTAGCGCATCTGTGCTCTCAAAACATTCCAAGACTGTGCTGTTTCTTTGTGCTGTGTGCTCTGAGGCACCTAAGAGGGGCAAGATGGAGTAAAGCAGGGGGATTCTGTCTGGTTACAATGGTGGACAATCCCATTATTCTATATGCCACTCAGGTCCATAATTTGGGTATCATTTTTGACTCCAATCTCTCTCTTTCTAGGACCTCACATCCAGGCTAAATGTAGTTCTTGCAGATATTTCCAAGTGCTTTTATATTGTTGATTACACTGTAGGTGTTTGCATCTCCCAAGCGTCAGTCCTGGAGGGTTTTCCCTATTCAGATAAAAGTTTACTCTGTAATACCCAATGGTTCTCATTTTTGTCACTTATGCTTTTTAATGTTTTTTATTTCACTTAAAAATGTTTAGTTCTTAAATTTTTTTTTTAAGTCAGCAGGGCCTCCAGCCTCTGGGACCAGGGGAACCTGTGCCAATATCCCTGAGTTTTTCACCTAGCTCAGGCTGCAGAAAGCCTGTGCCTGTCAGCGATCATCATTTGCATTGTTTCAAGTGCTTAGGCAAGGGTCACTTTAGAGTGAGGTGCATTATTTGTTGTGGTTTCAAGGCAAGGACAGAGAAGGGCAGGAAAGAGTATCTTCATTGCATCCTCATCAAGACTACTCTTAGGTTGGTGTTGAAACTTCCTTGGTTTTCCAAAGGTAGTTCTTCAGTGACTCCTTTACCACAGGTATGACTGCAAACAGGAGCTGCAGGAGAGCACTGTCTCCAGGACTGTTTTCTCTGAAGTCCAAGACTTTTCTTCTGAAGTCCAAGACAATTCTAGCCTCCAAAATAAAACAAAAGACTGTTCTAGTGCTAGTGGTAGAGACTGCTGTTTGGTTTGCAGCTTCCCTGTGCTGGCTTATACAGAAAAACTTGAGGCATAAAGGCTGATGCCCTCTGAGACCATCAAGATGAGCGACTTCTCCAGCTGCAATGAAGCAGTCATTTCTGCTCACTGTGAGACAGGAACTCATGTCTGTACTGACTACACCCAGAGTCTTAGGCCATAGCCAAGCACTCATTTTGCCTATTGCTACCATTGTCACTCATCAAGAGCCAGCTTATGTCTCATTCAGCTCTTCAGGCAGAACAGGAAGTGTCCCATTTGTATTCCAAGGCAGGTCACACCCCCAGATCAATATTAAACACCACTTGGGTTCCATGGGATGGGAGTCTCCTCTATGCATACCCACCAGTACCTCTGATTCCAAGCAGAATTATCAAGCTCAAGCGAGATCATGACAGAATGCTTTAGTTTGGCAAAGATGGATGTGCTGTTCAAACCACCACAAACTGTCCACTCAGGAACCCATACTGCTACTGATAATCAGAGGCCTCCTAACACAGAACTGTCATTGGTGCTGCACCCACGTCCCAAAGTACTGCATGTCAGTAGTTGAATACAGAAGCAGCACTTTACTCGGTGGCAGTCCTGAGTGCTGAGAACAGCAGAGAATCTTCTGCAGGAATTCCTTACTAAGTATTTTAGGTGATGAGCTATTTTGTTAGTCTTTAAAGTGCTACTTGACTGCTTTTTTGTTTTGATAGAATACAGACTAACACAGCTGTCTCTCTGTTACTTTGTGGAAGCCTTTTGGCATCTGGATGGCCTATATAATATGTTCTCCTGTTGCCCTGCTCAGACTAAAATTCAAATAATGCTGTACTGTCTCATGCAACTTAAGGAACCAGATCTAATAATTACCTCTATTAAGATGTGTCAGGCACCCATCTCAGCATTCCACCCTTGCACAGATACGACTTTTTATTCACCATATCATGAGCACATTCCTGAATGATCCAAATAGATTTTCTCCATCTAACTAGGACCCAACTCCCACTGCCCAAATGGATTCTCTTTTTAAGCCTTTAACATCAAATTTATTTCTACAATTGTTAGTGAAGGTAGCTTTGCTAGTGTGGGAGAGTACATTGGTCACAGCTCCACCATACACAACTTTCTACAAGGGCAAGTTTCAACTTGGATTGCACCATAAGAACAGCTATAATGGGTCAGACCAAAGGTCCATCTAGCTTATTATCCTATCTTCTGACGGTGGCCAATGCCAGATGCCTCAGAGGAAATTAACAGAACAGGTAACCATCAAGTGATCTATCTCCTGTTATCCATTCACAGCTTCTGGCAAACAAAGGCTAGGGACATCATGGCTGCGTCTACACGTGCACGCTACTTCGAAGTAGCGGCACCAACTTCGAAATAGCGCCCGTCACGTCTACACGCGTCGGGCGCTATTTCGAAGTTAACTTCGACGTTAGGCGGCGAGACGTCGAAGTCGCTAACCTCATGAGGAGATAGGAATAGCGCCCTACTTCGATGTTCAATGTCGAAGTAGGGACAGTGTAGACGATCCACGTCCCGCAACGTCGAAATTGCCGGGTCCTCCATGGCGGCCATCAGCTGGGGGGTTGAGAGATGCTCTCTCCAGCCCCTCAGCTCACTGGTGGCCACGTGGAGCGGCCCCTTAAAGGTCCCCTCCCCTGCCCTGACTGCAGGAGGCTGAGGCAACGTGCAGGCTCCTGCCTGCACCCGCGGTGAGCCTGCACAGCCCTCAGCCCCTGACACCAGCCATGGCTGCCCAGCAGCCCCCCCAGCGCCCCCAGGGGACCCCCCCCAAGGGCAGCCAGACCAGCCAGGGCAGCCAGAGGGCCACGCAGTCTGGGAAGCGGCAGCGGGGCCCCTCTTGGACGGAGGCCGAGATGCGGGACCTGCTGGGGCTCTGGAGTGAGGAGGAGGTGCTCCAGGTAATGGGGAGCAAGAGGCGGAACGCAGATGCGTTCGCTCGGCTGGCCGACGGCCTGGCTGCCCGGGGTCACCCTGCCCGCACTCCTGACCATGTTCGCAGTAAGGTCAAGGAGCTGCGGCAGGGTTACGCCCGGGCCCAGGATGCGGCCAGCCGATCTGGGGCCGCCCCCGTCACTTGCCCCTTTTACAGGGAGCTCAGGGACATCCTGGGCTCCCGGCACACCTCCTCCCCTCCGGCCACCCTTGACACCTCGGCTGACGAGCCCGAGCAGGCCCTGCAGCCGGACTCCGCCCCGGAGGCAAGCCCCGCACCCTGGGGGCCCCCCCCGGAGGCCATCCCCGGGACATCGCGGCAGGAGGAGGAGGAGGAGGAGGAGGGGGGGGGCTCCTCCTCTGCAGAATCCAGCCTGCAGATCCTCCTCCTGCCATCCCGGAGCAGCAGCAGGGCCTCCGACCCCCAGGGATCTCCGGACCGTGGGAGCGGACCCACAGGTAGATACCCCTCTCTGGTGGACACCCCGGGGCTTGAGGGGCGGGGGGAACAGAGATGTGTCCAGGGCCCCCCACACGCTCACATGGCCATGGCCCCAAGGACACCAGGGCCATGGCCCTCACAGCACTGCAGCCATCAGCCCCTGCCCCCCGCCACCCTGCATGACAGTGCCATGCCCCATCCCCGGGCCAGGGGGGAGTGGAACCTCGAGGGGCCCCCGGGCGGAGGGGGTGGGACACCCCGCAGCAGCAGCAGCATGTGATGGAGTGGGGGGAGTGCCAAAGGGAGACTCAGGCTACATATGAGCCACCAGAGCCGAGGAGCTCCCAGGGCCAAAGGAGGATCCTGGCGCTACAGCTGGCAGGTGACACCTCTGCCCTGAGCAAACAGGAGGGAGGAGCTGAGCTGGCTTGGAATTGGGGGGCGAGGGCCGGGGCCACAGGTAGAGGCTAGGGGAAGGGAGAGCTGGTAGGCAGCCAGCCAGAGGAGGGGGAAAGCTGCATCCCAGAGGGGCCCCCCTTGGGGTCTTCTCCCCACGACAGGTTGGAAGGACTGTCTCTTCCGACAGCTGGTGCTGTCACTCCTGCCAGAAACTGGCCATCTGTGGCCTAAGAAAGCTCTCCTGCTCTCAGACCCTGCGGGGTGAAGTGAGAGTCGCTCCCACCAGGGGACGGGGTGCAGGGCAGGGGGACCCCTGAACCCCATCCATCACAGCAGCATCTCCCGGGGACGGGGATGGGGAACCTGCAGCACAGGGCGGGGGGGCCCACGGCCACGGCTCGGGGCCCACACTAACGCCTGTCTCCATTCTTCTTTCCCCCCTCCTCTCCTGTGTCCTGCACCTGCACCTGCACCATCCGAAGGACCGGAAGAGAGCGCCGGCGAGGCCTCGGTTGTCCCGGAGAGCCCTCTGGGACCCTCGCTCCAGGGCAGCCCCTCGGCTGAGGAACGACCGGCCCCGCGGAGGGCCAGACGGCGGACCCCGCGCCTGCTACCGGCGGTGGCCACGGACCCCCAGCTGCTGGCCATCCTCCGCCGGCAGCTGGAGGTGTCGGAGCAGCACCTCCGGCTGCAGGAGCAGGAGCAGGCGCTGGCCTGGCGCAGGGAGGCATGGGGGGCCTATATGGAGACCATCAAACGGCTGGTTGACTACCTGGCCCCCCATGCCGTGCCGGCCGAGCCACCGCCCGCCATGCCCGCTCCTGCAGCCCCACCACCAGCTGCTCCAGCCGTCGCCGGGCCGTCCGCCGTCGCCCCACCACCTCCCCGCGAGGGCCACCACGCCGAGGGACCCCTGGAGCCACCCGAGACTCGCCGGCGCCGCTACCTTCCGGTGGAGCCCGCTCCCACCCAGCTGCGGACCAGACTGCAGGCCTGGCGGAGCTCCCGGCCGGGCACACCCAGTGCTGGGCTGTAGGGGCGAGGGGCCCGGGACGTGGCCCCCCCCCCTTGTTGGGCATAGTTTTTGGTGGACTGGTTTCTGTTGGTGTTGCCCCTGTTTGCCCCGTCCCCCCTCTGTAAATAGTTCGCCCCATTCTCCTCCCTGCTTTGCTTTTTTGTTGATGGTGCACACTTTTTTATTTGCTTTGTGGTTGTATTGTTTTATTTGTGCCCATCTTGATTTGCTTGAACGTTTGTCCCTCCTTCTTTTTGGTTTCTGTGTCAGATATTTATTTTTTCAAAAAAAAAAAAAAAATTCGTTAAGACAAAAAAAACGTTTACGTTCACCCACAAGTTCGTGCTGTCATTTCTCCTGGACGGGGGCAGGGGCATGGTGGGGTGCTCCATGGTGTTGGCGTTGGGGCAGGAGTGTGGGGGAGGAAGGGGCGGGCAGTAGGGGGCCTGGCCAGAGTTCACCCCGCGGCCTGTTGCTCGAAGTGGGCCCGCAGGGCCTCCCGGACCCGGGTCCCCTCTGGGTCCACCTGCCGACTGGGGGCAGCAGGTGGCTGCACATGTGCCCTGGCAGCCTCGGCGGCCCAGCCCTGAAGAAAGCTCTCCCCCTTGCTCTCCACGAGGTTGTGCAGGGCGCAGCAGGCACCCACAATCTGGGGGATGTTGTTGGGGCTGGCATCCAGGCGGGTCAGGAGACATCGCCAGTGTCCCTTCAGGCGGCCGAATGAGCGCTCCACCACCTGGCGCGCACGGTTCAGGCGCTCGTTGAAGCGCTCCTGGCTGGCGGAGAGGTGGCCCATGTAGGGGCGCATGAGCCACGGCCGGAGGGGGTAGGCCGCATCCGCGAGGATGCAGAAGGGCATGGTGGTGTCCCCCAGAGGGATCTCCCGCTGGGGGATGTAGGTCCCCGCCTCCAGCCGGCGGCACAGGCCCGAGTTGCGGAACACCCGGGCGTCGTGGGTGCTGCCAGGCCAGCCCACGTAAACATCCTGGAACCGTCCCCGGCTGTCCACCAAGGCCTGCAGGACGACTGAATGGTAGCCCTTCCGATTGAGGTATCGGCCGCCACTGTGGTCCGGGGCGCGGATGGGGATGTGAGTCCCATCCAGAGCCCCGAAGCAGTTGGGGAAGCCCAGGGTGGCAAAGGCGGCGACAGTGGCCTGTGGGTCCCCCAGCCTCACGAGCCTGTGCAGGAGCATGGAGTTGATGGCATGCACGACCTGCAGAGAAAGCACATGGGACAGCCCCAATGAGGGGTGAGCAGGGTGTGCGTGGCCCTGCCCTGCCCTGGCCCCCCTGCCCTGCTGTGCCCTGCCCTGCCCTGCCCTGGCCCCCCTGCCCTGCCCTGGCCTCCCCCTGTGGGTTCTCTTACCTCCATGAAGACAGCCCCGACGGTGGCCTTTCCGACACCAAACTGCTGGCCCACGGATCGGTAGCTGTCCGGAGTGGCCAGCTTCCAGACAGCGATGCCGACCCATTTCTCCACAGGGAGGGCACGCCGCATGGCAGTGTCCCGGTGCCTGAGAGCGGGGGTGAGCCACTGGCAGAGCTCCAGGAATGTCTGGCGGGTCATCCTGAAGTTCCGGAGCCAGTGGTCGTCGTCCCACTCCCCAAGCACCAGCCGCTCCCACCAGTCTGTGCTGGTGGGGTAGCTCCACAGCCGCCGGCGTGTGAGGCGGGGGGTGGAGCAGGGTGCTGCAGGGGTAGGGGCTGAGCCCTGCTGCCCTGGGGGCATCTCCTCCCCTAGGGCAAGAAGGTGCTCAGCTGCCCACAACATGGCATGAGCCAGGGCAAGCCCTGCTCCTGCCGGGAGGGCTGGGTGGACCTCTAGCTGCTGCTGCTGCTGCTGCTGCTGCTGCTGCTGGGGGTCCATGACTGCGGCGCTCGGGGTCTGTGTGCCTATATGGCTCCTCAGACCGCGTGCTGTGCAGGCTGAGTGTATGTGGGAGGGGCCCTTTAAAGGAGTGGCTAGCTGTTGCCCCGGAAGCGCTAGTCCGCCCTGTGACCCTGTCTGCAGCTGTGCCTGGCATCCCTATTTCGATGTGTGCTACTTTGACGTGTAGACGTTCCCTCGCTGCGCCTATTTCGATGTTGCGCTGAGCAACGTCGAAGTTGAACATCGACGTTGCCGGCCCTGGAGGACGTGTAGACGTTATTCATCAAAATAGACTATTTCGATGTCGCAACATCGAAATAAACTATTTCGATGTTGGCTGCACGTGTAGACGTAGCCCATACCTGCTAATAGCCATTGATGGACCGAAATGCTATAAACTTACCTAGTTCTTTTTTGAACCCTATTGTTGTTTAGGCCTTCATAACAGCGAGGTTGCACCCCATGTTCTTTATGGAAATATGCTTACGAATATGCATAGCTGGAAGACAATTTATGTAAAATACATCTTATAACATATCATTAGCAAAATTGTAATCTGCTGAATGACTATATTCCATTTGTGTGCATGGATCATTTCTGTAATTAAAGTTACAAACATGAAGTAGAAACCTTCTTCCTAGACATACATAGAGAGTGACACTGGTAGTACTCAAGGAGCTTAATGGTCCAGTGTTCAACACAATGACCTATGAGTTTTCTTGTTGTCTCTGTAAGCCTGGCCCTATAGTTGGTCATGCTGAGACCAGATCACCTGATGCTGGAACCTATTTCAGATGACGTATTTTTCCACTGGAAGTGGGAAAAAATTCAAACTGAATGTAAAGGATTCCTGCTGTTAGTAAAGGGTATATAAAGGTGGGAAACCATTACAATAAGGGCTCTGACCAGATGTGAAGAGACCCCTATTTACCACCCAAAATGACTGCTGGCAACAGCTAAGACTGAATGAATATAAGGGGAAGGATCAGGCCCAAGTTGGGAGGCTTCCTATCTCATGAAAAAATATGATTAAAACCAAAGGTGGAAAAAGTGTGCACGCGTACACACACACAACACATATACGCGCGCACACAGTAACTCTGGGTACTTTTCCCACCTTTGATTAAAATGACTGTTAAGCTAAGAAATTAGTTTCCTGTAAAAGAGGTTTTTTGTTTTTTGTTTTGTTTTTTGAGTATTAGGCTTAGCTGTTTTGTTTTATTTTGCTTAGCAATTTACTTTCATCTATCTGCTATTACTTGCAACCACTTAAGTCCCACCTTTTATGCTTACTAAAATTACTTTTTTTATTAATAAATCCAGTGTAAACCCTTGTTAGCAGGGGCAGGGACAGCAGCTGTGCATATCTATGCCATTGATAAAGGAGATGAATTTCTTTATGAGCTCATTCTGTATAAACTGTATACGTAGCGGGACAGATTTATTTGGGGTTTTGATCTCATTTGTGAAGGCTGTGCACCTGGATGGTGTTCCAAGTCCCTTTGACTGAGTGATCTCAATGTGTGTGTTGCTGTGCTGTGGGCTGTGAGCCCACCTCTGTGCCAACAATGGAGGAGACTGGTGAGTTTAACTCATCAGGTCAGGATGGTGAGGTGCCCCATAGGGCAGGCATGCAGGCAGGCAGTTCAGTGGTATTTCTGTACATCAAGTGGCAATCTCAAAGGAGAGCTCTGTGTCTGAACCCATCAGAACAATATCCTCTGGTAAGGCGTTCCACAAGTTGACTGAGCGTTGTGTGAAGAAATAATTCCTTTTGTTGCTGCCTATTAATTTAATTTGGTGACCCCTAGTTCTTGTATTATGACAGGAATAAATAACATTTCCTTCTTTATTTTCTCCAAACCAATCATGATTTTATGAACCTCTATCATATTCTCCCTATTATTAGTCATCTCCTTTCCAGTCTGAATAGTCCCAATTTTAGTAATTTCTCCTCCCATGAAAAGATTTCCATAATCCTGATTTTTGTTCCCCTTGTCTGTACCATTTCCACTTCGATGTATCTTTTTTTGAGATGAGGCAACCATATCTTCATGAAATATTCAAGATGTGGGCATATCATAAATATGTACAGGCAATATGATATTTTCTGTCTTTTTATCTATTCATTTCTTAATTATTCCAAACATTCTGTTAACCCTTTTGATTGGTACTTCATGTTGAGTGAATGTTTTCAGAAAACTATCCACAGGGACTCCAAATTCCTTTTCTTGAGTAGTTAGAACTAATTTAGACCCCATCAATTTATATTTATAGGTGGGATTATGTTTTCCAATGTGTATTACTTTGCATTTATCAACATTGAATTTAACCTTCAATTTGTGTTGCTATTTGTTCTTCAGTTCTGTAAGCTACCTTTCTAGCTTTTTGCAATCTTCTTTTGACTTAACTATCTTGAACAGTTTTGCATCATTAGTAAATTTTACTGAATAGGAGTGGTCCCAATACAGGCCCCTGATGGACATCACTCTTTATCTCTCTCCATTCTGGAAACTATTTATTTCCACCCTTGCTTCCTGTCTTTTTACCCAGTTATTGGTCCATGACCGCACCCTCTCTCTTATCCCATGACAGCTTATTTTGTTTAGAAGCCTTTGGCAAGGAAGCTTGTCAAAGGCTTTCTGAAAATCTAACTACACTATATCCATTGGATCCCGCTTGTCCTTGTTGACCTCCTCACAGCATTCTAGTAGATTGTTGAGTGATGATTTCCCTTTACAATAGCCATGTTGACTCCTCCATAACAAATTACATTCATCTGTGTGTCTGATAAATCTGTTCTTTAGTTTCAACCAATTTGCCTGGTACTGATGTTGGGTTTACCAACCCGTAACTGCCAGGGTTGCCTCTGAGGCCTTTTTTAAAAAAAAAGGCATTATGTTAGGTATACTCCAGTCATTTGATACAGAAGCTGATTTAAATGATACCTTATGAACTAGAGTTATGAGCTACAGTCCCATTTACTTCATTTGGGACTTGGGCTGGTGCAGTTGCCTGTTCATATGGATCACTTTGCAGGATTTGAACAATTCAGAATTAATTTGTCACTGTTGATTTAAACAAGGAAGAAAGTACTTCTGACTAAAGAAATAATGGCAGTTTTAGTGGAAATAAGAGTTAACACTTATTGTAGCCTTTGGCTTTTCCTTCAAATAATTACTTTAAGACTGTGCAACAAAAAAACAAATTTAAGAACTATTACTTCTAAGCTGTTCCTAATATTCATATTGTAGATTGCTTCATATTTTTTCTTTTTGTAAGTGTAATTTTTCTATAGATAATTACATATAAGGATAAATTATTTTTTCTGTACTAGGTTATATCGAGGAAGAACATATGGCAAACGACAGCAGTATAAACATGCAGTGGAAGACTTTTCTGCTGCAGTTCATCTAGACCCCTCTGATTGGTTAGCTTTCTATTACAGAGGTTGCATACTGCGAAAGGTTGATCCAAAGAGAGCTCTGCAGGACTTCAGTGTTTCTGGTATTTTTGATGTTTTTAAATTTATCAATGTCTCTGCATTGTTGACTTTTACAAAATAGACATTCTCCATCAGTTACCACACCATGGTGATGAGGTGTCACAGGTATTTCTGAGTGTCAGTGATGAAAGGTTAAGAAGTAGATTACAGAGTGTCTCAGTGATCCGTACTGGTACGTATTGATCAAGATATTCATAAATGAACTGGAAAAGGGGGTGAGTAGAGAAGTGGCAACATTTTCAGATGATGCAAAGTTAGTCTTGATCGTTAAGTCCGTAACTGATTGTGAAGAATTAAAAGGCAAAACTAGGTGAGTGGGAAAGAAAGTGGCCAATTAAATTCATGGTTGGTAAATGCAAAGTAGCACACATGGGAAAAAATCCCAATTAAATATACAAAACAATGGGGTCTAAATTCAGCTGTTACCACTCAAGAAAGGTCTTGGATCCATTGGGATAGTTCTCTGAAAATATCTGCTCATTGTGCAGTATCAGTCAAAAAACAAAAACAAAACAACCTCTAAGAGAATGTTAGGAACCTTTAGGAAAGGGATAGATAATATGACAGAAAATATCAAAATTTTACTATGTAAATCCATGACACATACTTCACTTCTGATATTAAATTGAACACTGAGAAAGCTAAAATAAAAGTAATATGCAGATAAACTGTATAATAAATAACTACAACTTAAATGAGACAATCAGAAAGTTACAACTAAAATGTATTCTTTTTTCCCCAGTGCTCATCAAGGATTCTTTTGAAAATCTCAGTTCTTTCATTCACCGTGGGATCTTATACGCAGAACAATGTGACTGGTGGCGAGCAATCTGTGACTTTGAAAATGCACTAGCTCTGGACAGGTAATTGAACTTCAAATATAAATTATATTCCATTTTCAATTAGCTATGGGGACAAAGTTTATGTTCATTTTCAGTTTGTTTGTTCATTTTCATCTGTCTGTCTAAGAACTTCTGTGACCCCATCAGTCAACTTACAAACATTTATGAATTTATCTTTTGTGAAACAGTAAAAGCATTAATAGTCCTATGTTAAAGATGGGAAACTGAGCAATGTGGGATTTTCAAAAGTATGAAAGGCACCATAAGGGAATCTTTTGAAAATTCCACTTTTTTGTTATCTTGCCAGAAGTCACATGAGAAGAATGGGGTCTCTTGCTTCCAAGTGCAGTGCTTAAAGCACAATATTATCCTTCCTCTTTCTTGTTGGAAAACTATTTAAAAGTATTTTCTGCACCCCACCCGCAGTCCTGGACAACTGAGATGCTTCCCACTGACTGCAGTTTCTCAGAGATGGACCAGTGGTTTGGCTCAACATCCCTTTGCTCCTGCTTACTACCAGATTCTCTGCCTCCATGCCAATATGCAGTGGCAGTTTCTGTTGTGCCTGCTCTTATTTTTGCAATTTAAGCTGTTTCTGCACAGCTTTTGGACAGTGGTAAGCAGCGTTTTCCCCCTCCAGGATACCCTCTTCTCCCTGGATCAGTTAATATGTTGGGTTTAGCCCTCTCTGAGGAGGTCACTATTTATGAATATATACCCAGTGTTCAAAGGAATTAAGAAGTAATTAATAATGCATTTGATGCATGCTATGCAAGCAAATATATGTAACACAAAGCCCTCCTTTTGACTGCCTGCAGATGTTTTTTTATAATACTATAATAATTAAATGAAATCTATTATATTGGACATTGATGCAGAAGGTCACCAATGAGGAATTATATAGGAAAATGCAGCCGAAAGAGAACCTGCTGCATAAGGTTATAAAACGGAAACTACAGCTATTTGGACATACTTGCAGAATGAAAGACGGATGAAAAATCAAGACCCTAGTATTCGGCATAATGGACGGTTCGAATAGAAGAGGCAGACCCCACAGAGAATGGATAAATGATGTAGTAGATTGGTGTGGAGCTAGTCTACAGAAACTAAGCCACTCTGCACTGGATAGGGAAAGATGGAAGGAAATAGTGGGAGAAGCATCAGACACCAACGGGCACTGAGCCGATGGTTATTGATGATGATGATTGATGTATACAAAAAAGAGCTTCATATTGTATAACAAAATTAAAAATAAGATAATCTTTATTCTTTTTTAGTGGTATTGTCTTGGCTTACATAAATATTGGCTTGATTTTACTGTTACATCTGGATCTTTATTATGAAGCTATTCGACAGTTCTCTAAGGCCCTTGATTTTGAGCCTACAAACCTTGGAGCTTACATATGTAGAGCTCAAGCATATCATAAGGTATTTTATCCACATTTTTATATCATTATAGTGTTACTTTTACATTTCATGGTTGCCATGAAAAATATTTTAATTGATATTTATGGCTTGGTCCTTCAAAAACTTATGTACACATATAAGTTTCTGGACAATAAGTAGCCATCTTGATTTCTGTGGGACAACTTACAATGCATAAAATTAAGGACATATGTAAATCTTTGCAGGACTGAGGTCAAAGGCAAAAGCAGATAATTCCATCTATAGTAACTGTAGTTGCAAAGCCTTCTTCCATGAGCTGAATATTTAGAGTTCTGTGGTCTTGCTAGGGCCTTTCCTTGCCACTGATGAGTCCTCAAAAAGTAAAACATTTAAAATAATAGTAGGAAGAGGTAAAATGAAAAAAGAAGCCTTTGTAAAATATTATAAAAGCAATTTAGGAAGTTTATTTGCTTGTTTGTATTTTTGTCAGGGTTGAGGATCTCTGCTATTATAGGCATTTTTTTTTTCAAATTTTACCATTAGAGGTAGGGAGAATAGGAATTCTGAACTCAGGTATTGGTTGATATGAGAAGTAGATGCTGATTAACAAATATTTTGTTTTAAAATGTGTTTATTCAGGATGTGAAAGTCGCTCCATGTAAAAATTAAAGAAAAACACATTATATCCATTCATTTACACATTTTATTACAAAGAAATCTCTTGTAAGGAAGAATACATTAAATGGGGTAAAAAGTGATTTGGAAATACATACGAGTAACTGAATTGTTTTTTGTAAATAACAGGTGCACAATTTACAGTGTGCAATAAAAGATATAAATCGAGCCATTCATCTTTATCCAACTGAATCCCATTTATGTATAATAAGGTAGGAAAATTATCTTTTAGAACCTAACAAATATTCCATTTTATATCTGTGGTTGTCAATAACAGCAGGCTTGTTCTGTAGATGCCTTAGTATAGCTGATGTTTACAGTGTGTTTCCATGTAGATAAGTATACGTAATAGTAATAATGAGATGGTAATATTTTAATAGCTCTTTTCATCTTTTACAAATTATATTCATGTAGTAGCACCTCAGTGATGTTACCTCTGGGATGAAAAGCAGAATGCAGAATCATGTGCAGGATGCTGCATAGCAAAATGCATGCAAGGATTGGGGAAGGGGGAGGATGAATGTGGACAGTGACAACAGTGCACCACAGTACTTTTCTAAATTAATAATTTAAATGTCCATTCAGAGTGGATAAATATTTCAATGTCCTAGCTGAAGAATTGATGCAGTAAGATAAGGATGAAGGGTTGAGCCCAGTATTGCCCCAGGCTTGAAGATATGAGATTGGGAAAAATTAATATTTCAAACTTGATATTTAGCTCTTCCCTCCCAATTTAGCTCAAAAGCTCCATTTCTGTGTAGCTTCACTCATGTTCTCTGTAAATCTGTTTCTGTTGTCACTAAAAATAGTTCTTCTAAATATCTTCCCTCTCCTAATCCTTTTTTTAATACTCCGAGAGTCTCAGGATTCTACCACCATTGGCTCTATTTCCTGTTGTGTTCTCAGAAACCAAATGTGAGCTTCACAGACAGATTATGAATGACCTGAATGTTTTTTACAAGCTTCTTAACGTTTGCCTAGCACCAGTATACCACTTGGCATACCTAAGTCCCACATGTTTCTACAGGCATGTACAGTTTGAGAAACTATCTTTTGGGCTGGTGTGAATTTCCAAAACTGCGAAAATTGGCATTGACTAATGAATGCATATGGTTCCTACTGTATGCATAAAATGCATTTTAATTATTAACCAATTTGTTCACTGCTCTAAAATTGTGAAAGATACAGCCTTTGCCAAGTCAAACAAATAAGCCAGTTTTATTTGAAGGGAACCAAATAAATTGTAGGAAATGTTAAAAAAAAAAAAAAAAAAAAAAAAAAAAAAGTGAGACTATCTAAATGTCATTTCATCTCAATGCAGCGGGCCCCATTAATGCTTTATGCATCAGTTAAACCTCCCATTAATGACTTAAAGTGAAGCTGTGCTCTAAATAGTGAATATATAATATAAATGTTATCTCAGTCGATATTCCATGTGTGCATTTCAAGTAATCTCTGTTTACTTTAGGAATAATAAGTTTTTACTGCTTTTTATTCATACCAGTACAATACAGCAACAACAAAGCTAAGAGGGAATAGGCAAAAAAGTTTTCTTCTTGTGTGTCATTAACAGAGTTGTTTACTAAGTTTCAATCAGTCCCACCTCTGTTACCCCCCAGGAACAAGAGTGGGGTTGTACAGGGTGTCTTTGAAGGCCTGATTTGGCCTTCAAGGACTTTGACTTGTGGTGATGCATGAGAAAACAAGAAATCTAGTCTGGCCTCAAGACTCAGATTGAATTTGCCAACAATCACTTTATGGCAAAACAATATTGATTTTAGAAACAACATTATTAACAATATGTGTGTGCTGGTGAGGCCCAAGCCAGGCTAGCGGGTGGACACGAGTGGCCCTTTTTCATCTCAGTGGGCCTCATCATGGTCATAACCGTGATGGTCTCCTGGGATAGGGTAGTTTTGCTAACTGCACTTGCATACTTAGTATTTGCAGGGTGTGCCAATTGAACAGTAGTAGCACTTTGACTGGATACTGTTGTAACAAAGTCTGGACACCGTGTATGAAGCAAGCAGGAGAGTTTATTACACACAGCACTGGTGGAGTGCCACTTCACCCATCAGGACTCAGTGAAGCACTGCCAGACAATAGATTACAATTGATTATATAGATTATTGATGGGTGGGGGAAAACTATGACATGGGTGTCACCCATGCCTGGATAGGTTCTAGCAGCAAGACGAAATGAGCACAATAAACCAATAATCTAAAAGGTAACAGAGAGGGAGCCGTGCTAGTCTATACACTATCAAAACAAAAAGCAGTCAAGTAGCAGGTCTGTTCTGGTATGGCTATGGGCTGAAGAAGTGGGTCTGTCCCACGAAAGCTCACCTAATAAATTATTTTGCTAGTCTTTAAAGTGCTACTTGACTGCTTTTTGTTTTACAATAAAAAGGTTACAGATTATCCCCGCCCATAGTTTATAGAACATCTTATTTCTAGTACAGGTGGTTTCCTCTGCATGTTTAACAAAACAGGTACACAATGATTGGTTCATGTCAAGATAGGGTAGAGGATGTGGTGGCAACTCCACACTGGTGCATCCGGGAGCCTTTATCTAGAAGATTTAAAGCAAAAGACATTAACAGCATACAGTACTAACAATTGGTTTCCACGTGCAGGGCCTCTTAGAATGTAGTTGCTGAGGCAGCTATTCCTCCCTTCAGACTTCAAGGCACTTCCTGGCTGAGCTGGGATGATCTTCTCTGGGGCTTGTGAGAAAGATAAGGGAGAGGGGCCAAGCGAGGTATCTTGTGAGAGAGATAAGGGAGAAGGGGGCCCAGTGAGGTATCCTTCCACTCATGCTATAGGCCTACTCCAGACTTTAAGAATCAAATCGGGGTTCTTTAGCACAAACCATGGCCTGCATGAGGAGTTTTCACCCTACAGATATAAAGGGAGCACATGGCTGTCACAGTCCATGTCATAAGTATTCAGCACGCAACTCACTTCATGTATCCTTGCTCTGCGTATGTGTGCCAAACAAAAAAAACCCTCTGTGGATGAAAACCAGTGGAATTTGGCAACCTGTGCATGGGCAACTGTAAACAAAATTTTTTGTGGGCCACACGCAGAACCTCTGTGGGCCACAGGTTGTCCATCGCTGATGTGTGCTATTTGCGGCGGAGCCCACGGACAATGTTTTTGTGAGTTTTGCAATTTGCATAGCTATATACTCATAAAATTTCTTGGTGATCATGTTTTTAAAAAGTTTGGGCAGATGGAATAAGAGGAAAAACCTGGATGGCATTGCTTTGAAGATGTGGTTCTTACTAGAAGTGTAAGACTTTTACATTCTCCTGCATTACTTGTACCTTTAATGTACTGCTTAAGCAGGGAATCTCAGCCTGAAAATATGGTTGTATGGTGAGCAAATTACAACAAAAATTTATTTTGTTACAGGGGACAATATTTAATTGAGATGAAGGAATATGAACTTGCAAGCTTCTGTATTCATCAAGTAGCAGAAACGAGTGAAGGTAAAATTAGCCTAATAATCTAGGTTCTTATTAGCCAAAGTATCTAAGCCCTAATGTAAGGAGTAATATGACTACTGTAATTTATTATAAGGACTTGGACACTTCCTTTATGTTGCTTGCAGTTCTTTTGCTTACCTTTCTTATGCTCTTTATTTTTACGTTTTTACTTGTAAATTTTGGTAACAGACCATTACGTAGAATTTATTGTTATACTTTGTATTTATTTAGGGTCTCTCTTTCTAACATACCAAAAGGCTTCACAAACATGAAGGCCTTGGCTACACTACCTCTCCCTTTTGGAAGGGGCATGTAAATTATGGCTGTTAGAAAATGCAAATGAGGCACTGCTATGAATATTCAGCATCTCATTTGCATAATAGTGGCCACCCAGCCTGTTGACCATGCTGATTTTGAACTAAAAATATCCATGTCGCCAGAATTCCTTCAAAAGGGTGCCCCGATTTTGAAATCACCCTTCTTCCCAAACACCCCATGCCCTGAGTGGGGATGATTCAAATGTCCCTTTGACCCCTTTGCAATACCTCTTCAGTTGTTTGGGAGTGTCTTTTTCCTTTTCCTTTTCTCGCTTTGCAAAGAAGGAAAGTTTGTGATGCCAATGATTTGACCCTAAGTTTGCTGCGGATAGCTGAAGTTTTCCACTCCATGCTTTGATGTGAAAGGCTTAAAACTTAACTTTTTAAAAATTACATATGTTTTAGTAGTTAAATCAGACAACCCTGCAATTTCATGAATTTTTGAACAATGTGAAGCTTGCTTATCCTTTGAAATGGTCTTATGTTTAGAATGTGCAATGTGGATTAGTAGAATACAGTAAACCCTCAAAACCTGAGATTTCAAGTTGCACTTAACTCGCATTAATGCAAGTGCAATTCAAAATCCTGCTCCCCACAGCCCCGGTTCAACCTTCCCGGCCCCGCATGGCCCCAGTTCAACGCCCCCCAGCCCCACTCACCCCTCACATGCAGCTCCAGCTCAACCTCCCACCACGTGCAGCTCTGGCTCAACCCCCCTGCCCTGGTTCAAATCCCCTGCATTCAGCTCCAGCTCACCACCCCCAAGTGCAGCCTCCATTCGACCTCACTGTGCCTTGATTCAAACCTCCCATGTGCAGCGCCAGTTCCAGCTCACCACCCCTCACACCCAGCCCCAGTTCAACCCCCCACCCCCGCGCACAACCCCAGCTCAACTCCACCTCCCTGCATCCCTAACCCACCCCAGTCTTAACCCCCCTTCCCCACCCACTCCCACAGCCCCAACCAACTGCCAGGCTTAAACCGTCCCAACTATCCACGCCCCCAGCTCCAGGACTTACCTTTCAAAAGGTGCTTCAGGTGTTCCTGCTGCCTCCCCGGCTGTAGAACTTGCATTCCGCTGGGGAAAAAGGTGCCCCCGATCTGTGCGAAATTTGAGTTATGTGAGTGTGTGTGGAGATGTAACCCTCATGTAAGTCAAGGCACTACTGTATTGTGCTCCTTGTTTTGTTTTTCTTATTTTCAGTATCCTTTAAAACCTCTCCTGTTCAAGGAGCACTTATTCGGTCATTTTGTCAAAGTCATGCTGAAGCTATCGAGTGCTTACAGGAGGTTATTGCAAGTCAGCCTACACCTTCCATGTTTGTTCTGCTAGGAAAAATACAAATGAAAGCCAAGAAAACCAAGGTTAGAAAATTCTTTCTCTACTAATTACTGTAAAATGCCAAGCAATATAATGTCTTGGTTTCTATAAACTTTATGCTTTACAGCGTATCTCCTTTTAACAAACATTTCCTGTACGTCAAAGTTTAAATTGCAAAAAGAAAGAATAATGCTTCTCTCAGCTTAATTCTCCTGAACAATGTTTCCAGCAAATATTAAACAGTGTTGCTTAAAACCTTGTGAAATATAGGTAAAAGATATAATTACGTAGACTGGAGTTCAGTTAAGTTTCATAATGTTGCTTTTTTCAAAACATAATAAGAAAGCTGTGGGCAAATATTGTAAAATATAATGGAGCTAAGGGCAATACTAAAGTTTTGTTGGTTCATATTTGTAGAATGTAGGATTTCTAACCTTCCCAGTAACACTGGGTGTCTCCTGGAAATGTCTGTCTGTCTGTCTTCTGGAGGCTATTGAAGCCAAACCAGAACTTGCACTTTTGAACCCCTCCTGCACCCCAATCCCTTGCCACAAACTGGTGAAAGTAAGTGTGTTGGGAGATAGAGCAGTGGAGGGAGGGGAGGTGCAGTAAGCAGGCCATGGTCTTCAAAGAGGGGTGGGGATTGAGGGGGAGGGCACAGCTGTGCACAGAGCAAGAGTGTTTGGGTTTGTGTGATTAGACAGTTGGTAATCCTAGTAAAATAAATGTGTAAGGCTTTTAAGAGTGATTGTAATTAGTCCCTAAACTTTATGAATACTTGCTTCCCATGGTATATTATGAGTCGAAATATAATACTGTTGCTTCTTTATCCAAAGCAGTTAGAGAGTAATCATGGGCATTCAGGTTTATTTTCATTAGAAGGAGACATATGGTGCAAGTCAAGCATTTCTTTTGATGCAGTCCTGCTTATTTACATAGAATGTACATCAAGCCCTGTTTCCTCAAACATACTAGAATCAAGCTGTGCATTGTGCAGTTTTGTTGTTCAGAAATCCACAAGTTTTCTTTCTATGAAGTTCTGTGTCCAAGAAGCTGCACCACTCTGCTGGTCACTGTCTGGGTCATGTTGTCACTGCTTCTCTGGCTTTCTCCTCTGTCGCACACACACACACGTATATAGCTTGCAAAACCAAAACTCCTAGCTGTGTTTCCTCTAGGCAAAACCCCTTGGGCCACACCATCACACAGCTTAGTGCCTTATGCAGTAGTTGCCATCTTTCCATCTGTCCAAGCATGTAAAAAGGCTTCATTTTTAACTTTTAAGACACACGAGAGAAAGGAGATTAGCTCATCCAATGCCTTTAACCATGACAGTAGTTGATTCTGGTTCAAATATCACTTTATGGTGCCATTAGTTACTTTCGGCATAAGAAAACCTGAGGAATTAGGGACAGATCCTGAAAACATGCCGTCATGGTTCTTGGCTACCTGTACTGCTCTCCACTTTCTGAGCTCTCTCAGTGCACTCCCTCAGATGTCAGGCCTCAAGCTTTTACCTGTCACCGAATGGATTTGTGCAATTCTCCAACTCTGAGAGCTTGGGCTACAGTACCCATTGTAGCAACCATGCTTGCTGAGTAAGTCTGACTTAATTCTGTCACCTTTGGGAGTATGTGACTGTGGTATGCCGTGTCAAAACAACCTTCTTAGAACTTAAGTGTTGTATACTTAACAGTAGGAATAAAGCATTTATAGGGAATTTTAAGAACAAATGGTCTTTCTGCTTGCCTACTCACATAGCACAGAATTTGCTCTGAGGAGAAGGTCAAGATATACACCTTAATGCACTTAAAACCACCATCATCAAACAAGGGCATTCCATCAGGGAAGTAGACGGCTTCAAAATACCCTGAGGTAAACCCTCCACTGACTATACACCTTCCAGTTGTTACCTCCTACCCCACACTGGAACTCTGATGGGATATCATCAAACAGCTAGAATCTCTGCTTATTGGAGACCCATTCCTAAAGAAATATTACCTGAAACCCTTCTGGTCTTCAAAAAACTCCCAACATCTCTAAACTCATCATTAGAAACCAGCTGCCCTCAGACTAGAACACACCATCTCAAGGTGGCACCAGACAAATGCAAAACCTGCAGACATATCTCCACCACTATAATGATTAACACCCCCCCGGACCCACAACATGTTTTTCAATATCCATAGGTCTTACCACATGTGGTATACTTATCCAGTGCATTGAATTCCCCACTAGCAGGTATGTGGCTGTTCCTAGCTATAAGAGCACTTTTTAATGAACATGCACAGGAAAAGACAAAAATGCCATCTCAGCTGTGAGAAGACTTAGAGGGTTAGCCATGTTGATTTGTAACTCAAAAACAACAAGCAGTCTTGTGGCATTTTATGGACTAACGAATTTATTAAGCCATGAGCTTTTGAGGGTAAAACCCACTTCATCAGATGGGCAGAAATAACACAATTCAGGGCATAGATAGCAGCCAGAAAATAAAAAGAAAAGAAAAGCAAATTACCAGTCATTAGTAGGACCAGTTAATGACGCAAATTAAGAGTGATGTGTCTTGTTCATAGTATGTTGTATAAATGTATGAATATCAAAGGTGGGGAAATTACCCTTGTAATGTGATAGCCAGTTCAGATCTTTATTCAAGACTCAATTAATGTTGTTAAATTTGTAAATGAATTCCACTTCTGGATTTATAGTTTATTACCATAATGTATAAATCCCTAATAAACATCTTTTATTTCCGGCTTGTTTCCTTCGTATCACTCAGGGGTGCTAATGAGCTACTTAATCTTGCATAAACAATGAAAAATCCTGTGGCACCTTATAAACTAACAGATTGTTTTGAGCATAAGCTTTCATAGACAAAGACCCACTTAGTCAGCTGCAGCTTCATCATGAATGGCTCTTATATGTGTTAACTCTTGATGCCAAATAATTTATTCACACCTTGGCTATGTCTACGCAACAGAGATCTTTCGAAAGAAGCCCTTCTGTAAGATCTGTTCTGAAAGAACTTCTTTCGAAAAAGTGCATCCACACATCCCCTGCTCTTTTGAAAGAACGGGCAAGGGATCAAAAAATCAGGTGCCTTGAGGACTATTCTTTTGAAAGAAAGGCCCTGCAGAGCATCTACACACATTTTCTTTCAAAAGAAGCTGTCAAAGGAAGGTGTTCTTCCTGAAACAGGAGTGGAAGAAAGCTTTTAAAAGGAGCTCCGCATTCTTTCAATTTACTTTCTAAAGAACACTTTTGCATGAAGATGCTCCACAGGATCTTTCGAAAAAGCCTCCTTTTGAAAAAGCTTTTGAAAGAACTTGCTAGTGGAGATGCAGCCCTTGGGTTTAGCAGAATACTTTGTGTGAGGCTATGACTACACTACAAAGCTTATGGAAACCATTGCAGTGCATGCATAAATTTCTACTTTTTGTAAACACTTATTTAAACCATGAATACTGGACATTTTGAAGAAAGGCTGTACTTAATTATGCCCACATCTTCAGTTAGAACAATTCAGTACCTACAGCAAAACCAAGGAACATCAGATTTGACATTTCTTAAATTTATAAAGCTGAAAAAGTAATTTAAAAACAAAATGAAAATATTTTTCAGGCCTTCTTTACATAGCATAAAAAAGCAAAAAAGGCACAGGCCCAGTTTAAAAAATTCTGTGCAAGTCACCTTTAAAATTCACAGATTTTTGCTAATAGCATTTTACAAATATTACAGGATGCTGTGGAAAGTTTTCAAGAAGCACTGAAGCTACTGTCTCTTTCAGCAAAAATCTTGCCCAATACATCTGAGGCTGCTGAAATTTATTATTTAATGGGGCTGTGCTATATGGAGCAAGTTAATTTATTACAGGTGCGTATTTATTATTTAGAACATATTATTACTGTGGCTGTAAGAACTGGAAACAAGATTAACTAAAAATAAAACATGTTTAAGATCACTTTCCACTATTTTTACATATTTGTACTCTTTAGTTTTTATCAGAACAATGTGTGAACAATTTTTCCATGCCACTGTTACCATATTTAATTAGGTATGCATGTCTTTTGTTGTGTTTCTAATGAAGGTAAAATCAACATAAATATCTTATCTATACCTTAATGTTCCCATTATGTTGTTATATGCAACCATACCCAATTTTGGGGACAGCATGTTAGTTAACTGTTACTTTTTTGCAAAGGTTAAAGACATATCCCAGCAGTCTAATCCTATTTCAAAGTTTGGCATTTATTTTAAACATGATACAAATAATTTTTAACCAGGTACTTTTTGTTGTGTAATTTTAATACATTTTTCTAAGTGCATTTTAATACTAAATACTTTTCTATTTTTTAAGCTACAGTGACAGACTTATTTATCAACAGTTTGAGCTGAAGCCCACTGCAATCAATGAGTCTTCTTCAGTGGGCTTTAGATCAGGTCTTGTATGAATAGGATCTATTCTGTGCATTAATAATGCCAGCTTCAGAAAGCTTATAAACCCTAGCCTTCACCTCAATTTGAAGTATTACAAAATTGACATTAACAAATCTTTTTTAAAAGTACCTGCTTGCCTATTGTTGTATGACTTTTCCCCATTCTTCTTTCTTATTCTGTAAAAGCCGAGCTATGTGCCACCAAGTTGCATGTGTCTTGGGTTAACATGATTGCAGCCCCTGACAGGTATGGGGAAACTGCTCCTGTCAGAGGTGGCATCTGAGAGTCAGGCTGCTCTCCCTGACAGGAGTGGGGAAACTGATGAGAGCACCAGCCCTGCTCGGTTTCATGGCTCTGCAAAGGAGAGGGAGGTGGGATCCAGGCCCGGCTCCCTTCCCCTCACTGGAGTTAGGAAACTGACCAGGGCTGGTGCTCTCGTCAGTTTCCTGGATCCCTGCCCCCGAAGATGAGTGGGAAATTTGACTTACACAGGGGTCGGGAGAATGCAACCCCCGTGTAAGTCAGAGGTCCACTGTATTTTTAGAGACTGGAATTGCAAACACTTATGCACATATATAGTGTGTTTGACCACAGCAGGTTTAATTATCTTTTATTTGTATTTCAGTAGCACCTTACTGTTACAAACAAGATAGGGGTACTTTGCTAGGCACTGTTCCAAACCACAGTAAAAAACAAAAATCTCTTTTCTGGAAAACTTACAATTTTATGTAAATATGACACACAACGGTAGGTGAAAAGGAGTATTATTATCATGCTCATTTTACATATGGGGCACCAAAGAAATGAAAAATTAAAGCTCTATTCAGAAAAGCACTCAAGTACTTGTTAAGTTCATTCCAGTACAGCAAAACACTTCAGCATATGCGTAAGTCCCACAGATATAAGTGGCGCCTGAACAAGTGCTTAAATATTTGCTGAGTAGAAACGGGCCTATGCAGTAAAGTTCATGTCTACCTGCTTTGCTGCATCTGGGCCTAAATATTCTTGTCACAATTATGTAGAAAGACTGGGAAAAGCCAGAAATGTACACACAGATCCTAAATGCCAGTGTGTTGTACTATCCACTAGGCAAATCTTCTCTTGGCTAAGTAAAGTTACAGAAATGTGTGTTTATAGGACTGGGCTTTAGACTATGACATCTGTAGGTAGAAGCCCTGTTTCTGAATAGTGCCTAGCATGCCTTAGGCATTATTTCAACAATAGCAATATAAACTTTAATAGTTCTTTAGTCATAGAAAACCAGTGACTAATGTCTACCATATATTTTAATTGCCACTATTATAGATGACTTAAATTTGAAATGTCACCTGACATAAGGACTTCACTCTTACAAACTGCTCTGTTTTAGGTGAAGAAGGCAGTAATATATGGGCTGAATGGCCGTTTTGTAGTTTACCTTCAAAATGGATCTGTCAGACCAGATTATCTCTCTATCTTGAGATCAGAGCTGCTTTAAATTCTGTGGCAGACTTCATGCTTAGTTCCGAGAACAAGACCTACTTTTACAATGTTGTGAGACTCGCCAGACATAGTATCACAATGTTGGCTTTGTCTGCACTGGCAGGTGTAAAGTACTGTCAGTTAAAGTGCTGATCATAGAGCACAGCAGTGAAACCACTGTTGTGTATCCACATAGTCGGTTGCCAGCGCAGTAGTGGGACCACACTTGCAGCAAGGTGGAGGGGGAATTGTGGAACATTCTGGGTCTGTCCCAGTACCCTGTGGTGCATCAGTTCACATCCCAGCAATCTCTGTGCTTCTGCCAGCATTTGGCACCATCTTTCAATGTCTTTTTTGTTGCACACTCTGCCTTCTTGGCCTGTGGGAATGGATTCCAAACTGTTGAATAAAATGCTGACAAGTCTCATTAATACATCACTCAAATGGCATTTGAGTTATTCCTTAAATGGCAAAGTGATGATGGGGAGTCAGACCCTGAGCTTGCCATGCATCGTACATACAACATGTGTATGTGGCATGCACAGAGATGCTGAACACAGTGGCATGCTGCCTTTGGGCTTGGAAAACAAGCACTCAGTGGTGGGATCACATAGGCAGGCAAGTCTGGGATGGCTCCAGAACTTTCAGGTGAGGAAAGCCACTTTCATGGGACGGTGAGTTTGCCCCATCCTATGGCGCAAGAACATGAGAATGAGAGCTGCTCTGCCCGTGGAGAAGTGTGTGGCAATTTTACTGTGGAAGCCGGATATTCCAGTCAGCTGCTGATCAGTTGCTAGTCATGTTGGAGTAGGAAAGTTGGCTGTTGGGCTAGAGTTGATGGAAGTGTTCAAAGCCGTCAATCGCATTCTGCTCCAAAAGGCTGTGACTCTGGGCAACGTGGCTGAAACTGCAGATGGTGTTGCAGATGGGCTTCCCTAACTGTGGAAGGGTGATAGATGTCATGTATATTCCAGCTCTGGCACCAGACCACCTGATTCTGAGTTCATGAAAGGGAATGGGTATTTCTCCATAGTTCTCCAGGCTCTTGTGGATCGACATACAGCAGACCCCCAACTTATGTGGAGGTTGCATTCTTGTGCAACCCCGCGTAAGTCAAATTTCCTGCTATTTGGGGGAGCCAGAAAACTGACCAGTGCTGCAGCTCTGGTCAGTTTCCCCATGTCTGTGAGTAGTGGGGAGCTGGAGCCCTGCTCCCAGCACCCTGCCGCTCCTCTGAGCGGTGGGCAGCCCAGAGCCAGGTCACGTTAAACCAAGATATGCATAACATGAGTGAGTGTACCTCAGGATTCAACTGTACATATTTTGCAGACATTAACACACTGATTGGCTGTCCCAGAGTAAGTGTACATACAACACAAGACCAGAGTCCTTCGTGGATACAAAATTGGTATTCACATCCACATCTACGTCTTCAAAAATGAACTGTGGACATCCACGTACAGTGACATGAAGACCTATGGATATAGTGCAGATATCTACAAATTTGCAGTGTTCTAGATACAAAATTTGTGCCTGCTTCTGCATCCATATCTGCAAAAATGAACCAGGGGTTTCCACATCTGCAGATTTGCAGAGCTCTACACAAGATCACCAAAATGATGAGTTAACCACTGGGATAGGGGATTTCGTTGGAACAGGGCCTTATTGTAGTCTCAGCCGGTGTGTCTTGAGCACTGTGGACTCTATAATAAGTAACATCCACATGTGTTCCACAGGCTTTGGTAATCCAGAAAGATATTTCTCTGCTGAGGATAAGAAGGGAAGCAAAGGAGAATCTTCTGTGACACTGTGGCTTCTGTCTTGGCCCTTACATGGCTCACCTATATGCAGCAATGGTCCCCTTCCATTCTTACTGCACAGTGGCATGGGCGAATTACCCTTAATGGGACAGCAAACACAGCATCTGCCACAGAACCTGTGGAGGTGAATATCCCAGAATCTCTGTGATACCTCTGATGAGATCTGTGATGCTGATACTGTGAAGAGAGACCATCAACACCCTGTTCCGCATCTGACTAGCTCTGTGTTGCTACAAGCACCACACTGACCCACGCCTGCTTTCTGCAACCCTTCCACCCCCAAAAACTCACTTCAGTGCTTCCAGGTATCAGAGCTGCTTACCAGACACAGTTGATGATGTTCGTGCTTAGTGTTTTCTGGGGGAGCAAATAACTCCTCTCTATGCATTTGAGGATGCATGTGGATGCAGACCTGTCCTCTGGCTCTGATTCCACACACCGCCACCCCCAGCATCCTCATCCGGGATTTCCTCCTCCTGTCTTGGTCCATTTTGGGATGGACCCTGAGGCCCCAAAGTTTCTGTGGAGATCTTTGGAAGAGAGGTGGGATTGTCCCCAAATATGTCATCCAGTTCTTTGTAGAACCAGAAGGTTGTGGCTGCAGCAGCAAGGTGGTGGGGATTGCCTCCTGTACCTTGTGGTGCATGTTTTGCAGCTCCTACACTTTGGCTTGGTCTCTGCAAGGACAGAAAGTTGATTCCAGATATGCAGTTCTAGCTATGTCATTAGTGTAGCTAGAACCAATGTATCAGGATCGACTTCCTGCCCCTGCTCTTGCTGATGTTCCTTACTCCACATGATAGCATGGAGCACCAGAGTCAACAGCTGAGCCCAGAAGGATCGATTATGCCAAGTCTTCATAGCTGCAGCAAAATCAAACTCCAAGAGACCGATCATGGCACATCAAAGGTTGAGTAAGGATAGATTAACCCTTTGACCCTGCATTGCAGTGCATCCTGGTCATGGCCCCTTTTGGTCATGCATCTCAATACCTGCACATATGTATCATTCCTACAGCCAGTGTGCATTCTTCTCTCCCTGAAGGCTGTTGAAGTCCAGGACCTCTGCATGGCTGCAAGCAGGGAATTTCTTGATGTATGATGCGGGCACGATCACCTGGAAAAAATGTGCTGAGAGCACACCACATGTCCTAAGGCAAACAGTAAGAAGACTTTTAAAATTGCAAAGCAATCCAAGGGGAAGTCTGAGGGCTGGTCCCCTGAGGGGAGGGCAAGGAGAATTAAACCGATGACAAAAGAGCTGAGAACAGGTGTTGTGGGAAGATGTCGGATGCCTGTCACAGAGCTGTAGGGTGCCATGGCATCCCAGTGGCATCCCAGGGCTGTGTCCAGAGTGCGGCAAGCTCAATGAGCAACATAGAGGGAATTTACCTAGAGCACAGGAACTGCAGATCTAGTGCATACCAAGTGCCTTGCCACTGTGGCCAACTCAGGCATTACAGCATTTTGAGCTGATTTACTGTGTTGTAACTTGACAATGTAGATAAGGCCATTACTGTTGTAATCGTGTTAATCTCCTTTCTGAGACATTCGTAGGTAGTAATCAAACGTGAGTAAAGCACCTGGTATGGCATATCATCACGATAAGGAATGGGTGACGTTCCGTTTAGAATACAGTAACCCCTCACTTTGTGTGTCTTCAGGTTGCATGAAACTCGCTTTAATGCAAGTTTCACACAACTGGAAGACGCGTGGTTGTCAGCCTGCTTAGCTTCCTGCAGAGGCAGTCAGCTAGACAGGCTAAGAGACCCTTCCCCCTGCCTTCCCAGAGCAGCACTAGGCACCACTCTGGGAAGGTAGGGGGAAGGCTTTTAGCTCACTTAGCTGCCTGCTGCTGATTGCAGCCTCGCTTTGGGAAGGTAGGGAGAAAGGTTTTAGCGCCCCTAACTGCCCACTGCTACAGGCAGCTAGGGGGGCTAAAACCCCTTGCCCCTCCCACGACTCCAGCTCAGCCCTAACCCTCATAGGGGTCTTCCAGCCCCAACCTGCACATGGGGCTCCCAGCCCCTGGTGCACTACAACCCCTCACAGGGCTCAGGCTTCAGCCCCAGCACAACACACTGGGCTCGGGCTCCAGCCCTCTGCCCACCACCCCCATGGACCCTGCTCCACCCTCCACACATCCCGGCTCAACTCCACTCTCCTGTCCCCCCTGCAGCCCTAACCCACCCCAGGTTTAACTGCTTGGTCCCAACCCCACCCCCCAGCTTACCCGAAATTCGGGTTCCACACAACCCGCGCGTATCCTGAGGGACTACTGTATGTGGTTGCCAGCACACTGGCAGATCCCATAAAATCAGTGTTTTTTGTATTCCAGTATGAAGAAACATTTGCAGAAGGGCCTTTAAACAAATCACATTCCAAATGTTTACTGATGTAGCAAATAATTTTAATATGTCAGTTATTTATGGTCACAGGACCAAATTCTACCCTTGTTTATATCAGTGTGCTCCCACTGAAGAAAAAGGTGTAATATAAGTATTAAACGTGGGAAGAATTTCACTTAATGTGTTTGTCTCATATGTTGTACTGAAAATTTTAAAAACTAAGTAGGAGTAAAATAGTGAAAACATAAAAGTGTTACTGGGTTTTAAAGGCAAATATTCTGTCTGTGATTCCAATTGTGCAAGTGGATTACATTAACTCACACCATTATGTCATATTCTAGGCCTATCAAGCTTTTAGCCTTTCTGTAAAGATATACCCACATTTTCCTGATGCTTTTTATCAACGAGGACTGTGCAGAATGCAGCTCAAACAATCTAAGTGCATCCAAGATTTCAATCGGGCGCTTGCCATTAATCCAGAACATTTTCAGGTAAATCCAAAACATTTACCGTTCAGATGGTTTGGTTTCAGGTAGGATTTGAAAGCAGTTTTAAAGAATCCAGAACTCAGGATTACTTTTCCAGGAAGAAGTGCAGGGTCTTAATGTGTGAATGATATGATGGTGTCAGAGTAAGGGATTAGATTATTAGGAATGGTGGAAAATTTTGGCAGAAGGGGAGCCTATGCTGGAAGGATGTACTCCACCTCAACCAAAAGAGAACCAGATTGCGGGCAGATAAAATTAAAAAGGTCATAAAGTGTTTTTTATATTAAGGGCTGTGGAAAGCTGACAAGTCCAGAGGACAACATGGTTCCAACAGAGACATTCGTTTAAGAGGATTCTCTTTATCCCAGTGAAGAGGAGATGGTGGCAGATGATAAAATGAAAGGTTTCCATTCGATTACATCACATAATGGCAGATAGCTAAAAAGTAACATTCTTAAGTGTTATCAACAAACATTAAAATTCTAAATACGAAGATGGGTGAACTTATGCCTTGTATTAAATGAGGATATTGATATAATAGTCATCACAGAAACGGATCTGGAAAAATGGGGTAAACGCTGAAGTGGCAAAATTTGCAGAGGATACAGAACTGCTCAGAATAGTTAGCTTCAAAGCAGACTGGAAAGAGTTACAAAAGGATCTCACAAAAATGGGTGACTGGGCAACAAAATAGCAGATGAAATTCTATAATGATGAAAACAAATGAATGCACCCTGGAAATCATAATCCCACCTGCACACAGAAAATGGTGAGATCTAAATTATCTGTCATGTGGATAGTTCTCTAAAAACAACTGCTCACAGTTCAGTGGCAGTCAGAAGAGCTAAGAGAACATGCAGAATCACTAGGAAAAGGATCAATAATAAGACAAAAATATATTACCGCTATAAATCCATGGTATCTCCCATCTTGAACACTGCATGCAGGCCTGGTTGCCCCATCTCAAAAAAGATCTATTGGAATTGGCAGAAGTACAGTCAAGGATAGCAAAAATGAATATAAGTTTGGAATACAATTGCCAACTCTGAATAAAGCTATTCCAGGAGATATTTCTCCAGTATTTTCCCATTTCAGTTTCTTAAAAATTGCTTTCAGTAGTTGCATGGAGATCAGGGCGAATACCGGGAGACTCTATGACAATCTTGGAGGGTTGAAAACCCTAGTATGGAATAGATTCCATATGTGGAGAGATTAAAAATTAAAAAGACTGGAACTTCTTGGCTGGGAAAAGAGATGGCTAATGGATGAGGGGATATGATAGAGATCTGTAAAATCATGACTGGTGTGGTATCAATAGGGCTTCTTTTCTGGGAGGGGTATAATGATTTCTGTAGAAGAGCAGTTCTTCACACTAATTAATGTCCATCTCCTGAAGGGTGATTCATACAGTCACAGTCTTACACTACACCCACTCAAATAGCACATTACGTTCAAACAGTACATTACAGAAACAATCAATGCAGGCAGCAACTCGTAAGCATTCAGTGGAGTCCAAACACAAAGCACTTGGTTATAATTCTAATTCTTGCCATATTATTTTTAACCCACAAATGAGCCAAATAGATTCTACCTACGTATCTGTCAGTGTTCAGCTGAGACACAGGGACGTTGGCGTGAGCTGGCATCCGGTCTGACAATCACAATAACAATTTCTAAATGGTCATTTTTGTTCTTAAAGAGCTTAGTACAGTAAACTTTGTGATATCCAGCAACCCCAGGACTGGGAGGTTGCTGGATAGTCAAATATTCCAGTTAATGGAGAGCTGCTGGGGGGAGGCATAGGGTTAGGGTTAATAAGAAAATTCAGTAAGAAAATTCAGCCCCTCTCACCTCCCCAGTGCCAGCTTCTGCTCAACTGCTGCCCCATTTACCTTTTGGTGGGGACAGCAGGAGCCACTTGCAGTGCAGTCGACAGTGCCACAGACATCCCAGGGTGGAGCGTGGAGCTGCTTGTGGGGTGGTGGAGCCCTGCGAACAGCCACTTGCTGGGCGGCAGACACAGCCGCACCTGTGAGGAGCTGCTTGTAGGACAGTGGGCACAGCTGCGCCCCATGAGGAGTTGCTTGCGGGGAGATATCGCCACACAGATGCTATGCGGCTTGAGGAGCCTGGGGGTAGGGCGGGTTTGCACAACACCCTGGGACTCTCAGGAAAAAAAGAAAAAAAAGAAAGAAAGAAGGAAGCCGCGTTTGCCACATTATGCCAGTTATCTGAGAGTTCCGGTTGATCAAATAGCGGATAAACAAGAGTTTACTTTATAGTGCTTTCCAACCTTTTCACTAGTGCAGACCCCCCAGTCGCACCCCACCCCCGGCTGTTCACAGATCCCCCATCAAAGCCAATTCCACTTTCTATGTTAATTTTCATTCATCTTTTTTTTCCCCCCCTCCTGGAACCCCTTCAATACTCTCATGGACCCTCAGGTGTCTCTGGACGCCAGGTTGGGAACCACTGGCTTAGCAGGTTCTTTAAGGAATAGCTAGTCATTAACATTGTTTTGTTAAAATTTGGGGTGGGAGTTGTGTCCTCCTATGGCTTTTTCCTTTTTGAATTCCAAAGATAATTTTTCTTCATTCAATTTTTGGTAGGTCTAAGGGATTTTAAGTTCCTTCTTATTTCAATATTCATGTTGTTTTTCATTATTAAAACTAAAGTACCCATTGTTCATTTAATTTGCTTAGTTTTATGATTACTATACATAGAAGTTTTAAGTCCTTTATGAAAAAGTAACCACTGAGTAAAGGTAAGGCATTGTCCAAGATATTATTAAATTTTTTTAATACTTGTACTGCAGCACATTTCTGTTTTTATCTTTAAAGGCATATTTAAGTCGTGCAGCTTACTATGGCAGCAAAGGAAGATATTCCAAAGCAATTCTGAATTGTAACGAGGCTATCAAAATTCACCCTAACAGTGTGAGAGCCTACCTCTACAGAGGAACTTTGAAATATCACAATAAGGTACAGGCATGTGTTATCCCTTGGATGAAGCTGATGAAATATATTTGTTGTTTATCTGTAGAAAGAATAAAAAGTCTGGGGACCACTGCTTTCTAAATTTGTGGGGAATTTCTCCAAAGATGTATACTTCCCTTTCCCCAGCACCTTGGAAGGCACTTCACTGGGGGTGGGGGTGCCCTGTGGGTCTGGAAGGGATGCAGTGGGGTGGGTTTTCTAAGCTAGCTGGAGTTATCTCAAGTTTACTTCCTCTGGACCCATGGAGGAAGGTCCCATAAGTGTATGTGGCCTCAGGAGCACCTACAGCTCCATAATAAACTACCATCCAAATTAGGAGACGATACAAAGTGATAGGTCGTGAAGGGTCAGAGAGAGGGTAAAGAATAACGTAGCTAGCAACATTAAAGATTGACTAATACAACCATGGGAATGATAAAGTAAAGTAATAAGACTCAGTTATACAGTCTTGGTCTAGTCAAAATTCCCTAGAAATTAGTAGAAATCCCACCTAAGGAAAGACTGCTATAACTGACCTGTAGCGAATTTTGACAAACTGATGTGAGAGAATTTCTTTCTGTACAGATAAGAGACAAGAAAAGCAAAACTGTATGGTCAAATTTTTCCATTACTGTGTCCTTTAGGACAGAATACAAGATGCTGTGAAATATATAGTGTTTTTATATGAAATATTTTTATGTGCAGACGTACAAAAATGCCATTGAAGACTTAACAAAGACCATAGATTTGGACAAAGTCTGCATTTTGGCATACTACAACAGAGCAATCTGTTATCAACAAATAAAGGATTTTAGAAAGGTACTATATCCTTTTATTCAAGAGCACATAATTACACATGTGACAAGGTGAGAGTGGGAGGGGGTAAGAACAAGAGGGAAAAGCAGGGCAGGAAAACAAGCAGAGTGTGAGCACCTGGGGAGGAAGACACCCTGGGTCAATTGGGGCCAGCTGGTCCCACTTAAGGCTGCTTTTAAAAGAGCCCTTGCCCAGTAGGCAGGGGAGAGAGAGGGGAGGAGCAGAGTGGAAAAAAGCAAAGCAAGTTTTCTAGAGGCAGCAAAAGAAGGAGAGGAGTGTTCAGCCACAAGGGGCTAAAGCCCCTGCCCAGGAGACCTGAGATTTGGAGTAAGGCCAAGCAGGCTGAACACACAGGATGAGCCAAACCAGGAGGGGGAATCGCCTGCTGCTGCTACTACCACTGCCACTACCTGGAGGAGGTATGGGGGAAAGGAATTGTCTGGGGAAGTGGCCCAGGGAAGAGCTGTGGTATTTGTAACGAGGGGAGCCCTCCCCCACCACCAGCAGCCACACAGGGTCCTTGGGCTGGAACCCGGAACAAGTGGGTGGGGCCCGGGTTCCTCCCAGACCACTATCTCCCCTGCTTCCCCCTCCTCAAGAAGGTCAATGGTGTCTGGCCTGTGAGAGAGTGGACTAAATAGAGGCCTGGAGCCCAGGAGCCTGCCTAGCCTTGCCACACACAGTTGTTGAAAAATGCTAATACACTGTTTCTGAACGTTATTAGCAAGCTTTAATTTTTGCACTGACAGTCATTTACAACTGCATTTGCTGTACGTTGAAGCTCTGCATACCACATTTGGGTGTATACATGACAACAAGCGTACTCAATGAAGGAAAAGCTGAAAATCTGCCCTTATAAGACTAACATTTGTTGGGTTCATTTTATATCCATGCAGGGCTCTACTTATTTCAGGACGTAGTGTTCTGTAGACTTTTGCATTTCTGTTGTGATGTGTATATATTTGGCTTTTGGGATGCCAGAAGGATTTGCTATTAGTACTACTAGTGAGACAGTCACCCACCCTAGTATTAGGTATCAGATGATGGTAGTACTTCTGTCCTCTGATTATCTGAATCTTCATTTGTTGCTATCCTACTATTAGAAGCATATAGTGGCTTTAATTCTACAATTTTGCAGAAGGGGTCAGAAAGGTAGAGGAAAGAAAGGGAGTGTAGATGCAGAACAGGACCTGATTAAGGCAAGAAAGAGAATTGTAAATACTTGAGCCCATTTCTATCGTGTGAGGACAATGTGGTCCTGGTTCCCTGTGGTCCTTCTCTGAGGAGCAGAATTGGGGCAGAAGGCCCACATTTGGGGAAAAAAGATAGCATTTCCAGAGAGGTTGGACTTGGGTGTCAACAACCTCTCAAAGCCTTTTGTTTGATTACTTCCTCTCTGCAGATTTTTTTGCTCTGGAGGGAGATGTTACCACAATAGCTTCCAAAGGTGCCAAATCCTTACTACCCTGAACTCCTGCAATACTTATTTTACCCCTTATGGCTTCTCCAATATCTGTTCCAGCCTACAGATCTTTATTCTGAACTTCTCCCCCAAGTTCTCTTTGCTACTCAGAGACAAAGTGCTTCCATTGCCATTACCTACTCCCCTTTTGGAGGTGGTTTACATAGAGTGCCTGGAGGGCTCTCTCCCAGTGCTCATGATGTGGTCAGGCTTTAAAGCACTCAGCTGTGCTTTCATTTTAGCAGTGTAGACAAAGCCTTAACCTCTTTGCTACTGTATTCTGCAGATGGGGGGTTTTGTGTGCACCGAAGGTAATAGACAGCACTATGAGAAGAAAATAACTACACTCTTACGTTCCTTTTTATCATTTTGGCTCTGGTCCTGTAAACATTTAAGTATGTGTTTTTAGCATTTGCAGAGTCACACTGAAATCAATAGGGCTACTCAGGTACCTAAAATAAGGTATGAGCATTAGATTGTCAACTTAAATATCATTGTATATTTCTCAGTAAAATTAAATATTTTTAATTTTTTTAGGCTTTGAAAGACTATGGAATTCTTTTTCTTCTTGAACCTAATAAGGAAATGGTGTTGCCAGCGTTAGTTAACCGGGGATTAGTTTATGTGGAACTGGAAGACTACTCTAATGCATTAGAGGTATAAGATTCTTCTTGAACAAACAACATACCACATTTCATGGCTATTTTATGACATATATATATAACTAATGTAAAGAATAACATGCAAATTTAGCTATATTTCTAAGGGCAGGCCTGCACTACAAAGTTACGTTGGCTTAACTACATTGCTCAGGTCTGTGAAAAATTTCATGCCCAATGCAATGTAATTAAACCAACCTAAACCCTGGTGTGAACACTGCTAGATTGACAGAAGAATGTTTTCATCAGTTTAACTGCAGCCTCTTAAAGAGGTGGATGTACTACAGTGATGGGAGTGGGGGCGGAAATCCTTTCCATCATTGAAGTAAGTATCTGTGCTACTGTGGCAGAGTAGAAGCTCTGTCACTATACCTTTTCTAATGTAGATAAATCCTAAAGTACTAAAGGCCTACTTCTCATTAACACTATAGCCTCTGTACACACATCTGGCGGTGTAGATAGTTCTTAACATGGGCATAAGTGACAGTTACACTCTTTTTACTGCACCTCTACCCTTCCAGGCTACTTCTACACGAGGACACTACGTCTTAATAGTCTATTTCGAAGTAATGACATCGAAATATGCTACTTTGACGTGTATCATCCACACATCCTCCAGGGCTGGTGCCATTGAAATAGCAACGGGGAACATTGAAAGCGGATGCGCTGGATGGAAAAGCAGAGCGTCCACACACACAAGAGCCCCTCCTTTGAAATAAGGGGCCAGGAAAGTCTGTGGAAAGGCTCACAGGGGAGACTTGGCCTTCCAGGGCAACAGCAAGCCACTCCTTTAAAGGGCCCCTCCCAGACACACTCAGCCTGCACAGCACGAGGTCTGCAGAGTGCTAGCCACACTCAAGACCGAGTCACAGCAGTCGTGGACCCTCATCAGCAGCAGCAGCACCTGGAAGACTTTCAGGTTCTCACCTGAGCAGCAAGCGCCCTGCTAGATGCTGCATGGGAGGGTGCCCAGCAGCTCCTGGCAGGGGAGCCCTCCCTGGAGGAAGACAGGGATGCCCCTGACCACTGGACTCCCCTGTTCCTCCCCTGACAGATGCTTTGCCACCTCTGGAGCTACCCCACCAGCTCAGAGTTGTGGGAGCAGCTGGTCATGAGGGACTGGGATGACAACATGTGGCTACAGAACTTCCGTGTGCACCAGCAGACCTTCCTGGAGCTCAGCTAGTGGATCACCCTCACACTGAGGCACTAGGACACCCAGATGCAGCGTGCCCTCCCCGTCAAGAAGAGGGTCACAGTAGCTGTCTGGAAGCTGGCCACTCTAGACAGCTACCTCTCTGTGGGCCACCAGTTTGGAGTGGGAAAGGCCACAGTTGGGACCGTCGTCATGGAGGTAAGGAGGCCTGGGCATGCACCTACTGGGGGGTGGGCAGCCATGGAGGGGGCCCTGGGTGTGGGGCTGGGGAGGGAGGGGCCGGGCGGGGGCCTGCAGAGGGAGGTGGCTGGGGAGGGAGTGGCTGGGTGGGGGGTTGCCCAGGAGAGGGGATGCCTGGGAGGGAGGGACTGGGCAGGGTGGGTGCCTGGGAGGGCAGGGTGGGTGCCTGGGGGGACCGGGGCACCCTGAACGTCTCATGGCCGCTAGTGTCCCCTCCCCACAGGTGGTCCGTGCGCTCAATGTCTTGCTGCTCCAGAGGGTCGTCCAAGTCGGGGACCTGGACGTGGCCATCACGGGATTCACTGCCATGGGGTTCCTGAACTGCTTCAGGGCCCTAGATGGGACCCATATCCCCATCTGCACCCTGGACCACTGCAGGCCGCTTCCAGGATGTCTACGTGGGCTGGCCCGGCTGTACACATGATGCCCACATCTTCCAGAACTTGGGCCTATGCCCCTGACTGGACGTGGGACCTACATCCCCCAGAGGGAGATCCCTCTGGGGGACAGCACTGTGCCCCTCTGCCTTGTGGCAGATGTGGCCTGCCCCCTCCAGCTCTGGCTTATGCACCCATATGCTGGCCACCTCAATGCCAGCTAGGAGTGGTTCAATGGTTGCCTGAACCATGCCCGCCAATTGAAGGGCCGGTAGTGGTGCCTCCTCGCCCACCTAGACGTTGGCTTCCAGAGCATCCCTCAGGTTGTGGGCGCATGCTGCATGCTCCACAACATTGTCAAGAGCAAGGGGGAGGCCTTCGTCCAGGAGTGGGCTGTCAACACCGGCAAGGGCTTCCCCCAGCCGTCTGCCACACCCAGTCACCAAGCCTACCACGAGGGGGTAAGCTCCGCAATGCCCTGCGGGCCCATTTTGATCAGGGGGCCCTCTGAGTACCTCCCTGGCCATCCCGGCAGGCTTCCGCACACTGCCCCCACCACCCGCACACCACCCCCTCCACCTGCACACGATCCACCAAGCACACATCTCACAGGGTTCTTTGAAAAATAAAACTGTGGATTATTGAATAAGTGATAAAAACCGTCTGGTATGGTATGTGCACAACAAACTGGAACTAATATACAAGTGGGGGGACAACTATATACAGATAGGGGGACAGCTATATATATGGGGGACCAGTGGATGGCTCGGCTGTCAGCCCATCACTCTGTGGTGGGGGTAGAGGGGTGCAACCTCTGGCGGGTTTGGGTTGTGGACCCCCCACTTGTCTGCAGTCCCCGACAAGGCAGGCTGGGAGCCAGGAGGACTGGCAGGTAGGGCCAGGATGCCTCCCCTGGCTGGTCTTCAGCCCCAGGGGGTTCCAGTCCTGTGGGGCTGGCAGGTGGGGCAGCAGGTGGGGTGTTGGGTGGAGCAGCAGGGAGGGTGGCAGGAGGGGCAGTGCGGTGCGGGGCGGGGGGGGAGCCAGGCCATGGCCTCCCTGAACGATGCGGCTATGTCCCTGAAAACCCCCATAAACTCCTGCCATGCTGCCTGGCACCAGGTGGACTCCTCGCGGTCAAATTGTAGCCTCTCTTCGGCCACCTCCACCTGCTGCTGGACAGCCACCAGGAGCTGAGGGTCCACGGAGCCATCCCTTGGGTCTGGCAGTGGTGAGCCCATCCTGGCCTTGGTTGTGTCCCCAGGTGCTGGTGGTGCCTGACCTCTGGCGGGCTCTCTGGGACAATGGAGGGTGCCTGGCTGCCTGGGGCCTTGAATGGTGCGGCTGCGGAAAGGGAGGGAGAGAGAGGGAGGGGAAGTCTGTTAGTACTGTGCCCTGGCCCAAGCCTCTGTCCTCCCTTGGGTGCTGGGTTGCCGTCCCCTGTCTGTGGGTGTGGTGTCCCTGTTGGTGGCCCCATTGCATGCCCCCTGGGGTTGGGGCATGACACTGTCCGTGGGTGTGGGTGCTGACAGGCACTGATGGCCATGCTGCCATCCTGGGACCAAGCCGTGGCTGAGCAGTTGTGGGTTGGGTCTGCTGGGTGTGTTTGGGGCCCCGGTCATGTCTAGTGCCCCCACCCTGTGGCCTGGGGGTGTGTGCCCTGTGAGGTATGTACCTGACCAGCCACTGCTGTGGTCGGGGAAACCTGGTAGGCGGATGCCTGGCTGGTGCTCGGGGAAGTCAATGTGGAGACCCCCACACCTCGCTGCTGGACCCCTCCCTGGTGGTCCCAAGGGATGGCTCCTCGGGTGGGCCCCAGGGTGCAGGGCTGACCTCTAGCTCTGAGGCCTGCTGGGACTCCTTGGCCACAGTGGCCAGGGGGAGGAGGTGTCCTGGGGGTCCAGGATGGCCCTAGCTCTCTGTAATAGGGGCAAGTGGTGGGGCAGCCTCAGACCAGCTGGCCAAGTCCCAGGCCCGGGCACAGCCCTGCCACAACTCCTTCACCTTGCTCCGGACGTGCTCTGGAGTGCAGGGAGGGTGACCCTGGGTGGCCAGGCCCTCGGCCAGTTGGGCGAACACTTCCGCGTTCCACCGCTTGCTCTCCATCAGGTGGAGCGCCTCCTCCTCACCCCAGAGCCCCAGCAGGTCTCGGAGCTTGGCCTCTGTCCAGGAGGGCCCCCCCCCCATTTGGCTGCTGGGGGTGCCTGTGTCCCCTTGGGGCGGGGGAGCCCTAGGGGTGCTCTGGGGGCTGGCTGAATGCCATGGCGCTGGGTGTATGGTTCGGGGTCTGTGGAGGGCGTGCAGGGCTGCCACATGCATGTGCTGCTGCCTGCACGCTCTCAGCTTCATGCCACAGGATATCTGGGTCCATGGTGCTTTAAGGGCTGCTGCGCATGGTGATCATAGAGCCCTGCAGGGGCTGGACAGCAAGTCTCAACCCCTCAGCTGATTGCCACCATAGAGGGCCCCACTCTTCCAAAGTAGCGGAATGTGAAGCGTCTACACACTCCCTGCTTCGACATTTAACTTTGAAGTAGGGAGCTATTCCCATCTTCTGATAGGAATAGCGATTTCGACATCTTGCCACCTAATGTTGATTTCAACTTCGAAGTAGTTCACGGCATGTGTAGATGCAACACGCACTATTTTGACTTTGGAAGTACTTGTGTCCACTACTTAGAAGTAGCTGGCTAGTGTAGATGTGGCCTGGCCAGAGTCATATAATATGGCCTCAGTGTAAATAAGAACCAAGATCAAAATATTCAAGGTTTACGTTAATATAAAATGCAAAGGTCTGCCTTCACTGTCTTGCACCTTGAATAGTCATTTTCTGTTTATGCAAGTGAATGGAGGATTTTGATTTGTTTGTGGTTTACATTCTCTCTGCACAAGGAGAAATGACCATTCCTGGTTGACATTACAGATGATACAAGTCCTGTTTTGTTTTGTTTTTCCTTCCAGATTGCAGAAAAGAATTGCAGTCTTGTCATTGATCCATTATCTAGACTTCTCTCTAATACATTGGTAGTTATGCCTGGAAACAAATAGCAGGACTGAATTCTAAGCATTAAATAGTCTCACAGATACCTTTTCTTCATTCTTAAAAATATAATTTCTCAAAAGCCTTTATTTATTATGACTTAAAAGAAATAGTATTTTTGGTAATGTTTATGTTTTCATTTCGGATGGGTAACTTTAGGCTTTAAATTTTTGTTTGTGTGGTAGCAATGATTTCAGCATGGGCACTCCACAAAATTTGATTTGTTTCAAAGATATATGCACAAACGGTAATAGTTACATGTGTGAAGACCCAGATATATCTCATTAGAAATGCCTTAAAAATTTCTTCACGCTTGCTAGGCCTTGCATAGGAATTGCTGAACCAGAACAATTACTGGATAGGCCTTTGTCTTATGCCGCAAAATATAACAAATTGAAGAGGCTCAATAGAAAGATTCAGGTGGTAAATATTTTGGCATGTGCGGGCTCCTGAAAGGAGAACAGGGACTTGCATATGTTTTATCATCCATGTTGAACCTATAAATGTAAAATTATGAACCAAAAGTTTAATTTAGTAATAGAACAACGTAAAACTTCAGTGCCTACAAGTCCACTCAATCCTACATCTTATTCAGCCACTCACTCAGACAAACAAGTTTAGTTACAATTTGCAGGAGATAATGCTGCGTGCTTCTTGTTTACAGTGTCACCTGCGCATTAGAGCAAGTGTTCACGTGGTAATATAGTTTACTTGTTTCCAAATACAGTAGTAGAAGGGAATGAAAAGGGATTATGTTTTTATTACTGACTTTTAAATGAGATTGTGTATAAGAAAATAATATACCATTTCATAGGTGTATTTCATTGCAATTTCTTAGGTGTTTTTATAAAAACACTGGAATTAATATTGCATCCAGCTCTATATGAAATACCCAGACATCAAATGTATTGTCTGACTAGAAGGTAGAGATGTAAAATCCTATTAATTTGTTAATGTGATGTTTAACTGATTAATTGATTAAGGAGGGAGAGAGTGGGAAGGGAGCACTGCCCCAGTTCTGCCGAGCTGAAGCAAAGGCCCCCACCATGGCTGCCTGGCCAGAGCAGCCCTTGCTGCGACGTGCCTGCTGCGGTCAGGTACTGCTTCAGAGAGAGGACATGATTGGGCTCACTCTGGACAGGCGCTGTTCCAGGCGGCCAGGGCTGCCACTGTCTGCGGTGGGCCCTGTGGGGCTGGAGCAACCCCCTCTCTGTGGTAGGTTGGGAGCTGTCCCAGCCCCAGCCAGCTAACCTTTCAGATCCCTACTAGAAAGGCTATGCTCTCCCAAGGTCCTGAGCCTTAAATGTGGAATGGAAAACAGTTAGTGCATTAACTTCCCAATTCTACTGAAAACATACTGTGTTCTTGTTTATATTTCATCCCCATGTTGAAATGAAATAGATTTGCTAAGGTCATATTCTTGAAGTGATACTAAACAATACAAACATATGTAATTGAGTGTCCTTTTTTTTTCAGGACTTTAAAGAGGCTTCATTAAGTAATCCAAGTCACAGTGAGCTCTACCAAGCTATTGGAATCTGCTACCATAGGTATGACATGTAGTTTAGTATAACATAGGATAGGAGAAGTGAAATAGAGGGAGAGCAGGATCATGTTCCAGTGTATCTTTTGATAATAGTCCCACTGAGGACTGGATAAGGGAAAAGGAAAAAGAGAGATGAACAGATGTTTATCAGATTTCCCATTGATGTTCTAGTCTCACATTACCTAGCAATAAGATGTTCATAGGAGTGCGGGAGAGTGGGGGAGTAAGACAGAAAAAAAGTAAAGCTAAGAAGACACCCAAGAGAGGTGAAATAAAATGAAAGGTAGAGAGGAGATAGAGCAGAGCCAGTAATGTCCATCTGGGGAAGGGCTTTTAAGTAATTATGATGCCATGTTAGTGTCTTCATAATGCTAGTAGGGACACAATTTCCATTTTAAGTCTGTGGTCCTTCCTTTTTACAAACCCATTGCTGACATTTTCACTTGAAATTTTCATATCTCTTCTCAGCTAGCAGAAGGATATTCTGAAAGCTTGAAGTAAACCCATTAAGCATTTTAAAAGTATATAATTTAGTGGTATTAGAGTGTACACTTAGATTATTCTCTTTTTATCATAGTGATAACCTATAAGAATGAGAAATCTATTTTTAATGTGGAAACGAAGGTAGGTTGCAATGGGGTGTTGATTGATGAACTTGTACGTTTACTCTTATCTATTGTATTCTAGGGTTTTCTGTAGCACGTATCACTTTAATGTCTGCGTGGTGTATAGGCAGTCTTTGCGTGGGCATATTTAACACCTATCATCAAGAGTTTTGCCTGGATGTGGCTGATTATTGGGGCTGTCTGGATATAACTGGCTCCCTGATTATCTTTGTGTTTTGGGAGTCCTGCAAGGGCATACAGCTGACACAGTTGCACTAAGTTTTCTGGAGTGTCCAGATGCAGTGGGTATGACTGGGGTATTCCAATGATTATGGGAGTCCCTATGGCTCAGAGATGCTCAACTTCCAAAAGAGCTTCTCATCAGCTAATGCAAATTAAAAGCTGTTCTAAATTGTGTCTTGGGACTGACCCTATAACTGTAATCAGGGAGTTCCCCTCCTTCGAGCTTACATGAGTGGTCAGAGGGCCATTTCAGAGACTGGTACCATTGGTTTAAAACTTATTTTAATTTTAAAAATTATTTAAATTTGTAGCACAATCCCTGTCTTGAATCCTTGTAGTTGCATTTTAGCCACATCTGTTAGAGGGGTTTCTGTGTAGTAAAGAAGTCAGTCTGTGCTTTTGGTAGAACATGGACTTCAAATGTATCTTCTACAACTATACACACTTAGTACAATTCTGACCTCCATACATAAAAGAGCTTTCGACATAAATTAGAGTTCCATGCACAGATTGTTTGCATGCTTGATCCCTTTAAAATTCATTTATTTGTGTCATCATATGAGAATACATTTTTACCTTTTGCAGTCTCTATCTGTAGAGTCCTGCAATGCTGAATATGTGCTAATTTTTGTGCATATACGCAGCTCATTTTTGCAGATGTGGATACAAATTTTGTATCTAGAATCTTGCAAATTTGTGGCTGTCTGACTTATATCTTCAGGTAACTGCATCCACAGATATCAGTGCAGATACTCATGGCTCACTTTTGCAGATATGGGTCCAGATGAGGATACAAATTTTGTGTCTGCTCAGGGCTCTATCCCGGAGTGCACCTTCTCAGATGTCACGTTTTTTGCCTTTATCTGTCTTGTGGTAGAATTCGGAAGTTCTCACACTCTAAATTCATACCTTGGCTCCACCAAAATCAATGGGAATTTTGCCCATTGACTGTACTGAAAACAGGATTACACCATAGATGTTTACAAATGCACAGACTAACAGCATTAACAGCTGCAAAAGCAAGAAAAGGACTGCCTGGAGAATTAATCATGCTCATTTTTTTTAACCATTGTCCCTGAAAACCAGGATTAAAGTACTTTCTCAGGACAGTTGAAGTGTGCACTGCCAGTCCTACCTATTTAGTGGTTGAAATGAGAAAAAGTCTCTAGAGCTGTAAACTGGCACCTATAATTATCAATTTAAAATTACCATTTTAAAAAAAAATAAGACACTGACCTTCAAGTGTATATTTATTCTTAGACTTGAGCAGTTTGAAGAAGCCGTGAATTCATTTACCAAAGTGCTTAAACAAGATCCCTTATCTCTGGATGCTTACGTTGCAAGAGGAAATTCATACATGGAATATGGTCATGAGGCTGGTAGTATCCAAGCTCAGAAAGACTTCCAGAAAGCACTGCATCTTAACCCAAAGTGTGTTAAAGCCAGAATTTGCTTGGGATACAATTTACAGGTAATATACAAAAAATCATAGTATGCAATATCCCAGGACAAACGGGAGCACTCATTTTCATATATAAAATTGTTTAGTCCATACTCCATACATAGTAATACTGCAGACTAGTTATATACTCTTCAGCCAGATAATATCATTGTATCCTTAATGGAACTTGTATGATATTACTCTCCTATTTCCCCCTACTCTCTTGAACTATTCTTTTCAATTAAAGTGAAAGGCTGTAATTCCCTTTGAAATTTCTGTGCTGCATTTTGCTTGATTCATGGATCCACTGAGTATCAAGAGACTTCATCTTAGTCAGCCCAGCGAGAAATAGAGTGGTATTGGTAACCATGCCCAAATGCCTTGTATGGGATTGTACTTAACTAACACAAGGCATCAGAATGCTAAATAAAGTTACCTAATTATTTCTGGTGAATCTATGTACAAAGATAATCTCGAATGTTAAGTCAGTCCAAAATGTTAACAAATGCATTAAGCCCTTTCAAATAGGGTTTGTATATAATGAAATTGGAAAACCATCTAGCTATACACCAACAAGAACAATCTTGCATTAGCAAATTAAATGACATATTGTATGTTTTTCTCTTCTCTAATTCCTGTGATTTTACAACATTGTTACTTGTGCTTTGTTACATCCATTTTTTTAAAAACTCTTTTCAACAAAGCTGTGAGTTTATCTCCTGCCTGTGTAAATGGGAGACTAATTTTATCAGCCTGCATCAGGCTTACTTGGGTAGGGTGTGTGTGAATTTTTCCTCACGCAGCTTTGCCAATGTGTTTTAATGCTAATTAATTAATGTTTGCACTGTGCTTTTTAAAGCACTAAGTGCTGAGTGTTGTTATCAGTCTTCCCAAACAGCTCTTCTGCCATTCAGTCATACAAGGAAGTCTCTGAACAACAGAGTTCTGCTTCTGCTGAATGGATCTAAATTGTGTGACTGTTTCTCAGAAAACCAGATCAGATTGTCAAACTTATTTGCACTTCATCAAAATTCAAATCCATGTCTTCCAAGGTAGAATGTTAGTGCACCTGTGAATCAGTCGTCAGAACCTGAACATGTGAGGTCTAGCAATGTACTTTCCTCACGTCATTCTGTTCCCCCTCACTCAACAGCTTATCCTGCCCCATTTATATCTGCATCCCCTTCTTTGTCTCATATGTCTCACTCCACCAGAACCAGTCAGTCTGGGCCTACTTTCAGCCTGTGTATGGATAATATCAGATCACTTGTCTATGAACGTTTAGAAAGTCAATTTTCACAAGTAAATGAAAATGAGATATTGTTGCTGTTGGAATTGTCTAACACAATTCCTGTGCTTTATATACTGTTTTGATCAATTGTGCTGGTATTTCTCTTGTATTTAGTGAGTGGTGCTCTCAAGGTTTGTCTGACTTAGGTTAAATGCTATCCAAAACCAAGTATTAGTATTGTTGTTGTTTTAATATCTTGAGGGAAAGAGAGTCACACCAAGTGCATCTGATGAAGTGAGTCTGTGCTCATGAAAGCTCGTGCTCAAAACTTTTCTGTTAGTCTATAAGGTGCCACAGGACCCTTCGTTGCTGTTACAGATCTAGCCTAACATGGCTACCCCTCTGATACTTGACACCAAGACATTCTGATTATTATTGTGGGAAGGCAGGTGCTTAGAAATGAGTCTTCACTGTATCATCATGCAGAGACAGACATTTAAAACTTGAGGCCAGAAGTTGGGGTATAAATTGCTTGGCAGTTCCTGCAATGGCAGCATCTAAATGAAGTAATTGCTGATGCATTTGGCACGTGGATCTGTAACTAGCTGTTTCCATGCATTTTTCCCAATTTGTTTACAAAATTAAATACCTGATTATGCCAACATGGGGGCATGTGAGCATGTGCAATTTTCCCACATGCATATAGTTTTTGAAAATATGGCCATCTGTATAATAATTTATAAACAAATTATAATTTATTTAATGCTATTCATATATTAAAACTCATTTTAGGCCCTTGGAAAGTTTCAGAAAGCTTGGAATCAATTTACAATTGCCATTGATATTGATCCAAAATGCCATGTTGCCTATGATGGACGAGCTGTGGTCTGTCTTCAGATGGGTGATACTTTTGCTGCATTTCAGGATGCAAATGCAGCACTAAAGGTAAATACGTGTTTTCAGATTATGTACAAATATGTACCTGCTATTATTAGACCACTGAATAACTCACACAAATTTAAAAGAACTTTTTATGAATAATGGGCTAGATGAGGAAGTGCTTTCTATTATTATACATTTCCTTTAACAAAAAGGGTTGTATTATTCATGTAGAAATGTGCACTTTGTTCAAATAGGAATGTGTATATTATTTTTATATGTATGTGTATATTATTTTAATATATTACATTTCAGCTCACTACCAATGCTCAGCTGCTTACAAACCGAGGTGTCATTAATCAGTTTATGGGTCACTTAAACTCTGCTATGAAAGATTATCAGCAAGCAGTTACCATCAATCCTGGCTATGCTTTAGCCTATTTTAATGCAGCAAATATCTACTTTCATCACAGGCAGTTTTCACAGGTAGGTCTTATGTTCTGTTTTCATAACATTCTCATAACACTTTTTCTTGTCTAAGGAATAATGTAATTGATACAAATTAGTTTATAAATGTGTGATATTGCTTGAATCTTTTTACATTTAATTTAATCATTTATACTCTGATAGAGTGTAATTTAATATATAGGGGTAATGCATAATACTTCTGTGTTCTGTTACTGTCAGTTTTATCTAATGATCTCAAAGTGCTTCTCAAATATTTATGATGAAAGACTTACAACAGGGGATTTTACAACGGGGGCTGGGGGGGTGGTGAGGTGAAATCTTCAAAACTTACTAAACATTTTAGGCATCTAAATCTCACTGCCTTTTAATGAAATTTAGGCTCCTAAATCAGTCAAGTGCTTCTGTAATTTTTGCCTTGAAGGCAAAGAGAAGTCAAATAATTGTCCTTGTTCACACATTAATTCGGTGACAGTGTAGAACCCAACTCTCTTGTCTCAAAGGCCTATGCTTTTACTACTAAGCAAGATTTTCACCCAGAGTCTGAGGTAATCAAACACCAAAGTTCCCCTTGCTTTGGTCTAGTAAACTCTTTGAAGGCAAGGATCATTTCATGCTCTCTGAACAGCCTCTAGTGGGAATAGGGTTGTTACCTGTCTGGTTTTCATCTGGACAGTCTAATTTTGGCTTGTATATCTGGGTGCCAATTAATAAGTTTTAACATCCTTTTAAACAAAATCTGGTGTGGAAGAGGCAGAGCAAGACTGCGGCCTTGAGGGAAAAGGCAGCGCTTATATGAGGTCTTAAAGGAAGCTGAAGAGCAGGGGGCAGGGCTTTGGGGTCCAGTTACCACCCATTGGAAGGTGGCAGTTCCAGGTAGGAATGCAATCCTGATAGAAGCCTCCGGGTGTTACCATAACACTACTATTAATTAATAGTAAGTCATTCCATTAGGAGAGTGGGTAGAGTTTTCTTCTTTAAGATCCTTGCTGCAGCCTTGTCATTCTTGCTTAAACTCAGAGGTTTTCAGCTACCTTGATTGTTAAAACAATTTAAAATACATACAGCATTTCAGAAGTTTACATAGTGCATCATAACTTTGTTTTGTGTATTTTACAGGCTAATTTCTACTATTCTAAGGTATTGCAACTTGACCCAAGGAATGAATCGGCAGTCCTGAATCGAGCTATAACAAATACATTATTACGAAAGATTGAAGAAGCAAAAGAAGATTTTGAAAAAGCAATTTGTCTCTGCCCTTTCTCCGCAGCAGTGTATTTTAACAGAGCAAACCTCTACAGAACATTAAAGCAATATGAGCTAGCTGAGAAGGATATTTCAACAGGTACTTTTTATTAGGTACCTGATATGATTACACTTGGTGACATAGTTTGTTATAACAAGAACAGATTATTTTGGCTCTATTTCACAGTTCATTAGCATGCTACTGGCCATGGCACTTCAAAAGTGCTGTGTTTCAATTGCGCGTGGCTCATCTACAAGGGGCCCTTTTCGAAAGGACCCTGCAAACATAGAAATCCCCATATTCCTATCATCCTATGTAGATGAGCTGCATGTGATTGAAACGTGGCACTTTTGAAGTGCTGCCACCGGCAGCATGCTAAAGAGGTGTTGAACATTCATTTCAAAGCCTCATTAGTATTCTCCAATTTGGCCATTAGCATGGCCCTATTGAAATTTTGGCCAAATGTGGCCACAGCCAAAGTGCTGAAAACTATTTCAATGTATGTTTTTAATAAATTTATTTAAATTATGACCTCTATAGATATAGCAATAAGACTGAAAAGTGAGGTAGGAAAATGTAATGAAAATGCCAGATAAAAATGATTGTTGTTGTTGTAATGAAGACTAAAGTGGAGAGCTGGGCAATTTTTTTTTGGACAAATCATTTTATTTGCCAAAAAATGCTGCTTAGGTGACACTGAATTTATTTGTGAATTTGAGTTGAGTTTGACTAATGGTTTTGACCAGAAAAAAATCTTTTTTGAAAAAGTCTAAATGTCTCTCTTCACTGTCTTCAAAATTACAGATTTTGCTTCTTGTTTATAAACAAAACCTTATTTTGAATTTTTCTCAATATATTTAAAAATCCCCCCAAAAGGATTATAACCCAAATAAAGTCAAAATGGAAAACTAAAAGCCAGAATATTATGGGGGGGGCATTATTTGGGAAGGATTATTTTGATTTAAAAATGTTTGTTATGGTTTGACTCTTTTTTTTTTCCGAGGGAGAGATGAGGGTTCAGCTCAACCACCAAACCAAAAAATTGAATTATCTGTTTATTTCTAATTACTGATTAGAAGAAAATGCATGATTATATAATATATACCATAGCAGCTGAACATTGAGCTAGATTTTTAAAGTTAGTTGTAGCAAAAATATGTAAGCTACACTTACAGACTCAGCGGGCATGTGTGTATGCTAAGGGGAACGTGCAAACAGCAATACACTTAACTGGTTTGAACACACAAATATGGGATTTCTGAAACTTGCTCCCTGTATATATTATAAAATGATTTTTTTTAAAATCTTCATCTAAAATTGACTAAAGCAGTAATACCTGAGTAGGTAATAATGAACACTTCAGCACAGTTCTGAACTCTTCAGTATTGATCATCTGCTCACATAACTTACAAAACATTGTTCAGTACAAAGAAAAGGTGTACCAGTAGGAACCTTTGCCCCTCCACTGCAATCAAACAAAAGTTCAAATCAACTGAGACAAGATTCTTCCTGTCCATCTCCAGCTGTGATTACAATCACTGCTCTTACTATTGATCTTCAAGCACCACAGATTCAATTGCTGTCTTTCCAGCTCAGTTACCATAGCCATGATCAGGTTGTTTGATTGTTCCTCAGATGCAGTTATTTTGCTGGATTTTGATAGCAAAGTCTGTGAGTCACAGGCCTATATAAATTTGATTATCATTATTATTTTGTCAAGTATCGGAGGGGTAGCTGTGTTAGTCTGGATCTGTAACAGCAACGAAGGGTCCTGTGGCACCTTATAGACTAACAGAAAAGTTTTGAGCATGAGCTTTCGTGAGCACAGACTCACTTCATCAGATTATTATTCTGTTGTCTGTATATTGAACCAATTAATAGTTGATTGTAAGTCCAAATTTTTTTCCATCAATAATGAATATGATCAAGTGTAACTGAGAAGTTAACCAGTGCACTCTTGCAATGTAAGTTTGTTTTAATTATGTAAAAGTATGATTTAAATGAAGATGCATAAAATTCCTTACTTTCACTGTGATTTTTCCCCATTAAAAGTAGATTTTCATTATGTCAGAGAAACATAAATGTGATAGCATATTTAGGAAATTGATTACCATAAAGTAGGGAGTTTGTTTGGAACTAGACACTTTAAACAACAGATTACACACTTGACCACATTTATTTAATTACCTTTGTATAATAATTGTCCAGATGCTCTGAAGTCTGCTTTACAGCCATGCTATGATCCAGTTGGCTTTAGGCTCACATGGTAGAGGCTCATGTCTTTAGTCCCAGGTTGAAGCCTGCTGGCTGATGACCCAAGTCTATTGGTGTTACAAGAGTGTGGTTGAACTGCTGGAAGGTCTCTGAAGCTCAGGATGTTCTTCCTCAGCTGTGGGAAGTATGTAATCCAGGTGCACTGAGACCATTGAGAGGGAGCATGAAATGTGCTCTATAACTTTAGCTAAAAACCAGTTGGCTGTTAGCTCATGTGGCAGAGGCTCACTGATGACTCTGATAACGTGCATTGCTGGCACAAAGGGATAGATTGATAATGGTTTTCTACTCCTTAAATTTTGTTTTAATGTTAAACCTGATTTGGAAAGAAGAATCTGACTTCTGATGCTTCAGCAGTTGCTAGAATCAGATTTATAAACATGCCATGATGTTATCTGACATCAAAAGGAGAGTCAAAATGAGTTAGTAAGAGTGTAAATATCTTAACAAAATTACTTAGCTCCCACTATACAAATGATATCAATTTCCTATTGAGAATGTGGTTTTTGTCTCAACTTTTAGATGGGCTTTTAAAGCAAGTCCTTTTATGATGATGATGATGATGATCTTTTGAAATGTAAAAATACTTAAACATTTATTTTTCATTTGTACAGCATTGTCCATTCAACCTAATGATGCATTGATGTATAAACTTAGAGCTGATATTCGTGGTAAAATGGGTTTCAATGAAGAAGCTATTGCTGATTATAAGCAAGCAATCACCATTCAAGAAATGATGGATGCAATATGAAAAGGTTCAAGTTCCTGCAAAACATGGTCACAAGTTAGGTCTATTTACAGAGATTTGTCTTATTTAAAATGAGAGATATTTGTTTAATATCTCAATTACTATTTAGAGGAATGTATTATGTTTGCACTAGGCTTGGTACAAAAGGTTAGTTTTGTATAGGAGGAAAAAATTGTTAATCCTGTAAGAATTCATCTTCCTTTTTTAGATGAACTCTGTGCTTATGTTATCTTCCTGCATAATTTCATTGCTTGATTCAGTGCAAAATTGAACAGAGATTTATAACAGAATGCTAACATTAAATACATAATTTCACAAAGAGAATGTCAGGTTTTCTTTATTCATTGGTACCAAATGGCATTTGGAGAACAGAACATAAACAAAGGAATAAATATCAATGTGGAAGGCCTCATCTTTATTAACTATGATGGAGGAGGGGAGCAAGCAACCCCAAACACCGGTTATTTACTTGGGTCCAATGTGACATTATATGTCAAAATAACTAATATTTAGGGTAGGCCTCTTTTTGTTCAACCCTCTAGGTTTCAACCCACCTCTTCTTCTCTCTCTGTTCCAGGGAGAGGGAATGAGCATGATCATGAGATGTACCTTCTTTTCTACCTTAGGTTAATATAGTCCACCTTTTGTGCCTCTCACACGTTTGACTGAGAGCTGAATCTTTTGCGCTTCTTACGTACACTGGACACCAGCTATAAATTGCAGCAAAACTCACAAACTGCACTGGTTAAATTTACGGTTTTTAAATTGCTGTTCTTTCTCTTCACTAACCTAATTACAGCCCTCCATAATGCTGCTGGTGATCTAGCCAGACCCACTGCAGTCTTGTATATGGTTTGAATTTCATTTCCCTCAGAAGAACAAAGCAGCAATGGCAATAGGATGACTGCTGCATGCTGTTGAGGACAGCGGTGTGTGCGTGCCAGTCAGCTCTTCATTCCCCCTATAGTCCAAAAAATGGTCAGCAGAAGGAAGCAGAGAAAACTGGCCTTTTCTGGTCCTCCCCACCTCCCCTCACCCACCCCCACACAGGCAATTTCTGTAAGCATTATGAGCAGGGACAGTATGGGGCAAAGTTCCAGAGCAGCCAAACCAGGACCTTCCTTCCTCTTTTTCACAGGACCCAGGGATTATCATCACCTGCTGATCAACTCAAGCATTCTTCTCATCCCCCATTTAAATACACAAAATAAAAAACTGACAAGAAATGCATTTCACTTACATGCATTACAATCAGCATGTATTTAGCACATCTTAGTTTTGAGCTATAGAAGTTAGTACAACAGAATTTTGCTTTGATAATGTTCATTCAAACTGAGACTTAGGGTATAAAACCATATGAAAAGGAATTAAACAAAAAAAGCCAGCTCCCAGCCCCATACTTTAAAACTCTCAAATTTGGTCTCTATCTAGTTGTAATGTACCACTATGTTCTGTAAAGATAGGTGCTCAGACACTACTGTGTTGTGAATGGGAGAAGAACCTGTGCAGAACAGAATAGAAAATTAGCAATCATTCGGCATGGAAATCTTTAGCAGTCTCACAAGAATGGGGAGAGGGGGTATTTTTAGTGACACAAATAGCCGTTAGTCAACCTGACTTTCACTGAAAATCTTTGGGAATTAGGCATCTACCTTCCATTTGTGCCTTTGAAAACTTCCACCTTAACCATAAAGTGCCATCAATTTTCCTCCTGAAATATTTTCATGGTTTGCGAATGTAATGTTGATGAATTCAATGATTCGTGAGTGGCTGAATGGCTGCTTCTCCTCGGGCAGGAGCACTGTCAGTTGCTGCTTTCCTGAGGGTCCTGGGCAGGAGCACTGGCAACCACCACTTCCTCCAGGGCTCCAGGCAGTGAGCGCTGTGAGCTGCTGCTTCCCTGGGGCTTCAGGCACAAGCGCTGGCAGCCACTGGGGCCCCGGGCACCGGCTCCCCACCCATATTCCCAAAAATCAACATTCATGAGGGTTCTGAACACGGAACGCTTGCAAATGTTGAGACTTTACTGTGTTAAGAAAGGAGCTGTCACTGTGAAGCCGATAATAAAATGCTGGTTCATTATAATAATTACCTAGTCTTCTCTATGTAAAATAAATCATTCAATGGAAAGGAAATAATGTACATTAACATTCTTAATGAAAAAGATAATTGACATAACTTGAATTATTTAATGGGTCACACAGTTTCTTTTTCAAATACTGGCAACTCCCTGTAAATTTCTCATTGCTGTCGTCAGAGTAAAAATGTCAAAATTACTTTTCCTGAAGATCGTCCCTTTTTTTGAATATTTCATTCAATCCTATTCACCATTTATTTCTGCCTAAAGATTTTTAATTTGCTTTTTCTCTTAACTAAGCAATCTGTGTTTAGCCAATGTGACATAGTGATGACCAACTGTTGTTATAGCTCTCTTTTCTAGCTTTTGGTAGGTGTCACACTGTTGCACTATTAAAATTCTCACTTTATGAAATTCTCAATTTTGAAATATATTTTTGCAAAACAAACTCTCATTGGTGTAGAGAAGTACAAAACATCACAGCTAATGCCACAGTTCACCAAAGCATTTAAGTTTATGCTTTAGTACATCCCTATTCAGCAAACCCCACTGTTGTCTGCCTCTCTCCCTGTGCAGAACAGCTCTTGAAAAGTCTGATATAATATGAGTGGATAGTCAGGGATGTCCAACATGTGGCACATGGAGCCTTTTCTTCTGGCCCACAGAGCTGGCAGCAGCACCACGTTCAACGTTGAAGTAGGGACCGTGTAGACAATCCGCGTCCCGCAACGTCGAAATTGTGGGATCCTCCATGGCAGCCATCAGCTGCGGGGTTGAGAGACGCTCTCTCTCGAGCCCCTGCGGGGCTCTATGGTCACTGTGTGCAGCAGCCCTTAGCCCAGGGCTTCTGGCTGCTGCTGCTGCAGCGGGGGATTCATGCTGCATGCACAGGGTCTGCAACTCGTTGTCGGCTCTGTGTATCTTGTGCTGTTTAGTGCAAGTGTGTCTGGGAGGGGCCCTTTAAGGGAGCGGCTGGCTGTTGAGTCCGCCCTGTGACCATGTCTGCAGCTGTGCCTGGCACCCTTATTTCGATGTGTGCTACTGTGGCGTGTAGACGTTCCCTCGCTGCGCCTATTTCGATGTGGTGCTGCGCAACGTCGATGTTGAACATCGACGTTGCCAGCCCTGGAGGACGTGTAGACATTATTCATCGAAATAGCCTATTTCGATGTCGCCACATCGAAATAGGCTACTTCGATGTAGGCTTCACGTGTAGACGTAGCCTTAGTGTGTTAGGCTTAGCTGGTGTGTTTTATTTTACCTAGTAACTTACTTTATATCGTGTGCTGTTACTTGCCACCAATTAAATCATACTTTTTATATTTAATAACATTATTTTTGTTAATTACTATACCCAGTGCAAGTAGTTGTTACATGGGGAGAAGGCAGACAAGCAGATGTTCATATCTCTCTCTATGTAAAAAAGAGGGTGGACAATATGCGCTTGTTCTGTCTAAACTTTAGATAGAGTAAGACTAATTTATCTGAGGTTCAGGTCCCAGTAAGGCTGTGCAACGGGGTGCTGTGGTAATTCCCATTAACTGAATCTCCCCAGAACTAACTCAGCATCTGTATTACGCTGCTGTGGGCTGTGCCAGTGCAGAAGAAGGCTGGTGGGTCTGATTTAGCAGGACAGAGGATTGAGGGTGTCCATGAGGGCAGGAAGGTTGGCTCTCTGTGTCATCTTAGCACATAGTAACAAGGGAATCTCTGTGACTGATCCCATCACACATTTTAACTATCAAGTTTTTAAACAATAGCGTAGATAAAGGTGTCCACAATATTTAAAAATATGGTAATTAAACTATATTAACTAACATTTTCAAATGTGACCTATTTTCCTAGTCGAGACAGGATTTACAGACTTCTCCATCCTCTGTTAGTGTTGTTCAGCAGCAAAAATGTTGTATTTACTCCACAGAATACCATATGTCTGACCATTCCTTGTTGTTCAAGCACTTGGCCCTGTGTAGATCTTGTAGAATCCCATAATGATGTAATCAGATTATACCTGAACCTTGTATAGCTGTATAGTGGAGATGTATATGTGCAAGGCAGCTTCTGACCCAGTGTGATTGCTTCCTCCTGCAAGGATCAGGAAAAACCCAATTTTTGCATTCAGAGGGAAGATTCAATGAAGGTGCTGCCTTGAATCTCTCCAGAGCACAGGAGGTATTGCAGCTTCTGAAACAAACCCCATCACAGAGATCTCTCTGGGATAGTGCAGTTCTGTACTTCCATTTATTCTGCATTGTGGTTAAATGTCCCAGTCTACTCTTCTGTGTAGTTTAAAATAATAAATAAAAATAAAATAATATAAAAAAAATTCTGCATATGGCAAGATCTATAAGAGATGTCTGGGAGGTTCAATAATTGGAGACAAATCCTATCATTCTTACTTAGATGTGACTCACACTTCATGTGGGCAGACGAAAGCCAATGTGCCTTTTGCCTGGGTAACAGATGAGTAAGGATTTCTGTTGCATAACTTCTCATTCATTATTGGATATCTGTGTTATTCACACACCTGAAGTTGTATAATTTAGATAGATGGTCTGCAGTAGTGTGCAGTAGGCCTTGGGCATAGCGAAACTATTCTGCAAACACATGATGTAAATGTAAGCAATGTTCCTTATTTGAGGTTGCACTTACAAGCTCTACAAAGGGTGAATTATGCCCTACCTGTTGCCAGCCAGCTGACCCTTGCACTGCCAGGATAGGGGACTTAGTCGGACTAGTGCATTGTTTTCCTGCCTTGCCAAGGAACCATGGCTCCAACACAGAGAATCCCATTCAGGAGATTCTAAGGACAGTGTAAGGATGAGGAGGAAGCTATCCCTCTGGTTTAGAGGCAAGTCCTGCACCAGAGCTGTGCTGGAGAAGAGAAACTCTGAAAGGATCCAGAATCTTCTGTCTGATACTGAAGTGTACTCTACAGGGAAAAAAGCAGGGCTCCTTCATAGCTCCGCTTTTGTTCACTGTGAGACGGGAAACTCATGAAATTCCACGGTAAGTCTAATAAGTCCCACATATTCCACAAAAGGAAAAGCAAAGTGTGTCCTTCACCTGGCAGTGATTAGTTTAGTTACTGAATAAATGAAGGTAAAATGAGAGGTCAGCACCCTTCCCCTTGTCTCTCCCCATAAGGAGTGTTCCGGGGGCTTTTCTTTTACACACAGCATCTCTTACAGTGCTCTGTGACAGCACTGAGTAACAGCAGCTGAGCCAGCACTTTGCCAGTTGCAGCTCTAGCTACAGTAGAGGCTGAGCAGATCTTATTAAGAATAGGGGTGCACTGACTGATGAGCTGAAAAGAAATCAAGCTGATTGGGCCATTGAGCAGATGGTCCAAAAGATGCAGGAAGGATGTGGGAAGCAGATAGCTAGAGAGGGAGTGAGATTATTTATCCATGCTTGACTCAGGAGCTAAGGGGCCCCCAGACTTATAGGAGTGAGGCTATATGGAGTGCAAGACTAGTGGAAATTAATAATGTAAGTAACCTGGAAAAGGTCCCTGAGCTGTTTGAGGACTTGAGCAGCTGGGCCCTGCTGCACTTGCTCACTGGGCTTGCTAGATAGCCAAGGATACCATGCTCTACCTGCTGAAGATACCAGTGCTCCTGACACAGGGAGTCCTTTAGTTGGACTGGGAACAACCTTCAGTTTAACAGCCTGGGCATTAGAAGAGAAGTGGTAAGATAATTGTATCCGTGGATATGGGGAAAGCAGTGGGGATGATATATTTTGATTTTAGAAAAGCTTTGTGTGGTCTCCCACAGTATCCTTGCCAGCAAATTAAAACAAATATGGGTTGGGTAAATGGACAAAAAGGTAGCTAGAAAGCTGGCTAGATCATCAGGCTCGACAGGTAGTAAACAATGGCTTGGTGTCTAGTAGGCAGCTAATATCAATCACAGTGCTTCAGGGGTCAGTCCTGGAGCTGGCTTTGTTCATCATCTTCATTAATGATCTGGATGATGGGATGGGTTGCCAGTTTGTGGATGACATTAAGCTGGGAGGCAGAGGTGGATATACTGGAGGGTAGAGATGAGGTTTATCATGACCTGGACAAATTGGAGGATTGAGCCAAAAGAAATCTGATGACGTTCAACAAGTACAAGTCCAGAGTCCTGCACTCAGGATGTAAGACCAAAGCTACAGGCTGAAGAACAAATGGGTGAGTGACAGTTCTGCAGAAAAGGACCTGGGTATGACAGTGGGCTAGAAGCTGGATATGAGTTAACAGTGTGTCCTTATTGACACAAAGGCTAATGGCATTTTGGGCTGCATTAGTAAGAGCATTGCCAGCAAATAGGGGAAAGTGATTGTTGCTCTCTCTTCTGAACTGGTCAGGCCACATCTGGAACATTGCATCCAGTTTTGGAGCTGTCCACACTCCCTGAGAGAATGTAGATAATTTGGCAAGAATTCATCAGAGGAGGAAGTCTAGGTTAGATATTAGGAAAAGCTGTTTCACTAGGAAGGTGGTGAAGCACTGGAATGGGTTACCTAGGAGATGGTGGAATCTTCATCTGGCCGGGATGATTTACATAAGAGTGGTCATACTAGGTCAGACCAAAGGTCCATTTAACCCAGTATCCTGTCTGCCAACAGTGACCAATGCCAGATGCTCCAAAGGGAGCAAACAGAACAGGTAATCATGAAGTGATCCTTTTGTAAGCATGCCATTTCTGCCCATCCTAGCTAGTAGCAAATGATGGACCTAACCTCCACGAATGAATCTAGTTCTTTTCTGAACCCTGTCAAAATCCTGGTCTTCACAGCCTCCTCTGGCATGGAGTTCCACAGGCCTACTGTGCACTGCATGAAAAAAATCTTCCTTTTGTTAGTTTTAAACCTTCTATCCATTAATTTCATTTGGTGACCCCTAGTTCTTATGGGAACAAATAAATAACTTCTCTTTATTCACTTTTTCCACACCAGTCAAGATTTTATAGACCTCTGTCAGATCCCACCTTAGTCTCCCCTTTTCAAAGATTAAAAGTCACAGTCTTTTTAATCTCTCTTCATTTAGTTGTGGTTGGTCATGCTCTGAGCAGGGGATTGGACTAGATGACCTCCAGAGGGGTTTTCTAACTCTAATCTTCTATGATTCTATGTTTCTCCATTAACATTCTGGGATATATTAGCAGGAATGTTGTAAGCAAGGCACAAGAAGTAATTCTTCCTCTCCACTCTGTGCTGATTAGGCCTCAACAGGAGTTTTGTATCCAGTTCCAGGCATCACATTTCAGGAAAGATGTGGATAAATTGCAAATAAGTCTGGAGAAGAGTAACAAAAATGATTAAGGGTCTAGCAACCTAACCTTACAAATACTGCACTGCCTTTGTAATGATGAAAAGATGATTCTTATAGCTTCAGAAACTTTTCTGTTCGTGGTAAGTTCCTTTTTCTTTGTTTTTTTAAAAACAATTCCTGGGGTATAGGTTTCCATTATTTTGTTCTAACCTTCAGAAGACTGAGTCATAAACATGCATTCCTAGGGCTCTACAGATGTTTTGCAAGCATACAGATGACATATGCCAGTTGTACCCAGCTCATCTTGTTATATCCATGATGCCAAGTTCTTAGACCCTCAAGGCTGCTGCAGGAAAGATGCATGAATCTTGCAACACCTGGGAAACTATAAATAGAAGTCTCTAGAAACATGGCAGTGGAGAGGGGAAATGTATGAGCAGCAGCTGAAGAAAATCTGCAAGTAAGCCTCTAGCAGGGGGTTGGACTCAATGATCCCCTGGGGTCTCTTCCAACCCTGTGATTCTGTGATTTTATGATTCTATTCCTCTGCAAAAGAACCTCTTGTTAGGAAGGTGCTACTTCATTGGTTCCAAAATGAACTCTTTGGTCATAAGGCTATTGCTTTATATAGGGAGAATCTTTCTTCTCGCCTATTAATTTACGATGATAATTCAATTCTGTTGATCCTTTCCCTTCTGACTTCTGGAATTCACTGTTTGCTGTTTCCCAGGAATAATAAACGAGGAGAGAAGCTGTGCAAAAGAATGAGAAGTTTCTTATGAGATAATTTTCATTCTGCTAGCAGCGTCTCTCTTAATTCAATGCCTGGTTGGCAAGTAAATTACCAGACTGTAAATTGAAAATTCTCTTCAAAGAGAGACAGACATACATTATAACAAGGTTAATTTAATTCATTATATTAAGTCATCTTAATGTAAATACTTAGTTGCTGGAGTGTTTTTACATCTGTGAAAGAACTCTTCTCGAGGCCCAAGTGCAAGGCTGGAGTCGAGTTCTGGAGTTTCCAACAACAACATTGGAGTGCCTCAGAATTCCACAGGAGGTGGGCAGTAGTGTATGAGTAGCCTATGTCTTTACTGCCATGGAAAGTTGACCTGCTCAGGTTGACCCCAGCACTCCTTGTGAGTGGCAACCTTCTTCTGTATAGACAGTCATGGAAGATGACTGCTGATGAGTCAATTTTAGCTACACAATTGGCATAGCTAAAATGTGTGTCAGTGGTTGACTGCTATGTCTAGTGTAGACAAAGCCTGAATTTGGGGAACAGCTGCTAACAGTATCTAAATAATTTCTCATTTATGATACTTCCAAATAATTTCACTGAGAATTTTGAATGAATTAGGACGTCAAGATTTGGTCCATTGCAAGTGCCTGAACTGATTTCTATAGACTAGGTTAAACCACTCAAAATCAACTGCATGAAGAAGTGGGTCTGTCCCACGAAAGCTCATCACCTAGTAAATTATTTTGTTAGTCTTTAAAGTGCTACTTGACTGCTTTTTTGTTTTGATAGTATATAGACTAGCACTGCTCCCTCTCTATGTTCACTGAATTAATTCCCCTGTAAATGAGCCATGCATTTTCTGTTATCTCAACACTTTAGATTCAAAGCTTACATCAGAGACAAAACAACTGGAGTATTTTCTATCTCTGTTGATAAATTATAGGTCCAGAGACGTGATTATTGAAAGTATCAGAGTGATTTTGCTTCTCAGATTTACTTAGCATAAGAGAAGATGGTGATCATCACCAAGTGATCGTGACAGACCCTTGTAGCTTTTAAGATACATGAGTCTCATTGGCTATGTCTACACTAGCCACCCCCCTTTCGAAAGGGGGATACTAATGAGACACTTTGGGACATGCTAAAGAGGTGCTCCCATGAATATGCAGTGCCTCATTAGCATAATGGCAGCTGAGCCACTTCGAAAGAGCCACTTCCAATTGCGCGCAGCTCATCTACACAGGGTCCTTTTCGAAAAGACCCCACAGACTTTGAAATCCCCTTATTCCTATAACCAAATGGGAATAAGGGGATTTTAAAGTCTGCAGGGTCCTTTCAAAAAGGACCCTATGTAGACGAGCCGCACGCGATTGAAAGTTGTACTTTTGAAGTGCCACAGCCACCATTAGCATATCCTGAAGTGTCTCATTAGCATCCTCCTTTCGAAAGTGGGAGGGTGGGGGGTAGTGTAGACATAGCCATTGTGATTTTATTTTCCTGCTTTTTCATTCCTTATGATTTTCTCGGAGTAAAAAAAGCTATTTGACATACTGATACTGTAGCTGGAAAGCTAGATATTCTAAGAAGCTTTGCCTATATTCAGATAGATAGGGAAACTGCTACTGTAAGCATTCTGCTTCATTTAACATAAGAAAAGTGAAGATAACATTAAAGAGTAGTGGCATATCCTTCTTGTTCAGTATCATATTCATTTTCATTTGGTGCCCTTATCTTTTTTCCAGGATATTTTACTAGTCATTTTGTAGTTTACTTCTTTTAGAATTTGGTCATTAATCTTTTATTCAGCAGAAATATCTCAAGAACAATTTTCCTATCTAATATACTTTATCAAGGAAAGACAAAATGAAGTATTGCATGCTATTGCTTCAGAAAAATGATCCTGGTGATTGTAAGTAATACCATGACAAAATAAATTTTCAGCTTTGTACTGACAAAAAAAAGAGAAGTCAGCATTCCTTGGTTTTATATGTGTGCCATAGTCATTGTGATTTATAGGACTTATAAAAATAGTTTAAACTAGAATAATTCCATGTCCACTTCCACAGTTTCATAAACATTAAAGAAGTCATATCAAGTTAGATAGAGGAAATTGGAGGCATTATTGGAATGGGTCTTTTTCACCTAAGTATAGATGTATGTATTTAAAGGTCATTAGTGGCTATCTGGGAGCATGAGAAATCCCCAGGAACACATTAGAATATCTGTATCTCCAAGTCTATTTAAAAGATAATTTAATCCTTTGGTTCAGTTTGTGGATGCCTGGCATTTTGGCTGTGAACAAAGGCTTTAGAATGTTTGAAAAATATTTCATGACAACCTAAAGATTACATTGCTAATATTCATTACTTTGTACAACCGTTAACAGTAATGGTTGTAGTGTGAGGAGTCAAACTTTACTTGTAGTTCATTAGACTGCCAGACATCTGTTAGCTAATGTCAGCTAACAAAAAATGGTGATTTTGTGGTTAAAGTCCAAAATCTGGAGTTCTCTGCCCAAGGTTTACTCTGTGACCTTGATCCAGTAACTTAATCTCTTTCTGCTTCAGGTTTGCTCTCTGCAATATATGTATAATAATATTTCACCAACTTTCCAGGAGAGTTGTGAATCTCAGTATTTTTAAAGCATGCGAAGAACATAGATTGAAAAGTGCCACAGAAGTGCTTTTACTTGGATCTGATAAAAATGGAATTTCCATTGACTGGCAAATTCCAGAATTTTGAAATTTGTTGTCATCCGAAATTAGAATAAGAAGCAGCAATATCTAAACTTCTTCTAGAATAACAAAGTTAAAAAAATTGATTCTGAAATGTCAAGCCTTTTTGTATCACCATTTTAGATTAAAATGAAACAGACATTCCTTCATTGTTTTGATTTTGCTGATGGAGAAGGCCACTAAATCTGATCTTCCACAGAAAATTTCAGCTTCAGCAAAATCCCATTTTCTGATGAGAAAATACTTCTTTTGAATTTTTTCCAATGAACCATTCTTTGGCCATCATCAGTTAGGCTAAAGTCACATTTTGTGGACATAGGCAGGGTCCAAATGAATGCTTCCCTGATAACTAGCTGGAGAGGGGAGAGACCCTGAACATGCCTTATGTATATACAGTTTGCTCCTGTTTTGCTTAGATTTGTTAGCTGTCCAGCAGATGGATCTGTGTTTCCTCATTCTAATCAACTTAATGTGTGACCCAACACCAGCTGTGTTAGCTCTGAACATAGTTGGTGCGGTGAAATATTGTTACCACTGTGTAGTTATTGTGGAAATACAGAAAAGCAGGACTGTGCTTAATCTGTTCTGCAGGAAAGGGTTCCTGTGTGGCAGAAAGTACCTTAGACTGCCATACATCTGTTAGCTAATGTCAGCTAGCAAAAAAGGTGAAAATCAGGGTTTGGCCAGTCAAAATGTTGTGAGAGTAAGAAGGGTGGGGGTAGGTATTCTGTCAAGAGGCTATGCAAGGGTACTACTGGATTGTTTTGACCTCTTTTCTCCACTGTTCAAAGAATAGAGCTAAATAGACTTCGTTAGGAAACTCCTAGTTATGTTAACTGTGTTTCTTCTACCCAGCTGCTAAGGGCTAGAATCACTGAGAGCTGGAATCACTTGAGATGGGGCACTGTTTCTGTCCAGCCAGCAAAACTTCTAAGAGACTGGTGTGCAGAGGTCACAGCCAAGAGCTGGATGGCAATGCATGGTGACTGACGGACAGCTGAGTGGTGGTGGAGGAGAGAGCAGCCACCAGGGTGGCAGCAGAGAAGCATGACAAATGTCCAGCAGAGCAGAAAAAGAGAGGCATGATGAGCAGCCAGCAGGGTAGTGGCACAGAGCAGTGAGCAGGTGGATGGTGAGCAGCTAGCAGGGTAAGATGCCTCTTTACCTCCTCCAACCCAGGATGGGAGGTGACCTCTGGCGTCTGGGTTTGTGCTAACCAAGGTGCAGCAACTATGAGCAGGGTGGAGGGAAGGGTTGCTAAGCGGACTTTTGGGTTGCTGGACTTAAGAACCTGAGGAGAAAAGGACATTGCCCAACCTACTTGGGGTGGGACTTCTACTCATGTTTTATGTTTATGAACTCTGTAATATTTCCCCAAACTAATGACAATTTACTTCTCTCCTTTTATTAAAAGTTTCCTTTCCCTGGGCTCATGAGTGGGGAAATATTGCCTCTCAGAGGTGCTTAGGGATGGTGTAAAATTTTTCCGGGTTATTGGGTGGGGACTTGAATTAGTGATTTATTGGATCAATGGAAAGGAATCCCTAGCTATTGAACCTGGTCCTGGCTGCTGCTGGCTTCATTCGGCAGAAAGGTTACATTAATATAACTTAAATAACTGGATAAAATAATTTTCCCATCTCCAATTTATACTGTAGGTCTTTTTAAAAAAACAGGCAGCAAGAAGACATTTGTCTTCTTGGGTGGAAAATCCAGTTTCAAAGGGAATACCACTTATCTTAAATTACTGTGTCTAAGTAAAACAGACAGGACTCACAAGTTCTGCTCTTTCTTTCTTCACAACAAGCAAATGGCAAACTATCTGTTTTTCCAGCCCAGTGATAATTGCTAATAGTATTCAAGTGCCAACCCCCTTCTTGTGAAATAAAGGGGATAATATTTCATTCAGAAATTCCCTTCAGGTATCCCTCTTGGTGAAAATAGTTCATGTTCATGGCAGTGTAGCTTCAATAGAGTGATAAGTTAGTAGTCCATAGCTGTCAAAGGGAAACAAGACAAAACCCACCACCAACCATAAACAAAACAGAGTAAGAGCAAAATGAAATTTCACTGATCTCTCTATAGGGTCATTTGTTGCTCTCCGGTGATTGTGGGTTTTTCTCCTAATGAAAAGCAAAGCTTTAAGACAGGAAACATAAGGAATAAAAAACCAGGTCCTGTCCCACGCACATATCTGTAACAGGAAACCTGACAACTAACATTACTAATAACATAAATAGGTAGCTGGCACATAGAGGTGTGCTGAGGTGTCAGTGCCACAATATTGCTAAACTGATAAAAAGTGCAAAACACCTGAAAATTAATTAAAACATATTGACTTGGCATGAAACAAATTCCTATGAAATAAATCTGCCCTGGAGGAAAGCCCCTATTAAAAAGTGTACTTGGCAACGAAAGAGTATTACAACATCACCTGAACGCAGTCCTTGCTTAATTGCTAGAGCTAATCTAGTGCTGGATTTGAACTTTTTATTTCAGCTTGTGAAGAGGTGCCTGGGACAAACCATGCTGCAGATGCCACACTTAGGGCAGACTGCAAAAATAGTGCAAACAATACCCCCAGTTGGCTCAGCAAGCCAGTAACAAAAGAATTTCTTTAGGATTTCACCCATTAACCAGAAACCAAACAGTCCACTTTAAACCTTCCAGCTCTTGGTTTTCATCCAGACAACACAAATCTAACATAGTGACATATTTTTGAAAACCGATTTTGCCATACGTGGAGTTCTTTCTAATCCCAAAATGAGAGACTCGTATGCCTGGGTCAAAATGAATCTCAGATTTTACCCAATCAAAACAAAAAGCAGTCAAGTAGCACTTTAAAGACTAGCAAAATAGTTTATTAGGTGAGCTTTCGTGGGACAGACCCACTTCTTCAGACCATAGCCAGACCAGAACAGACTCAATATTTAAGACACAGAGAACCAAATCCAGTAAGCAAGGAGGACAAATCAGAAAAAGATAATCAAGGTGAGCAAATCAGAGAGTGGAGGGGTGGGGGGGAAGGTCAAGAATTAGATTGAGTTAAGTATGCAGACGAGCCCCTATAGTGACTGAGAAAGATCCCATCACGATTTAAACCATGTGTTAATGAGCTGAATTTGAATATTAAAACATTAAATATTAAGCGCATGGTTTAAATCGTGATGGGAATAAGGGGAATAAGGGGACTTCGAAGTAGGTGGGGTCCTTTCGAAAAGGAGCCCCGTCGGGACAAGGCGCACGGCGGCGAGGCGCATCAATTTTGAACTGCCGCGGCCGCCCGCATGCTAATGAGGCGCTGAATATGCATTTCAGCGCTTCATTAGTAAACTTCGAAATGGCCATTTGCGTGGCCATTTCGAAGTTTGGGGCTAGTGTAGACGTAGCCTGAGAGAATAGACTTCCGGTTTGTACAGTGTCTCAGGTGACTTCCAAAAGATAGGAAGGCCCTCAATTCATAGTTCTAGATGCTTCTTTTTGTTGTAAATCCACAGGCCAGGGAATGAGAGCTGAAAAGAGGCAAAATGGAGGTGTCTCAGAGGTCTTTTATATCTTCTACCATGTGCCTGGAAATTTACTGTCACAAATAAAGTCCACATTCCAGATGCATGGAAAATTACTGTCCCAAGATGGAATCCAGTGTCAACATGAAGTTACATGGTGGCTGAATCACAGGACATAGCGATTGGCTCCTTCCTGTCTTAGGCAGTCTTAGGAAGAGCTATATGAACAGGGTGATTTTCTTCAATGGTCTATTTTGAGAGAGGAATGTCGTTGATGGACCATCCACATTTAGCTGGCTAGTCTTGATGTAAATCCTAGCTGAGGTTGTCACTAGGAATAAACACAATTAAGATACAGGTGCATAACCAATATTCATAACTTCAGATATCTATGCGTAGAAGTGAGATAATCATACTTAACAAATCATAACTTTTCCATCAATGCCTTACATGAGTTACTTTGTGCAAGCTTTGTTGCAATTGTATAACATTGTTTATAGCAGTTATATAAATGTTCAGCCTTACAGCATCACACAGGCTACCTTGTTTGGGCCTAAAAGATACAACAGGCTGTAACACCCTACGAGCATTGTGTGGATGAATGAAGAAATGAGTTGCCATTTAGCAGCCCTCTCACAGAGAGGTAAAGAGACTTATTAAAGCTACAGTCTTCCTATAGGTCAAAATAGTAGATGCCTGTGTTTTCAAAGTGGATGGGTGAGCATTCTATTACCTTTTCTTCAGGTAGGTATATGTGCTGCTCATAGACTTTTGGGGATGGGGCTTCCCCAGTTTATCTATGTGGAGGTGTAACAGGGAATGTTAAGAATATTTGATTGCCATGAAAGCTTATTCTTGTCAAACGTTTGCAGGATGACCTTATTAAGCAAAATGAAATATCACAAATAAGGACCGATACTACTTAATAGGCAGTCAGCCGATGTCTAGTGTCCTTTATGTGGCTGATCCCACATTCCTTTAATTGAAATGCTCTTAATTTTAGTGAGAAATACAGGTGTACATGAAGTGCAGAATTTAGACTTTCATGTTTGTGGATGCCTCCATACCCTAGTTATATACTTTATATTAAATATACCCAGTTCTTGTGCACTGCCCGCTTGGGACTGCTTGCAACATTCTGTTTCATGTGGCATGCACATGAGAAAACCGAGAGATTTTTCACACACACATGCTTGAGAGCTGTGTTAAATCACCTACGCTTGTGCCATGCTATTGCTGACTTGGAACTTGATGCATTCTAGGTGTCTTGACCACTCAGAAAGCATAATGTGTTATCCCTGTAAATCCACTGCCATGCAAAAACATAGTTGTTTATTATTTCATGTGCCTGTTTCAAGCAGTTTCCACTGTGTTGTGTTCGTTTGCTTTGAAATGGTGTCCTAAAAGTAATATCTATGGAGAGATCACAACAAACTACTATAGCTGCAATAAGAAAATCTGACTTCTCATTATGATGAAAATATTTATTTTAATTTGTTACACACTATGAATAAACAAGCTTTAGGATCTAGCACAATTATTTTTGGCGCTAACTGAATTTTACTTCCATTGTTTCAATCACAGACAGAAACCAAATTTGATAAAGTTCACTGGCTAGCCACACAGCATTTTTTAAACTATTTGTAACCTTGTTGTTTCTTGAATGCCAGTTTATTTAATTTGTTGAAGAATATTTTATTAGCATTAATGAAAGTCTAAGGGCCCGGTATCCAGTAATGTAGATTACAAAGTAGCTTAATGGTGTTGCATTCTGTACATAATTGTATCAGGCTGAGGTCATTGTTTGCATCCTGTATTTCTTGTGCCAGACACTAGCACTGTGTTTACTGCAGAGATAACATATTCAGCTTCTGGTAGTAAAGGAGGCAAGAATTGCTGATTTATACATGAGCCATCTAGGATTGTTGTTAAGGATTATTAGATGAATGTGCTAGCTGAAAAAAGGAGTCACTTATCTACACTAACTTAAGGGTAGATACAAAAGGTGTTTTCAGCTGGTAGCTAAATTGAAGAGATAAGCTCCAAGTTTAATCTTTAACCTAATTTTTATTGAAAAAAAACATTGAGAAATTAGGTATCAAACATGTTAATGATAATTTCTCTTGTGATTTGTTACAGCTCTTGTTTTGCATTATGAGAAGTATCTTTAAAGAAAGAATCAGATTACCAAATGCCTTTAGACAATTTGCAGAACACATTAATGTTAACTGATCCAAAAATTCTGGTTACAAACATCTAAGAAAACAGAAATATTGAAAGTCATAGGCAGGCAAAACAGGAAGTACTTTTGGATTTTAGTATGATTTTTCCTGGTAATCCAATTCACTCTTAATCATGTATTTGGAGCTAGTTACCTCTGTTTAACAATGGACAGCATTCTTAAATGCATCTTCCTTAACAGGTGTCTCCCGTCACAATAAAACATCATTGTCCACTTTCCTTAGGAAGGTGGTTCACTGCGCAGTTACCTCCCACCACCTCCCAAAGAAAAAAGAAGGCTCTGACAGTGCCTGGTTTGCAAAATTCCAGAGTGCTACTGTAAAAAGCAATTGCCACATCACATTTCATGGGAATAAGTCTGATCTTGAAGATTCACATGCATGGCTTTTGGGGTGATGCTTATGCTGTAGTAGAAGTGGGCTGTATAGGTTGTTGTGCCACCTGGTGGTGTCTAACAGAAGAACTTCCTCTAACCTATGTTAGAATACACATGTACTCCTCTTATCTCTCTTCTCAGCGTTCTCGAGTTCTAAGTGTGAGGCTATTTAAGGAGGCGGTGTACCTCGTACTGCTTCAGTTCCTTCCAGCCTCTTCATCAGTTGGAATTACACCAATTACACAACTGGTTCCCAACTTTCTGCTCATAGGCAGAAGCTCATAAGAGGGACACTAAATTCCTATTAAATTATATGTTACAGTCTCTGATCAGTTCCCAGGGCTCCTAACTCGGGGAAGGAGTGGCAGCAGGTGGCACTGCTTTTGAAAGGTGAGTGAACCTTGGGTTGGGGAGGGTTAGAGGCTGGGGCTATGAGCGAGAGGGTGGGTTAAAATCTGGTGGTGGGGGTTCAGGCTGCCATGGTTTGGGGCTGTGGGGCCGGAGGCGGGGGGTCAGGCTGCAGGGGAGGGTCTGGCTGCAGGTCTGCGGGGCTTACAGGCAGCAGGGCAGGGGCATCAGGTTGTGGGGCCACGGGGAGCGGGGTCTGGCCACGGAGCCACAGGGGTTACAGGCGGCAGTGGAGTCTGGCTGCGGGACCAGCAGGGGCGTCAGGCTGTGGGGGTACAGGGGGTGGGGGGGGGGTCCAGGCTGCAGCCTGACTCCACCACCACCAGAAACACCCCTCCGAGGCCTCATGGCCTGACCCACCCCGCTAGTTTGCATGATACTGCATATTCATTGCAGTGCCTCATTAGCATATCCCAAAGTGTCTCACTAGCATCTCCCTTTCGAAAGGGGGGAGGGCTAGTGTAGACATAGCCTTAATGTATTTGAAGTTTGACAGCTTATCTAATGCTTCTTTAAGAGCTCATTTGGCAAGTATTTACACTTACCATGATTTTTTGGTAGTAGATCACTGTGCGTGATACATTTAAAAGATGTGTAATGCAGTTGCTAATTTGCATCCCCTTTGCAGGATCTGGTCCCACCTGAGACTTTAATTTAGTCTGGTCAATGATTTTGAAATCACCATTTGAACTCTTGAAGAGTATTCATTGTTTGTCTAGAAAGATGGAATTTATTATTGCTATAACATCAGCAGAATTTTGAACAATGCACCAAGGATCTGGGATGATATAGACAGACAAGTAATATCACTGCTATTATTCTGACCTACAGACTCTGAAGTCAGCTGTAATGTATTTGATTCATTTTAACCTCTTAACAACACTTTTCATTTTATATACTTTAATAAACCTTTAGTTTTTAGTCACAAAAGGATTTGCTTACAGTTACCACAAAGCTTTTGGGATAGGTCAGAAATATATTTTGTCCCTGGGCTTATGTCTGAGTCTTTGGAATTGGAAGAACCTAATATATATGGTACTTGGTTTTAATAGTAATTTATCAGGGAGTCTGGCTTGTCTGGAGCTAGGAGGCCTGAGGGGGACTGTCTGTGGATTCATAATAACTAGTATAGTATTTTGGAAGACCACATTTGGAGCCCAGCCAAAATTATGTCTGTGGCCAGATAGGATGTGTGAGCCTACAGCTCTTGAGAGAGCTGTTAGGAAGAAACTCTCCATGAAGGAAGTAACCACACGTGAACAGGTGAAGAGGCCTACTTACTAAGAAACTAGGAGGAGGCCCCTGTTTTTCAGGTGGGGAGCTGGGGCACATGGAAAGGAAGTGCCTGCTTGGAAGGAGAGGAATGTTTCAGAGAGGAGTAGTGTTCCCAGGAAGGAGGGAACAGGAAGCACACTCTGGGAGTGCAGAAAAAGTGGGTATAACTCAGAGGTGGGCAATAATTTTTGAGGGGTATCACTCCAAGTTCAAAGTCAAGGGCTGCATTTTTCTATGTTATTAATGGAGGAGATACAGGGCCTGGGATGGAGTTTGAGTGCAGAAAGGAGCTTGGGATCAGGGACTAGGGTGCAAGAGGGGCTGTTGGATCTGGAAGGTAGTTTGGGTGAAGAAGGCGGTTGTGACCTGGACCAGGGGATTAGGGTGATGGGCTGCAGAGGGGTACAGGATCTGGGAAGCAGTTGTGACCAGAGGCAGGAGTACAGGGGGTTGGGTTGTGACCGTGGTCAAGGAATTAGGATGCAGGAGGGGTGACAGGTGCAGGCTGTGGCGTGGGGGTGCTTAACAATAGGTGGTTCCTGGCCAGCAGCTCAGCAGGATGCTCAGGCAGGCTCCCTGCCTGTTGCACCCCCATATGCAACTCAGAGCGGCAAGCTGCTGGGGCCAGTGTGTGCATCTCTGCATGGTGCACACCATGAAGAGGAGGCAGGCTCCATGAGTTACATGTGACTGCAGGCATGGCCCAGGCAGCTCCCAATGAGAGCTGCGAGGATTGGTCTGGTGGGAGGCAACACGCAGAGACCCTCTGCTTCCTCCAAGGGGTGTGTGCCATGCAGAGATGTATATGCTGGGCCCAGCAGCTGGCTGCTTTGAGTGGTGTGTGGTGTCCTGGGAGGCAGGGAGCCTTCTTGAGGGTCTTTCTGGGCTGTGGGACATTGATAGCCAAGAGGATCATGGCAGGCCAGATCTGAATGTCTGGTGTGCTGCATCTGGCCTGCAGGCCTTGTTTTGCCCATGCATGGTATAAATACAGAATGTGTAGAGGCTCCATCCACACACTTGACTGGGTATAAGAAAGAACCAATAGACAAAAAGACTGGGAAAGAGTGGGCCCATAAAATGTGGGGGTGAATGCAGGAGCACAGCAGGCTACTGTGAAGATCTGGACCCTGGGAGATAAGGGGAGGGGGAGGGGCCCAGAGGGGCTGGCAAAAGTGCTGTGGGAGCTGCTGAGTAGGCCCTGCAAATAGTGGAGTGGAATTTAGAGTTCCACAGAAACCAGGCTCAGAAAGGCAAAGAAGAGAAAGAAAGTGTGTCTTGCTGAAAGGTTTAAAGCAGGAGATGGATGACTTAGGAGCCCAGCTGTGGCAGATATAAGGCCAATGGCATCCTTACCCACGTACCTCCTTCAGAACTCTTGGGTTAATACCATCTGGTCTTGGCGACTTATTACTATTTCATTTATCAACTTGTTCCCAAACCTTATCTACTGTCACCCCAATCTGGGATAATTCCTCATATTTGTTACCTAAAAAGAATGGCTCAGATTTGAGAATTTACCTCACATCCTCAGCCTTGAAGATCAATTCAAAGGATTAATTTAGTTTTTCCACAATAGTCTTATCTTTCTTGAGTGCTTCTTTGGCTTCTCAATCATCCAGTGGCCCCCACTGGTTGTTAAGCTGGCTTTCTGCTTCTGACATATTTAAAAATATTTGGCTGTTATTTTTTGAGTTAATAATTTTAAAACCTTCATGAATATGTCCTCCCACATACATCTGTCATGCTTGTTCTGTTTGTCCAATCTGATTTTTATAAGTTCATTTATAAAAATGTTCTTCAATATGAGCGCTGATAGAAAGTCAGGGTCTGGGAGTGGGGTACAAGAGGGGTGTGTGGGATCTGGCAGAAAGATGGGGTGAAGGGCAGGGGTTGTGATTTGGGGCACGGGATTTGGGTGCAGGACAGTAGAGGGGGTGCGGAATTGGGAGGGAGTTGTCACCAGGGCAGAGCTTCACAAGCAAATGCTTTACAATTTGGACAAGCAGAAAATTCCTGTCTAAAGTGCTTCTTTCTCCAGATGTTTTAGATGTTTTTTATTTCCTGTCCAATAGATTCCTCAGGTGTCAGTGGCTAGAGCATTGGCCTTGTAAACCCAGGGTTGTGTGTTCAGTCCTTGGGGGGAGGCAGTTGGTTTTCAAAGGGCAGGTTAAATTAAAAAAAAAAAAAAAAGAAAAACATCTGTCAGGGATGGTGTGAGTACAGGGCGCTGGACTTGATGTCATTTTGAGGTCTCTTCCAGTTCTGTATCTGTATAGGATGTTCTATAAGATAGATAGAGATGTTTCCTCACAATTACCTAAATCAAGTACCTGTGTTTCTGTCTCACACGCTAAAATGGCATGAAGCTTTCAGAGAAAAATCGTTTCAGTAAAGGCTTGTACATGGCTATTTAACATTCAAGTGTTGTCAAAAATCAATATGTTTTCAAAATTGCAGCACATTTGTTTGTTTTGCTTTTATTACTCACATGGTTGTGTCACTGATTCTTCTGTGGATGGCTTTTGGGAATGGATATTTTGGAAAAGATATTTCCACAGTAAAATCCTAAATTGTCTTTTGTTAGCAAAAGGAAATTAACTTGGTCTCTGATCTCTGAAGGCTTCACTGTCTTCAGGGGGTGATTTTAGTGCAATAACAGACGCACCACTTAATAGAACTGTTGATTATTTACCCTAAGATACAAATATATCAAAAAGATTCAGAAAGAAGGGCAGAAATAATTACATCTAATTTGTCTGTGTTCTTTCTTTCATAGTATTTCCAGGTACAGTCATACATGGCAGCCCTGGGAATGGGAGGTTGCTGGATATTCAAATATTTTGGAGAATACAGAGGTATACCTTTCAATGCATAACACTAAAGAAAAACAAGATTAGATATTAAGAAACAAACAAAAATGTAGGTAGAGTACTTTATTTACCAACAGTAGTATTGTACACTGTAAACTTATATTTCCTGTATTTATTTGTGTTTACTTTCACTATACTGTACCAACGGAAAACGTTACTAAAACTTGCTTATGGTTAAAATGCTGGTTATTTGAGAATTCTAGATGATAAAATGCCGGATATGAAAGAGTTTATTGTATTTCCCCCTCAAGGTGCTCATGTTATTAGACACAGGACAAAAAAAAGTCTGTTGGAAGCTAATATCCTTTCATGATGCTTGTTGTATTATCTGGCAACTTTCTAAATATTAGTGAGGACTTGGGGAAATTAGCTAGAACTCTAATTAGATGGAAATTGGAGGCCTTATCGCGTAATTACTGCTGCCACAAACAGTCTTTGGGGCATTACTAATTCAAAGGAGTTCCAAATGGCCTCTCATATGAGCATTTCATTGATATAGTCACTATCTGGATAGAGAGCAAAAAGAGCATTAGACAAGTACAACCAAAGACACAATTCAATTAAATTAAAATATTTATGCCCTCTACCATGTAAAAATTATCATTTCAAAACTCAGTGCAATGTATTCTTAAATTGTTCAATTATCAAATGATGCAACTCAACATTTGGAACAGGTTTTCTCTGAAATCTACTTTTTCTTAGCCTTTCTTAAATTTTCACCACATGGACAGTGGTGTTCTGGCATGTTTTGCTGCTGAAACACATCCATGTACTTGATCGCTCATTAGAAGAATATTACATTTAGCAAAATTGATCACAGATGTTCTTCTTGTACTGGGCTTTTACATATTATGGCTAGAGCTGAGCCAAACCTAGAACTATTTTTCAAGTCCCCACAAATTTAATGGGAATATATCTCTGCCTCTTTCACAGTCTCTCATATATGAAGCAAGGAACTGAACTGCATTCCAATAAAACTTTCAGACTTGCCATTTCTCAGTAGCAGTGATCAATATACTACAGGGTGAGCCTGGAGATCTTCCTTGACCCAAAAACTGAATCCCCTTCCAAAGACTAACAAATGTATCTTGTACACCAATTCCAGCTGTTATTTTAACGAGATGGATTTCTAGATGTAAAATCCATGATGTCCCAGAGACAGTGTGAAAATGACAAAGTGGGTCTTTGCCTACAAAGCTTATGCTCCAAATGACCTGTTAGTCTATATGGTGCCACAGGACTTCTTGTTGTTTTTGAAGATACAGACTAACTCAGCTACCTCTCTGATACTTGTGAAAATGAGTATAACCAGTGGTGCTGACAGCTGCCACTGGCAAGGTGGAAGTGGGGCCTAACTCTGCGCCCTGGAAGGGGTGGTACCAAGTTCACTCAGTGCTGGCCCTTCACAGCCACATGCCACCAGAGTCCAGAGCTCCGGCTGCCGCTACTTTTGTTATAAGCAAGGGGCAACAGTCCCCTTTGCCCCTGCCTGTCTGCGGGCCTGAGTATATCCTACTGGTTAGGGCACTTATCCAGGAGAGGAGCCTTGCTCCAATGAATAGTTAAGCATATTAAACAAAGCAGAACAGCTTCAACAGGAGAGGTTGAGAGAAACCTATCCTAGAATGCACAATGATGAAGCAGTGGTTAGGGCACTCACGTGAGAGACTTGAGTTTGTGTCCCTACTCTGAATCAGACAGACTGAGATTTGAGATCCTGGGTATATTGGGTATAGTATCATCACCAGCGGTTGTTGTGAGAAAGGGCTCACCTGGCTCAGGTGCCTAACTCCAGGAGTAGGTCTACCACTTTCTTCCAGTCTCGAGTGTGGAGCTTAAGTCCCACCTCTCTTGGGGGATTTGTCCACATGCTTCTCTACAGAATTTTCCCCAACTGGCTAATTAGACATCTTTCTGTTCTGTGTGATGGCTTCTGTGAATCCTATTCCTAGGACTCTGCATCTCCCCTGCATTGACTGAGGAGCCTTGGAGCCTGACCAGGGTTCCTAAAGTTAAACATTGCAAACTGTGTCTAGTCCTGGGTCTATTAAGCGCCAGAAGTGCTGAACAGACTGGAAGCTGCAGCAGAACAGTGAGCAGTCACAAGAGGAAATGTTCTGGAAAATGCCCAGATGTACTACACATTACACATTGCTCTAGGGGGTTCTGAAGCAGCAGCACAAAGCTGTCACTTAGATGTCTGTTGGGCCAGATCTACCCTAGGCGAATAAATCGATTTCAGATATACAATTCTAGCTATGACAATTGCATAGCTATAATCGAAGTATCTGAAATCAGCTCACCTGACTGTCTTCTCTGAGGGAGATCGACAGGAGGATTTCTCCCATCAGCCTCCCTTACTCCTTGTGATACGGCTTGTGTCTACCAGACGTGCAAAATCAAACTCCAGAAGATAGGCCCTGACCAGGTCCATCTTCCATGTTATATAGATGAGCCCTTAGTAAATACATGTAGAAAATTACAGAGCTCAACCCAACATTTGAATGAAGAACAACCATTCCTGCCTACAGAACTAGGCAAAATAAGTTCACTAAATCCCCATCAAAACAAGCCCTGTTTCCAGACAATATCTCTGTTTGTAACAGAATGAGCCCTATTAGAACCAGATATCGGCACATTTCCCTTGTCCCCAAGTTTGGGATCTGGTTTGGGTTTGGCCATTTGAAACCCCAAACCGAGGCCAAGTTGTCTCAAATTCTGGCCATTTCATTTTACAACTCTACATTATGAACCCCAGATTCAATGCTCTGCTCTGCCACAGGCTGGCTGCGTGACTTTGCGGAAGTCAGTTCGGTGCAGATTTTCAAAAGGCAGTCAGGCACTTAGGAGACTGAATTCCACTGACTCCTAATGGGACGTTGGCTCCTAAGTGCCTAAATCCTATTTGACAATGAGACTTAGACTTCTAAATCAATTAGGTGTTGCAATGTAGAGCACAGCAGTTCCTAAATCCTTTTAAAACTCTGTGCCTCAGTGTCTCTTATTGTGCTCCCTGCAAAGCGGAGATAAAGCACTTCCATTAAGTCGTCAGGGTAAATTCACTAAAGACTGTGGGGTGTTCAGATACTGCATTTTGGTGGCCAGGTAAATAACAAAGGAAGAGCTAAAATTTTACTTAAAATTGTAAACCCCCAGGACATGGATTGTTTTTAATTATATGTTTGTACAGTGCTCAACACAATGAGGCCTTGGCCTCTAGGGGCAACTATAATACAGTTTATAATAACCACCACTGGCCACAATACAAAGTTGATGATTAAAATGTTTATATTCTTCACATGTATACCAGAAGCATGACAACCCAGCTATTACTCTTTAATTTCTCTATGTAACTGCTCACTAGGTGTCCTCACAGGATCATGGTTGTTGGATAGTTTTGTGATCATATTTTGGGGGTGGTTATATTTGGGGTATGCTGGATGGATATGAGCTATGAAGTGACCTTAGGCATGTACATTTGTCAGCACTTGGTCTGGAGGAGTTTGAAAGGCAGATGGAAGGGCCCAGCTTTATGTTAACATTTATTACCCTTTGGGTTTAAATCCTTCCTGGCTTTCTCTGGGTTTGTACAGCCTCAGCTGCTGTGTAAGATACTCAACTCTGATATATAATTATCACTTGACAGATGCTAAAAATGCCTACAGACACTGACGGCACAAAATAAGTAGTTGAGACGTTAGTGAATATACTCTAGATTACATGTAGAATAGCTGAATGGTATTAGTCTTAAAAATATTGGTTCTTCAGGAACTTGTTTTACATGACATTAATAAAAATCATTATTCTACTTATATAATAAATTTTTGTTCATTCTCTGGTTGTTTAACTGTTTAACTTTGGTGGCCGTCAACTTAGGCTGGGAATTTTTTGGAACCAGTTTGTCTCTGATGTCCTCTGTGTATGTTGCTGCTGCTGCTGCTTTCCATTCTCAGGCGACCTTAAGTTTGAGTTTCTCTGTGATATAATATAAATCTACAGATTTCAAACCTGAAAGAAATCATCTAATCTGAACTTCTGTATCACATGGGCCACAGAACTTTCTCATTGCCCCTGTTTCAACTGGCAGAAGTCAGACCAGTTATGACAGTGGTCTTTAAGCTTTTCACATCT